>NC_081250.1:91109728-91709728 GCF_030490865.1 Poecile atricapillus | reverse complement strand
TGTTTCATTAGGGCTGGTTTTGGGAGGAAAGGTGAATTTGTTTCTTACAGGGAAAGGAAATCCTTTAACACAGAGGCTGAACCTCACAAATAGGGCCTTGTTAAATGAGCCTTTAAGTTTTACCATTTTGTTTTTGTTCTTTCATGAGCTTTTATCTGAAGAATAGTTACAATCATTAGGTTTGGATTTAGAAAAGGATATATCTAGTTTACCTGGAGGAGATAGGTGCTCAAAACATATGTAGTTCTTTGGGATTGAAAATACGTGTGTTTAAAGCAAGGTTCAGGTAGAACGTTAAAGACATGACTTGAATACTCTTTTGAAGAGTATTCAACCTTTATCACATATTAAATGCTAAGAGTGCTAAGGAACACAGGATGTGTTCCGAAGGGATACATAAAAAGCACCTTTCTTAAATTATTAGCAACCAGCATTTGTGTTTTTAATGAGCTGAAATGAGAAATCTTGTAAACTAATTTGAACAAACTGCAGTGTCTTACTCAGAGCAAGGTGTCTCAAACATCAATCAACTCTTGAAAGTTTGTTTGTGAGATACTTCTCTAAGAATCTTTCATCCTAAAACTGGCAGTAGATCTTGAGAAGATTCACGTGTGAATGCCCAAGAGGATAATGTGTACTGAGGAAGGTGGTATAAATATTCCACTTTTGAAGGCAGGACTAAACAAAACTCATCTGCTCATTAAAGGGTACTGAAACCTGACTATTTTACATACTGTCTTGTAAATGAGAGTCCCTGAAACACACCTGTAGTTTCAAACCTTCTCTGAAAAACCTCTGGGGATAAGCAAGGTTTGGTATGACAAAGAAAACATTTTATTCAGCTTTAGGAGCTGGAAAGTCTGCCTTAGGAGAGTGTTGCATAGGATGCCTATACATCACACCCTCAGTAGAGTTGCCTATTCTTGTAGTAGTAGTAGTATTTTTAGTTTTAAATTAAAATCTGCCTGAAGCCACAGTTGAGTCCTCAGCACACTGCTCTCTGACTAAGGATCCAAATTTAAATTGAAATATTCCTTAAAAAGGCTCTTTAAAGGTTAGCTGTCCACTTGGACTCAGTGAAGCACTTTTGACTTGAGGAAGTGCTGCAAGTGCTTGCACTTTAAAATGTTGGACAAGCTATGCCAGAGAAAGAGACAAAGAAAGAGGTTGAAGCCAGATCACTTCCCATTTATTTCTCTGGCAAACAAGGGTCTTCATGTATCTGAATACAAAAATATTAGGGCTTTTGCATCTCAAGAAGTTCTGTCACATGAATTCAGGTTGGTGAATCAACATAGCTGTTCACTTTCCATGTGTTAAAATACATGCCTGACTTAATTATGCTGACTTAATTTTGCCAGTAAAAGCAATGTATTGAGCAATTATACAATGATGAAGTTGCCCAAACTAAATGGACAATTGGAAATTTGGTTGTGTAGATATCTTAAGGTAATCAAATATACAGACAGATATTTCAGGAGATGAAAAATTTACCTTGTACCCCTTGATGTAAAACCAGGTATGCAAAGTAAACCATGCCTATTTTTGGTGGTATACCCTGTACAACAATCATGAATGATTATATATATCATTACTTAGGGGAAGCAACGTATGCTCATAGTCAAAATAAGTGCTTAGACACCGAACATCTTTTTGTTTACTGGGCTTTCGGGACTGTGTTTAATATGAACAGCTGCAGTGTATAGAGCTCTGCCTGGGGAATGGACTGTGAGCCAGCTGAGTGCTTTTGGGTATCAGTTTCTGAGTACTGTGTGATGTTGTAGTAAGTATAAACTACAGGTGTCATAAGCAGGAAGACAAAATGGAAAAGGTCTTCTGTAGACAAGAAGACACCTCATGTTGCAGACTGTGGTTCTCCTGGGGAAACTTCACCCACCTGATAATATCTTCCAAAGGAACAACACAGATGGACATACGCAATCCTGGAGGTTCCCAAACAGTATTTCCTGATGCAAATGATAGAGGATTGAGTGGGGACAGGTGTTCTGCTGGACCTCGTAATTAGAAATGGGGAAGGGTGAGGATATGAAGGTTAAAATCAGTCTTGGCTGCCATGAGATAGTGGAGTTCAGAATCCTGAGAAGAGTAAGCAGGGAAAAAAGCAAGATCATGACCCTGGACATCAGGAGAGCAGACTTTGGCCTTGCAGGGAGGCTGTTCATGCAGATTCCTGTGGATTAAGGCCCTGAAAGGGGCCCCAGAAAGCTCTTTCGCAGTCAAGGATCTTGACCTTGCTTCCTCCAAGGTCAAGAACAGTCTGGTGCAACAAGCAGGAAGTCAGGCAAAAGTACCAGGAGAGACACTGTCTGAACATGCAGAAATTATATAGGAAAGCCAAAATCCATCTAAAATTGAATTTACTGGAGGATGTTAAAGGTAGCAAGAAGACTTCTTACAGTACAAAATTAGCAAAAGAAGACTAGAGAAAATACATGCCTGCTGCTGAATGGGGTCAAGGGCCCTGGTGACACATGGTGTGGGAGAGGCTGAGATACTGAATGCCTTTACCTCAGTCTTTTCCAGAAAGACCTCCCTTCATAAATCTGAGGGCTGAGAGACCAAGGGGGAAGGTTGGAGCAAGGAAGTCTTAACCTTGATGGAAGAGGTTCAAGTTAGAAAATAATCCAACTGCACATATGTAAGTCCATGGGCTCTGGTAGGATGCACCAATCAGAGCTGAGGGAACTGGCGTCATCCAAAGGCCACTCTTGATGATCTTTGAATGACACAGTCATCAGAAGTGTCTGAGGGCTGGAGGAAAGCAAGTGTCATTTTGTCCCCAGAAAGAGCAATAAGGAGGAGGACCCCAGGACCTACTGGCCGGTTAGAGCCTCACCTCAGTTCCTTTGCATGTGATGGAGCATCTAATCCTGGAAACAATTTCCAGACATATAAAGGACAAGTCATCACCCCAGGGAGTCATGCTTGACCACTTGTTAACCTTCTATAATGAAATGACTGTTGTGGTAGATGAGGTAGTGGATATTGTCTGCCTCGATTTCTGTAAGGCTTTTGACACTGGCTCCCACAAGATTGTCATGCAGGAGGTGATGAAGTATAGGTTGGCTGAACAGAAAGTGAGCTGGGATGAAAACTGGAGAGAGTCCAGCAAAAGACCACTAAGGGAATTTTGCCAGAACATTAAAATATTTGAAAGGAAGGTGCAAACAAGACAGAACCAGGTAGCTGGGGAGTCTCCATCCTTGCAGATACTCAACAGTCATGGTACTGGACAGCTAGTTTTAGGCAGCCTTCATTGAGTAGAGGGGTTGGACTAGATGACCTCCAGAGGTCCCTTCCAACCTCACCCAAGCTGTGACTCAGTGAATTTACCATGCTTTTATTTTGGGGATGAAGACAGAGAAAATAAATAAATAAATAAATCTAATCTATATTTGCAACTCAGTGACTGAATCACAAAGTATAAAATGAAAGTAAGGAAAAGAGCTGCAGAAGGTCAAGACACTGCAACAAGTAGGGTTGTACTCTGACAACTAACAAGTAGTTTCATTCCTCACTTTGGACTCACTTCAAATAAAATGGCTGAACGGTATCCACAATGATGGGGAATTAAACAGCCACATGAAAGATGCATTCATTTCTCTGTTATGGAAGGAGAATATATACAATGTGTAAGAGAGGCCAGAGAGGAGAGACAGTACTTACTGGGAGGCCTTGGTGTTGCTTCAGGAGTTCTTACCTGTTCTGAAGAGATGGCAGAGCCACTGCTGATATTTTTCTGCTTACAGGTGACAGAGCCACCCTTACTGCTTACTGACCAGGAGCTCCACATCAGGGTTCTGGAGCAATCTGCAGGTAGGGCAGGAATCCATCATGTTCACTTCTTCCATTTAATATACTGCTAGATACTGCTTGCCAAAGTATTTTACTCCATTTTTTCAGTGAGGAAGAGATCCAGGGAGGATCTCTTGTTGCCAGAGGAAGATTTGTGTAGCTGTATTGATATAGGAGAACTTGAATGAATTTGCAGTCATCCGCAAAGAAGGCCTCAGACCTTAGACTAGGTGAAGTGGTTAAGTGCAGATGGAGATCAGTCTGAATCCTGTGAAAAGTGAGTTTAAACATCTGCTTTAATCCTGTAGAGCAGGGAATGTAGAAATGGACTTCCCAAAACATTGTGGAACAAAAGAGGGGCACATGAAAAGGATTTTCCAAGGAGCCTGTCTTCCTTTCCATTGATTTGTCAATTCAATAGCTCCTTGCTCCTCGATGCACTGGCCAAAAATAGTCTCTATTTGGAGGTGGGGGAAGTTGATAGAAACAGTTAACATGTGCCCAAGCTCTTTTTATCTGCCTGACTGTAAACATCCGTGGATATTAGCACAGTTTGTGTATATTTTTCCAATTACCATGGAAGTGAGCGTTGCTGCAGTGTAAGCATTTTCATCCATTTGTCTTTTGAGTAAACCCAACAAAAATAACCAATACCAGAACACTGAAAGCATTGCAAAATCACTAAGTGTTGCAGCTCATACAGATGTCCACTTTGACCTATTGTAATGCCGTAAGTAAAATTCTCAGTATTTTTGCAGGCTTCATTTACTTAGTTTCTTTATCTTCTTAATCAAATGATACCTCAGATGTGTTTTTTTCTTTTTTTTTTCACATGTGCAATATGAATATGATTGGAAGGGCTGCAGCTTTCTATCCAGTAAGTGTGACTTTATACATAGAACAGCTCAAATATAATTACAAGTATGGACAGAGTCACCAAAGCATTTTCTATTCCATGTGACCGACAGGGCTGAATCGGCTATCACTGCGCTTGATGAGTGGAGCTTCTGCTTTGCATCCCACATTTTTTCAAAGCATAATGCAGTTTCTATTTCCCTGTTGTTATGATTGTATGAGACAATCCCTAGCTTTAGAAAAGGCAGCAGCAAGTCAGGGCATTAAAATTAAAGGGGAAAAAAATCTACACAAACCACTTAAGCACACTCATTATTATGGCCCTTGCTACCTCAGGCCACTGGAGAACTTATAATTTAGTCAGCATTATGCAGTTTGAAGTGTTTTATGTTCTGCATGGGAGCAGGCTGCAATTCAAATATCAGTGGCCATGAAAAATATGCACATACGTTTAGTATGAAAATCTCCAAGGGCATAACAGAAGAGACGGGCACATGTAGCTGCAGTGTGATGGAGAATTTCTGTGAATTAATCATTTGGACATAGTTTATCACCATTTTATATTTTGCCAGAGATGCTTCCTCATCATTTGTTGGGAAAACTTATTATACATGCACATCTTAGAAAGATAATAAGGCCAAAGCCTTTGATGCTTAAAGGCAACAGCCTTTGTTAGATTCTGTTATGACACAGACAACTTCTCCACTGACAGAGCCATTCAGATAACAAGAGTAATTGCTTATTTTATCGAGTTTAGGGAATTGTGCTCCATTCTCCCTTCTTGCCTACTACATTAGCTATTATGACCCATCTTCTACTATAATTTAGGGGGAGTGGAGTACGTGCATTTTTAAAGCTTTTCTTGAAAGAATAGAGTGCTGTATTTACATACTTCCTTCATTATTCCACAGGGCCAAGACTTTAATATATTCCTTCCAAAGAAGCAGAGTGGCATATGCGTGCATGTGTGCATCTCTTTCTGTGTCTAGGTGTTTGTGTGCAGTTTAGTGTCTGAGTGGGTAGGGGAATGAGAAGGGCTTATTTAGTTGTATCTTTATACCTTCTTCTGACTGGAGACAATACCATTGTAATTTGTATTAGCAAAACTACAAACAGAGCAATAGCTTCTGACACTTTAAAAGAACTTTATTGACATCTCCAAACATGTGAGGAATTTTAAAGTAGAACTTTTCCATCTGTAAGTCCTGGTTTGATCAAAAGCCTGATAGTAGCTCCAGATGTAGCAAATGAGGCTCCAGAACAGATTCCAGCTCCTTTTGGGTAAAAAGGGAAAAAAAAGGCTTAAGTTTGATTCAGCCTAATCCTGACAAAACTGTCAAAAAATAGCATTGTAAGGAGAGAATTAAAAAAAAAAAAAAGAAGAAAGCTTTCAAAATTTATGTGCCATCCAAAGATTTTAAAAGGTTCAACACAATATTTAAGGTTTAATATCATAAAATGCTGCTGTGCTTTACAGTTTTATTACTTAGAAAACCCAGTTCTCTCCAGTATGAGCATGTCCTGGTTCTGGACAAGATGGGGTTAATTTTGCAGTAGCCAGGAGGTGCCATGGCTAGGACCCAGAGGTCATTCTGTACCTCATTTTGGGGGACAAGGGGAAAGGACTCCCCTTCTGGAAGGAAGGGCTCTTGCCATCAGGGTGGTGTAGCTGGAATTGTGGGCTCCACAGTGAGCATTTTAGCATGAATCACTCTTTTGCACACTTTTGTTATTAATATTGTTGCTGTTACTTTTATTTTTTCATTTTTTCCAGTAAATTGTTTTTAGCACATTATTCTCTACCTTTTGTGCCTCCAGCTCCCCTCTCAAGTGCACCACAGGGGAGGAGCAGTGGTATTGGTTTTGGTGGGAGTACTAAATTGGAGAATACCATTCCTAAACCACAACAGACCACTATAGCAAAGCCATGAAATGGTCAGGATCTGACTTCTGAAAAAACAAAACCCAATACCGAGGTTAACAGAAGGACAATTTTCAAATGGAAGTTGGGAATTAATTGGAAACCAAAGTGAGTTATACCTCTTCCACTGTATATAAATAGAATAATTTTCCAGAAGTGTAACCAAATATGAAGGCCAGTTCTGAGCAAATTCTAGCAGCAGTTTCATAAAGGAGGAGTTTGTGATTTTTCCTCCCAACAGGACAGGTGCACTTTCACACTCCAGACACACTTATTAAGAGGCTGTTACATGTAATTAAGAACTTTGTGTTCCCTAACTCTTTTTTTTCCCCTGATTCATGTGAATCCCCTGGTAAAGTGTCTGAACTGACTCATCTAGCATCCCTGCTATCAGCTGGGTAGATTGGATGCCAGCTTTATGTCCCTGATGCTTGTTCTGCTTTTGTCTCCATGGAAAGGTCTGGTTAATACATCCACCTTTGTGTTTGTCATATTTAAATGTGCAGCCAGCTTCTCTGTTTTGCAAGGACGTTTTCTTCATCTTTTGAAGTCACTCCATGAGACTGGTAACAAATGATAGCTTGCCAGCTACAGAGTGGGTATTAACAATGAATTTTTCATAGCAGACATTCATGCGATTGTCTTGTGGCTGACTGAGAGGACACAAGTGTGTTCTGCATCTCAGTGGAGCAGCTGGCAAGATAAGGAGAGTGTCTGGATTAATGTGCTCTGCTCTGATTAGCTCCATAAAGAGGCAGTTGGTGTATGCAGAAGGCTATGCTAGATTAATGAAAGTACACCTTCTTCAGGACAGTCTCTCTGTATAGCACTGGTTCCTATAGATGGACCAACTCATTTGGGACAACTTATTTGTGACTAAACTATCTCCATTGTGCTTCTTGCCTTGTCATTTTCAACTGTGAGGTTGAGAGTGACATAACATTTTCACAGGTTTTATATTCTTGGCAAAATTAAGGAGATCTGCTCACTATATATTCAAGCAGTTTCATGAAACTGAAAGAGGGTAGAAATTTGACAATTCCTTTCACAAATACTCCATCCCTATTTTTTTTTATGGGGAAGTCACTTTGTTTCCTGCAATGACACCTGCTCCTCTCTATAGCTCCATGATCATTTTGGCTGCAGGGCTGTTGGATCAGGAATATGGTGGGATTCACAGGTAGGTTTGTGGTGTCTCCAGAGGGCTGTCCTACTGTTACCCTCAAGTCAGTTGTATGTACAGATGGTGACCCTGCAAATGGACTTCAGTTGCCCAGCAGCTCAGCACCCAGATACATAATGCTGGGCATGTGCAGTGACTCTGACAAGCAGGATGTGCCAGTCTTGCCAAGTGTGCAGGCTCTGTGTGTGAAGCAAATCTGACACTCTCTGGATTCACTGAGCTTTCACCATGTGCCCAGAGTGTCTCCCCTGCACCTGACTAGTAAATCCAGGTTGCCATGAATGCACACAGTAGTCATTTATGATGGAGTTTTGAGCATTTGGCAACTAGTTCAAGCTACTGCCTCTGCTCTGTAGTCCAGGAGAAATGTCCAAATCCCTTGTTTCCTGCAGGACCAATGGAAACTGCTCCAAGCTGAACAAGGCATTGTATCTGGGGTAGATCAGGCACATGACATCTGCATGGCATGGTTAACAGATCATCACACAGGAAGAGTGACTGAGAGCCGCTCTTCAAGAAAGCTGGACATAGCTGTTGATAACAGAATCTCATGTATTGAGATCAGACTGTGTTTGGTCCAGTTTCTTCTTGACAAAACTCTGGAATACCTTCTCTCTGTGGTACATTCTGTATGAAATTGCTGTCTCCCACACTTCATCTCCAAGGTAGTCCAGTCATTCAAGTCCTACATAGAAACAGCACGGGTGCTTTTTAGGTTTACAAAGAGTTAGTTGGGACTCCTGTATCAGGAAATACTTTTACAGCAAAGCTACTTCAGGATCTGTTGTTGAATGTCTGAAGTTGGTAATGCTTTATTGCAGCTACTCTTGAGTTGCCTGAAGTTATCTGGAGCACATGCTTCACTGTTCAAGCTTTCCTCTTTCCCACTTCCAAATCGAGTTTGCCTCCCCGTCTCCTTTCATGTTGCTTTCAATACATACTGCTTCCTGTTTGTGTTTATGGCTAGTAGTGAGAATAAATGAGCAGCAGTAAATTAATTGATTCAAGTAGCAAGCAGTGTGTGACTTGCCAGACCCAGCCTTTCCCAGGCTTCCCAGGACAAGGTCAGGGAGAACTGGGCAGAACTTTTGATGGATAATCCAGGAGCGTATTTCCTTTTGCAACACTGAGCTGTGTTTCAGGGCACTTGGTCTTTGTCTTACTTTGATGTAGATTTTTCTTTTTAAAAGCAACAACCAGCGAGTGTATTTTGAACAGGAGTCTCAGAGAGTTTTATTCACTTTTCTGTATTGTCTTATCCTTTCCACTTTATGTCACTGTAACTTCTTTGTCAGGAATGTGTTCTCACTCTTTCAGGCTGGTTATCTGGTCTTTGCTGCCGAGCTTCTGGCTGTTAATTTGCTCTCTGCTGGATCAGGCTGGGTTCTAAACATTTTTTTATGCTTTAGAGTTAGTCTGGCATTGTATGTTGCTGTTCCTATTTCTCTCAAAATTAATTAACCGCTACTTTACATATCCTCTGAGAAATGGAAAATCCACATCACTCTGTAAGCTGAGCATAACGACTGTAATCTGAGAGAGCACAAGGCCTAATAGAACAGAGAACCTGTGGCCTAACTCTATTGCTTAATCGAGGTTATATATATATATATATATAAATAACAGAAACTGCAAAGGTAGCAGAAATTGGAGGTAGGGACACGCAAGATCAAAATGGCTCTGGAAGAAGTTATTTTAGTCACATAAGATTTTTTTTTTATTTATTGCTTGGGACAAAGTAAGAGTGCAAGCTAAAGTTGCAGCAGCAAATAACCCCAGAGCATGGCAAGTTATACTTAGCTAGCATTAAGGTAATGTCATGTAGAAGCAGAATATTTGTGGTTAGCTAAAGTGACAAAAATACAGCTGCACTGATATTAATCCTATATTAATCTTGTAAAGAGATGGGATTTTAAGAAGTAATGGTCTTTGGAAGGGATCTACCTGCTTGCTCTGCAGCAGAGCAAGAGGCATCTTTTTAGGCATTAACTGAACTTGTTATTCTGATTTTATTATTGATAACCCAACCAAGCTTTATTACTCGCTTATCTGTGAATTTTGTAAGTTTATTTAAAATCCTTTTAAGAGCCCTTAAATTATACTGATTGTAACAAGTTCCAGTTTGAGAGATTTAGTGATGTTTTCGTAACTGGTCAGTAATTCAGGATGTGTTTTTAAAGGTGCAGCCACTGGCTAAATACTTTTCATTTACAAGGGGAACATCTGAATGGATATTCCATAAATCAGGGTCATAACTTAGGAAAGAATTAAAAGTATGCTTCAAGTTATGTGAGTATTTAGATAACAGTTGAATGTTTCTAAATCTATTGTATATATTTTGTTTACATACTCTTTCTTGAAAGACAGAATCCCAGATGGTTTAATTTAATTCTTCAGAGGGCAGTATATATGTACATGTATCTAATACTTATATATTTGCATTGCTCTTTTTTAAGTTACTTTCATTTGGAAAAAGCTGATAAATTCATGTAGTAGGTAGCTTTTATCCAATATGGCTATAAAATTTGGGTTATTTGCTGAGATATAAATGGGGAAATGCTAATATTTAAAGTAATTTGCTGTAGAAATAGGCTAATTTTAATCTTTGATAGCCTATGCAATTTATGCAGTGCTGTTTACAAGCTATAAAAATTAGATTGGAACTGTAAGATATTTTCAAGTTCCAACTCTTGTTGGTGTAGGAGAGGTGTAATAATCTGACCTTGAGAAGAGACTTCATGTATTTGTAATAAAATAGAAACTCTCATGTTTTTAATTTTTCTAAGGCGTTACTATGATCCCATTCTGTTGTCATATCTTATCATTTATTTTAGTTCTTCATTTCCTTGGCAAATGCTTAGGTGAGAAATGTTGGAAGTGAAATGGAGACAGCTTGGGTAAGTCTAGAAACCCTTGAGCTTACATTGCTGGACATCAACCTTTCTAAGTAAGTAACTACTGAGAAGCATTTGAACTCAGCGGAATTTTTTTCAAATAGTAAAAGGAAAGGAAACATAATCTTGAAGGTGTTTATAGTTTTGGCCTGTGTACTTTTTCTCTCTTCTAGTTTCCACTCATGCCATTGTGCCTTTGGAACTCCTTTCCCCCAGAGAAACACACTTTGCAGTGTTTAAAAACTGTCTGGACCACAGTTCTTTGAAAAACTGGTGTCTGTTTGCTTCAGATCTTTAATTTTTTGTATTACTGGATTCATGACTATTGTGCTACTGGATTACAAAACCAGACTGGTGATTAATTCTGGAATGTTCATGATTTTTCTCTCCTGGGAAATGCAGTGCTAAAATGTGTTTTCCCTTTAGCACAGCAAATGTTGCAGTTGTCTGTTGAGTTTTGAAAGGGAAATTACAGAGCAAATTTGGGACTTCACAAGCCCACACTGTCATTTTTAAAGCTGTCACCTAAGTATCTGGCATGGATGTTCAAATTGTATCTCAGCTATCATCAGTCCTTGTGGAATTTAAGAATAGCAGAGGGAAATACTATTTAATTTGGAGTGTGTGTCATGGATTGTAACTCCATAGTTTAAGTGAGGTAACTGGTGAGAAGATATTACATAGCCAGATGTTTCCCATGGCTTCCCCTGCAGCCTCAGCTGCTCTGGGATGACACAGCACTTGAAGTGGGGGGACTTTCAAGATGATTCATGCTTTAGCAGCATGAGGATGTATTTTATACAGATGTACAAACAGAAAAGTTTACAGGATTTTTTAAGGTGTGGGGTGCTGTTACTGCTACTTTCTGACCAATTACAGATACTGATATTTGCTCAGGTGGTGTCATTCAAGTAGAAATCTAATTGATTTCTGAGTTAGTTTATTGGCTGTTCATTAGCATCCTCCATGGATTTTCACTCACAGCACTGTCTAGCACAATGAATGCATAGTCCAGTTTGGTTTTGGTTTGGTTTGCTTCTATTAAATGATGTGCAAATTCTGGTGAGTACTGCAAATCCACCAGTTATTTTTAATTTGGTTTACTGAAAGATGAAGAAAAGGAGAAACTGGGTGTGCTTGCTACTAGGTAGCTTGAAATTTTAAACACATCAGGTATCATAGGAGGATCAGGGATTCTCTGTTAAAAATGAGCATACGTGGCCTGGATATTTGGACTGCTATATTCCTTTTCTTGATGTAGGTTTTGGCATTTGCCTGCTAATCCTTTTCCACAGGGCAAGAGAGGGCATTTCCCTGTTGTCCATGTTAGCCACAGAGACTGGAGAGGAGGATGGTAAGTGTCTCTAAATACATCTTGGAAAAAGATAGGGTAAATGTCTGCCTTAACATGGAGCTATTCCTTGTGGACCAGTGAGAAAGAGAGATACTAAGGATTAGCAATCAGGTACATCTGCAAATTGACTGAGTCTTCTGGAGGGACCATCCATTTAGAGTAGGTAAGGAAAATAATCATGTTCCTTTACCTCAGTGTGAATACAAGATGACTAATCAAGTTGCTGCTAGTGTTGGACTTTCAAAAGAAACACTTATTTGAAAACTGGAGGAAGTGCCTTCAGATTTACACAGTAAGTGACTGATAAGATTTTTTTCGACTGTTGGACAGTCTGAGCTAGATTTAAGGTACCCATTTAATGTGTATCAAATAAGAACTTGAAAAGCATGTCTTGATGCCAGCAGATAGAAGAAATAAAAATAAAAGAAACCCAGCCCTTTGGTGTTACTTTACTTTCCTTATGACATAATATCCCAAAATGGTAACAGTATGATATACTATAATGTAGTTGACACAAGATAGAGTGCAATATTAACATCTTGAAGTTTTGTAGTTGAAACATACTGAGATCACACAGACTTTTATAATACTACAGAGTATTTTGTTATTGTCAGAAATCAGATAAACATGGAGGGAAAGTAAGGAGAGTATAAATGAATATAGTTAGAAACAAGCTCAAGTAAATAGCTTTAGAGTTCATGTCTGACTTGGAGGTCCAGATTGCACAGTGGTTAAAGTTCTCTTGTTTAGGGTAGATTTTTGTTTTGTCTTTAGAGAGCCTGGTTTGTGCTCTTTATAAAATGCATTATTTTACAGAGTGATTGACTAGGGGAAGTTTGGTATATTTCTTGTACTAACTGTATGGCAGACACCAGAGTCTGGATGCAGAATAATCTTCTTGCAGCCATCTCATTACTGGAGTTTGTATGTGAGAGTGAGGCAGAACATGCAAGCCAGAAAAATTTCTATATTGGCTTATGCATGGAGAGGTTTGTTGTAGTAAACAGTCAATAAGAAAGAGAGAAGATAACAGAGAAGGACCTGGGATTGAAAGTTTTACCACAACTTCCTTGACTTAAAGAAGTATGGATGGTCCATGCAATGCTGACCTCTCTCTGCTTTTGATGCATTCAGGTTTGATGTAAAAGCCTCAGCAGGGGAGCCACAGGCCCAATCTGCACCCTCTCTGTAGCTAAAGGAGATGTTTTTTTAAGAACTGTCAAGCTACTGCTGTTCATAAGCAGTAAATTTATACAAATTAATTATAAGAGGTGGAAAAAAGTTGGGTTTGCTCACAGGTAATACATTTAGACTTGAACAATGTGAAAAATTTAAGAGCAAGTGAAAAAAGAGAGAGAGAGAGCAGGCTGTATTTTTTCCTTATATTTAATGAAGCACTGTGAATTTCTGGCTCTTTGGGAAAGGTGTATTACTAAGAGTCATTAATGGAACCTAGTCTTAAAATACACTCAGCTGAATTGCTGACTGAAGAAATGTCTATGTAAAACTTAATGTTTTCCTTTTTGTGAATATTTTAGAATCTTTAGAAAAAAATTTGAAGAAAAATAAAAATCGGTGTTATACTTCTTACCATTTGCTTTAAAAAGGATTTTCCACTTGCTCATTTCCAGAAGGTCATCTCTGAGATGTACAAGCTAGCCCTTCATTTAGGTCTCCTTTTACATTCATATTTAACTTTCTTTCATTCTGTGGCCTTTATTAGCTGAGCTCAAGGAGCTTGTAGCACATTTTAAACAGCAACACTGGGAGGATGTAAATGCAGAATAATGTATCAGGACTCAAATTTGCATGGTCAAATGTCAAAAAAATTAGGCCTTCCCCAGAACCATGTCAAGAGAAATAACATAAGTGGCCAGCTCAACAGCAGGCATGCCATTATCAGTTAGTTCAACCTGTCATCACTGACTGGGAGTGGAAGCAGTGGTCATTAGCTTTAACTCTGCTGGGGAAGGTTGCGCTTCTTTTTATTTTATTATATATATTTTACGCCATCTGACAGTATTTCACAGAGCACCGCAATGTTATGGTTTCCTCCTTGACAGGGGAAGGAGGGGGAAGTGCAGGTGAGGGAGTAGAAGAGAACACTTGCAATCATCTGTTGTCAGCCGGAGGAGGCAGGAATTGCATTGCCTATCGGATAAATACTCATTTAGAGTAATCACTTTATTTCAGCCCTGTAATGACATTAACAAGCTTGGAATACAGGGAATTACATGAGTCAGAACAAATAATTGAATATTCCACTGCAGGGAAATGCAGCACAAGTCTGACTTAATGTCATGCCATCTCTGAAGCCAGCACTACCATGCAATTAGATGATAAGCTTAAACAGCATATAATTGGCACTACTAGTATCAAAAACATACTATTAATTGTTAACTTCTTACCTGCTTGTAACTTTCATGAAATGAAAGTATCTTGCATGTCTTTTTTAAACAAAAAGAACCAGAGGAAACACTTCAGTAAGTTTTTATGAAAATAAGAGGGGAAGAACTGGAGTCCAGGATCTAGAAGGAATAACTTCAACAAGAAAAATTTCAACACCTTTTTTGAGAGGTGGAGGGGGCATGATTTAGAAAGTGTTAGATTGAGAAGTATGAGAATTATTTAATATATCAAATATTACCCTATTTCATATCCAAAGGAAAAATACCTCATTTGTCCTTTCTTGGGAATGGTCCTGTGCAGGGCCAGGAGTTGGACTTGATCCTTGTGGATTCCTTTCATCTCAGCTTATTGTGTGATTCTGTGATTTGATCAGCTCACAGTTTTTTCTCCAGATATTGTTGCCTGACAAACTCTGATCTCACAACTTTGAGCCCTTTTTTCAGTCACTCACTGTTCTTAGTTAATAATGCAAAGGCCTTTTTATAGCAATATGCCAAAGTATCAAAAACTACTCTGGGGTCTGGTAAACATAATTGGAGGAATCTTAATGTGATTGATTAACACAACACCTTATAACCTGTTTGTTTTATCAGCAAACTTTAGGTTTAATTTTTGAAACATTCTTACAACATCCCAAATCAGTATAATTTAGAAAATTCCATTATTTTAAGCATCAATTAAACTGACTTAATCCTTCAAATTATACACTCTAGGATAGAATATTAAAAGGATTCAGTGGCATATATCATATGCATTGAATGATTTGATAGCAGTTACCCAGGCAGCACAATTCCTCAAATATGTGCCAGTTCTTGTAAAGATTAATGCTGGACAGATAGAACACAAATGCAAAAGCAGCAGCATCTCCATCACCTACCTAGATTAGCTCTGAAAATCTGAAAGTCTTATCCAACACATTAAATTTGCAACATTTGAACTAAACACAGTGGAGAATTTATCACATTTATTATAAAGATTAAAAGATTATTCCATCTTAAAACTAAAATCCTCTTCTGAATCTTTGGCCACTGATTTCAGCAGCATTGGAACTTGCATATAGTAAAATAAATAATTGGTACTGGAGTTGCCATTTGTTTTTCCCACTAGTCTTTCATCAGCCATCTCTGACTCTTTCACTCAGACTTTCACTGAGACTCCTGTAGGAGCATGGCAGGCCTAGGGAACAGCTCATTTTTTTAGAGTTGTTTTGTGTGGAAGCCCAGGCCCTGTGTGGCTCTTCAGGCTAGCAGATAGATTCTTAGTTCAGAAGGAGAGAGCAGTCGAAGCTGGCTGAGAATTGTGGGTTCTGATAAGTGAAGTTTTGCACGGCTAGCTGAGTCTCAGAGATCTGAGGCTTGTCATGTTGAACACTTATTTCTGTTTTCCTAACACAAGAGAATGACCCCACCTATTGCTTTCCTGAAGATAAGGTGTTCTGGGTGATCGTACTTCAGATTATTGCTGGCATTTGGGAAACATGACCCATGTGTTTGACAAGTTGGCTTGAAGAAAAGCTGACTGTAAAGTAGCAAGCACAAGCTTTAGATTAGAAGGTCAGGTGAAATATCTACTATAAAGGGATGTAGTTGATCCCTGGATGGAATCCAGGTGTGTCACTTCTGCAGTGGTATAGCTTTGAAATACTGAAGGTCTTCTAGAAGGACATATTAGGTGTATTGTTACTAATTAGTAATACCATTTAAATTACATTTACTTTATGATTTTTACTAAAAGATGGCATACTGTCAAGTAATTTCATTTATTCTATCAATAAAAATACTCGCAAACCTCTCTTGATTTTAATAATGATGCTAGAGTTACAGAATGCATTTGCAATTGACTTATCAAAATTTGTCTTACTAAAACAATATTAACATTTAAAAACATTGCAATTACTATCATCAGTCAGAACATTTATATTCATCTGCAATTTTCTACCTGTATGTATATATATTTTCTACCTGTATGCATGCATTCCAAGAATACAATACTTTTAGTATATTAGTATTATCCATGCATCTGTCAAGGTTTTATATTACTATGCTGATTCAGTTGTTTCACCCTAGAACTGTACTAGCAGTCCTGAAGCAGCAGCAGCTAAAAATGTTAATTTATGCCAGAGTACTAATTTGTGGATAATACTTCTTAAAACCACAAAAACATTAGGAGGTACCTACTGAAGAAAGGTAAATGAATGCTGCGCTGGTTTCCATTTCACTTTCTATGTATTTTTCAGGTCTCCAAGTGCACCTATTCCACTGTGTGGTTTTGGCAGCCTGGGTTTAAGGTCAGTGCAGCAGTGTGGCCTTAGGTCTATATGCTGCCAAGGAAGACTGAGAAGGAGTTGGGGGAAGTCTTGCTGGGGTTTGTTTCTATTTTGCTTGAGTGTTGTTTTTAAACTCAGACTCTTGCTCTTTGCTGCTACTTGACCTTTATTGCAGCTATGACCACATATCCCATTGAGCCAGTCACTGATTTGTGCATTTAACTCCCTGGTTTGACTGTGGACCTGCCTCAGTACTGGAGACCTGTCCATTAGTTTGAAATCTTGTTTCCAGCTGCTCCTTTTTAGGTACTGCAGGTCTGTGCCTTTGTTGTCTGCCTTGCTCTCTGGCTCCCCTTCCTTCATGGAGAAGGGAATCCACCTTTACTGCTCCCTGTTGGTCACTTTGCTTTTCTTGAGCCCAAAGTCAAGCACTGTGGAGCCTGGCCTTTGGATTTCAAAAAGGCCAGATGGTGCCTTTCTATTCATAGATGAATATACCTAACTCATTCCTTACACATACTCATGGAACATTCTTTATTAAAAGCTTTAATGACTGAGATTCTGCAGCCTCTCCAGTGTGTAACAGTTAATTTTTTTTCCTGAAAGCTACCCTGAGTCTTTTCTGCTAGCAGCACAACTTTTATGTGGGCAAAGGGGACACTATATTAAACTAAAATAGGAGAGATTTAAATTAGATATTAGGAAGAAATTCTTTACTCAGAGAGTGGTGATGCGCTGGAATAGGTTGCCCAGAGAGAGGTTCCACATCCCTGGTAATGTTAAAGACCAGGCTGGATGGGATTTAGTGGGTGGTCTAGTGGGTGATGTCCCTGACTGTGATAGGGGGATTGGAACAAAATATCTTTGAGGTCACTTCCAACTCGAGCCACTCAATGATTCCATGATACCATTGAAACTGATTATGTTTTGTTTCCCTGTCTCTGAATATGAGTGTTGATAAGGTTATGTTTTACTATAAATCTTAAAATGGTGTTAAGACATTCTCCTCAGTACTTTTTTTTCAAAGGCTGAACAAAAATTCCTTCCACCTGTCTCCACAGGCTGTGTTTTCTAAACCTACCATTCTTCTCCTGAGCATTTATTTTATTTCTTTGCTTTCTTGAAGTATGATTCTGGGAAGTGGCTGCTGTGTTCCAGCCAAGCTGACTGAACATGGAGTAGAATGATCTTTATCACTTTGGTCATATATATGACAGTCCTACCAATATATGCTAAAAAACATGTTCTTTTGACAATAGTAACATCACCAAGTTGAGTCTGTCAATTTGTGGTCCTCTATACTCTAGCTATCCAGTTGTTTATATCCTATTATGCACTTCACTTCTTCAGGCCACAGTTCTTTGCATTTGCCTATGGAATGTCTTCCTGACATATTATGATCATTTTGATATCACTTCAATCTCTGGTGTGAGGCCTTCAGACCAGTGGCATCTGCAAAACAGTAATTTGTTTTTCTCTGAAAATCAAATTTTAAATTATTTTGTTGGAAAGAGTTTGACCAAAGATAAATTCATATCCTATTGCAACTGAAATGTATTCCCAATCTAACTTCTATAATCCTAATATGCACACTATCTATCAAGTAAGTGCTCAAACTATTTTAAATTAATCTCACTCTTACATGACTGTCATGAAGGAAAAGATCAAATTTAAACAAAAGACTGTATCACTTCTGCCGCTTCTCTCTTCCCATTAAGCCAGTTATGCTTTCAAGGAAGATAAGTAGCTTGAACTATGCTATAGGTTCTTGATGTTTTGACAAATTCTTTGTCTTCTAAAGGTTTAAATGCTGATTGCTGAATAGGTAGTCCTAGTGTCTTGAAATAGGGCTGTTTTGCAGCTCCCCCTATCTTCCTTTTCCTTCTTTTAAGGTACTGTTTCTCTTCTGCTACTCTACCAATCTCCCTCAAAAATTAGTGATTTAGAGATCACAGTGACTCCTAAATGTTGCAGGGCACTGATTACTCAACAGAGAAACCAGTTTCTCACCAGACAGTGAGAGATAATGTGGAAGGGATATTCTGAGGCAGCAAGGATAAAGTACTAATCCCAAGAAAACATTTCCAGCACATTCTTGAGGTAGAGGGAGCACAGCAGCCATATTGCGCCTGAGATAACAAGGAAGAGGCAAGGAGCTCTCTCCGCAGAAGTCCAAAATGGTGCTAAATTTCTGAAATATGGCTTCTTGTCTAAATAATTTCTGCCAGGGTTTTTTGGTTTTTGTTTGTTTGTTTGAGGGGGTTGTTTGCTTATTTGCTTGTTTTGGGGTTTGTTTCTGTGTAGTTTGTAGCATTTGGTCTTTGATGAGGATTGTATTTGACTTTTGGAAATTACTGATGTTAATGAAGAGGCAAACTGTGCTCCCTTTAGGGGAACTGAAAAGAAGATTCCTGGTAAAGGAATGAATCATTTCTCCCTCCTTTGGTTTTGATGTTTTTCAGAGGAGAATTCACCTACATGTGAAGCTGTTGAATGTTTTGATTTTCTGCTATTCCTCCACCTCTTCCCTTCAGTAAGCAACCAGAGCAGCTTTGCATCCTGTTTATCCCCTGATAATTCAGCATTCAGTGGACTAATAATATGGATATTGAGGAAGCCTGGAACAGAAAGTCTGCTTGCTGACAAAGCATAAGTAAGCTTTAGCTGGTACTTACAGACAGATGTATATAGCAGCTGGATCTGAAAGAAGATTTGGAGTGCTCAGCACTTGTTTGAGGGCTGCATCCATATATGGTTTTCATGTCTGGATGAGCAGCACTTTGTGTTGTCAAATACTGCATGGGGGAGAGAGGGAGAAATTCTGGCAGCATTTGGTAGTGCTTGCTGTGAGCAAGCACTGATGCAAGAAAATATTTCAACATCAAAAATAGCTACATTTCTGTACAGGCTGGAATGAGACCTAAGGGTTCAAAACATCAGATTCTTATTTTCACTCTGCAGCTTGTCCAATAGCAAAAAAGGGACATGAACACAGGATAAGAGTAGTTTTAAATTTAAAAATTAGGTTTCCTTTTATTTGGGGTCAGATATACAGTATAGTGTTAGGCAAGATTAATTTTGAATCTTCTCTGGCTGTTCAGCTGTTGGCTGTTATAAATTGCTTTTTAAAGAGCAAGAGCTGTGCTCTGCAAACTTTGTTTACTGCTGAGGTACCTGTGCCATCATGAATGCAAGTACCCAGATGGATCTCATGCCACACTGTAAGCAGAGAAATGAGAGATTTTTATTTCATATCTAAAGACAGGATGATTTTGGATGCAGTTGTGGACTATTCTTCAGGAATGTCAACATTATAAATTGAAAGACATGTTATCTTAGAGTGCTGTTAAAGCTGGAACAGCCAAGTTTTCCGGAGTTCTCATGTTCTCTCTGCCAGTAAAGGAAGGAATAGACTCTTTTTTTCTGTCTCCATGCAAGAGTAGTAAAAAAAGAGAGGGAGTAAAACCTCTTTTTTTTTTTTTTTTATTTTAAATTTTTTTTTTTGAGAGGTTGAGGACACTAATTCTAAAAACTTAAGAAATCTTTAATGAAGAAATTTGAGTGATCCCTGAACAAAAAAATAGCTGCTGGTGGAAGAAGTGGCAGCTTCTGGAAGCTGCAGCTTCCAGCTCATGGAAGAAGCATGCCTGCTTTGTGTAGTAACGATTCACCCAGCTGTTGCCTTTCTTGCTGATAATAATAAAATTCTTCCAATAAGAAGCAGTTTCCAGCTAGGAAAGAGGAATAATACTTTCATACATTTCCAGTATATCAGCAAAGAAGTATATCAAATTACAACAAAAATGTAGTCTGATTCTGTGATACAAATATGCTTGTAAAGAGTACGGACCTCTCTGAGCTCACAGAAATTTTGGATACATTTCTGAGGAAGGACTCGCGTTTTCATGGAAATGACAACTTTTCAGTCCCAGAGTGGCAAAAGGTTGTTGAGATGAGGAGCCTTCCTGATGTGTTTGCCCAGACAGATGTTTAAGAAGAACACATTTCACAGACAGCTGCATCTCTGTGGCATTCTGAGTTTGTGCTGGTTCATGGCTGTTCTCCCTGCTGGTTCAAAGGAGGCTGACATGACAGATAAGTGCAACATTTGGCTTACTTGCTCTTCTCTTTCTCCCCACTTCATAGTTTTTTTTTTTAACATTTCACTGACCTTGAGAAGGCTCAGGACAAAGGATTTTAAGTCTTGAAGTCCTCATTCTGTTGGGTTAAGTGGTTCAATGGACATTTCTGCAAATGTCTGTTGATATGTTATTCTTTAAAAACCTGCATATATTATCTTTCATGTCTGTACCTTAACATAGGTGCTGCTTCTTCCACTTTGCAAATTTATGTGAAAATATCATGCCAATATAATATAACAAAAAAGAAGACAGCTTTCTTGCTTTCTCTATTCCTCTAAGCAGAATTTTATAAACCATGTCATATTTCAATCCCTGGGGTTACCTACAGATTCTGAAGAGATATCATATTTATTGTGTCCATAATTTCATTAAAGATTTTTCTTCTTAGTTATAGATCTGTGAAACATCAAAACTACTGATATGTGAGTCATGGCCTGTTTTGTTTAAATTATCCCAGGTATTGAAAATTTCATTCTGTGGCGGTGTTAGCTGTCAGTCCAAGGTTTGTATATGATTTGA
Organism: Poecile atricapillus; assembly: GCF_030490865.1. Lineage (NCBI taxonomy): Eukaryota > Metazoa > Chordata > Aves > Passeriformes > Paridae > Poecile > Poecile atricapillus. The sequence goes on along the minus strand of NC_081250.1, from coordinate 91,688,369 downwards.
AGAGAGTGGCTCTGCATAGGAACTCCAACACACATCCGTGGAAACAGGATAAAAGCTGTTGAGAATACAGTGATTTTATTTAGTCTAAAATCATCATTAAACTTGACTGAGATTCAGCTGCCTGTTACTGCTGTTTGGTCCTATTGATTTCAGTGTATTTGTGATATGACATGCTCCCCTTGAGATGCCTATATTTTACCCTAGAAACCATGTTTACAGATTGTAATCCTTTGTACTCTACAAGTTTGAGTAATCAGATTACAGTACACCAACTTTAAAGTGATCTTCAGTTTAAAACTGAACAATTGTGAGGCAAGAATTTGGGACCAGATTTCTATCAGTATTTTTCTATTGACTTGTTGAACAGCTATACACACTACATTGCTATGGTGTCCACAAAGTGAATAAACCTCAAGAAGAATTTTGCAGCCTGAAATAGTTGCCTGTTAAAAATACATATTTTTCCATTTGTTGCTCATACACTCTAATGTAGAAGTGCTGTTTGGGAACATCTCCAGTAGTCCTTGGAGTTATAGTTTCTGATGGATGCATAGGTAAATGTTCCCAAAAAGTAGATCACAATGAACATCCAACACTGAATGTTTAGGTGATGATCTATTTACTTAGATATTAATACTGAGACAAGAGTCTTCTCCCCACTGTCCTTGCAGTTCCAAACAGAAGCAGGACATTCATATTTTTAAAACCTTGATAGAACTGGTGTCACACTGTAGGTGAGTTTTAATAATTACAGTTGGGCCAGGGTCCTGGTCCTTTAAGATATGTACTATTTATTTCTTACTGCTGGAAATAAATTAAAAAAAAAGAAAGAATACCAAACCCTCCAAATTCTGGTCATGTTTTAGAAAGCATTTACAAAAACAACTATTTAGTACTGGTAATTCAAAAGAACAATTTTTTTGTTAAGGGTCCATAAGAAACTAAAACTTTGAGGAGTTTGAAATAAAATTTCTAATTAATTCTGAAAGCACATAAAGCACCTTTTTGTGTTTTTACAATTCAAAGTTTGACCCTTTGGGGCTACTGCTTTGTACATAGCCTTTTCAGTTGCTTTCACTGCAGTTATGGAGGCTGAAAGATACAATCTGTCTTTGCTGTAGTTCAGTCTTTCTCCTTAGAATATGAGACCTTTTTGGACTGTTAAGTTGAAGGAATTCAGGGGCTTTTACCCATGAGCAGCTTTAGAGCGATGTTCCATTTTTCAGAAATTAGTTTCTCATCAACTCTATTAATTATTAATTATCATATTTTACAACAGCTATAGTTTTCTGTGTTAGTATTAAAATGATCCTTACATTGTCTTTCTGCAGTTTTGTTCAGCTGGTTAACTTGAACTGGTTTATTGCTATGCCATCCATTTAGATTAACAATCTGCAAAGAAAGCCAATAAAATGCTTCACATATCCCATTACTCGGGCAGTAATAGTTATTCAATTAGGCACAGCTACTTCAGTTTCCAGTCTGTTCCTTAATGATCAACAGAACACATTAATTTAAAATTTTACTTACCAACAAATCTATTTAAAGAGATGCATTTAGCACATAGAAACAACATTAATGGGGAGAAAAATGTTGTTTTACTTATTAAGCATCTGCACTACAACTGCCAACATGTCTATGAAGCTGTACAGTGTTACAAACTTTCCAGTTGTGACATCCAGCTGCAAGAGTGTAGCCTGATTGATTGTCCCTGGACTTTCAGAGGTGATGAACAAGGAACATCTCTAAACACTTTTTCTGATCATGTGGATGGGGGTGTGTATGGGGGGAGTTGAGGATGGGGACATCTTACTGTAAAATTTGTCTAGCATTTGATGTGTTCTGGGAACTTCTGCGAGATAATGGTAATATATGATCTTTAACAGTTATTTAAGCAGCTGCTGTGTTTGTTGTAACAATATTGGTCATAGGAAACATAATTCAGAATAGGGTTTAAAGACAGTTAAGAAGACCATTTGATAGCTAGACCTGTTCCTCAGAATTTGCATTTTTTTACACACTGGAGAAAAATATAATGGAACATACTGTAAAAACTCTGACAATCTTTCAGTCTCAGAAGCACTACTATAGAGCTGCATTTATACCTTAATACACTTCCAATATACTCAGTGCTGCATTAGCAAAATGGCAGCTCTGACCTGAAGAAATGCTGTCTCTGAAATGCGAAAACCATGACTCATTAATAATTTCAACATTTAAAAAAGTGGAACTCCTCTCCTTTTTTACAACTCTGTCAATGCTGCAAACATAGGAATCAAATGTATTGGTACTTCCTACATGTGTGCCACTAGGATTCTGAAGCTGAGGGCTTCTATGAAGATTGATTAAACATCATACTAATTCTGCACAACCAGCATGTTACACAGTTTTTGTAGGTAAGTAAGCCAAAGCATGGAGAATCTGCTTTGCCAGACACTACACAACTAAGCTGATACCCTTGACAGCACCAGAAAAAAAGAGTAAAGTAAGGAAAAAGCATGTGGAAGTGTGAAATTAAAAAAAAATAAAAAAAAAAAAATTGCCTCAGCAACTGCTAACTGGAAAAAAAACTTTGTGGTTTATTGAAACTAAAACATATGATGAATTTTTGCAATGAAATGTAAAGAAAAAAATTCAAACTCACTTGAAAAGGCAGATATCAAATTTCCTTTTGAACTTATATCCCTGTTGCATCCTGGCCAATGTATTTTTTAAGTATGTTCTTTTCATCAAACATCCTATAATACTTAAACTATTAATTGATTGGTAGTATTATTCTTCACAATTTAAACAAAGCTGTGCTTGTCAAAATAAAGGAACAAAGTACACTCTGTGATGTAGTATCCTTGGCTTTTTTAATCCTGTTTGTTTATTTACACACTAATTGCAAAAGTTGATAATCCATATGAGGCCACCTAGGTCCATGCAAATGAGTTTTTCCTGTAGGTTCTGATATTGTAAATATTTATTTAGCTGTCCAAGTTATTGGAACTAGCCACTGCAATTTTTCTGTAAAGGACAGGTTTCTATGTAAGAGCTTCCTGAAGGAGAAAAGAGACTAAAAGAAGAGTTATTGGTAGAAAGCTTCTTTTAAATTTGATTATTCCATATTATGTGTATTTTGTATAATTATATAAGTGTATAATAATAATATGATGTATACTGTCATCCACATACATCATGGCATTATATACTATGATATAACCAGTCTTTTTTGCTGTATTCAAAGAGTGAATAGTCAGTTCCAAACCAAGTTTCAATCACTTTGAAGTTTGGGGGGAAATATATTAAAATAAATTTTAGCATATTTTATATTTTCCTCTGGCTCACTTTTTAGGTGTTAGACAAATATTTTTGCAATGGACTGAGGTAAATGAAATCTCAGACTCAGAGGAATATTATCTTTATATCACAGAATTGCTTCAAGTTTCATATATATTTGATGAACATACACTGGTTATGTCAGATACTATTATTTTTAATAATAAATAATGACTTCCAAAAGTCATTAAGCTTTTGACATGCTTTTGGTCCACATATGTATCTCGACACTTTGGAGTTCTATAGGAGATTTAGAAATATCAAGACTTTAACCCATCTGATAATTATCTTTAACATTTCTGTTACAAATGTACAAGGTGAGTCATGCAATGTGTTTTATATTAAAATGTGTCTATAAATGTGAAATGCTTATTCTCTCTGAAATATTTCAGACTTCATTATGCGTAACAACGCAGAATTAAGTGGGCTTGGACTTACACTTTTCTCTATATGGATTCATAAATGAATACTGGAAAGAATTACAGTTTTCCTGTTAAAAGGAGGTGTCTGATCTTCTTTTGTGTAAAGTTTCAGTCTCTTTTTATTGAATATTAGATGAAGTTTTAAAAATTAACCAAAAAATAGTCTTGTTTAGTAATTACACTGAATGAAAAGAGGAAATGTAGTTGCTCTGTAGCTCTATCTTAAAATTCAGGGTTCTGAATCTACATATTTCTAATAAGGCAGACAATGCATTAACGATTGAGTGCTTCTGCAAATGAAAGCTGCAGGTATTAACCAGACATACAACACATAATAATTTATACATATGGATTCAGAATCAGTCCTACATGAAAATATTTAAGTATATGTATTTTTGAGATTGAATTTAAGTTAATTTTGGAATTGAGTTTACAAAAGGGCCTTCACTGCATATGCATTAAAATATTGCCTCTGTATATATATATGAGTAATATCTGCATTCATAGACAGCAGTGTTCTCTCATTCTGTAAAATAATATCTGCAAATTGATACATTTTAAGATCTTCCATCTAGTGTTAAAAAGACAAAGTGTGTGTAAACTCAGGTTTGCTCAAGGGTAGGCACACAAACAACTATGCAAACACTATCACTTGTAATTATGTTCCTTAACCTCTGAAAATTGCAGGCAGAATTGTTTATGGTTAGTTTTTGGTCTCATTTTTTGATAACAGACATTCCCTTCTTCCACTTGTCCTCTAAAATGTTTTTTTTTTAATGCCAAATGTGCACCATATTTCTATTGTTACAACTTCAGAATGTCAGGTGTAATGTTCTTGACATTTAAATCGTGTACTTAATTTGTATTGTTGACACACATTAGATTAAATTTCCTGTCTTTAATAAAAATGACTTATTTTACTTTTTTTAAAAATTTTTTGAAACACGAGTAAATGAGATGCTCTGATCCTTTTTGGAAGTAATTTGCTTGATAAATATTATCTAGTTCTGAAAAGGCATGAAACCTATACTACCAGAATTGATATCTCACCTCTTCATCCTGAAACCTCATATAAAGCAATACAACTATCATATTTGCATTAGTATAAGCTTGAAACACAATCAGCAATGTAATCCTTCTCAGAGAGGAGGTGGGGCTGAAAAATACATAGAAAATAAAGCTTTCTGCTAAAATCTTATGGAGAGAAGAGAAACTAAATGAGTCAATAGGCATCAGTAACTTTATGAGATACTGTTCTTTTGCAGAAGTAAAGTCACCAACTTGCATATTTCTTCTGCCCATCTTGTTGCCTTTCCTGGCCAATCCTGGAAATATTTTAACGTCATCTTGATGGATTATAGGATGATATCTGTAAGGATGAGACTGTAGACATTTTTTTTGCCACCTCAGTAATACTGTGGTGTCTTAGTTTTGATTTATTTGCTGTTGACACCTCTTGAGTTGAGGTATGACATTCATGTTGACACTGATTCCTGATCTTTAGGTTTCACTCTCTGATTGACCAGAGATGAGTTTTGCTGGCTACCTTACGTTTCTTTGCAGAGATATCAAGTCCCTTGAGAATAGACTTAGGCTCACATGTTGACATTTTCCTCTCTCAAGTCCAGATGCAGCAGCAATTGTTCCCTTTCTGAAGCTTCTAAAGTTAAATTATTGGAAAGTGAAAGACTATAGACCATAGACTTAAAATCCTTATCTCCACTGTATTATAATTTAGCAATGCCTTGAAGATCAGAGCTGTCCAGACTAATTTCTAACAGGGAATCTATAACATGAATTCTTATTTTCAATATTTGCAAATTTCAGAGCGCATGTAGCTTGTTTATGATATGCTTTGTTACATGAGCAATTTTGTATGAATAGTCTTGGAGAGTGAACTGTTGAACTGTTTGCTTCAGCTGTTCACTCTGTGGTGTTCATTCCTCATGCTGTGTGAGTGGCCACCTCAGCTGCCAAGGACTGAGTTTTCTCCCTGACTGAGCGACTGAAACTTTGAAAATGTAATCACAAATGAATAATATATGATGAATGCTTATATTTGCACATGGATAGCCTGGTTTGCATGTAAATATTGGAATTCAGATTGCTCTTGATGTTTTAGGGTATATCTAGGAATGGCCAAAAAACAAGAACTCTTATAGCGCATTCTTCTAAGAATCCATGCCCCATCACTGTTAAGTGTAAGTACATTCTCCACCACACCTTGCAAAATCATAGAAGTTTTAATAGACTCTTTGTTGCCACTGGGGATTCACATCCTCCGTCCTTCAATCCAGTTAATAAGATTGCCTTCAGTTTTGTTCCATAGAAGGAGATGGTGGTATTGCTTCATTGCTACTGGAATATAGGGAGGTGATGGCAGAACCAGAGATCAAGTGGAATCATGACTCTTTTGACTGGTAAATTCAAGGTGGTATGTGGTATTGTGTTCTTTTGCATGACCTTGAGGGAAAATCTGGGTGGTTAAAAAGCAGTAATGAGTTGAATTTTCCTGCATCTTAAAATAGATAAATGTATATATATATATACAAATACAGAATCATGTATTCATAAATATGTAAACAGATACATAGGCACATACATGCGTTTGTCAATGTGTAGGTGTATCTTGTGGTGGAGAGAACTGAGAGGCTCCTATTGCCCAGCCTTCACAGGTAATTTGAAATTCTTTATCTTCCGTGTAAACATCATAACTGCACTCTCCTAAGTACAGCGTTTTCTCCCTGGGTGTCCATTCATGATAGTCCTCCTAATGGGCTTCTAGGGTTATGAAGCTGGCCAGGAACATAAGGGAAAGCACACAGTTGCCTTCCCCATAGTTGCTGCAGTGTGAAGGTGTTCCATAGGATGATATAGTTCCTGATGTCCTAAATATAAACTGATATTTAGTTGTCGCACCATCATTGGTCAGTGGGGCTCACCACCCCTTGACCTTCTCCTGTAAGAAAACAAGGAACAGAAAAACAGCACCTGCAAGGCTGTTTTCTGTCTCTGACGATTGTTTTAATTCCTCCCTTATGATTTCCCAGGCGGCTTTCTCAGGCAAGACTGAGAAAGCTATGTGGCCTGCAATTTCTACATGTTCTCTGTTTCAGAGTTAGCATCCATATTTAGTTGGTCTGAACTGACCTTCAAGAAGCTGTCCTAGAAGTGCTTCATCCACTGTAAGTTTGTTATTGGATTGTTTTGGAATGAGTTCTCCTGGCTCAGTACTGGGGCTTAAATTATCAGGGGAAGCCTGTAGCAAGTTAGAGAATTTCGCAACCAGTTTGAAGCTGAACACTTTTGTATGGTCAGAAATCAAGCTTGAGAAAATGAGAGGAAAATGCATGGTGAGAATTCCATTTACAGAGAAGAAGCAACTGCTAAGTGACATAGATGAGAAAAGACAATCAGAGACTTCAGAATTCTGGTTCAGTAGTGTGGCCGTTGCCTCCAGAAGCTGAGTATACTAATGTATATAGAAACTGCTTCATCTTTTTTAAGGTTTCATCCTCTCAGCTGAAGGAAGTAACTATTCCCTGCATGTTCTACATTTTTCAACATTGAGATGTTTTAAGTTGAAAAAGGTAACTGAGTCTACCCAGAACATCTGCATGCCACATGGGATTCCTGTGGCCTTACCATCCCTCTTTACGAAGAAATCTACATGATGCTTTACATTATACATATTTGTGTATGCATAGTGCCGAATAAAACGTTTAATTATATCAGCATAAAGAGGGCTACAACAGCTATCAAACATCAAAAGTTTTTACCATCATGTGCATTCCTATCACAGCTATCTGTTGACTTCTTGGACTGTTTTTGCTAAGTACAATATATCTATATTCCGTATGCAAATTCCACTGTGAGTGATTTGCCTGTTTTGTAAGCTAGACTGCACCTGTAACATGTGGGATTGAGTTAAAAATGACAAGCAGACAAGCACAAGGCACATTATCTTGACAAACTCAGCCTCCGAAAATTAGCCTGTGCCTGAATTATTAAAATAACAAGGAGTATTTCACTCAGCTGTGGAGAAATGCTCCTAATTGTCCACTTTAGCCAACTTCTTTCAGACTTCACGATCGGTCAATTTACAGTAGTGGCTTGCAAATTCCTGAACTCCCATTAGAGAAAAGTGCAACAGCAGTCCAACACACCCTCATTTATTTTAATAACCTGCCAAGCAGACATGAAAATGTTAAAGTTGGAAGCTGTAACATGACAGGAACCTGACTTGTCACAGCCACATTATAATCTAGTTAAACTACTTTCTTTCTGCCTTTCATGTCTTTTCAGGTAAATGGAAAACTAATTGTCAAATTACTAATTTTGTTGGCATTAATATCAATACTAAGGCTAGAGAAGGATGAACAGATAGGCCTGTGGGTTTTCTTCATATTGTGCTTGAATGCTGGAAAGCATTCTGAAAATACAGAAAGATAAAATTGGAGCCCAGTCTTTTATCAACAATGACCTATTTATTTTAAGAGGCATTGAAGCTCTATAAACAGGCTAGTTAAAGTCTCTGGGTTCTTTTATTATTATTTAATGCCTGGAAATCTTGTTTACTTCAATCTTGTTTCCTTTGTGCATAATAGTGTACCTGATGTAACAGGGCCAGTATTCACATCTAAAGTATTAATGGCAGAGTCTGATCGTGTAGGAGACTACAAGGAACTGCACTACCGAGAAAAAGTCTTCAACAATGCCAGGGTCACACTGTCTTTTAAAATGAACTGTAAGTAGGTCATGCTTCAGCTGCAGGCAGGGTCGAGAACATTACTGCACAAAGTGCTTGGGATGGTTGAGGAGCTTGTTGAGAGAAGTGGGGACAGCTCAGGTGACTGGGACGAGGACCTAATTGGGATGAACATGGAGATACGAATCTATCTACATGATGAATCCATCTACAGATATGCTGCTCGAACCTTTTACAAGGGGTTGCTTGCCCCACAGGGTATGAGGTTTTTCAGGTGCTTTCTCAAGGCAGGACGCTATCTGTTACTTATGTCTGAAATCCATTTTTCTGTTTGTTGTTTTTCAGGGTGGGGTAGCATGGGGTGAGGATGGATGGTATTTGCTTGCTTGCTTTCTTGCTTGTTTTTCTTCCCCGTTTGACAATAACCTTTCTGGGGAATTCGCTTTGGCTTCATAAGTGTTTGCACAGATTTTACTGTCCATCATGGCACTGATAGCTTCCTATGAATAATAAGCCGTCCACAAAGAATACTCATATGTTTCCTAGCAGTACTTGAAAGCTTTTCCTACTAAGTACTTAGCTTTGCTTCTATTTCATCCTGAATGGGCTCATTATTAGCTGTAGTTTTGCAGGAAGCTGAATGTTCAGATTGTAGAAACATGTTATGATTTCTTGTATAATTTGGGACAGAATTTATTTTCCATTTTCTTTTACTTGCTCTTTTTTTCTCTGCTGAAAGGAAACATGCACAAGCCCATTCTCACAGCCTCAGCACATCGGTTCTGTCCCAGCAGGGGACCAGAAAATGTATCATCAGAAAACAAAACTCTTGATGTTACTGACATGATTATCAAGAGTGTGATTGCACCTGAGTGAGTACTATGGCTATATAAATATTGTCTTTTGGAGAACATGAACCTAGGCAAACAAGTAACAGTACTGAGCTCCAGTAAGTCTGAAAAATCATATTCTGAAAGATTCTCTATTTTTCTGCCCATCTTCATCCTCTCCTCTCTTCTGAGCACTCTCACCACTCTTTGTGCAAAATGGGTTGGCAAGGTTTGGAGTAGAACACAAACATTTTCAAAGTGTTATAATTAGTGATTAGTGGTTAGTGTTATCATTATTGAAATGAGCAGCAAGAGGAGAAAGAGAGAAGGGAAGCAGGTCTGCTGGAGCACAAGCAGGGATGGGCAAAGCTAAGAGGTACAATTAGCTTTTCAGTTCCCAGAAGATTAGAAGTATCATGAGCAGACTTGGGATGGTCAATGAGGCAACTAAGGGTATAACAGCAGCCAAGCAGTACTGAGGCTGGGTCTTACAAGTAACTGATTTTCTGGTGTTACCATCTGAGGAGGGAATGTTTCTGTGTCCCCTGAGAACTGGGTCACTTGAGAATAGCTGCTACAGGGCTTCAGTCAGAGTGAAATGGCAGCTACCTTATGAGGTGTTAAACTCTCTTTTGACTCACTGATTACCAGAATGATTGATATATTGGGTAGGATGGAATTTTTGCTAAATCATTTTCCTGCCTAATTAAAGCTTTTTGAGTCATTAGAAATTAATCAAAATGCAGTGATTTTTTTTTTTTTTTGTCAGTGACACTGCCTTTATGTGTGACACATACTCTCCTGTACTTAGTTCTTCCTGTCAGTAATCTACAAAGTACTTATAAATGTGCTTTTTACTTTTCCCATTGTCTGTTTTAAAAATGTCTCCATTTTGGAAGACAAGAAGACATCCCTGAATGTTTAACTTGCCATTAGCATCTATATTTTATGTTTGAAACATTTAAAAGCTTCTGTTTTAAATAAAGATAAACACATCCCTAAACATCTGTGCAATGCATGACATAGAACAATTGAGTAAGCATCAAAGTGCTTAATAGATAAAACAGTGCTGGATGTGGTAAAATAAACAGGACTTAATCCCTTTATAACTTGAGTAAATAAATACAGCTTTAATTCAGATACAGTTTTGCCTTTAGGTTGCTCTGTTCTGTTAACACCTATCTGTCAGCAGTAATACCATGTAAATGAGCCACTCTGAGCCTTTCCCCTTGCATCTTGTTTAATCCTCTTCCATTCTTCTAATCATCCTACACAGAGGCCAATATCTATTTTCATCTGGCAAGATAGGATCTCCTAAGGAATTAAAGACGGTTTCCACTTAGCTCCACAGTAGGCAAAGGCTGGCCTGTGATCTAGGGCTTTAGGGACTTCTCATAATGCGCTGGTGCTTGCTAGATCGAAGAATTGAGTTCTGGCTACTGGATTTTTAATCCTCCTGTGGCTGATGTTGGGCGCTCCAGTGATTTAAGATCTTTGATTGCTCAGAGCTTGGCCCTTTGATTGAGTGAACTTCTGAAGACAGCATGTGAGTGATTTCAAGTTAGTGGTTTTAAGGAACTACTGGAAAAAACAGATAGGAAAAGCCCTGTGATTAAGATGCACCATCTCTCTTTTTAATTGACTTTCTGAAGCTATCTGATGCTTTACTCTCTATACACAAAAGAAAAACTGTATAGATCAGTATTTGTTCTAATGAAGAACTCAAGTGTCACAGTGTTTGTCTGTGCTTGTTTGCAGTGACATGTCTGTTAAAATTGTAGACACTAAAGGATATATTTTAGAAACACACTTCTCACAGGGCATGCATTAGAAGTATCAGCAAATAAAGCCTCAATGCATAGGGCTAAGATAAATAGTTAATATCATTTTGATTTGCAATATATTTTCAGATACTATATATTTGCCAGCTGAAGAAGAGTACATACATGCATGAAGGCAGGTAGAGGTCATGGAAACTTATTTATCTTGGCAATTTGAAGTATTAGCAGTTTGTGAAACTTTGAAGTGACCTCACATATTTCTTTAAAGTTGAAGCTAGGGCTTATAAAGACAGCTGGGGAACTGAACAACTTTGCTAGCTGGGAGCTGAGTTTTCATACTCCTGTCTCACTTGCGACTTAATTGTCAGGTTCACAGAGCAATGCAGAAAGCTGTTTCTTTTGCTTAGTGAGTAAGACATAGGGTAGTAACCATGTTTCAGGACAACCACAGCAGTTACAGATATTCCTATTCACTAGGTATATAATTTAGTTCTGTTTCTTAGACCTCTCTGCAAAGACTGCATCAGGATCTTTGCCTTACACATGCACCAAGAACAGCTAGTTGTTTTAAAAAGTGTGATACTGCATCTCTTTACTGACTTTGTCGATAGAGAGGTTTTAGTTTATAGTTACATAGCACATGTGGTATATTTTGTATATGTTTCTATTTATAAACCATGTGTGAACGTCTCCTCACTCCCATGTAGGTGTTTATATAAATGTGGTAGCTTCAGGAGCTATGAGAATCGTTAACATTTCTCCTTTAGGGAAATAAAGTCTTGCTTGTCTTCTCCAGTGAGGGTTTCTCATGCATTCCCTTCACCCAGCTGTCTGTTCAGGACAAAATATCAGGCTTTCCTCCATGTAGATTTTGCTTTGTGTAGACTCTTAGCTCACTGTTTTGGGTGCCTGTCTCATGTTAGTCTTATGTCTTTCCCACAGCTGTCTTTCACAGGCTAAGGTTTACAATCCTCCCAGATTTCAGCTTTTGCATTGGAGCTGCACTGACTGAAGAATGGGAGTGTTTGATGCTGATACCCTTTTGTTCTGTGTGAACATCCTCTGTAATCTTCTCGAGCTGGCTTTAGGGAATGCACAACTTTGCTTTTGCACTTGAAACTGAGCTTAGTGAATATGTTAATAAACTGTGCATGTGAGTTTGGGAGTCTTATTCATACAGCCAAGACCATTCTACTGCATTTCTGATGGGCACATGCTTGGTCATTTGGGCATGCTTATATGTGTGCACATAATGTGGGAAATCTGCATAACCAAATATTGGGCAGTATAACACTGCCTGTATAATCATTCATTAATTTTATTAGAGGTGAGCTGGGACTGGAATGAGGATTAATTATAAAAAGTAAAAAGCATAATTAGTAACATACTTCTCTCTCCTCTTACAGCTTTCTTTTTCTCTGAATTCTTTTTCCTGGTGCCCTAATTATTTCCCATCTTTTAAAATTCACTTTAATTTCAATTTAACTCTCCCTGGGCATGCAAACTTGACAAGTATCTTTTTTTTTTTCTTAAAGATTGATTGACAGCAGTTTCAAAACTGTCACTGTGCTAATTAAAACCTTGAATCTGTATTTTTATGAAGCCTGAAAGACTCTGCAGTTTTACAGGATCCAGAATCTTGTGTCTTGAATGAATATTTTTAACAGCTAATATGGAATCATTATTAGTTGCCTTTCCTCAGGTTGATATCCAGCTCTCTATTTATCACTGATTTTAAAGCTTAGTTTGACAACATGAGAAGTAGAAGCCCTCCCAGGCAATGATACCTGCTCTGTCTAGCCAATGTCATTTTACACTTTGCCTTTTCTGCTTGGAAGAGCTAGGCAGAGTTTGCCCTCACCTAATGTTAGCACAGTTTAACTCACAGTCCTGTGTATTCATGAGGAATTCATGGTAGGAATGCTATGGTCATATATTACCATCTGGCTGACTGACTGTACTGAAACTGTCATGTCAGGAATCTTCTACCTTACACTTGAAAGAAGAATATTGTTAGCATAAGGCATAGAGTGCTGTATGCAACAGAATTGGGTCCTGATTTCTAGCCTGCAAACATTCTGGAGGCCAGACTGTTTCCAGAATCTTAAGGTAGGCATGTCTGGAAGCTAAGGTAAACATCTGCCACCAAGCCACAATTTTAAAGACAATGTAGAATAACACTTCTTGCATTCTGTTGGCATATGGCTGTCTTCCTCTCTCTTTAGCCCTATATTAGTCAGTTTTACAGTAGAGTAGAGAAAATTATGTGGGTGGTGAGGATTCAGCATTCCTTTCTTTGTGGCACTCAGTAGAAATGAGTAACTGTAAAGCTGTGTGAGAAGAAATTGTGAAGCAAGCACATTACCAGTCCCAGGCAGAACATCTAGAAGAGGTCTTGCTGCTTTTCATGATAGCACTATGTAACTTCTTTGTAAGTACAGTTCATTCATACAATAAATACTTAGTGTGACAGTCTTGACTACATGAATAAATCAAATCAAACTGGAGGGACTACTTCATGTTTTAAGAATCTGCTTAAATATGTTGCACAGAGACATTAGTATAAATAATCTGTGTTATCAAGTTTTGGCCTTTTTTGAGGGATGTTTTTTGGTTGCCTGTCTGACCATGACAGAGAATACATTTAGATTTTTTGCACTCTTACACAACACTTAAAAATGGGCTATTTTCTCTTTCCAATTCTTGACATAAGTGTTCTGAAAGATAAGTTGTATTTAAAGTTTTTTTTTGTTGCACTTTTTAAAACAGAGTGATTAAAATTGGAAAATATCACCCTTATTTAATGTACGTATTCTTACGCTAAAATGTGTGAAAATAAGAAGTTCAACACTCTGTTTTTGAGTTAAGTCAGTATAACTACAGGTAATAATTCTTGCAGAAACAAAATCAAAACTTAAACAGTTTGGCTAAAAGTTCTTTCCTCTATCAGACACTCAGCTTCTAGTATAGTAGCTTTAACATTCTAATTGTTAGTTCTCTCAGTCACCATAGGCCCTGATTTTTGTTTTCTAGATATACAGCCTAATCATTAGGTTCACTTGCTGGAGAAGGTTCTGCCTTTTCAGTGCCTGAGTCTTTTCTGAACATGATACACTATTAAACTCAGCTGCCTCACCTGTGGGCCTGAATACCCATTGTAAATCTTTTTGTTTGAGTGTTTTTCCTCTCTATCTGAATAATTGCATTTTCATCCTCATCATCTTCCTCCACTGAATCAAGGTCAGCAAGACCATCCAGAGGGAAGGACAGAAAAACAGCATTGTGACAAGAGATAGCAGAACTCAGTGTGAATTGATTGCTGAAGGATGATTTTGAAAGATCTCAGTTGCTGTAAAAACAGTCAGTAAAAAAACCCAACATCTCCAGTTGATAAGGATGATCTGTCTCTTGCCTCTGCATCTGCCACCCCATGCACACTTGCTGTATTTAGATTTCACATATTTCTTAAGTCCCTGCCTTCATCACTCCTTTGTCACAGTAATTTTCATGGGAAAAATTGCTATCCATCAGTTTGTGGGCTGTTGGACTATATCATAAGCATATCAGGGTATAGAGAAGAGAGGTGAAAATGCACTTAGCTATGAAGGGCAAAAAGAAGGTGTTTATGATACATTTTTCCCTTCCCTATGCAAAAACTTTTCTGCCAAAATTATGAGCTAACACAGTTATTATTAAGGAGCTGCTTTTGCCACATGTATTTAGTCTTGTCTAGAGGGGCTATTGCTTGCATTTCTGATTTTAATATGAATGTCTGCAAGAAATTACATCTGGTGATAGTCACTGCAGTGACTGTGCCTAATTGCAGACAAGAGATATCCATAGATCAAAAATTGCTAATTTGGGTCACCTCTGCTCATAAAGATGGAAAGGATTATGTGATTGTGATTAATTTTTACCTCAAAGAAGCATTTATCAGTCCCTGAACATCACATTTTCAAACAGAAATATTACAATTAGTTAAATATAAAAATATTAATTTTATTTCCCCTGTTATAAATTACTGATAGCACTTACAGTAAAAGTGTTCTGATTAAGAAGTGCTAGGCCCTGTATAACGTGTTGCCTACAAATGCTTATAAGGTAATTTTATGACAAGCACAATAGACTATAGCCAGCTAAATACAGAATGGGAAGGTGGTAGAACATCATAATGATCTTGTTTTGCATGAAAAGCAATTTTAATTGATCATGCTCTGAGACAGACTAAAGTTAAAAAATTGGAAGTGTTAAATAAGACAAAATATGGTTTGATTTTTTTTTTTTTTCTGAGCAGGAGTTTCTTATCAGTGTGCAGACATTGTAGCATCCCTTCTCATCCTGATGAGTATCAGAGTGCAAAAGGTCTAGCTGATAAAATTATTTAATGATCCAAAGGTAACTTTGTGAAGTAAAGGATATCAGATATTGGAGGCTGAATGAACTGTTGCTCTCTGTATACTACCAGGGACATATCTTTCATACACTGAAAAAGTGAGCGAAGCTTGAGGCAGAATCACTGTCTATTTAGCTTTGTGAATCTGGATTTAAATAACAGGTGGAAAGGAAAGAATAAAGCAGTGATAGCCACTGTGGTTTTCATCTTTCCTCAATGAATTTGTTTCTCTTAGTATTTTAGACGGAAATATAATCATCAATAAGCATTGTTATTAATAATATTTATTATTACAGTGGTTAAGGGTCAGCCAACTATTGATCCCCATTTTGCTAAGCCCTGTACAAACACTGAGTTGACAATCTAAATAGGCGAGTTGAAAATAATGTAGAACATAAATGGAGTAAGCTGGTCATAGCAGGTCTTAACTTGTCAGTTCCACAATTAATTTTAGTAGGAGATGAATCATTCAAAAAGAGAAGCAAAGGAAGTTGGTTAGGGAATGATTGAAGGACAGTAAGAGGAAGAATGTGGAAAAAGCTAAATATGTGTTGGAAGTCATGGAGCTGCTTATAAATGAAGAACTGCATTGTTATTAAGAAACAGTTATCTACTATGAAGCAATCTCTCTACTCCAAAACAGAAAGTCTTATGACTGACATCAAGTCTGTTCAGAACCTCAGTTGTGCAACAAATTATTGAAAGCAACATACTTTCTTTTGTGTTAGCAGTGTACAAGTAATTTGTTTTCACCCATTTTTACAGCATCATTTGGTAGCATACAGAAAGTTGAAGGGAACCTGGGCTTGTTTCCAGCTTTTCAGTTCCTCTCCACACTGTTCTTGTTTCCTTCAATAACAGCATAAGCCAATTTCTAAAATTCCTGATCAATTTTTGGGTATCACTGACACTTATTCTACCCCTTCAGATTAGGGCAGGCTCAGCCACCAGTAAAAGTCTTAGGTTCTCAAGTGGTCAGTAATTGCATGTGACTGCAGAACCTTGTATTCCTCAGTCTTCTTTGGAAGTCTCTACTCCTGTGTGTAGCCCACTACTTAAGAATCCTGTCTAAGCCATCCTACATGACATGGAGCCCTGCATCACTTACTACTGGAAGGAAATCCTTAATGTGCCAGTGTCTGTCAGACACTTCCCATTGCTTGTCATTTTTAGAGTACTGTCACTGCATTAATGCACTGGAATGGTTTGTCTGGACAGGTGGTGAAATACCCATCCTCAGAGAGCTTCAAAATGAGATTGGACAAGGCCCTAGGCAATCTGATCTAGCTTTGATGTTAAGCATGCCTTGAACCGTATGTTCAACTGAATGACCTCCCATTACCCCTTCATACCTAAATTACTCTGCAATGACCCAAATTACACTGCCAGTACATCTGTAAAAATCTCTGGGCAAAAATTCTAATTTGATCATCTTTCAAGTAATTAGGGAAGGATGGAAAGATAACGCCTGAGTTGTCTCCAAATGAAACCACATATCTTCCAAAGCTGAATTTGAAGCATTTGCAACTGCTCCAAAAATCATGTAATTGATATCAGAGGCTTTTGTTGATTCAATTTTCTTTTGTGAGTTTACCATTTATTGTTCATTGAGTTTTACTGGTGGACGATTCTTCATTAAAGAGTATGAGTTATTTGAGGACTGTGGTGGTGGATTGAAAAGAAGTTTATGTGGTCTGTTTCATGGGGTCTTTACTGCCACTTCTCTATGCCTCTTTCATGATTTGAGGAAAGACATTTATGTTTTAGAGTTCTAAATTTCTGGGTACTAACAAGTAGTCTTTTGGCACAAAACTGACATCATCTGACAATGGATATAAATTTGTAAAAAAATCTATCTTCATTCTTTCCTCTCCTGAAATAAATCAGAAAAACTTTCATGGTTTTAACTGAAATAGTTTCAGGTTCATGCCAACTGCAGCAAAATTTGGCTGTTTATTATTTTCAGCTGTTCAGCACTTGCACAACCCATCTGGAGAAAGGCAGTGATAAACCTGGAGTAAGGTCCAGATGGACAAAGGGATAGTTGTACTTCCCTTCCAACTGATCTGATCTATTCTATTCTATTCTATTCTATTCTATTCTATTCTATTCTATTCTATTCTATTCTATTCTATTCTATTCTATTCTATTCTATTCTATTCTATTCTATTCTATTCTATTCTATTCTATTCTATTCTATTCTATTCTATTCTATTCTATTCTATTCTATTCTATTCTATTCTATTCTATTCTATTCTATTCTATTTTGAAGTCTGGCATAGGGTGTAGAAGGTTGGACTTGAGACCTATTGAAGTCCCTTCTAACCTGAGTTATCCAAAGAACCATTGCTCCTATGCTAAAAATCATTTTCACAGTGGACAATCCCAAGCACTCACAATACACATGCTCTATGCGAATACTCCTGCTAGGTTCATCATTTCCTCTGAGGAGGATGAAGAGAAAAATAGTGTTTTTTAAAATGCCTTCACAAAGATAAATTTACTATTCTTCCTGTTTGACTTAATGGGGACCTGTGAAATCTGAAGTTTCACTGCCTGGGTGAACTTTGTTCCTCAGTAGTAAGTCATGCTATAGATTTTCATCTGAATTTGCAGCTACTATAAGCAAAATAATTATGAGATACAAAATAGATAATACTTTAGGCTGAACTCTTTGTTAGGCTTACCTGCAAATCCCCTAATTTATAGGTACTTACTTGCACCAAGAAAGCAAAAAAAAGGTACATTTTGTGTTTCTTTAAAAGCTGTGTAATATGCAAATACCTATTTGATAGATCTCACAAAAGAGTCTTCTGAAGATGTACTAAAAAAGAAGTCTTGTTTGGGTAAGAACAAATTATTTTCTTGAATAATGAACTGAGGGCTCAAACCTGCATGAAGGTGGTTATAAAAATTACAGAAGGACAGCTTAAGCAAATGTTGTCTTCTGCTTTCTATTAAGGATCATCACTTGGTGTCAGCACTGATGGGTCTGACAGCTGAAACATAGTCTAAGCAAGGATCTTTTGGATTATCAGAGAGGGAGGCAAGTGACACAGGAGGAATGTACTCTTTTTCAGGATCTTTCAATTTCCTTTAACTTTTTACACAAAATCAGATCACTACAGCAAGGTGAGGGACAGAATAATTCTAGCAGCCGAGCTTCAGTGAAGAAGGGCAGCATGGAGGATACAAATTTCTTTCAGAGATTTATGAATAGTGGGAAATAGCATGTTCGATTTCTTTACAGATCTACAGAGTTCCTGGCCTTCTCCTTTCTGAGGGAATACTGAGTAATGCAAAAAGTGTTGTGTAAAAGCACCGAGAATTTCCAGATTTTTCATTGTGAAAAATTAATAACAGTAAAACAAGAAGTTTCAGTTAGGTACCTAGTTCTTCATTTGACCACCTAAATGAGTGCAATTGGTTTCCTTTATGTCACACAAGTAAAACTTTAGAGTAAATTTGGGCTGCAAATGCACTTGTTAAAACAGGTAATTCTATTTCATCTTAGTGTACTTGTCACCTGGTGATTATGCATTATTGATCTGTGTAGACAGTCTTCAAAACAGGTGTTAATAATGAGAAGTCATTCTACAGAAGGATTTTTTGAAGAGACCATAGCTTTGCTCCTTTTAGTGAACTAGAAGTAAATTCTGAATTTGCTTTCTTATCATGTCCGTACTCTGTCTCTGTAATAGGCTATTATATGTTTCGAGATCTTAGGGTTTTGGATATGGTAAGAAAAAATGTAAGTGTCACTTCTGGAGTATACAGTAGGTAGTTTACTTTGTAAAAAGCCAATAACTTGGCTTTTTTCTTCTCCTTCCAAAATATAGGTGACAGGTTATTTTTAAAAACACATCTTAGGCAAGTAATTCAAACCTCAAATTTCTATGGTCCTTTACGTGTCATTTTTTTTTCCTAAAGGCTGTTATCAAAATAATCTAAATCACTTTCTTTCTATTAATCAAAGAATTACAGCACTTAAATTTGTAGTTGTCACTCACATAGCTTGTGCCTAAAGCATTTTGAAATTGTTTTGTGTGGTCTTTTCAATCACTCTTGTTTTTTTTCTCAAGACATTGTCAACATGCACAAGGAATGGGATCACAATGGTAATGAATTTCATTCCTTTGGGACTTACAAGGTGAGATGTAATGTGATCTCCAAGGGTTTTAACAAAAATAGTCATTGTTTCAGAAATTCTAACATTAAGCACAATCAACAACTACTCAGTCAATGGAATATCTTTCCGAGAAAATCGGAAAATGAAACGAAGACTTTCCTACTCAGCTCAACAAAACTGAATGAAATTCATAAATTAGCATCTTGAAGAAGTCATTTCTACTTCTCATAATGAAAGTTCAAAGATAGGTGACATCTCATCATTGCTTTGGGTATTTTATGCTATAGCAGAATTCATAAAACAACATCTGCACTATGATATTAGATTAGATTATATTACATTACATTATATTGTTATTATTACTAGGAATTATTTGTTCGTATTGTAGAAACTTGGAAAAGCAGACATTGCTATACTAAAGACCGCACAATCTTCTTGAAGTATCTTTATCTAAAAGTAACAGGGACAGGTAAAAAGTAATGAAGAGTTCAAAGGCTGATAGATTAGGTCCATTTACATATTGGAGCATCATGCATAAAATAAATGTGAACATAATATTTCTAATACAGGCTACTGCAAACAGTGTAGCAATTTGAAGTTGATCCATTAATCAGCTGGACATTGTTGAGGTCTAATGTATTCTTTGAGTGTGTATATTCTTAATTAGCTCAAATTGAACAAACAGAATTTAGCTGAAGATTTATGGGATAAAGAAACACAAAATTTAGCACAACATCATAGACGTTCTGGGGTGATATAAATGTTTTTAATTACTTCTAAGTAAGTTTGTTAATTAAACTCTAATGTACAAATGAGAGGAATATTAACTGTTTTTTATTAATTCAGTGTTATTTTTAAAAGTCTATTTTGCTGTTTCACACTTTGCTTAGCTCACTGTAAAACACTTAGCAGAAATGTAATTCATAATAAAACTATAATTATTAATATTTAACACTTAGCTTGGCATGTGGATGTAAAGAACAATAAATACATGTAAATTATCCATTGAAGTTGACCACCACTTGTATAGTCAGACACATCCAATATACTTATTATTGACATGTAATCGCCTTAAATTATATTGAATTCATTTAAAAATTAGGTAATGAAATCGACACTGGTAGAAAAAAATCAAGAATGAATTATGTTTAGAACTGGACAGGCACATTGAAAAAAATAAAAATATAAATGAAGGAAATAAACGTGTTCTTTTTTTCTTGATTTTATTCAAAGAACAGACAGAACTCTTGGGTAATTTTCTCCACCTTTCTGACAGCCCTGACAGAATTGAATGTTGTGGTTTGATGCCTTTTTTTTTTTAATCAGTAGGACAGCAACTATGAATTTTACTGATGACAGCCAAAGAGTCAGAACAAGACAAGAAAGGTAAATTTCCTCTAGTTACTTTTGTAAAGTTATAGGCAACTCTGCGAAGCCTTGAAAGGTTTATTTTTATTTTACGATTTTCCAATTGTTTTGTGGATAATGTAATAAATTGTAGATTAAAGCAATGAAAAATTAATTTCCTGGATAATTTGCACATTTCTTTTAATTCTGAGAATAAAATGGTATGGAATCAATTACATTGTTTAAATAACTATTTTGGGGAACATTTGGCATACTAATGAAGGAAGAACAATTCCATTTCTCAGTTCTGAGGCACATCACAATCAAAATTTTAATAGCATTTTTTGAAAAACTTTTAAAATATTTTATTTGCTATTTTTTCATGTGTTAGTAGCCAATTTGAATTTTTTTTAACAAGACAATCTTGATTTTTTTTTCTTGATTTATGTTGTTTCTTTAATGATGCCTTTGATATCTCTGGAAGTAGGGAGAGAGAAAGTGAGAAAGAGGAAAAACAAGAAAGTGAAAATATTGAGGAAGAAAACAGAATTTGATAAGCATTTAAATAAACTGTGTTTAGTAGGTGACTTGCATCATGCTATCTACTTCCCACAGAAAACCCTGGACTGTTCTAGTATATTTTGAGGAAGCTATCTGTAATCTCACAAAGAATTGAGAGATCAATAGACTAGCTTAGTTGCTCAAGCAATAAAAATCAATTTTGTGGTCTCTTGCTTTCTAAGAAAAGTTTGTGGAATTACACTGTAATTATGGACAAAGTATGCAAAAAAATCCCTTTCATGAAGGACAGAAAAAATGCAACCGTATCTTTTTTCTTTATCAAAGAGTACTAAATTACATTCCTTATTGACATTTTCAAGCAAAAAAATGTTATCACTTAAGAACAGTTATCTATCCAGTAAATAAAATATTTAAGTTTCTTCTAATATATATTTCATTTCCATTATTTTATATATATATAATAATTATATATATATAATATATATAATATATATATAATAATATGTATTCATCTTCATTCTTTGGGTGTAAACGTAATGGGAAAGAAAAAAAGGTGTCTGATTACAGTGTGGTAATGATGTCATGAGTGGAACAGATCTGCTAAGGGGGGTAGTGGCCAATTTATTCTGATTTTTTTTCATTAAATCAAGACTGCATTCATAGCAGCAGCAACAAAAGAGCATGCATTGTCACACAAAAAGTCTGGATCTCAGATTGTTGTGTTCAGTGAGAGGATATCCAGTGATTAGGATTCAGGGAACAACTGACTACAGTGAGCTCCATTTTTATATTTCAATTTGATCCCCTGCTGAGGAACATATGGAAGTATTAAACATGCCTCATTCAGTTTGGGCATGCATCATGCCTGTTTGTGCATGTGAGATAACAGATGCTAAGTGGCCATTGTAGGTTTGAAGGATTCTGGGTATTTTCATGGCAAGCAGTTGTCAAAACTCACATCACTTTTAGGTTCATCTTACAGTAGACTACCTAGGAGATACAGGCTCTAGTCCTTAGGTTGCATATAGAAAAGGTCTGCTTAGTGTTTTGGAAAGGAGATGATACCCCTCTCATTAGTATTATTTTACAGAATTATGACTGGGCCTGCTCAAGAAGAGGAAAGAGTGACTATTCTTACCTCTGTGAGCGATGAATACTACATCTGCCAGGTAAATTAGATATTGTATATACAGCACTATCACCATCTTGCCATTATGTTTTGTACAGCTTCTGAGAATACAAAAATAATCAAAGTGGACCCTACGGGTGAGATAGGCTGAGATGCACCTAGTTTCAAATTCTGGCTGATGTGTGTAGAATGGCTGCAAAAGTCCTGCATGCCTTCAGAATATGCGTAGCTACGCTCATGGCTGGTAGGAAAGTAATTAGAGAACAGTATTAGGACTGCTGAGACCCCAAGGCACTTAGAGAATGGTTTGATTTGGACAGGATCCTAAATACCATCCAGTTCCAGTTCCAAACCCCTGCCATGGTAAGGGATGCCACCCATTAGATCAGATTTCTTAAATCTCCTTCCATCCTGGCTTTGGACCCTTTCAGTGGTACTCATGATGATTCTCTTTTTCAGCTTTGACAACCAAAACTAGCAGGTAATAGGTAATTTTAATATTAAAATTTTAGAGTGTACAGGGCACTGAAGACATTGAAAACTAACGCAAGTCAGATGTCACACCTGTATTACTGCTGCAAGAGAACAAAAAAAATCTGTGGCCCTGTATGGGGGATGCAACAAGGAAATGGGGGGTCCAAACCCTTGTTCCATCCATCTAGTGTTGATTTTTCTTCTGAGAAATTTCTATTCATGTAACACAGATGAAGCTTATGCTTCTAGCAGTGTATCCTTAGTTCAAGGCAGACATTTCACATATTTAAGGAAGTGTCTACGCATTGTAGACACTGTCATGTTTAAAAAGTCTTAGTAGGCTTGTTGCTTTTGTTTTTAGAACTTTACTTAAATTAAACTCCAAAGATATTTTAACAGAATGAAAGATTCACAAGCAGTATTTATCAGTATTTAGTATTAAAGTGGCCTGCTTAAGCCAATGCACTGATGAAAAAGAAAAGCCAAGCTTGCCTTTTAGAGTTCTTTAAACAAAAAGACTTATTTTGATTGCAACAAAAACACCCATAAATCTATGCACATATATATTGATCTTTCTTTTCTCTTAAAAATGACTCTGTCCTGGTAAGTTGGCATATTTCATAAACAAACCAACAAATTATTGATCCATCATATACTCTAAAAATCCTGTGAAGAATCTAGGTTGCATTTAAGTTCATTCTGTACCTAAGGGAATGAGAAACTACAAAATGAAAAATAGATGTTTAAGGAGAAGCACAAATATTAGAAGATGTATAGCTACTTTTGGTCCAGAATAATCTTTCATTGTAACTCTTTCAATGTAGTTAATTAAAAATATTCTTTATGTGCTAATAGATTATATTATTTGGTAATATGATTCTTTGTGGTGACTATTAGTTACTACATTAATTATATGTCCCTGCAGATATCTCTGTTCCTTTTTGGCAAATGCTATGACAGCATGTATTTTCTTACACAGGAATCATACAAAATTAGGACTGCCTGACATCTTGTTACTGAAAGTAAAGTTATATCCAGCTTGGATTAGAGATGGATTCTGGTCACATGTCCTTTTGAAAAGGAAATAATGAAGTAGATTACAGATGTTTATTAGTACTAATTTAATGAACAATGCTGTGAAAAGATAGAGCCAGCTAGATTTTCACTTATTCAGCCTATCTTCCTCACAGTGTTTCGAGCAGCTGACATGACACAGAGTCACCAGGAACTTAATTGTGAATGACTTCCTAGAGAGGGATGTCAGCAAGCTGACATGGTCTTTTGGAAAGGAGAGAAAATTAAAGATATTAGTTTGTAAACCACTGTTAGTGGCTATTTATTCAGTCACTTATCCATTGACCACTAAGATGCAATTCTCCACTGAAGTGTAATAGTGGGGTTGCACAAGTTTTTGCAAAACTCTTGTCCTGAAGTACCTGAAATTCCTGTACTTATGCAGATACCAGAAAATAACTTAGGTACCTCAGTGCAAAACTCTGGTCTGAAAAGCGCTTCCCTCTGAGCAGCTGTCTAACACTGGTGCTGTTTTTTAGGTAAACCTGAAAGGTTCCAAAGGCAACACTTGATAGAAACACCTGAAAGATGTTTCCAGCAGTCAAAAAACACCAAAAGAATTAAGTTTCTTTGTAATCATTTAACAGCACACCTGAAACAGGAATCACAGAACTACAAACCAGAGGCTGTAAGTGTTAGCTCCTTTCTCCCTCTCTCTTACACTACAGCAGGGTGGAGCTGTGCAAGGAAGAAGCCTTTATGACTAATGGCCATGTAAAATGTGTATTTTTACTGTTTGTATAAGTATTTTATGGCAAAGATTGCATGAGTACTATCAAAAGAGAAAAAGTCTCTTACCGTAAATTAAAGGGTCAAGGGACTTAACAGAGTTTTCTCAATTCTCATTTGACTTTGCCAGCCTGTATGTTGAAGAACTTCTCCACTCTATTGTACCACTGCTGAGAGGGCTGTAGAGAGGAGATTCTGAGATGTGATGTTGAACTGGGAAAAAAAGTAATCTTTTTCTGACCTTACAGTAAGGCCCAGCTGAAATGTTCAGAGAACTGTGGTGGAAAACTTCCTTTACGCCAGGTATGGACTCATTTATATGAGGAGAGAAGCATAAAGCTTTCCCTCCCTTGTCTGAGTGAGGGGGGAAAAAAGTCTCAGCACACTAAACAGAGAGATGTATTATTAGTATTCATACCATCAGAGGGATATCAGAATGACTCATACTGAGCTGCTGCTCTGAAGGCTGTTTTATATTCTCAGCCCAGCTGGTCTAAGATCAAGGCTTCTCAAATAGGAGTACTTTACACTCACAGGCTTAACATACTTTATACTTTCACTGACTTTTTAAAAACAGGATCCTAAGGTAAAAAAAAAAAAAAAGTGAAACTATAAATACTATTAGCTTTGACATTCAGAAAGTTGTATTTAAAATGTATTTGTAGAGCAGCTGCTGTGTAGTCAATGTGCTGGGTATTGAAAGATGATAGTGTTATATGTATTTATATTTGTCATATTGGTTTTATGGGACACAATATTTTGAATGATTAGTTCAGTACACCACATATGATAATATGTGATTATTGATATGAAACTGAGCCTAGATGTTATTTAGATGCTTTGATTGGTAAATGAGATGAGAATGTATTGTAACTCTGACAGTAAATTTAAAAGAAATATTCCATCAGTCTTCCTGCAAAAAGAAAAGAAGTCTTCTTTGAACAAAAATAACTCAAGGGCTACAAACAATCCAAAATACAGGAAGAGCAAATGTTTCTGATAATTGTTCTGCATGAAATAGACAGAAAGTATAAACTACTTTTAGCTTGATTATTTTTGAGATAAAATGCTGTATTATCCACAAAGATGAACAAAGTATTTTTCATGTCAATTTTTACAGTGATTGAGTAATAATTGTTTAGTTCTTCATGAAAGACTGACAGATGCAGAAAAAGAATGCAAACATAAGTAATAAAAGTAATTTTTGTATAATTAAAGGATACAATTTTTGAAACAATTTTGCTACTGAGAAAACGAAAAACATATGCTACCAGAGTCACTCCTATACAGGATTTAAGTATGACTACAGTTTAGTGAGTGCTCTAAAGGTATGTTTAAGACAGAGAAAAATCCGTGTATGTCAGCAAAATGCCAGTTCCTTTTTCAAATGAGAAAATGATAATTAACTTGCTTGAAATATGAATATTTCTGTATTGCTGCTAATGCTTCAAAACAATTGAGATATGTAATGTTTCTGAAAACACATAAGAATAAACCATTTCTTTCCTTTTTTTTTTGACAGCAATCAAATTTCATTAGAAATATTTGGTATTGTAATAAGTTTAAGTGAATTAGAGGGGTTTCTTGGCAGCTTTTCATTATTTAGTGCCTACTGTGCTACTGCTACTTTGGGGAGGAAAACAGTTCCTGATAAATAATGAAAAAGATTTGCTTCTAGCTAATTACTTAGCTCATATGCTGCATAATGCAACAAAGTATATGATAGATTAGTTATCATTTGATCATGAAAAAAGCAGAAGTTTTCAATTATACTGTACAGCAACAAGTTTTTGAGTTGCTGTAAATATTTCGTTTTCCTAACTTAAAATATATGGAAGTATTGAGCTATATCACCCCAAGATTAGCTTTATTCGGTTGACAGATTCTTGATTATTTTCCAGCTATTAAAAGTTAGCTATCAAATGTCAGAAGAAACTTGATTTTTCAGTTCTCTGAAGATGGAGAAATGGGAATGGTGGATTTGTATCTGATGCCTGGATATTAAATATTTTTCAGCATATGTTAAAAGATTAATTAAGAAAAATGTAAAGTGTCTCCATTTAATAATATACATTTGTTCGCAAATATCTGACTCCACTTTTTGCTTTGGCAAACAAAGCTATCCTTACCTGATCTAGTCTCCTTTCAGGAAAAAAGTCAAGCATTTTCAAAAGCTTGGTAATGAAAAGGACTGGGTATAGAGTGCTTGTCAGGAATATTGCAATGAGATGCTTAGTAGAGCATGCATACAGCTGCAGAAATGTTGTATTAGGAAACAACATTTCAATCTTTAAATCTTGAGTATGTTAATTACTTAAAACCTGTGGAATTTTTGTTCACTCTAATACAACAGTGAGAATAATATTTCCTTGAGTAAACAGGATTGCTGCGAATACAGAAATTTGATAAACATGGATTCTGTAGAGACTGTTTAAATTTAAAATTTATTTCACTTATACATGACAAAAGTTTTACGAATTGATTTACAGTGCCTATTTGCATGGGAACTGCATTAAGCAGGTATCACTTAAACTTTTCTGCTATAATACTGAATTGTCTTGAAGTTATAAATTAATATACTCTCGTACATATTAGTTGAAAATTAATATTTAGATTTATATGTAGCTTATCTCCAATGAAATTTTAATAGTAATTACCATCTCCATATTCCACAGATGATGTATAGATATTAATACACTGAGTAATAATATTGTTCAGAAGCCTGTGCCTCCTTTTGTCACCAGTCTTTGAATGGGAATATGGATGGCCATCTTGTAGTTCTTTCATATACGTCAGTGGTGACTGACCAAAACATCAGCCTAGTTCTTTATTGCCCAGTAAAGAAATAAGACTGAATGCAAAATGTGAGATTAGTATTTCAGTACTAATCAATGAGTCTAAGGGGAAAACTATTACATGTAGGTGAGATCCATTTATTTAATAGATCAAAATAATTCAGCCCTGAAAGAATGGTGGGAAGGCAGCAGAGGGAAGCTGTTCACAAGATTATCCTATTGGAAGGATTTTCAGTACATGGGATTATCTGTAATGAGATTAACCACTGGGAGATCAAATTCTGAATGGATGCTTCAGGGAGACAAAATGCCCACTAAAACAAAAGAGAAGTGGGAGGTAAAGGCTACAGGATTTAAATAAAGTCTGGTCCTGAAAGTCCTGTTGTTCTGGCAGCAATAATGGCAAGACTGGTTGGCAAACAACCGGAGACACACGTCAAGTGCTCATCAGTAAAAGACAGTGTTAGGAAAAGGGTTTCTAATGAATAGAGCTATGTAGAGATATAATAAAAGGTGTCCACTGATTCTTCTGCATCAATGGGCAGCTGAGAATCCTGTGAGCTGCAAGATGATGCTGCAAACAATTACAACGCGTGTTATATTTTGGGTACAGTTACAGAGATTTGGCTTAGACCGGATTTTAAATAAGAGCCTAGAATGGAGTGCAAAGCTACAAGATGTGCAAAAAACAGGTATCATTTATGCTTCAAGCCACACAGGAAATTTGAGAGACACATTTAACAAGTGATTAGTATTTCGAGTAAATAATCAGTAACCAAATTTTGGAACTTTATTTCACTGGTGCAACAGTTAGACAAAAAAGAAGCTGTTTTTTTAGGGAGGTAGGTATCAGTATGAACATATGTGGAAAGGAAAGTCAACTTAGGTCAAAATCAAGATACTTTCCAGAAGGTTCAATCCAACTGAGTATTTTGGCCACATGTAGGAAAGGATCGGATGTATCTATTTTTTTGTGGCCGGGTTTTGGTAGTGGAAGTGGGCTACAGGGGTGGCTCCTGTGAGAAGCATATATTTTACATGCCTTGATGTGTAAGTAGCAGTGAAAATACAAGTTTAAAGCTTTGAGAAGTCTGAATCTGCTTTCCTGACCAGGTTATCCAGTTATAACTTTATCTGGTAACTGGAGAGTTAGTCAAATGCCATAAAACATGTAAGGCAAATTTTTGTAAATGGACTTTCAATTATTTTTAATTAGGTGATGTCTTAGATTTTATGGGAATTTAATGGAGCTTGTCAAATACTTGAAAATAATTTTCCTCAAATAAATTATTTACCAAATATTGCTATTATACATTAATTAATTTATTCAGTGAATAATATTCAGCCAGCTACACATTGGTCAAATGCTGCTAAAAGCTGTTTGCTGAAGAAGAGTTTTGATGAGTAACAGCAGTGCTCTTTGAATAATACATTTGGCAAAGACTATCTGACCAGTTCTATTTTTATTAAAGACTTTGAAGACTTTCAGCTGACCTGCCGTGGAAACTCTAGTTACACAACACCAATTTGAAACCCAGTTATTTAGTATCTTGCTAGTACATTGAATTTGGGAATAGTGAATATTTTGCAGTGGTTCACATACCATTAATATTTTTGGAAAGCTGAGTTTGCAGGACAGCTGAATCCACAGATAACTGGTTGTTTTGGCTATTTATTTTAATGCTTAGTAGACATTTTGTTCGCTGATATTTTTTTCCTTGGTTATTTGGCTATGACCTTCAGGGGATTTAGGACTTCTCTCATCTCTCTACCAGCTCCAAGAAAACAATGGAAGTTGCTGTATTCTTAATGTCTTTTGAAAACCAAGGGAAACTCTAGGTGTTCAGATCCAGACTAATCATGGGACTGACTTCAAGCTCTTAAAACACAGTGTTATGGTTGTGGAAGAGTTAGGTCATGCTGCAAACAGTAAGAAAGCAAGCATTGTAGACCATGAGATTTATGGTGACTGAAATCATGTGAATGAGCAGGTTTAGTACTGGCCTTGTTGAGCAGCCTTGTCTGAGCTTCATTCACTCCAAAACATCAGGGCATTAGGTAAATTGCTACTTTCAGAGCAGCAGCAGGTTTAATTAATCCAAGCCAGTTCAGATTGTGGTTGCTTGACTATTCAGCCCTGTGTTTTTATTCAACTCAAAAGTCCAGGACTTAGGTTTCACTTCCTACTCTGGAGATTCGTGCTGCCCAATACTTGGCAAGTGACTGACTGCGTGTGACGTGTTCACCCTGAACTGTCCATTTGAACTACAGTCAGAGATTGTGAACAGGAAACTAACTAGAGGAAACTAGATTTAAACTATAACATAAAATAAACACAATAAAACACATAAGTAGGGTACTTGGGCATGGATCTATGCCTTGCTGGGCTCCATTAGCCCAGGCTGTCCTATTGTTATGTACAACACTCTACTGCTTTAGCCTTATGAAACTATACAGTGAAGCTGAAGCATGTCAAGATGATCTGTTCTCAGAAGCTGGGCCTACAGGCACACTATCACAGGCTATGTCGATCTTAACCAGTAAATCAGTCCAGCATGACAGTAACATCTTTCTAGGGCTAGAGGATCTGACATTCCTACTGTACATGTTTCCATGGGGTTTACTTTTGGCTGGTTCTGGTATGACTCCATGGTCTGAATGCCCAGTTTCATCTGGTATGCATTAGGTGCGCTTCTGGGGAGCGAGCACTTTCTAGTTTAATTTCATCCAAATAGACTCTCTGAGACTGCTGCGCAGCACAAATGGAAACACAGTTACTTGGGTGCATACCTCAGTTGAACAAAACACTAACAGACATGCTTCTTATTGCACATGGTATTCTGCATACTATGAGCATACTAGGTTTGCAGCGTGTTACATTTTAGATAATCATGGAACCAAATTGGAATTTTATTATAGTTTCTCATTAAAAAAGGCAGGGAGAAAAGCAGTCACATTTTACTGAATTATGCCCTTCAGATTTCTTTAAATGAGCTTGCACTGGTGAGTGGGTTGAGCAGAGAGGTGAAGTGAGGTGTTGAGGATTTGAGAAATATATTTATTCCACAAATTAATTAAATTTTTAATTATAAATGTGTTAGTGTTTGTCAAAGCCCCACAGCATTGCATATAGTGTTAACTATGAAAATATTACAAATCAGTGTCCCTTCTGAGCTGCAAAACAATATTGTAAGGCTCAGTTACAATGCCAAAATGAATATATCATTTAAATCCTCATTCCTACAAGTTTTGATCTCTGTTTTTTTCATTAACTGAGAAAATACCAAATGGTATGACAAGCAAAGACCTTTAAATCTGCTCTCCCTCTGGACTATAACAGTTTTGCTCTAACTGCATCCATGAGTTAGAAATATTATGGGTCAAAGGCAGGCCTAGGAGGCCCTCCAGACTGACCTAATTATCCACAGTACATTTCCAATTTTCTGTATCTGGAGGCCAATTTATATACAGTGGAGTATATTTTTGTGTCTCTTGTAGTCACTTGAGCTTTAAGAATGCTATAATATTTCAATATAATAATGGAACATAATTGAGATCTGTGATTTAGAAATAGAATAAAGAGCTCAACATCAGAGCTAACCACTATATGAACTACACCAGAAACATACAACTATATGCCTAACATTTTTGACAGAATTTGGGGTGAGGAATAATAAAGGACAAGCCTCTTCATCTCAAATCTACTTTTCTCCATTTTGGCTGTGTTCTGTGAACCACGACAATGGCCTAACTGCAGTGTACTAGCATGGTAGCCAATGACTCAATCTAATCTAAATGCCTTAGAATACCATTAGCTGCTTTTTTTCGTTATTCTGGTGTGTGAATTGGAGTAATTTAAACCTTCTGTGTCTTTATTTCCTGGTGATGACATTCACTTCTGATTTTGCACTACTTTGACATAATGTTACAGATTATTTCAATGTAGAAGAGCTAAAACTTACTAGAAAATCATCCTAGGTTTTGCTCTCTGTATTAAAAAACATGAATCCTTCTAATTAAGTGCATCCTCCTCTAATATGAAGCTGCTTCCTTTCCTTTGTGGAGTGAGTTGAAAAGGGCATACACAGTACTACTGCTCACCAGGAGTGGGCAGCGCCACTTCTGTGTTTGGGGCATGTAAGAGCTGAGAGCTAGAAAAAATGTGGTAGCCAAAAAGTGGTGGAGGTACTGAAAAAATCCCCCAAACCAAACCAAACTAAAGTCCCCACCTCACCAGAGAAACCCCAAACTCAAAACCAGAAAAAAAAACCCAAAAAAAAACCAAGAAAGGAAAGGACAACAATAAATTAGGCATGAAACAGGGCAAACATATTGAAAGAAACAGATGAAAAAATATGACGACACATAGATAAAAGACACAAGGTGGAATTTCTAAAGCACTGCATATTGGACTGATGCTATTCCATCAATGGATACTTCTAAAAGCCCCATGTGAAATTTATTCAAGTGTACTTTTTATTAGCTGTTGTCTGCCTTGTTCACCACGGTGACCTAATGCTCTCCAAAGTATAACACAGAGTTTCTTAACGTTCAGCCTACAGAGGTTGTCTGTCTGTACACACACCTTGACCTGGAATCACACTTGCATGGTATTATTTTAGAATTCAGTGAAGAACAGTGTGATAAATGGTTGAAATATTTGTTTTGCTTACTGAATACACAACATGTGCTCTGTTTTAACAAGTCTGTGGCTGAGTAGCCCGTTCTATTCAGGATCAGGAAAACTGTCCAGACAAAGGAGAGAGAATTATTCCTTGAGAATAATCTTGGTGTGCAGCTGGGAGAGGCATGTGGGCTATGGTGTGATGCATGTTGGGATGGCTGGCGGCGAGGTGAATTTTAGCAATATGGGATTTTGAGCTTCTGAGGTTCCTGTGAGGTTGGTGCATGTTAGGAGTTCAGGGCTAAAGGAGAGGGAATCCCTGCAAGGAAGAGTAAATAAAGGGCTCCACACCTCTAGTTTCAAGCTGCTTTATTCAGCAGTCCTGAGCATTATCTTGGAGCTTTTGCTGTATTAACCCTAGAGCGTGCGTTCCTTAATTCCGCATCCTTGCTGTGAGGAGGAGGATTCTCTTCTGAGTGCTACATTGGGTGCTGGTGCAGGTGGGTCTAATTCAGTGTCTAGTTCTTGTGGTGACATTGGGGACAACTTGCTTATTTTAATGCTGACTAGGCTTTTTACTTCTCTTAAATAAAGCTGTTATTGATTCTTTACTGTAGCTATTTCTGTTTACTCTGTATTTGCTGAAAGAATCAAAATAGTGAGTGAATGTTATTGGGTAAATGCTCTGATGAATTTCTTCTTCCTAGCTCTGTAGATACCAATATTATAGAGGGGGATTTTAATGCTTCTTTTTCCTTTCCACTTCTGAGTGCCCAACAGAATAGTCATTGGTAAAGAATTAAAATTTGAACAAGTGAGCATATAGAAAATTATACTCTTTTTCTATTCATGGACTATAATCTCTATA
The DNA here is from genome assembly GCF_030490865.1 of Poecile atricapillus. Classification (NCBI taxonomy): domain Eukaryota; kingdom Metazoa; phylum Chordata; class Aves; order Passeriformes; family Paridae; genus Poecile; species Poecile atricapillus. Next base: position 91,655,223 of record NC_081250.1, on the reverse strand, counting down.
GGGGAAAAAAGAATGGACTACTAGATGCAAAAGCTCCAAAGGAGGTGGCTGTTCAGCTGAGGCAAACACTACCTAGAAAGTAGGAGATTAGAAACATGGAGGTGACAGACCTTCACCTAGCAAGCTTTATTTCAGTTGTTCGAATCTAGTGAAAAAAACAATAAAATTGGTGACAGCTGAGAAAATAGCGACCAGTGTTGTGCTGTCAGAGTTTTGGTGAAATGTAAGTAATACTAAGAACCTGGGGACTGAATGTTATAAGAACTTCAGGATGCCCAAAGCAGTGTATTAGCAGTGCTGGAGAGTCTGAGGTGCTACATTCCAGGGATGATGGTTCTACTACTTCCCTGGGAAGCCTATTCCAGTGCTTCCAAATCACCCTTTCTGTAAAGAATTTTTTCCTATTATCCAACCTACACCCCCATGGGTGCAACTTCAGGCTGTTTTTCTCTTGTCCTGATAAATGCAAGCATCTAGTCAAACCAGAGCATATCTGAGTAAAATGTAATATTTTCTGTTAGACTTTCTGGTTCCTTCTGGCTTTAATGTATTTAAATTCTGATATTTTTGACTGTATCAGGTGCAGGTGCCCAGATGCTGCAGGGGCCTCTGTGAGGAGTGAACACAGCCCATTCCAGCCAGCCCCAATGGCTCCACCACAGGGCATGATTGGGTCCTGCAGCCAACGTGGTGGCACCTTGGGGAAAATCTGCGTAAAAAGGGTGAAAAAATGCCATACAGGGAGGTTCCTGAAGGTCTGCAGTCTGTGATGGAGCAGTGGAACAGTATGACAAGGAAGGGGGGGCAGAGAGAAGCTGCTGTGTACTGAACACACACTTCTTCCACTCCCTCCACTGCCGCTCCAGGGGAGGCAGTAGAGGAGTCTGCAGTGCCAGACTTCATGCAGCGCAGGGCAAAGCAGGGAGGACATGTAAAGTCTTGCTAGAATCTATTTCTAATTCTCTTTATGCAGACTGGAAAATTTCTGATGCTATTTTCTTACCTTGTCTGACTGGGGAGCAGGTGTTAGTGAGAAGCTGGATGGGTGTTTGGCTGTTGGGCACATCAGACCCACGAATTGACATTCAGAAGTGAAGGTCTGAGTATGCTACATCAATCTAGAGTATACTTCTGTGTCATAATCTTTTACTGGGTTTGCTGCAAAACCAATGTGCATATAATGTTTCATTTGGTCAGATTTGAAACATATTTCACCTACTGGATTAAATAGGATAAAAAATGATGTTGGAATTTTAGGTTCAAGGAGAAATAACATTGGTAGAGATCCTAATAGAAGACTTGAATAATTCTGAAGCTAGCCCAAAACAGGAAATGTCCAAAGTTTTCCTATGAGATGATGCCAGACAAAATATTTCTGTGACTATAATAAAAGTGACTGGAGAACACAGTACTGCAGGATATTGCATGTCTATTTCCATGAATGGTATAATCTGTAAGCAAGGTGTATGAATTTATTTGAGAAATTGGAATGATAAATGAGAAACTGTCCTACCTGCATGATGTGGAAACAATGACATAAATTTGAATGTGTGGGTTTGGTCTCTCCACTGTCTCTTTGGAAAGAGTTATAAATACACACTGCTATTGTGTTTTATCCAAGTAGAACAAAACCAGTAATGCAACACGGGCAATTTAAGTAAGGAAACCCAATTAAAACACAGTTTAATTGGCAAAGTAGTGATCTTACAAGCACTCAACAGAAAACCAGCCCAAAACATTAAGAAAAGTTTGAATGGGATTTTATTTGGTTAAATTTAAGGTTAAGATTTGTTGGTTAAATCTATATGACTTTCCTGATAAGTGGTCACAGAAATGTTTGTGACATGATGTGTTCTGCACTCTGTCCACCTCCTGGGCATTGCAAGCAGCTGAGGAAAACCTTGCCTGGGCATGCCTGGCAGCATATTAACCATACAAAGCTTTCCAGAGTCCTTAGGGAAATAGGCTTCTGCATGTTTTAGAGCATGGCCTTCTGCTTCGCCTAGGGCTTCATGTCTGGGCTTGCTGCTTAGATAGATGGTGACTGTGGAATTGAGCGGAGAGCTTCTTTCAACTGACAGTCTGCATGTACTTTTGGGCACCAGATTTTCATCTGGCCGGGCTAGACCCAGGAAGTTTGCAGTAGTTTTGAGCAATAAGCAGTGCTGGGCATGTGACACTGAAGATTATGGACCTAAGATAGAGCATATTATGTTCTAATCACAACCATTTATTTTACAGTTTTGACACATGAGGCCGCGTAAGGTGTGTGTTGTTCTTAGTGGTTATTCTAAAGTTATTTTGAGTTTCCTCTCCCTAAAAGATAACAGTAATATGTTGGCCAGCTGATATACATATGTTGTAGGAGTTGTAGCAAAAGACACTAATGGATATTGGAAAAAGCAGGGAAAATGGAAGATGGGATTCCAGATGCTGGAAACAGTATTAAATATAAAAATATTATTACTGTGGACTTGTGGCAATTTTGCCACCAGAGATTCATCTATATGGTATGCTTCTAGGGCATATACTCAGTTTCCAACTTTCATGAGTCCTAAAATCCAGCAAATTTTTGATATTATCTGTCAGACCTCAGTGGTCTTTGAGGAAGAAAATTCTTTTTAGCACTGTAACGCTTAGAAATGGGATAAAGAAGAAATGTTCAAACACCTTTAAGTACCTGTCTCAAGAGGGCTGAGCTTAAACCATCATTTAATCTTCTTCTATGCTGAGACTAGAGGTCTGAGCAAGAATTTTTGTTTAAAGCAAAATCGGTGAATTTGGACTTCTGATTTCTGTGAGGACAAAATTAGTCTATGCTTCCAGTGATGTTGTAGAAAATAACTTACCTGTTTTGAGAGCAAAAAATTCAGGATGGTTTAAAATATGAAATTTGGTTGAAATAAAACCAATGTATTCCTGTAACAATAAAAGGAATAATTTAAAAAGCAGCATTTTAGGATTCAGGAACAAATGCAGTCTTCTTTCCCTTGTCTTTGTTAACAAAGATTTCATCTTCCCTTCTCCTTCAAATATTACAGCTTGTGTCTCACTACTTTCTTGTTTTTATATAAGTGACTTTCAGCATAGTTGGACTCTGGAGTCAGGTATCGTTGAACTAACCTGAGTCCCAGGGGGGTGGGTTTTAACTGCTATACTAACCAGAACCCAGCTTCCTAGGGACAGCTTCTCTGTTACAACTTTTTTTTTTTTTTTTTTTTTTTCCGCCCTTGAGGGATTTTTCCAGCTTTCATAAAGTAAAGGAGTTTAGCCATTATTAAAACTTCTCCATAGAGGCACTGCATCAGTATTAGTGTGCTAAACCCCTTTGATATAATGGTAATAGATATGTAGATTTCCTGATCTGTACCTAAAGATCACAGACTGCGCAAATCTCTAGTACTTTGTGGCTGACGAGCTGCTTGGGTGTGTTCTTTAATTACTCTCAGAGAGGAGCAGTAGCAGATAATGTCATACAGCGAAGCAATTGTCAGGTACTGAATGGCAGTAGCGGCAAAATAGTGGTTGGTGCTTGAGAAGCTCCAGAGCCCTTTTCTGATGGATGGCTCCTGGCTCACTGCAAACCTGGCTGGTAAAAGCTCACACGCCACCTCGCAGTGTGGAAGCAGCACAAAGGTGGCTCCACTGTCAGCGCAGGTAGGACTAGGAAACATGAGCGTGTGTGTCACAGATGACTGTCAACATCAGAGTACGAAAGGGGCTAAAGATTACAAGATAGCTGAGAGACTGGCAAGTCATGCAGGACATACACTTGCTGAAGTGCTGCAAATCACTGTTTCATCCCTGACCATCTCTATGGCCGGGTCAGGTATTCATGGCAGATCATTTGAGGATGTGCATTAAGTTCGGCTCGTTTCTTCTGCCAATTTTGTGGGCATCAACTTCAAAAAAGACGCTTGTGGCTAAACAGGCTTTAAATCGGTCTGGTAGCAGTGACGGTCTGTCTGCCACAGAGGAGGCTTTTTAAAGCTCGGTTCACACTGTACGCATTGCAGGCATGCTGGAGTACAGAACGTCGTGCTTTGTGACCCCCTTAGTCTCTGTGAGAACATGGATGCGTGTGTGGTGCAGAACTGCCACAAATAGTCGAACCAGCTGGACTGTCCTTGTACTCCTCAGGCTCCTTTCTTCCTAACCTGCTTTTAATTTGAAGCTCTTGATGGCTCATTCACCCTCAGTGACCCTCAGTGACCAAGTATGGGAGTTGTCACAAAACCAGATCCTTCTCTGTAGGATTTTTAAAACTCCGCAGACCCTCTGCAGTGTGTTTGTGCTGGTGTGTGGACACATCCGCCCGTGCTGGCATGCAGTGTGCTAGTCAATGAACATGTGTTTTAACAAAAAGTGAGAAAATGTGGTTTGCTGTTAAGTGTAGCAGCCTCTGAACTGTCAAAATTATTTATTCTAGAATCAGTCTTTAAATGCTCTGCTTCTATTTGAAAGAGAATATGAGTAGGGCACATACTAGGAAATTCTAATTTTAAGAGGTTATTATTGAACACTTCGTAACTCAAATATTGAGAACGTATTTGGGAGGACTATTTCAGCGAATTTTACTTACGTAAAGCTTAATATTTTGGCTTTTTCTTTTTTTTTTTTTTTTGAAAGCTTTTCAGGCTTTCCAGTGCATTCTTTTCTTTGATCTTCTTTTGTAATAACATGATAGTCTCACATTTCAATAGAAAAACTGGAACTAAAGTATACATGAAAACGTCCATAACAGCTCTCTTGCTGTTTATTTCAACAGTCTTAATTAAAGAAAAACCTAATCCTACAACAGACTTGTGATTTGCCTTTTCTTTGAAGCACAATTAGTTTTCATTCATATCCCTTGATGTCAGTGAGGAAAAACTATTGGTGGGCGCATCAGTGCTGATGGGGTTCAATTAATAATTTTTTTATTTTTATTTTTTTGCCTGAAACGTATCTCACAATAAAACCATACACACAACGCACATGCACACACACACACAGGAAAATAACCTCTGTATTCATGCTGCCTGCAAAGCCATGTCTAAGTCTCTCTTGGCTGCTAGCCAAAGTCTCTAAAAACCCATTAAGGCTATTACAGAAATTATTTCTCTTCCTTTGTGAGCTGGGTAAATTTCACAGTTATCATTGCAGAAGGAAATGAATTGGGAATATATCTGTCTGGGGATGGTTGTCCCTTCAGTGGGAATTAAGCCAATTCAGTATAGAACAGCAGCTGTGTGTGTCTGTGCACGTACTTGCAGGAGAGAGTCAGTGGATGGCACTGTAATATAACTATTGTGCCAGAAATATCCGAAAATTTTAAGTGCTGTCTGGTATTTGTGAATAAATTTATATCTTTGCAATTACAGTCTTTATTGGAAATCAGCTTTTGCTTTAAAATTATATGTAAACCAATATTTCCCATGAGGTGTGCTTTCCAGATGCAGGAAAAGTAAGCAATTCATTCCCAAAATGGTGCAGCAGCATCACGTATGGCATTGAATGGTGACCTTGTCGGATCATGCTAACAATATTAAAACATACAATACAAATTCAGAAGATTTACAAAGATGGAAGGATTTGGCCAGTGTACTCTCTTACACTTCACAATATTTGCAGTTGGAATTATCAGTTCAGGGGAGGTTTTTGATCAGCGTGGAAGTTGGAAGCAGTGGAATTTCCTTTTGATTTGTGAGTTTAGGTAAGTACAATTATACAGTCTGCCATTTCAAAGTGCACAGATAATAGAATAGTTTTTCTTTTTTAAAAAAGATTACACTTTTCCAAAACTGTGAAACTTCAAGTTTCTGGAGCCCACATATAAAATCTATGGTGGAACAAGTGCAGTAATGCAAGATAAACCTTTAACTTTGCACTTAGTCACACAAAACATTTTTTATCTTTATCCTGAAACATGTGAGATATGTTCCCCAATTTATTGCTAGTATTTTTATTAGTGATTTGACAAAGTAGTCATATTTCCTTCTCCACACCATATGCTCTTTATGAAAGGGCTTGTCTATTTAACTTTCTTTTAACTTCTTGAAATTTTGGTCTACTTTCCTCATCTCTTTGTCTTCCAGTTGCTGGCAACTATCAATGGCCCATCAGAAGTTTTTTTGCTACTTCTTTTTGCTGCTGCAGGTAACAAAATTATGCTGACCGTCTCAAACCATATCCTGTGCCCCCACTGATCCTCTAAGTTTTTTAAACCTTAAGTATGACAGTTTCTTAGAGGGACTTGCATGTTCTCCAAGCGTCTCTCACAGACCCTCAGCTACACAGAACTCAAAGGAATAGAGCAGTGGCAAGTGAGCATAAGGGAAGCCCTCACAATTGACATGTTAAAACATAAATGCACATGGGTCTTTCCAAAGAGTGGATACTGGTATGTGGAGTAGAGGCTGGTATGAAACCTCTTTTTTCTTCAAAATTATAGATGTAATAGCTGGAGAAAATTAAATTAAATGTGTGAAGCACTTAAAAAAAGTAAAAGTATCCATAGATATGGCTTTTGCATTTGCCAGGGCAATCCTTGGTATGATATTTGCCCTGAACATCTTGTTCTTTTTGCTTTGCCTCTATTTTGTCTGAGCTTTTTTCCCTTTGTGTTTAGAGCTCACTGTTGAAGTCATTCAAATGAAGTTTCTCATAGAATTTATGTATCCTTTAAAACAGAACATTTGATTATTTACACTTATTTTCTCTCAGTGTTTCATTGATATGTTAAAGTGGAGGCTGGTTTTTCAACCTATAGTTTTAAAAGGTGGAGTAAACCAGTAAAATATTCCAAAGAAGTGACCAATTCCAAATGGTATATGTCCAAGAGTTTTGAAGGTGCTTTAAGTATGACTCAGCTGAATTTCTAACAAAACCAACAAATTGCTTAAAATGGGCTAATTGATCAGATGATGACAGGGTAGAAGTTGCGACCATAACTTCTAAAAAGGTTCCAGAGGAGCTCTGTGGGACTACTTGCTGATAAATCTTAGCTGGAGTAACTCTGAAATAGAAAGAAGCGTTGGAAGATAATAATCCATAGCTAATCATATAGTTCTGCAAAGCAAACTTTGTCTGGCTACTGTCTTAAAATCCTTTGAGAATATTAGCAAATGAATAGAGGGGATATTTACTGTATCTTTCACAAGATATCTGTCAGGGTGTCAGAAGAGATGTTGTTCAGCATTTCTAGCTCTTGAGGGTTTTTCCTAAAGCCCATATTACCTGATTTTGTTTCTTTAAAATTCTTCATTACAGTAGTCAAGAAACAGGATGAGAAATTTTTATAAAAAATACATTTTCTAGAAGCTCAGGAGTTAAAGTTCATGATCATGAATCAGGAATCGGACATTGATAGAAACAGAATTGTTACTATGTCTTAATATGTCATGATTTGAAAGCTACCATGTGATTTTGAAGCTAGTCATGCATGGTTTCTTGAAGGCTGTGGATTGATACTATCTCCTCTAAAAGAAACCAAGTAGCTGTGAGGCAATGTAATATAGTGGATCAAAAAGTAGCTGAGAGGCAGGAGACAAAGCGGGAACAAATAGTCCATTTTCATCATGGCAAAAGGTTAATAGCCACAAGTTTCTGTACTAGGTCTGCTGTTGTGTAATGTATTTATTAGTTATCTGGAAAGAGGAAGGAGAAATGAGGCAGCAACACCACGTTAGTGGTAGATAACCTCTTTGTAGGTTACTTGTTAATCAAGTCCAGAGGAGCCTTAAGGAATTTCATGGCCTCAGACTTGGTAACTGTGAGGTACATTACTTTTGAAGAAATACAGAAAAAAAAATTAAAGCAATCACATACAAAGCCATTGTATCAGCCAGCAGTGTGGTGTTCTATAAAATTTATTAGGTATTAGAAAGTCCATCCAGGAAAAAAAAATCGCAGTCTTGGATAGGCCCAGACAAAAGGAGAGAGAAAGGATAGTGACATATAGGTATCTGAAGTGATTGTTTACCTGAGGACTCAGATGAGAGTGGAAGTGATAAAGTATGTGGTTGAAAGAGAGAAAAAGAAAAAACAGAGGCATGCAGCAAAGAAGAACCGTCATGAGACTACGGTTTCTCCCATCTCTTAAGATAAAGAAACACTTCCCAAAAGGTTCCTATACAAACTGCAGAACTCATTTACGCTGGATGAAGATGGAATCAAGAATTTTGTAAGCATCAGAGAGGGAAGGGGCATTTGTATGGATAACAAGAATATCCAGAGTTATGATAGTAATGCTAAAAAAGAGTATTTGAAGGGATAAAACCCCTCATGCATCAGGATTTAAGGGAATCTATAACTAAAGGGATTAGGATGAGACCTTTGAGGGAGACAGATTATCCTGCATCTGTGGGGATCTTGTATCTTTCACCAAAGCATCTGGTGCTGGCTGCTGTGGGAGACACTGTATTAGGCCCAGTGGGTGTCAAGTCTGAGGCAGAATGGCAAGTCCTGTGGTCAGATCTGGATTTAACATTAAATTCCTCTGTCTGGTTCTTATTTCCACTACAGTAGGTTCTGTCTTCTGCTTATTTGCCTCATGACTTTGTACTAACTCTAACCCTAACCCTAACCCTGACCCTCATGTTTCTGATGCTGCAATGCATGTTTAAAATCACTGCAATGAAGTTGTGTGAGCTAATGGGCACCACACAGCTTCTGAGAAACCACTAACATGGGATCCTAACAGGGAGAAGCTCCTGAGTCTTTTCCTCTATTTCTCCAGCTGTAAAATGGAAAACTTAGTTATCTAAGTGGTGTCTGTGTCCAGCCCAGGCACTTAGAAGAATTTAGCTTTGAGCAGTTTCCAGTTTTTCAATTTCTTCTCAGTGTCTTAAAGGCGGACAAGTACAACTTCAAAACTCAGTATCAAACGAGTGTTCTAAAAAATTTCCCATCTATCTTTATATTGGATTCATTTGGTTGTTCTAACAATAGAATATATCTGTCAGAATTTTGTGTCTATGGCCCAAATTCTATCATAAAATGAATTCAGTTTTTATTCCTGCTTCATTTGCCAGCGATCCTTTACTTTTGTGTCTTCTCTTCTTAAGAGTATTTTGCAATAGTTCCTAATCAGTTTTGTTTTTTTTTTTTTTTTAATTGATCTTTAAGTTTAGTGTTTATTTCTAAATATTAGGACCTTGTATTTCAAGGGCCTCAGTTGACCCGTGAGTCAGTAAGACTGGAGCATGATTTTGGCTGCACAATCACAACAAATTTTTGAAATTCCACTCAAGAGTTAGACAATGGTGCAAGCATCATTTTGCATCACATTTTTATCCAACCATATAGCAAAACACGTTAGCATTGACCAGGTAAGTTTTCTGTTTCCTGTAATTTGTGGAACTTTGGAGTGTTGACATCCAGTGCGTGATGAGAATTAATTCTAAAGGTATCACACCTAGTGCAGAAGATAATTGTGCTAATTAGGCTTTTCATGAATGGCAGATAACAATGCATCACTATGACATAAGATCCTCAGATACTGTAGCATTCTGTATATTCTGAAGTGTGTATACATATCTAAACTGTCCAGGTCTTGAGTCTGCTTTTTCTGTCTCATCTGTTTTAAGATTTTATGGCTCAGAAACTCAGCATTAACCATTGTTAGCTTGGTCCTATATTATTTTTAATTTTCTTCTTCCCAAAGCCACAGTGATTCTAGTTTAAACATAAATATGATGCCTTCTTTTAATTTTAATCAAACTGATTAATGTACATAATATATTTTTATCAATTTGCCTAAATGCTTTTACAGATGCTATTTGTGAATGAATTTGTATATTTACAAGCCTTATCTGTTTTAGAGTGGCAGAATTAGTAAAATCTGAGTTAGTTTCACTTTTAAATCCATTTCAGCTCTGTGATAAATTCAGGCATTGCAGTTTGCCTGGCAAAAATTTCTATCCGTTCACTTTTCCATTGGGGTATATGACCTTTAAGCACTATTAAAACTGAGTTGAATACTTGGTAGTTGGTGGTGAGATTTTAGGGCTATGCAGACTAATATGGATTAAACAGTAAGTATTAAATTGTTGATATAAATAATCTTTGGAAATAGTTCACTGCTTTTGAGAAAGCCTGTTCAAACTATCTTCTCTTCCTAAGTCTTTCAGCTGTTTGATGAAGTCAGATAACCTCTCAGTAGATTGTGTTGAAAACTGGCAGAACAATTTTGTCAAAATGGAAACAACTTCATAATTTTTACCTTTAACGTGATATAAGGTAGAGCAATGGTTACCTGATTTTTTTCCATCTGTAGAAAGCACTTCATGCTGATGAAATAGCCACATCAAAATGATACAGGCCTAACATGTTTTTTTCTCATCCCAGTCTTTCTCCTTGCATTGAAATTGATAATATCTGTCTCTTCCTTTTACTAATCTGCAATTTCAGAATCTCTTGCAGTTTTAGAAAGTTGAAGAGTTGAAGAATTACAATTAAGAAAATGAGTAAAACAATCCAATTTTATTTTATTTTTTTTTTTTGAATAGGAAAAAAAGAGCATGGTAGAAGAATGCCAATTTTTTTCCTCTCCTGTCTGTGACATCATTTCAATTTGAAGCTTTGTTAACAGCTAGTTTAATTTACTGTTTGAAAAGTTAAGACTTTTATTGCTCTTGTCAGTAATAATAACAAAAATATTAAACACTATTTCTGCAGAGAAGTTTTGGAGCCATCCCAACAGTGGGCTTCATTGGATAACATATATTGTGCAGTAGATACAGATATCCCATATTTCCCCTGAACACTCTCAGTGCTATGTGCATTCTCTCTTGTATCATCCGTATGGTACAGAGTAAATCGCTCATATAATTCCTGTAAAAATTTCTTCTCTAGCTATGAAGTCATAATCATCTCATAGTGTAGTTCTTTGCTAGTCAACACTGCTGTAACTGAAGTTGATTTTAACCCCTTCTCTGAAAGTAAATTAAAATAACTTTCTTGCAACATCTTTTCTTAATTTTTTTTATGTATCATTGGAGTAATACCTAAACTGGTATCTCTGAGATCCAAAGGGAAAATAATATGGAACCACTTCCCAAAAACCAAAGGTTAGATAAGGATTGACAGCTCTTTTGAACTTAAAATATGTGGGAGGGTGGGGATGTGGGAACTGACATATGGTGTGTAGATGTTAAAATGTGTGTCTGACAGTAAACAGCAGTTAGCTACTGTTTAATGCTACTCATATCCTGGTTTGTAAAGATAGTGTTTGAAGGGGCCTAGAGTGCCCTGTTATCATTGTCTTTGCTGGGACTATGTTCTGACTCGTGGAGCAGCCTTGTGATAACAGGGACTGGCTGATTTTAATAAAGATGTGTGTCTCTGTGTTCCCTCAGAGAGGCCAGCTCACCTGTCGGCTACAATAGCATCAGCTTCACTACACACCAGCTTTGAGCATTCTCCAGCAGCTTGGAAAAAGCATAGCTACTTGGGAAAATGCAGGTCAGAAATCCCCCCAGGATGCCAAAATAATAGTACTTCTTTTGGCAAACACTTGTTGTGAATATAACCAACACTTGTTTTGAATATAACCTTCCAACAGCTCTGTGATCTGGCCCTTGTGTAGTCCAGGAGCTCTGAAAGAACGGGAAGTCCTCACTTCATTGTTCACACTGCTGTTAGCATGCCTGGTTTGCCCATGCTGACAGATGATGTTTTTTGGCACATACAGTAATCCTAACTACTGTTCTACAGGGCAGTCCTGTCCTCATTGCTCCTGATGTAAGTGCCAGATTGTCTGTGTGCCACTTCACTGTTTCTGCCTCAAGTTTCCCTCCCCTTATTTTTCTGGAAACAGTGGGAAAAAAAATCTGTATTTCTGCTTTCTTCTTCCTTGGGATCCTATGTTATCCTGTCTGTGATTAATGAAAAGACTAATAACATTTTCTATGTATGTTCTTTTTAATCAATATTGCAATTTTAGGTGAACAGTAGTCTAGTTGAAATTTTCCCATTTTGAAATAACATCAATGACTCACAACAGAAAGATCAAACACACACTTCTGGCTTCTGGTATTATTAAAAACTAAATCATGTTATTCAGAACAAACCCAAGCTTTTTCTGTATGGGGTAAGTACTCCAGCCTTTGGCCTATCTCTACTTCTTACCTTTCCCAGCTGAGAGCCCCTGTTCATATTTCCTTGTTATAAGGAGACAAACTGGCTACATCCCATTAATGAAAGCCAACAAATATAGAGTTCTCCAAAGTCAATATGAAGATTTAACCTTCATGGAAAGGTACAAGCAAAGGGAAACTCTATTTTAAATCTGGAGCTATGATTACTGTGATGAGCAGGCTTAAATCATGTCATGGGGCATGGCATGGGTTACCCGTTGCTGGTGTCAAATGAGCTGGCTGCAGATGACCCTGTCAGTAGGATGAAACAGCTTGCACAGTGAGGCATGCTAATTCTTCTCATATGTCTATGGAGCAGTGCTTTCTTTTATTGCACCAGATGCAAAGAAATTTGGAGCTTGCTCAATGCTCTTTAACATGTTCCCAGTTGTGCTATGTGGACATGCTTTTTATCACCTTAGAAATGTGAACCTTTTTGAACATGTCCTTTTTTCTATATAAATGTCTTTTCTGTTACTGCCTTTTACCCCTTCTGCTATGTGCAAATTTCCCTGATTTTCCTGTGAAGTGGAAAAGAACCTGTGATTTTTCTTGAGGGGTGGTGCTTCAATTATAAAACCATAAACTAAATGAGAGCCTTAATTATAATGGAAAACAGATTAGAATATTGTCATCTGCCTTGCTGGGGAGCCAAGGGGAGATTAAAAAGCCAGTGGCCTAAATTTATGTTATTTGTATTTCTGTGAGTCAAGCCTCAATCATGTAAAACAGCCAGTAGGCCTGTATTAATGGGAGAGGCCAAGAGAACTGAATCTCAAAGGGCTGTTGCCCTTAGGACATGGTACATTATGATAATGTGATGAAGAATAATTACCAAATGTGAAATATATATTGTCAAACATGAGAGCAAGCTATTCCTAACTGAAAATGAGGATGTGAGAAAGATAGTGAATGCCAAGTAGCCGGGGCTTGGTTTCTAAAGCCACCTCCACTAAAGCTGGCTGTTAAGGCATTGAATTGTCCTTCATTTCCTGCAGGCTGAGGTAGATCAGTGGGATGGAGTAAGCTTGTCTTGCTTGTATGGAAGCCAGACCTTAACACATACTGCAGAAATCATTCCAATGGTGACCATTGTTATGATAAAGCCCACTGAATGACAGTGATGACAAAGGTGTGAGACTTCACAAATGATAATAAAAGGTGATGCAAAATTGGAATGGCAGAATTTATATATGTATGAGCTATTTAAGTTGGTTATTTCTGACAAAATACATCAGTGCATCCTTTCTCTTCTTTCTAAGTGTGGTAGGATTTTTGTCAACAGCTCTCTTTGTGGCTGTTGTGCATGATGTTTTCTGCATTAATATTGTGTTTGTCACATGGAGAGTGCAACACAGAACATCAGCAGTCCTCTGGCTGCTTCTCATTTTGTATTTGTGTGGTGCCAGGCAGCAGTGGTGTATCCATACCCTCCTTTCCCAGACATTTGTCTTCAGGCAAACCATACTCTGCATACTGAAAGAATTGTTCTTGGCTCTTCAGTCATTAGGGTAACATTCTCCATTATGCAGTGTAAATGTATGGCAGCACAGGATAACCTTGCAAATTTGTGACTTCGGATGACAGGCCATAGGTGCCACATGGTGTAACCATAAATACCTAGCCAGCTGGACTGAATTCAGTGGCATTATTTTCACATTTCAAGTTATGCATGTATTGTTTTGCTGGACCAAACTTTTATTACAGATGTATTTACAAATTCTGAGTGAAGTCTGTCAATAAAAACACTCAGGTAAGAGTATAACTCAAAATAGAACCATCTCCAGCTAATGAGGCAAAATGAATTTTTAATGAATTTTCTGTCTTCGGAGAAAAGACTGATTTAACAACCAGATATAATCAACTATAGACCAAAACTCTTAGAAAATTTGTAATATGTGCCTTACTTATTTTTTTCCAGATAATATGCTTGTGAAATAAGTGTTCCCCTGGAGATATTATCTGGTTTAGATATTGTGTTGTTATTTTCACAGCTCTCATGGCTGCTAGCTGTGTGTCTCATTTTATATAATATCATACCTACACACTACTAGTGCTTTGTAGGATGGAATTGTTGGCCTGTTGCAAAGATGGGGAGCTGGTGTTCAGGTTAGCTTGGTCAAGATCAAGTAGGGAATTTCTGAAGAGAAGACTCCTGACTCTGTGCTTCAGAATATCACTTAAAGCACTGCTGTCTAAAGCACTTGCAGCTAAAAGGTTAAACACTAATCAGTAAAAATTTTTTTCCTCTGTTTCTCTTGAATTTTGTAAGGGTTTAAAGATGAGGGAGGGATAAATAATTGCCTGGTTCCAGTCTTCACTTACTTCTGGGATATAGATCAATTCCAAATTCATGTTTTAGAGATGGTGGTTTTTTTCCTGAGTTGGATGGGAAATAGAGCTTTTCTGTTTCAAAGTCTTACAAATGTTACCATACATCTGAGAGAGGTAGATGTTGAATAAAAACATCAGGACTCATGAAATTCTGTCCACAAACCTCTGTAAAGAAGTGTGGCAGAGCAACAGTTGTAGTATATGCTTTGGTCTGAAACCATCTCCCTTGCTCAGTTTGCCCTTAGGCCAACGTTAATTGCTGAAAAGCCAAATGGTATGAACAGGTTTTCAGAGTACAGACTGCTGAAAAATAAATGCAATAAGAAAACAAGATAAATACCCAGTGCTAAGAAATGATGATTCTCTAGATTTCCTCAGTCAAGCAATATTTATCAGGTGCATTGATTTAACTAGCGGCTATTGGCAGTTACAAATGGATGATGACAGGAAACAAAAAACCACCTTCATTTGCCATAAGGGGGCTTTTCATTTTAATGTAATGCCTCTTGGAATTACCAGTGTCCCGACTACATTTCAAAGATTAATGAACATCATCTTGTCAGGTTTAATATATCATACTTCTCTAGTACGCTTGGACAGGAGACTGTTCTCATAGATTCCCAGAGTTTTCAACGACACTTAGGAGATTTTTTTTAAAACATAAGTTCTGAAAGGAAGTAAATATTTAGGGTTTTAAAAGAGAGCTTTCATTCCAATCTGAATACATAGTAAATACTATAAAATTAATTTATGTCTGTGGAAAACAAAAGTGACTTAAAACATTGTGGGATCATGCAGAAAGTTGCATATAGCTATGTCCTATTATCCTGGAAGTAGTACTATATCCTGTAAATGTAAGGAAGCAAAAAAAATTGCTCTTGGACATCAGGAATCATGCAACAACCTCATTTAGTCTCATGAGTCTCTTACAAAAGTGGGACTGAATCAGGAAAACTTGTTCTTAATTTTTTGTAATTTGAAGAATACATTAAAGTGGATTAAAAAAATGATAGTAAGGATGGCTTTAACAAACAAATCAAGATGAAACATTAGTAATCCAAAGTTATAATGATTTAGGCTTAAATTTATTTTGTTTCAATGAGTTTACTTCATCAAGCTCAGAAAATACACAATCACAATTTTTTGATATAAACCACACTATGCTGTTATGATGAAATAATAACATAAAAAAGAATAATTTTCTCTTTCTTGAAAAAAACTTTGAATTGTAGTCTAGATGCCATTAACCATTATTTATTTTTTGGCACACATGAAACATATTCCAAAATTAGAAAAGTGAAATAATTTTATATATTATATATTTGGTCATTCAGTTTATATTATACTCCATGAGCAAACTTTCTTCTATTACACTAGGGAAAATGTTCATTTCTGAGGTAAAATGAGATTTTCCTGACTTGTTATGTATCATGGACTTCATGCATAAATTGTTTTACCAGTGGAGTACCTCACAGTGTAATTTGATCTTAGAAAAACATTTTCTAGTGGATGGATAGCTTTCCATAATTATTATAATAAATATAAAATTGATTGTATTATACATGTGTTAATTTAATTCATGTGTGATTTATCTATTTCATATAGAATGTTTCATTAGCTTCCTTTAACCCGTAAACAGAATAACCTCTGGAAAACAGGAAAGGCTTATACTACTTGACATTAAAATTAGTTGCCACATCAATGTTAAGATTTTGTTCCAGGGTTCATTTTCATGTCAAAGATGCACAGAGCACTTTGATGCTCTCTTCTTTTGATGTGTATAAATATATTCCTACTGGTCTTTTAAAATTCTTAGACAAAATCTTAACAAATTCCAAAAGATAGAACAGGGTAAAGGCAGCAATGGAAACTCCATACATAGTTTTAAGTAAAATGAAACATGAGCAAACACCAATAACTGTGGTGGAATATCGAATCATTAGGTTCTTAGATTAAGGTTAGATAATTTATCAAAATCAGCTTCCATCTAACCATAAGTTACCAGTCTTGCCTCAGAAATAATTCTGTGACATTGTACAGCTTCTCTTACACATGAAGTTGAAATACAGAATCATTGTGACTCCAGATTTTAAAACTCTGAACAATTCATTTATTTTGTTTATCAGAATATAAATGTCCAGATGAACTAACAGTTTTAACTAGCCTCTCTACTTTTTTTTTCCTTCTCTCTTGCTAGTGACATAGGCTGTTTTTTTAATTTTGGCATCTAAATATTTTATGCAAAATAAGCTGGAAAACCTCTTTATGGGCAAGAAATATTTTTCTATTTTTAAAGGGTAAATGTGGTCAATTTGTTTTTGTTATAATTAATATTGTAAGTAAACAAAAATATTCTATGATCAGAACATCTAATGCAGCTGAAACTAAACAGCCTGCTGTGTTTCACTTCAAAACTTTTGACATTGCGACTCTGCTCAAGACTTCTGAAATTGCTAAGGAAATGCCATAGTTGACAAAAATGCATGACAAAGAATTCTCAACCTGAACAAGGTGTTTTGTGAGCTGTACTAGAAGCAAACTTTGTGAGCTTTGGTTACAGCACCTTGCCTTAAATAAGCAGCAATGCAAAGTGAAGTAAGACTGAACAGAGCTGTGCAGAGTCGGAAGCACACAGCACTACTCAGATTTTTGGGTGGAAAACCACTTGGTCATGATTCATTTTACATGCACTGATTTTTAAGTAGACCCCTTAGAATTTTCACATTGAATTCCACTTCCACATTAGCTGTTGGAAATGTAATGGGTTAAATGGATGAGAAAGAGAAATCCGATAGCGACTACTCATAAATCTGATTTCTTTAAATTAAAAAAAATCCTAATGCATCAAAATGGGTTTTCATTTTTGCAGTAAATTTTGAAAAACAGCCCACATGCTACCATTGTA
The DNA here is from genome assembly GCF_030490865.1 of Poecile atricapillus. Lineage (NCBI taxonomy): Eukaryota > Metazoa > Chordata > Aves > Passeriformes > Paridae > Poecile > Poecile atricapillus. Next base: position 91,637,865 of record NC_081250.1, on the reverse strand, counting down.
GCAGCACAGCTTTTAGCTAGACATAGTGTGATATCTGGGATAATTTTTTGGGTATATCAGAATCTTCATAAATTCCTGGAAATAGCTCTTAAATGTCATCTATTACTTCTGCTGTGTAAGGCTTGCTTTGCAAGGTGGAAATATCAATTATTTATTCTATTCCATAGTTGTCCAGGAGATTTCCCCCAATCACCTCAGGCCTTCATCCTTAGCCATACCTCATTCACCTCTAGTCTGCACATGTAGTGTTATTAGCTGTGATATCAGCGAGGAGCCCCTTTCCTACGCTGTGATGCTGTGGTGTTTCTCGGGCTTGCGTTACTTATCATCCCAGCTGCAGAAATCTCTGCATGCTGTGACTGGGTAATATTGCCTCCGGGAGGTTTAAGTCCTGCTCTCAGTCCTTCCTTAGTTTTCTTTCATTTGCCACAGGCAAATCTTGATCTGGTCCCTCTGAGGTGTAAAAAAGGGGTTAAACTTTAGATGTCCATCAACTCATAAACATAATGAATCTGAGGAGGCAATTGAGTCTTACACTTGTTCCACCATTTTCTTCTCTCTTGCTAGAAAGTATTTGTTCCTTTTACCCAGAAAACAGAGGTTATCTGCTCATGATTCTCAACTAAATTGTTAAAAATCTCCTGTGTAGGTAAGTGACTATTTTTAAATTTTGTGCCTTGAGCTAGTGTGTTGCAAATTCTTCTGGTGTCTTATTGAGCCCATTACAGCTTTAGTCATTTTTGTCAACCCTCTCAGTGGTATGGTGAGATGCTGAAGACCTAATTTTGTCAAACTAATTTTATCAGACTTTAATAAGTCTTATTAAAGAAAAAAATCTTGAAAAAATATTAGACTACAACTCTGTTTTGTTTCCTGGACTGATTTTGAAATCTCTTCTGCAGAGTTCTTTGGGATTTCAAATTTGGCCTACAGTAAAACCTTCTGTAGTTTTATGTAAGGCTTTTTAAAGCTGAGAGATTTTTTTTGAATGCTGGTAGAGTCAATAGAGTGGCCTGGAGGAGACCCATTTTCAAATCTTTTTCTTGATACTGCCATACTTAGCTGTGGCAATATAAATTACCTATTTGGGTTGCGTTAGGACAGTTGCACTCTGTTTTTAGAACAAGGACTTTCATAGGAAGATCAGTGGGAGGCATGGTGGGAAGACAAGAGACAACAAGCCCAAACTGAAACATGAGAGAATCTAAGTATGTATAAGGACAATCTTTTTCCCCATGAGTTCAGTCAAGCATTGGAACAAGTTGGTTAGGGAAGGTGGACAAACTCTATCCTTGGCTTTTCCAAAATCCAGCTGTATAATCTGAGTAACCTGTTTTGACCTTAGATCTGACCCTGCTTTGAGCAGAAGACTGAGCTGTAGACCTCCTTAAGTTCCTTTTGGATATTGGATAAGCAGTTTTTCAGTCCTTTTAAGCATACATTTCTTACAGAAGTAGGAACTGTTAACCGTTCTCTAAGTTTTCACTCCAAAGTTTCATTATCCAGTTGCCAATTTAAACATTTAACTCACTCAATTAGAATTTCTATAGAGTTTTGAAAAAAATATTAGCAAAAGGCCTTTTCCTTTGAGCCCCCTTTACACAGAAAGCTCTATTAAAAAAACAAACCACAGCTACACATAGCAGAAAATACTTTGTTTGGGGTCTTGGCCCCTATAAGCCAAATGAAATGTTCCCAGATATAGCTCAGAATAGACAAGAATATTTTTATGCAAGCTCAGACACTGCAGTAAGTAATCTGTGTTGAAGAGTTAAGTATATCAATTGCTTATATCTATACTGTGTACATTGGTGTGAGCCTAATATTAATAGTGATTGGAGTGAATACATGTGTGTGTGTATGTAAGTATCCCTAATTAATTTAGAATATGTGGCTGTATCACTGCAGTAAGGTGGTGCATTTGGTTGCTATATGATTGTTCAGTGAGCAGCCTCATTTGCTCATGGAATTGACATTGTAGCATTCTGCTTTCAAATGCATTATCCATCCTGAGCAGAACACAAACAACATAAAAACCTAAGAAAATGATTCTTCCCTGAAAGATAATGCCACATAATTGAGTCTCTGTATAGGTTGTTTGGAGACAGTAAGAAAGAAATGTAAAACAGGATCCCTGAAACTGGTACAGCTTGTAAAATCTTGTTAAGCCATGTTAAAAAAAATACATTAATGCCCCCATTAGAAGCTGCAGTTTATTTATTGCATCCTATTCTTTAGCTCTGGTAGACATAGGCTCTTTTTTAATCTTCCATCCGTCCTTCCCCCTCCCCTTTGAAAGTGCACTCATTGAACTCTTGGCAATTAGTGTAATTGAAATTTATTGACAATGCGGCCGTCTGCTGAAGCTCCATTGTTCCGAGTGCTTAGTGCACAGTGCTATTGAGCAATGCCATGGCAGTGTCAGACAGCTCATACCTTGCTCAATTATATCAATGGACCAGTGACTGCCAAAGGTTCCTTTGGGGGTACGAATGTTACTTAGTGATAAGAGCCTTTCGAAACAGAATCCCTGGGCCCCATCTCTAGTGGGAGATGGAAATGAAATATGTATTTCTCTGCTGTGGAAAATTAATGTAATTGGCTCCCTTAAAAAGCTTTGACAAGTTGACCTGTTTGAAATCTGAGGAGGGCTTATACTGCAGTATCATATTATCTCCAACATAAAACCCCTCCTTTGGTGGCAGTGACAGTGGGATAAAATGGAATTTGGATAGTAATATTAAACTTCAGCTCTGTTGAAGACATTCATATGTTTTTCCATTTATAGCTGCAAGCTGGGGTCTTATAGAAATCCTACCTTTTTTGTATCTAATATTTTTGTTTGTTTGTTTTGTTTTGATTTATACTAATGTTGGAGAGAAAACTGTGTGTAAAACCTCTATACTTAGGTTTTCTTCTAAAATGTCTATGGATGGAAATTTAAACAATATATCAAAAGACAATATTTGTTTCAGACTAATTCTGAAATCAGATTTAAGCCAAGAAAAAAAAATAATCGATATATTCCTTTCATACCTTTATACATTAAAGGCTTACACACAAGAAATAAATAAGAAGTTTGCATAGGAGTCAAAGAACAAAACTGAATATCCAAATATGCATTTTGTCTGGTGTTTGAATATAGATGCATATGACAGTTTTTTCTTTTATTGGAATTAAATTATCATGACGGGACAGGAGACCATATTCTGCTCAGGCTTAAGCATCATGCATTTCTACTAAATTCACTGTAAAAGTGTGTTTGAAAATTAATCAAAGTTCAAATAATTGTTTTGGGTTTTTTTTCAGATGATGTAATGACTTGACATTTTATTTAAAAGAATATTAAAAAAGAAAGAAGTTTGAAATGGAAACACCCACATATAAGAACAAAATCTTATTAAATAATTATTTATTTTCCTTCTTTTCAAAACCAGAGCAAAATCTATTTTTGGTAAGAGATGAGGGAGTAATTATTCACATTGAAAATTTTTGCATTGCAGTTGTCTTTACCCTTCAGCACACAGATAAAGATCTCTTATTCATGAGAGCTCAGGGAATATAGAATTCTGGTTCTCATATGTGCGGATTTTGGGCTATAAAATCCTCTTTTGTCACCTACAAGGATTCTCCTGTAATGAGAAGAGGCATTTCTGGAAGACTCAAGCACCTGAAATAGCAAAGTCTTGGGTGAGAAAAACTCAAGACAGAAGGAAAGCAGGAATTTAATTGAGATAAGGAAAAACTGTAGCAGAGATAACGAGGTAAATTATTTGTTATTGCTATTTTAAAAAAGAAGAAAAAACCACCCCAACAGGAAAAATCAGATTAAAAAAAAAAAAAAAAAAGATTGAAGACTGATCAAAGTCTCTTTTGATTCTTGTGGAGACAGAACTTGGCGCTTACCAGTGATTTGAAATGTTTCATCTGACTATATCCCTGTGTCCTTGCTAGTCATTGCTTCCCACTTTGGAAGACCACCTTTCCTGGTTTCAGTTTGGATGCTGTCAAAATTTCTTGAAGGTATCTTTCAAGATGAGGAGTATTATTAAATCAGGATTAAAACCTCTATCCAGGATTTCATCTCAGACCTAGGATAATTCTACTTTTCTTCTAAAATTACTATTTCTCAGATTGTAGCTCTTCAGAACCTAGTAACAGTTGAACTCCTTGATATGTTTCTTCTAGTGTTAAAAGCTTTAGAAAGAACTCTAGAGCTAAGTAACATAAAATTTTTCCCACTCAGATATAAAATATTTCAACATGCTTCAACAGTGCCCATAGTCAGACAACACTTTAGTCAGCCCAATTCTCCAACAATGTCCAGAGACAATTATCTCTTTTTACTGGAAAAAAGTTACAGGGAAGGAATGCAAGAGCGTCAGAATTAATGTATCAATATTTGAATGCAGATACTTTAGGTGATTTTGTTTAAATAAGGAAATAAGTACTTTAATATTTTAAAATAATTATTATTTAGTACTACCATTATTATTAGGATTTATTATTATCACAGAATACATTTGGATTTAGTTAACTGGAGGTCTACCTTGATAAACTAGAGTTTTGCATGGGGTGTATCTTACACTGAGTGATTTCTTTATGTAGTTATCACCCCTTGATTGCTGGATGGTAAACTAGATCATGAAAGACTAATCCTTTATATCTCAGACAAAGATGACACAATCAAAGCTCAATCATCAAACCCATCCTACAGATCTCCCAACCGTGATCATCTTTCTTCTGTTTCTCTGGAAGAGAATTGTGCAGAAGATAAATATATAATACTGGATTATTTATATAACTTTAAATAATTTCCTTTAATCGCATTAAACTTCAGTGAATGTTGTACATGTGATGAATTTAAAGCTTTCATCCTAACTTCATAAAAGTTCTTTCAGAGCCTGTACTAGAGAATGATCATTCTGAATTGCTACTAACTAATGAAGGCATGCAATTATTTTAAATGTTCCTCCAAGGGATTCTTTTGGTAAAGGATTTTAAATTCATATATAAAAAATTAATGACAATGTGATTTTAACTTCCTCTGCATCTGGGCTGACTGCAATCATTACATACAGAAAATTATTCAGATATCTTTATTAAAAGTATAACATTGAGCTGCACACTTCTTTGTGCATCATTAGTTGCTCTTCTGGACTTCATAATATTGCCATACAGAGAAATACACTTTACCTAATAGTTGTTTAAATAGTCTGTATTTAGTTTTACGAACATAAATTACTGCTTTCCTTTCATGTGTTCTGCATACTGGTAGATGTTAAGATTATGCAGCTTGCTAGCACCTTTAGGGGACAACTATGATCTGAAACAATAGCATAGTATATAGTATAGTATATAGTAGGCCTGAAAGTACTTTAAAGTGCTATTATTTTTTTAAAGTCCCTCACTGCTGAAGACATATTAAATTATTTTAGGCATTTTGTGGATTAATTAAAATGTCCATGGCATTATCAGCTCGAGAATTGGGTAGGTGGGGGGGAAGAAGGAGAGACAAAGATGAAACTAAATATGAAACTCTTGTACATGAGTACATGTACATCTGGAGGAAGAAAAGGATCCCCATAGCTCTAAACCTGGATACATCTGTTTTAAAACCTCATAAATTTCTGCTTAGCAGTCCAGCTGGGCAGAATCTTAAAAGAACATCAAATAGATACTCATCTTGATAAAACAATTATGTTGTCAGTTCCCTTGATCAGCGCAAGCTTGACAAAGCATGCTCCAAACTTGTAATTTTAGCCTAGAGCTCACAAAACTTGAAGAGGTGATCTATGGAAAGAAATGAATAATCTGAAGGTATGGGTTTTCATGAATCATTTCTTAAGCACCAAATCTTGGCCTGCAGTTATTTGAAAGTTGGGCTGTACCAGCCCTGGGGTGGAGAGGGAGAATAATATTTAGGCAGTGTATGTATTTTTGCTCCCAGCTGACAGCTCCATACCATAACTGTCAGCCGTGACATCTATCTTAAGAGCATAGCACTTTTCAAGTTCTTTTGTGTCTGTCATTCAACTATGGACATGCTGTGTGAAATCGTGGCCTGGCAGACAAAACTCTTGCTGACTGCCTGGATTTCATGCCCTCCATGTGCAGTGGGGGAGAGTGGCTCTTTCTGCCATGTGTATTTCTTTTCTGCCAGAAATCACACCCCAGGCTGAAAGGTTGGTGTCTAGAACCAACATGAAAGGAGACATGAGTGAAGAAGTTACAGAGTAAAGAGAAGAAGAAAATTTTGTTCGAATCTTTCCTTTTGTGCTTGAACTGGTGCTGGGATAGGAAACTATGTAGTGCTCAATGAAAGAAAAAGGAAAAATCTAGGAAACACTGTGCATGAGGTATGTGTAACACAGCAAGAATTTGGAGGGAGTATCCAAATACTTACATAATGCTTAGGCTTGGTTATGTATCTCTGAATAAGACAGTGTTAATTATGGAGATTCTGTTATAGTCTTTTTCTTATTTTCCTTCTGGAAATAGAAAATTCCTAAGAGATTTCAAGTTTAAAAAAAGACAGTGTTGTTCAAATTCCATTTTCTAAGCTGACATAATTAAAATATAGTTTTCTAATTTTTACTTAAGTCTTATTTAAATATCATGAAGATGTAATATTTATAGAGCCAATGCAGTATGTTGTGGATTTTAAGACACCTAATGTGGTGTTGAACCAATGAAAGATGGCAACTTGACAGAGATACATGTATTAGATCCGAGCAGTGCTGAGTGTTTTCCTTGAAGTTTTGCTAGTTCACTGCCTGGTGCTTTTTAATTCATGCTCACACATAAATTTGACACATTGAAGTATTGAGTATTCAGCATTAGGTTTCTGATAGAGCAAATGCAGTCCCTAGGCTGTCCAAGAGTATAAGTGGTTTGAAACATGATCACAACGCCTGGGAGAAATCCTTCTAATAGGCACTAGAGAGAGTCGACATTTTTAAAGGATAAAAGCATATGGTAGTTATACAAGAAGGTGCTCCTCTGAGACAGAATTAACATGAGATATTGATAGTAGCTCTTTCAGATTAACGTGTTGCATAGTCATTACTAGTTTCCTTTGCATTTACTTAATGCATTTCTTCCCAGGTACTTACTCAATAGGGACTGTCTTCTAATAAACACAGTGACATGCGCTGTTAGATATGTTCCGGCATATTCTCTGATAAACTTTCTGGGAGGGCTGGAATGCCTTTGGCTGAAATGAAAGGGCAGAAATGACCTGTTGAATGATTAAGAAAAGTTCTTTGCTAAAGCATATTGAAGAGCCTACAGTAAAGCAGCACAGATTTTTAAGAGATCTCCTCTTCTGGCCTCCTACCATTGGAGTAGTTTTTACACATTTGCCTGTGCATTTGCAAGCTACTGTGGTGCTGGTCAGTATTTCAGGTTTATCAAAATATTAAGTTATTTTTTAGGAACTACTTACAGTTGGAAAAAAAAATATCAAAACTCAAAAAAAGTGGGCTAATTTTGAAATTATTAATAAGTACATTTAGTGGGCTAATTTTGAAATTATTCTACAACCTTCTGCTAGTGAGAAGGGTTTATTTGTTTCTTTTTTTGCCTCATGGTACAGATCCTTTGGAGGTCTATACTAGATTCCTCTCACACACCCTATTTTGGACAATCAGTCTTAAAACGCTGCTAGTACAGAATCCTTAACCTTCCTAAGGGCAAAAGGAACAGGAATTGCTTTCCAGACATGCATTATGTGGGGTAATGCATGTTAGGGACTGGCAATATAAATAACTGGGAAAGCAAACAAACAAGCAACTCCCCCTAATTCATAAATCTTTCTTAAACTAAGCCAGAAGAAAAACAGCCTCAAATCAGCCAAATAAAATAATAAAAAAAGGCAAAAAAAGGTAGACAAGACATGCATGTTTCCTTTTTACGGTGTGCAGGGACATCCTATTGTGTAATAACTGAAATTTTGGTCAATTGCCATCTGTGCTAAACTAGTGCAGTGTGAAAAGCAAATCTAATGGTATTTATTTTTTCCTAGGAATTTTGTTTAGCTAACTCTGATAGACCCTGAAACAGTTTTCTTTCCAATTTTGTGCTGAGAACAAGTAAGCTGCTCAGGTTTGCCAGACAACTACATCATTACTTTCTCTATAACTTTTTGCCATAATTTGAAGAATCTACAGGGTGTGTTTCTTGCCATATTTTAAGTAATAAACCCCAGTGTTTCTTTATTGTGTGGATGTATTTGCTATTATGGATGTGTTGGCAGCATAAGAAATATTGTGTTTTCTAGTATATGGGGCAATTTATGTTGTTGGCATTCTTTTTTTTTTTTTCAAGAGGATGGATTTTGTTGGGGAAACCAGAGAAAAATGTTAACTGATTAGTCTTGATTTGTAAATTACATCCACTTAGAAAGGTTTTATGTAGTTCTACTCTCACTAAAGTAAGACACAATGATGATTGCCTTGAGGGGAGGAGAAATAGGCCTTTATATTTTCAGTGTGTTTTCTCTTCAGAGTCACGAGAGAAACAGCAATAGTTTTTAAAGAGGCAGGTGTATTTAGAAATCCAAGAGAATATTTGTAGACATTTCTTACTATGCAAGGTTTTTATATGAATTAGTATAAATAGTGCTGGCTTGCTGAGACATGGATTACAGTAAATTTACTGATTTTATATGTAAGCAGTCTCAGTTATGTAGGAAAACAAACGCATATCAATGTGACTAACCTACTCTGAAATTTTCCCCTGTCATTCTATAGGAACTATAAATACAAAGCAGAATGACATTAACCTGATTTTTTTAATACCAAAGACAGCAAGTGGAAAAATGTCATAAAATCAGATTTTGTATGACTGTCACAACTTGTCACCTACGTAATTTATGCTGTAAAAATATGAATAGAGCAGGATGCTATACATGATTTATAAAGATATAAATAGTAAACAGTGCTTGAAATGTATATATTTTTTATTGCTAGCTATTCTCTAACCCCATTGTGTAATGCTGAGAATCAAACTTGTTTCACAATTTTTAATGTTTTTCTTTAGCAAATCAGTCACATTGGAGAGGGGCATGCTGAACTGGTAGGCAATTGTGAGACCAGCTGGATTTCTGTAACCTAACAATCAGGATAAATTAAAGAGTCATGTAAATACAGACTCAGACTATTAATAGGTGGCATTGTTGTCATATTTGAAACCATAAAAAGACAGAAAATGTGGGGGCTTTTTGACAGGTGATATTTTGTCTGTGTTGAAGAACTCTCTGGCTGTACTTTTAAACACTGTGAATTTCCTAAGTCTTGAGAGGAAATAGAAAAAGGTGTTCTTTAAGGGTGAGAGTCTGGGTGAAGAAAACTACATAAGTTTTAGGAAGCACAAAGTTTTGTTTGGTACCTATGAAGGTCATCAGTGAGTTGTGTGTGCATTTTTGGGTTATTAATTGAGAATGTATTGGTATTTATAATGTGAGATTTGGTCTCTGTAGACTGATATACAGCTACTGATACAGTATTGATCATGAGATCTGTCCTAGCAGGGGTATGTAGACATGTCAGTAAGTAAAGCTCATTCACTGTGGTTCCTCTGTGAGTCTCATTACTGATTTCTACCCAACCCTTGAATGACTTTGTTAGGCATTAAGAGCAGATCCTGCTCTTAGAGATAGGGTCACTAGTTTTACTTAACCAGACTTTCCATACTGCCCCCCAAGCCAGCCTGATTTTTTTTTTTTTGTTTTGGTTTTTTTTTTTGTTTTTTTTTTGTTTTTGAGCTAAGGTATAAAATGTTGTATTTCTTGGGGAATATTTTAATGTCACATTATTTCCATCTCTGGGTAATCATCTGTCACTTTAAATACCAGTGTCAAGTAAAGACTCCAAGTCCCTGAGGCCAAAAAGCTCATGCTTTTCCCCACTATAAATTAGGGCACATTAGGACTCACCTTTCTTACAGTTTGTATTTTATCCCATTCTTGCTGCTGATGACCACCTGGACAGAAGGTCTTCCTTGAGATAGGTAATATTTAGTTGTCTGATTTCTGGAGGAGGCAAAGGAGGCTTGGATGATGCCATGGAATTTGGAAGAGGTGTTAAGAAAACCTCCTCTTATCTGTCCCACTGCTGCTTCTAAAGGCTCAAACTGCTGCATTACTACATTCTCAATTGCTTGTTCCTTTCTAAGGAACTTCCTTTCTAATGTAGCTGGAATTATTGCCAGTTGTCAGGAGAGGGCTGATACTACTAAGGGGATTGCTCACCTGAGTAGAGGACAGTTGCAGTATGAGGGGGGATCCCAAGGGCTGTCTTTTCAGACATCTCTCTCATTTACATATTTCAAGTTGAGAAACCATTCAAGAGTCATTGTGAAGACAAGCTGGAGCTGTTACTGGATAATCAGTGTCAGGGTTGATTGGGTATTGCAGATTAGTGGAGGTACTAAAATTTTGTCAAGTGTGTAGGTAGTGAACCTTGTAAACAAGTTCAAAGATGCTTATAAAGGAGACATTTTTTGGCACATGAGAACAAATCCGTATCAGCAAAATTCAGATGAGCTGAAGACAAGAATTTACATGGCTAAGTAGAATCCTAGGATCAATAAGATTGGAAAACACCTCTAAGATTATCAAGTCCAACCACCACCATCATCATGTTCACCACTAAACCATGTGCTATATCCACATGTATTCTGAACACACCCAGGGATTGGAACTCCACCACTTCCCTGGACAGCCTCTTTCAATGGTTGAACAACACTTCTCATGGAGAATTTTTTCCTAATATCCAATCTAAACCTCTCCTGGCACAACCAAAGCTATTTCCTTTAATCCCATTACTTGTTACCTGCGAGAAGAGACTGACATCCGCCTGGCTACACCTTCCTTTCAGGTGGTTGAAGAGAGCAATAGGATCTCCCCTGAGCTTCCTTTTCTCCAGGCTAAACAACCTCAGTTCCCAGAGCTGCTCCTCCTTCAGAGGCAAACTTTCTGTGTTTGCTAACATAATGTCCCTCTCTCAGGTAGGATGCCTGTCAGATTTGACAAGTTGCATAACTTTGATTTTGGACTCTGCTTTGGGTACCATCAGAAGAAAGAAGCAACATGCCTGGAGAGACCCTATATCTGACTGCCTGACACCTCCAGTTCCCCAGCTTTTGTGGAAGGGACAGGCAGTGCAGGTCATTGCACAAAGCAAATACAGGCCATCTTTTCTTTCTTTCCTATTACTGCCAAGGAAAAGAGGATAATGGAGAACCTCTGAAAATGGAGGAGCAGTGAATATATTGCTCAAAGAGGGGTGCAAAGCCATTAGGAACTGTAAAGGTTGTATTAATTACAGATCTTTGATGTGTAGAAGAAGAGCCAAGAAGCTTCATGCAGCTAGTAATTAGTTAATTAGTTTAAATTTGATAAGAAGTTGTAAGTTCTATACAACATGTTAGTCAGCAGGAGCTTCTAAAGCAGAGGCCAGGTTTATCTTTGTATGTCAGTCAGAGCTGGCACAGTGAGTTGCACACGCCTTCCTTAATGGGAGGTCAGAAGACTTGCCAAGTATGTAATAGAAATACAGGTTTTTTTCAGTGGTATTTTGGCATCAAGGCCAGTTTCTTTTTCTTTTTGTTTTTTGACTCACCTAAATGTTTAAGACTGCTAAGAGTAGTATCAAGAGAGAAATGTTAAGGCCTCACAATTTAAGAGGTCTCCTGACATCTCAAGAGGAGCTAAAGCAATACACTGTTTGTGTGAAAGATATTCTTTAGCTAAGCATCTGATTTTATACAATAACAGACAAGAATTAAATACAATTGGAAGACCTGGAACATGACCTAAAACATCTGGATGTTTTTTCAAGTTTCCAGCAGTTCAAGTGTAATGTGGATTATGTTTTGTGGCCAGGGTTCTTCCTTTTTATAATGTAAATGGTGAGAGGTTTCTTTTGCTGCATTTTTCTGGTTGGATATTTGAAGTACTAACATTGGTTTTAGGCTTTGTGGCATACATCTGTCCTGAAGCAAAATGAACTGCTCTAATAAATATGACTGGGAGCTTCACAGTAGACTAAGTCAAACAACTGGTTATGAGGAATCCTAAGAGCTGAATTCATCCCTGGTCATTTCCCTGCTTTGCTTTTTGGCTGCTCTATAGAAAGAAGAATGTTGTATCTGGAGTTCCTGAAAAGCTGGCTATGTATAAGCATAGGATGTGATGCAACACTGCTGCAGTAAATTATTTATGCTATTAGCCAAAATTATGTGTTGGTGTTTAAGAAAAATTTTGCATCAGAGTATTAAGAACGAAGTCTACTTCTGTGGTGACTGAATACAGTGTACATTATTTAACCCACCCTCCCACACAATTACACAGTAACATACTTCACATGCATGAAGGAGTTAGTTGCTGCATTAATAGGTTTATATGTTTGTCTTGAAGTGCCACAATTTTCACAGCATGGTGCTGAGTTTGGAGCGCCTTTCTTTCATACTGTCTGTGCCTGATCTGTGACTCTTCCATGAACTTCTCACAGGTCTCTATCTCAGACATCTACGGCTTTCAATAATGCTGCCAGAAGAAAAGCCTAGACAAATAGGGAGATAATGTACTTTTGTTGTCTCTAGAGAGTGTTAATATTCTATTTCTGGGGTCTGGAGAGATGTACTTTCAAAAGTATTTCTGTTGTCGAAGGCAAGTTTTCCAAGTGGCTGTTTTTTAGCTGTTCTTCTTCTGATGTTTCCAACTAAGTCATTGGAAAAGATTGATAAAAATGTCTCTTTCAGGTCAACAGTGAATTTGTCTTTTGACTTCTCAAATCATTGAGGTGCTGTTCAAATCTTAGAACCACCATCTAAAAATGTATTAGCATGTCAGAGATGCATACTGGAGGCAGTACTGGAAGCGCTACAGCTATGGTGAGGAGGTCCTGGATCAGTATGGGTTTGATCTCATGGAGATAAGTTGCTTTCTCCACTGATGGAGAAGTTTTGGCTGACATGATAAGGAAGACAAAATTAGCAATTCCAGGTTAGCTGATAATCAAGGCTTTTGTATGTGAGTCCAAATTTTTAGCTATCAGTAGACAGAGTTGTTCTGTGGTCCATGATTTGCCTGGACAGCCCAGCTGGCTGAGGTGCAAACTTGCCTCCAGCTAAGCAAAGTGTGTCCATAAAGGCAAGTTCAAGTCTGGTATGTTTACAACATGAGGGCAGGAGGCATTATGCATGCAAATGATAAGGACTGTACTTTTGTGCTCCTCTTGTAGGGCTTGTAATAAGGTGCACTAATACTAAAATGAAGAGCATCTTTGTCTTCTAGAAGGAATATAAGTTTGGGAAGCCATGAAGTCAGCATTCAGTTTTTCAGACTGCCTGTAGCTAACTTGTACAGTAGTGCTGTGAAGGTCCATTATACATGTATGTTTGGCCCACATTTTGGAAAATTATATAAACAGAATACTAATTATCAAGTCTGTAGTATAGATTAGACACAGAAGATCTTTTGAGCTCTTCTGGAGTTAAGATTTAAATATATATTTAAATTATTTTCCCCCCTGGATCTATGTGTGTTTTAGAGAGTTGGTTTTCTTTAGGAGATAATTATAAGTCAGTTTGAATTTTTCCCTTAGGGGTTTCAAAAAAGCTAACACCTACTGAGACTGTATTAAGACCCATTGTCTTCATTGTCTGAATATTTTGTAATCTGTCTGAGGCAATCTTCAATTTAAAGGTGGTTTATTTTGTACATCTAACTTCAAAAGAGATTTCTTTAGTAATATTTAAAATATGTGCTTTGCTTTTTTGTCTCTTCTGTTTTTTTCTTTCCCACTGGCACAGTGTTTTGTATGCTAAAATTATTTCAAGGGAAGATCTTTTCTTTAGAAACTCACTCTTCATACATACGCCTGAAGTCAAGAAAAGCATACTACTGTTTATTCCATGAGATCACACAGCCAATTAATCAAGATTTGAATGAGTATCAAGATGTAGCCTTCATTCTGTCTGCTTATTAACTTTCATTATGTGTAAATCTAAGTTGTAATTGTTAACAGGATAGATTATGCTCCAAAGATTTTTTTCTATAACAGCATTCCTTTACAGGAACAGCTCCCCTTATTAAAGTGTACCCAGTGTGATATATTATGTTAAGAAGGTTTAAAACATAAGGTGACAATGACCTTCCCTTTAATTAACTATGATGGAAATAAAGGTGAGAACAGTGATGATAAAGCTCTGCTGGAGACCATAAATCATCCGCTGTACTGGTTAGACAGGACACAACTACAAAAATAACCTTGCAATTCACAGGTTAAATGGCTTTTCCATTGTGCTACATTTGCTATTGTTTTTATTTAAATACATACAGATAATTTTCATTTTATGGCAGTGTAAAAATTGTCTTGTACTAAAAAATTAGTTATTTTCTGTATACGTTTGAAAACATTTGAATATTTTTTTGGTTTAAATATTACTCAATATCCCACCTTTTAATGGCAGAGTGGCATATGTACCATTGGGATACTTCTGTGTTTTCCTCTATAAACTTGTGCTGTAAAGGGCAGAAGATGGTTTAATGTTTTGTTGTAAAATAGTTCTTTGTTTCTCCTAAAGATTCTGCTCTTTCACCACGTGAGATGAACTTGCTAATTATATTCTTCAAGGTCTAAAAACTTTTTCAAACTTAATTAAATACGTTTCAGAAGGTATTACATGTTCTTTGCAATAAGACTGCTTTTTTAAAATACATCCATTTATCTGTGAATTATTACCATTTAGTATACAAACAGAGTTTGCAATATAAGGGGAACAATTAAATTTGAATTGCAGTTCAATGGAAGTCATAAATACATTGACTAGGGTCAACTACTGCACAATAAATTGAGCAAGACTTCTTTCACCTTGACTATCAACATTAGTGTAAGGATATTTAAGGCTTCCTAGTCAAATTCTGTTGGATAATCCCGTAAGATTAAATTTAAAAAAAAAACCAAAAAACAAGCAAAAACCCTACTCAAAGTTCATAGACAATTTTGAGCTTCCTTTATGTTTTATATCTCCTGATTTCTCCATGAAGATGTGCTCTCACTCTTTGAGACTGGTAAATCTAAATGTGGAAAACAAAGTCGGGTGGAAAAAAATGATAAAAGAGTTCAAAGTGGATGATAACAGGCATTAAGCAAGAATTTTGTGATATTTTGCAACTGATAAGAAAGAGGTAGGTCTTCTAGAACTGAAAATATTTGAAAGAAATAAGTATAACATCAGCAAGTCCAAATTTAGCTGTCCATTCTTTTCTATGTTGTAATGCCAGCAGTCATTGCTGGGGTAAGTTTTGGGTGGTAACTTTTTTTTAATATGAATTTCAAGATAAGACTGTAGAGTTTTATCTTATGCTCATTTCCAAGTACTTCAATTTAGCATTTTAAGATAAATCATCAGAGAAGTTTTGGCTTTTTGAAGTGCAGAAACACAGATGAAGGGGTCATGGATGGTGAGCTAGGTGTCTGGGGAATGGCTTTTGAGTAGACTAACTCCCTAGGGCAGTGGAATGTTTTATAGTTAAGTGACATTTGTTTAGTTGATTGTCCCTTTATGTGGTTAAACAGAGTGTGTAAGAAAGGGAATGATAAATTCTTATAAAATCTTAGTGCTTCAGTGTGTCTTGTACACTTCAGAAGAACATTTTTCTCAAAGTATGCAGTCTGCATTAGTCCTTTCTCTATCTTGTCATGTGGGTGGCAATGTGCCTAGGTTGTAAGACACAGAAAATGTTACTGAGTTTGAAATCAAGTGGTTTTTTGTGCTGGGAAATCTGCAAGTGATGCACTCAAAATTCTGCATTTTTCCATGGGCATCCAGTCCACAATATGTTTGGAACATTACAACAATATTTGTTTCTGCTTTTCATTCTTTGTATCTTATTTTCTCTCTTAATAAATGTTTCCAATGGAGAATTTTTTTGCTATACCAAAATATACACCAGGATTTGTAAAGGATAATATTCTGGTGCAACACACTCACATATTTTACCTAAAGGACACTTTTTGCGTTCCTGGACAAAAACGTTAATGTCAGAGCATTGAAGACTTGGTGATGCTGTAGTAGCATAGCAGAAGTGTCAAGTGTTGAAGGCAGAGCTGGTAATAGTCAGAGACAGAACCTAGCTTGGCTTCTTCCTGCAAGAATAACAGCAGATTCTACAGTTTCAGGCCAGAATGCAAAATCAATTTACTTAGTTTGTTTTTATGTGAAGTAGCTGGTCAATAGTCAATTGTTCCAATATAAACAATAATGAGGAATTCTTTGAAGGAAAATGAGAAATTACTTTGCTGCTGCTATTGCTTTGCTGCTTCTCTCGGTCTGTAAAGCTTTTGGCTGTTGTCATCCAGTCTTTCTAGGAAAGAAAGACTTTTTTTACCATTTATATTAATTCTTAAGATTGCTTAGGTGGGATTCCCTCCTCCTACTTTATTGCCTTTTTGGTTGACATTTATATTAGAAGAGGTAACTTTCTACAAGATACTTTAATTACCTGTTTTTCATATTGCATTCATGCCCTAACCTAATTAAGTGGTGAAATTCCATAGCATTTGCTTGGTATTTCATAGGCTTCCCACAATTCCTTACTAATTTTTTCTTGTCTGTACATTGTCTTCACCCAGTTCCCAAGTTTTATCTGTATTTAATTTTTTTCTTTCTTATTAGAATGAGAAGTGTCTATTATTGGAATAAGACATACTTCAAGACTCACACCTGCATTGGAGGCAAAAGTCATTTGTGATTAATGGGCTGAAGCTGAAAAGTATTTTTTTCTCAGCACTTCTTCTGACTTCCATATTTTTAGTACAAAGACAGAAGTTGTTAACGTCTGTATTGCAAAGCTGGAAGACAAATGGGTAGTACTAACATATTATAAATAAGGTAAAGAAGAGACAAAAACAAGGGACAAAGATCAAAAATAATGCTACTTCTGAAAGTATCGGATCGGCTTATTCATGACAAGGAAAGAGAGAAGGAAATTGCTGCAGGTTTACTTGTCTAATGACTGTCAGACACTTAGGAAAAGCTCCCATGAAAATGTATAAGTGTACATTCAAGAAATGTGGTTGGACATGCTAAATCTAAAATAAACATTGCTTACTTATTCTCTGTCAATAGAGAAATGTCTCTTTTTGATGACTGGAGTTTTGTTTATTTGGCCTCTGATTTTTTATTTTTTTTTAATGAAGTTTAATGGAATTCTCTTGTCTTACACTGGATTCCCAACTTATTTTAGTTTTGGGCAGCCAAAGTGAATATTTAAGGGCATATTTAATGTCCAGATGTCCAGAAGGTTTTTGGGAAAGAACTGCACTGAGAATCTCATTTGCATTGTGCCATAATTTCTTCCTTTGGAAACTGTGAAAGAACATGAGCTGTATATACAGTTCAGTGTCAGGAGTCTGTTTTTGTAGTATTTTTAATGAAAACACTTTTTGCATTTTTAGAAGGGTGTAGAAATAGAAAATAAACTTTTCAATGATAAATATTGGGTAGCCACAAAATGTTATTGAGCAAATCTCAATTTGTTGAGATCCCTCTATAAAGTGGGATGCCAGCCAGTCACATGTGTTGTGTGCTTGGTCTACACATCTGCAAGGGACTGTGCACTGCACACCAATTGAGAGTAGATTCTTGGTACATGACATGCATATACTGTGTCTGCATCCTCATGAGTAATTTAGATGAATTAGATACAACCACTGTTTTGATACTGGACTAGGTCCAAGTGCACTTTTTCACGTAGAATGTCACTATCACAGAAATGCTGTTCACTTTACAGAATTCTGTAATGTAGTGTCGTGGTTTTAAACCAGTAACTAAAAAAACTACTTATTTTTTGCTGTGAGATATGGATTAGAGCAAGAGCAAAACAAGCTTAAAACTTAAAAAGGAATAAAGAAAGTTTATTAACAAACTACAAGAATAAGAACACTAGAATAAACATCCAGAAAACCCTTTTTTCTCTCACTACTTGACCATTTCTTTGTACACATGACAACATAGAGACAAAAAACTTTAGAACTTTGGTGGTTAAAACCAGTGTCAAATTCCTGCTATAGTCTTTTCATCAGTCTTGGTAGAGAAACAGAAGTCTCCTTGGAGTTTCTCACAAGAAAACTATTTCTGTTATAGTTTTCTATTTCCCTGATGTCAGCTGCCCGAAAATCTGTCATCAGATTTTCTCCTCCCATTTCACATCACTCTGAGGTGTGTATGGGCCATGAGTCTAGGGATGTCATTTTAAGAATGAGTTATTCAAAGGCAAAAGTTTTCTTCATCTGTCTCTGTGAGCTTTCCTGGAAAACAGTTTTCTCATTGCCCCCAAAGCTTCAAATCTTCGCTTCACTCTGTTCCAGCACCTCACTGTATCACAATTACTCTCTCTTTTGCTCAAAATCCACACTTTGAACACTCCATTCCTCCCCATATACTCTGTCATGAATTAAAGGAGTCTTTTCAAACTACTATTGTCCATCTCCATAGCTTTAACAGAAAGGTATTTCAGCTTAAAAAAAAAATCTCCTTATTCTCTTTTCCCCATCTAAAACTTAACTCTTTTCCTCACTGTTTTTGGTGGTTTTATGATGTCTTTTTCATGTTGATTGTCTCTCTTTCTCTGTCTTTCTGGGAAAAAAGAGTAATCTGTACGTTTTATCCAGGTAGTAAAAGAATTAAAAGCTTTAGAAAAGCTGCAAGAGTTCATGGTGTCAGGTTTCAGTCCAGCAGCAGAAACTGTAAACTAAACCCGGCTGCCAGCTCTGCTTCCCCCCACCCCCCCCCCCCCCGCGGCCTTGTCCGGCCTGGAGGAGGGGGGGAAGAGGAGGAGGCCACTACAGAGCCTTGTTACCTTCTCAAAAGCCGGAAACAAAAGAGAACAAACGTGCTTTGCTTTTACATCTTAGGGAGGTGTTTACAAGTTGACTTCACTTTTTAATGGTTAAAACTGCTGTCAATTCTTAGAAATGACCGATAATTGGTCAGGAGGAAAGACTCCCATCAGCCACCAGCAGCTTCAACTTCCTTAGCTCCCGAAGCTATCTTAAAGGTAAAGCCACCCCATGACATGTAGGCACATATTTAGGATTCACAATAAAATGAAAAGGTGGCTTTAATATTTTGGAGGAAGGGAGATAACTGTGAAAGTTCGCTGCTGGGTTTTTTTGGCTTCTGTTGAGTCCTATTTAGGACAGAGGGCAAGAGGAGTTGATTTCACAGGTTAAGGTCCAGATACCACCGTAAGAAATTTTATGAGTAAAAGGGTGATGTTTTAACACAATTAGCGTTGATTGCACTTAATAATAAAAAAATTGACACTTAGTATTTAAATCAGCAGGTATATCTTATCCCCATGAGCTTTAAATAACAAAAAAAATTAAATTTTTTTTAAATAAAAAAATATGATTGATTTTGAGTGTGACCTTTTCTTTGATCTACACTAGCATGGGAAGAAAGATTTATGAATTGTTAATAAAGGGGAAAATTACAGATTTCAATGACGTTTGATTAATTTCAGATTTCAAAATCAGGAATTTTGAAGGATTGTTAATAAAACTTCCTTAGTTAAGGAAGCGGAGAAATGGGAAAGATCCACTGACTATTATAGTCTATGAAAAGGTTATTTTTATAGGAGCTCTAATGTCAAAACTTCATATGGTTTCCTGACTTTGGGATGAAAAATGTTCTAGGCTCTCTAGAAGAGATTGCAAGAGCCTTGGAGTTTTTAAAGGAAATTTTGAGATACGTGCAAAATGTACTTAGCAAGCCTAGCTCCCACCTAGGTTAATTGCTGATAATTTGGTTTATATGCTCTTGTTTTTCAGTCAAGGGATGGTAAGAAAATTAGTCAAGTAGTTTAGAATGAAAGATAACAGCATGATTAGAAAGTCCAGTAAATCAAAACCTCCCACCCAAATACTCAGTAAAATTACCTCCACTGTATTATTAATATCTGTCATGGTACCTGTGGATTGATAGGAAATTGTATACTGAATCCTAATTACAAAAAGTCTGCAAAAGAAAACAAATCCCTGAGCAACGCGAATTTGTATTTGAACAAGTGAAAGTCAAATCAATTTGACTGGATCTTTTTTAAAAACTGATTTTACTTGGTTTGTTACAATTTTAATTTTTCCCCATACTTGGTGCTAATCAGGCATGACAAATAGGCTCACCTTTGAACACACTTTGCACTAATAATGTCATAAAGTAACTCCCTTTAATTAGTACCTCAGGCTACTCTCATCAAACAAGCTTATAAAAAGAAACTAGTGACAGCTTTCACTTCTGCCAGATTTATGAAATAATTCTCATCTAGACTGTGTGTGTTTGCATTGCTACTCTAGGCCTGACCTCTGATCAGTGAAGATATATAATTTTTTGTTCCACAACAAACTTGTACCATCACTTCCATTCAGACATTTATTCTTGCTGTGCATGGCTATTGTGAAAACTTTGCGCTTAGAGATACAAAGAGCAATCCCCTTACAGTCAGGGTTATAGTTCTCTATAATGTAGCAAATATGTTTTGAAGACAAGTACATAATTTTAATTTTATAATTTATTCCACAGTTGATATTTTTTTCTTCACATATTATATAAGCAAAGGCTCTCATGTATGCTCATTATTCAAAACTATTCACCCGATAACTTGTGTGGATAATTCTTGGTCTTGGTCTGTAGCTCATTCTCAAGGATCTCATTGTGAATATTTGATCATTGAAATTCCAGCTCAGTGACTCATCACCTAAATCATATGGTATGCTTCTGCCAGGATAGAGGAACACAGCCCTTAATTTTCTACTTAATGATTCCGAAAGCGGCGAGCACTTGTCCTCTGAAAGTCAAGGCCCTTTATCAAATACCAGAACTTGAGGTCTTAGTCATTGGTTTCAGCAGATGTTGGAGGCAATAGCCTGTAAATGCAGATGCAAAATTCTTTTTTTTTTTTTTTTTTTCTACTATTGAATTTTAAATTAGTTACTCTGATGGATGCACCTATTTTATATTCTTCTCTTCTGGCAAGTATTCAAGGCAACTAACAGATAAGAGTGAAATTATTAGAAGCGTGTTTCTGCAAAACATAGGACCCATAGTAGCAGAAATTCCTGCTAATGTCCAATAATACATGCTCAGGAATTTAATTATGAAAATAAAAGTTTATTTTCAGCTTTATACCACGTAACTGTACAGTCTATACTGTAACTGTTACAGAGTTGTTTATAATTGGGGTAGTTCACAGTGGAATTTCTGATCTTGATTCATATCAAATTTCAGAGAATATCTAGATTTTACTTTCTGAATTTTATACCAACACTCTTGTCATCATTAAAGAATACTAATTCTTCCAATGATAATTTGTTTTATGATGTAATTTTGTGTGAACTGACTTTTGCCTGTACAAGTATTTTTTCTGTGTAATGAATACTGTTAAGCTAAACATAGATTTATTAGTTTTGAATGAAGATTTTTTATTTGATCTGTCTATAATGCCTTGATATTAGATTAACTTGCCCTTTTCCAAGCCAATTTATGTCATAGGTTTTTCATTACAGCATAGAACTTAGAATGAATGAATGTGGCAGTCTACAGTAATGTTTACAGTTCACAGAAGTGTTTGGAGTATAACTATGCATCCATTTATAATTTGTCCAGGTCTTTTTAGGTGACTTTCCTGTATTTCAGGCTCTCTGCATTGATAGGGACCTATGTTACTGCACTGTGAACGGTATCAGAAGGGAGTTAATGATTCTCAGAGTCCTAGTTCTTCCTCTTTTCCATCATTATTATAGCAGCGAGAAAGTTATTTTAGTATTTTCTAATTTACCTATCCATCTGCCCTTCTCCTGACAGTCTGTATAGATCAGTTCAACTTCGGTGATACATAAATGTGACTCTATTAACCTCCTTAGGAAAAGACAGTCACTGTCAGATGCATAAATGTACTATCAAAATGACAGGTCGGATACTGTTCTGAATGTTGTTTATAGCATTTTATTTACCACTGGTGACTTCTCTTTTATAAACTACCTGGTGCTGCTGTACTCTTATTTACTATGTGGATAAACTGTACATCCATCAAATTTAGACCTAGTTTTTAGCAGAATACATGTCTATTGTTAAATTATGCTATGAACTGAGGAATTTTAGACAGTCTGCAGTCATGTAAAAAGCATTTATTGACTCTTTGTGAGGAACACGTATATTTGAATAGATATTGTTGTAACATTCTAAGTCCACAGTGCTCAGAAAGAACAAGATTAGAAGATTTTGCTTTAATTTGGAGCACTTCTAGTTCGATTGTAATCATATTTGGAGAAAAGGTGACATAGTAACTTTAAAATAATATAAAAAATATCTTGTAAGCTACTAGCTATTCAACATTAATTCAACTTTTATTATTCTTTCTTTCCCTGTGGATGAAACTTGTACATAAAATGCTATCACCTTCCTAGTTTATATCTGATAAAAGTTTCAAGCAATACTTATCTATTTTTGGGCTCTATGCAAAAATTTGCAAACCAGTCAGGTACTAATACCAGATATGGCAGTAGACACATTTGGGAAAAAACCCTCTCAATAATGCCACAAAATATTATTTCCTAATGTGCTCTGAGGTTTCAAAATTCAGCCATCCAAATATGTGAAAAGTCAGTGTGGAATAGAAATATCTAGTTTTTCATACTGAAAAATTCAAAATATGCTGTTAAATAACAGTTGCCCTTAGCTAGATGAATTCATTTGAATAAGTTCTTTCTCAGATCCAGTAATTCCCAAGCGGGGTTTTTGGTCTGTTTGATTTATGATAGATTTAGTGAAAAGACTGGAATAATTTAACAAATTATGTCTTCCTTTTTCTAATCATTTCCTTGCTCAGTGTTATTGACTATTTTCCATTGATAGGCACTATTTTCACACACGGGACCTGTCCTCACCTTTTAGCGAATGGATGAGAGCCACTGGGGAGGGGGGAATGGTCAGAGATTCTGCTTTGGATCAGGGGAAAGGAAGATTAGAATGAATAAATTTCAGGTTAAAATTCTCATCACAGGAAGTAGTACCTGTGCCTATCAGTAGAGAAGGTGTACGGCAAGCAGCTTGAAAGTGACCTAAGTGGTTACTTCCATTTACAAATGTAATTTGCCTCCCAGGGCTGCTTTCTAAAGAAAGAGAGGACGGGAAAGGACTGCTAAACATGAAGAAACTTCCTGCAAAGCCACCAGACTGGAAAAAGAGGTAATTTTGCCTGAATCTATCCTGCTTCACTAAGCCAAATGGCTTGAAAAGGTACATTGTACTCTGACGTTTTCCTGCTCTAATTTATTCAGTTGACATCGGAAATGTGATAAAGAAACCAGTCAAGGATGCCTTGCTTTGTAAACAATGCAATAGCCAAGTGCCATTAAAGATTTAGAATTAGAAGGTAATGCACCCATTTCTTGTCTCAATTAACAGGCACAGTTCCTACAGTGAAATCTCAGCCTTTATAAGATATACAAAGAACTAAATTTGTGTTAATTTAAAGAATTTCTCTAAATTCCTCCAGGTGAAAAGGGATGTTCTAAATTTAATATACTAAAATCTGGTTTTCAGATTTGATTTTGTAGAGATTTAGTATGTAAGTGGGATGTTTGGAATGTGGAGTAAGCTCAAGGTAAAATATTTCCCATTTCCTCCTCTAATTGAATCTCCCAGAATCAGTTTTTCTGCTGGGGCAGATGGTTCCTTAACTGCTGCTTCTGGTCACAGGGGAAAAGTTTTTGGAGTAAAAAACCCACCAAACAGATGGTGAACATAAAAAAAAGAGATGTTTTCAAACATCCTGATGTGTCTGCAGGACAGTGACAAAGAAAGAAGTTGGTATGGTTGGGGCTGACCTTATTCCTCTGACTGGGGAGGAAGGATTTGATAGAATGGTTCATAGATTTCCATCTTTCCCTCTTTTATGGCAGTGTGCTACTACAGGTGTGGCTTCTTCACCTTAGTAGCTGCAAAAACTACCTGAAGGAGAAATTCCTTTCTTCCAAAGCTAATATGATCTAGTTTTCAGATGGTGTCCAGAAGCAGCATATTTGCTCTTTGATGTTTTTTAATTATATGTACTTTAAGTAATGCTTTCAAACTCTTTAACTGTAAGAACTCTCACCTTAAGTATCTAAAAATTGTTTGGCTTTGATGAATGCAAATTTGATAAAAACTTTAAAAGTATGCTAGCATTCAGAACTGCCATAACCTTACTTAAATACTGTTTGCAGTGAATATGAATAATTTTAATATATCTAAATGTATAGTGTGTTGTTTAAAAAGGTGGTCTTCATATGGTTTCACATAATAATATCAGCCTGTTCTGCATCCCCACACTTGTTCACACAAGTGACAAGAATTTACACAATTAAATCCATTTATTCCAGTGCAGTATTGAGAGTTCTCCATTATTTATAGTGACCTTTTATCTTTTCTGTATTTGTGCTGTGTCATAAAAAAAACTCAAAATATGCTCTGAGTGCACCTAATTAAACAGAGAAACAAAATCTTGTTAAAAATGTTTAGTTTTACTTTTCTTTGCTCCTCCTGCTAATGGCAGATACTTTCAATTTTTTTTCTTGTTTTCTATCTCTGGTTGCCTACCAAAGTTGCAGGAAGTGCCTTTGCCCAAAATTTAACTCTTTTTCTGAATATGTTTTTGGGTTTATGAAAAATACATGTTTAAAATATCCAAGAAACACAAAACCTCTCAGAGTAAGCAAAATAATTGCTGGTAACTTGTCAGAATTTTATTTTATTTTATTTAAATCTGCAACCCCAATAATAGTGTGAAGGAACAGCTTTTAGTGGGTTTAGTATTTTTTACTTAAAGCTTGTAGAAACTAATACTTTTGTGTCCGCAAGTGTCAAAACATTAATTTGTGTCAAGAACATATGCTTTCAGTACTTAAAACAAGCTTGTTTTTGTGCTGTTGCTCTGCCTTGTTAGCTCTTACACTTCGATTGTCTGGAAAGGTTGCCCCTCTCTACTATACAGAAAAAGGGCCAGGCATAATTTTGCCATGGATTGAATGTGTGTAGCGAACAGTCATTCCTAATGGAGAAAGGCTGAGCCTCCTGCCATTGTTCTCTTGACAAATAGTGAGTGTCCTCCCTTTGCACTGTCTGACCTTGACTAATTGTGGAGAATTGGTGCAGCTGTCCCTGGCTTATTCTGCGCTGCAACACAAGGGCATGTAAGAAACTTTAAGCTGCCATCATAAAACTCCAGTTTGAGGACTTCATCACAATGCGTAGTGCTTGCTGGTTTTGGTGTGTGCTGTTTAGTTTGTGGCTGTTTTCTTCCTCTGATAGCATGTTTTAGAGTCATGCTGTGTTTTCTTCTAACTTGCCCTTGTATGCATTTAAGAAATCTGTACTAAAAGATCAGGGTTACAGGATATTTCTAAAATACCTGTATAAAGTAATGGAAAAATACTTTAAAAACCATCAATTAAAAAATAATATGGAAAATAAAGCTTATCTAGAAAGTGAGTGGAAAGACATGCTCGTACTTTTTCCTTATTACCATTACAATCTATTGTTGCAAATTATTTTGGTAGAAACCCTCAGTATATTAACTTGGAAACTGAAGAATTTAATCAGAGAAAGAAGTATCATGTGCATATTAATACAGGGATAAAATTTTCTGGGGCTGCTTTTAAATATTAAGCCTAACTGAATATTTTAATTACTGTATATACCAGAGCAAGCAAAGTGTTTTTCCTGTACAGGTAATTTTCCATAATAGAGAAAGTGATTAAACATATATTGACAACAATATAATATGAAGTTAATGTGATTAGAAAATTTTACTAGAAATTTTCTGAGAATTTTTATTGTTTTACATAATTAGGGTAAAAATTTGTTTAGTGAAGAGGGAAGACTCAGTGTACCTACACCATTTTAAAGTCACAATTAGCTTTTAGCTTTAAGGGTAAATGGACTCATGTTTGAATGGCAAATGGGTCTTGCATTTGGGCAAATTTAATTCACATAGAAAAAACTAATGGCTTGATTTATTTAAAGCTGAGCCTAGTTCAATAAAGTTCAGTTTTCAGCTACTGTGCCTTTTAAGTCACACTGCTTCTCAGTGAGAGATTCTTTTTATAGAATAACCAGATTTCTATAAAAAAATAATTGTACAGAAGTAAGGGGCTTTATATGTCTGCCTGACATATAAGTCTCTCCAGAATAAAGAGAACTTCTGGGTTCTTGGATTGTGTTGCTGCCAACAGGATTTTTGTTCAAGGTAGGCTCATGAAAAAGATTAGGAGAAACAAATAAAACCTCCACTAGAAGATCTGCCGAAACACAAATTTCAGGTTAGGTGGCAAAATATTTATTGAAGGAATGCAAGTGGTAGATGAATTTTCAGAAGTGATGAGTATTTGGTGGCGTCATCATCCTGGACATGTCTAAGTCAAAAAAAGGCAGTGTAACACCTTACCTCATGGACTGTTCTCCTGGATCTGCTCCAAAGAGTGTGATTTACCACAGAGAATGGGAAGACTGACAGAATTTTGGTCTTGAGATCTTTCTTCCACAAATAATCGGCCATTGTTACCTGTGCTGACAGGCAAAAACCAATCAAATTGTGTTTTGCTTACTGCAAGGAGAAACATGGCCTAAACATGGCAACACATGGCCTAAAGTACTGCAAGGAGACATTTCAAACATTATTGTTTCAGGTTCCTTGTAATGTCATAGAAAACAGGATTCTCTTTAAACTCCCTCGTGTCCCTGCTATTCAGACCTGTGCTGGGACAGCCTTTAGTACCACCTTGTGACCTGCTTAAAACATTTTCAGTGAAAATGAAGTTAAGGATCATCCAGTCTGAATTAAGCTTGGTAGTCTCACGGCAATGTGGTACAACTGTGATAAGCAAACCTTTCCTTGGTTTGACCTGAAGGCATGATGGCCATTTTTCTCCTCACTCTTCATAAGAGCCTTCTGATGACTTTGATCCCTCCATAACTTTCTGTGTAATGGATGTAACAAACTCACACTAGCTGCCAACCTATTTTTGACCTCTAATAATTATTAAGCCTTGAAATTTGGGCCAAGCCATCTTGAGAAATGCATTGCGAGAAGTTGAAGGTTGTAGAGTGGCATTTTAATAGTCCATATGTCGAAAACAAAGCTTGCTTTAAATCCTATAACATCAACAAAATAAAATACATGTAAATAAAATAGTTGTTACAGGTGACTATCTATGGTATACCCCAGGAGCAGTCATGTACCAGGGCTCTGGTGTACCCATGCTTCTGGAGGTGAACTGACAGCCTAGGGCCATTCTGAGATGTGGGGCTCCCAAGATAAACCCTGTGGCCCTGGTTGTGGGTCTCAGCTACAGAGTCCTTCATCAACAATGCCAGTTTAAGTCCTGCTTGAAGCTGCAAGGTGTTGGTTTTGCACAGCAGAATGCTGCCTCCCTGCCTGTGTCTGCACAGGTGTTGCAGGAAGTGGCCAGCTCAGGGACATATTAGAAGCTCAGTGAGCTACTCTTCTCACATTTTATATGGAGTTTAAAAAGATAAAAGCCTGCAATATGCTCAAAGACAAGGCATATTTTCAATCCTGTTCATATTGACAGTTTAGCAGTTGCAAAGGCATTGCTGGGGCTTGTGGGTGTGTTGCACATGGGTAGTAATCGGAAGGTGTTCTGAAGAAGAAATCTTTAATCCGACTTTGTAGCCAAACACTTTATTCTGAGGAAATGCACACACTGGATGGTTTTAACTGTCAGTGATTTAGTTTTTCATTTGTGTGTAGATTAGAACATGATTTGTAAGATGCCGTTGTTGTGCTTCCTGTCTTCAAGTATTGTGTGGATCTTGATTTCAAGCACAGAGAAACAAGCTGAAGAAAGTGTGCAGGGACAAAACGGAGAGCGTGACAGTTTTTTTGCCTTTTCCCTTCTGTCTGCCCAGCAGAGAACTAACATGTGGGAGAACCAAAGGAACAGAATGATAGTACTTTGGTGTTGTGTATGCCCTTGCACACTTCTCAGCTGTGCCCAGCAGTGTAGTACTGACTGAGTGGTGCCTGATTCAGGCTGTCCTGAATGCTGTTTCCTAGCTTCCTAGTAGTCTTAGAGATGTAAGTCATCAAATGGGGCCTGCTGACTTGTGTCTGGAAAACAGGAGTCCTTGGAATATTAATATATTTTTTTCCTTCATAGAGGATATGGAAGTTTAAGAGAAGTAGTGCTTCCAAGAAAACTTGCAGGTCTAAAATAAGTGTCTCTTCTGCTCCTTTTCCCCTGGGTAGTCTATTCACTAGTTCTTTTCATTCCTTAATTTTCTAATTTTCATTCCTTCATTTCTAATATTCCCTCTCTACTTCAGTCAGCAGGTATTTTTTAAGCTTTTCCAAACTCTCACTTCCACAGGAAGGAAAATAGAATCACTGGAGACCTAAACCAGAGCAGCAGTGAATGCAGGTTGTGGGCAATGTTGAAACAGCTACTGTGTTTTACAATTCGGCAAAATAGAAATAAAAAAGCTTTTTAAAAAATTAACCCAATTTAAATACAGGTTTTCCGTGGCCTGGCTTATAAAAGATTGTTTAATATACTTGTAACTTGCCTGCTTCTGTTCTGAGAGCTTCAGTTGTGAGGAGTATGGAGCAGGACTGCAGTCTTTGCATTACAGGACTTCAGACAGCCTCTACAAATACTCTAGATATATTGGGAAGTACTGGTAGATAATATTCCATAGCTGAATTCTGGTTTTTGTGTTGAATAATCCTCCTGAATTCTGACTGTACCATATGCATATGTTCTTTATGGCTGGAAACACAGCCAGAATGGCTTTCAGAATGCAGCACAGAAGTTGAAAACTGAAGAGCTTAATTTTTTATTTAGGAACAAACACTAGCATTAATTAGTTAGGCCTTGAATAAAATAACAGGTTTTGTGAGCCTATCATGCAGCTGGGCACATCTAAACTCTCCTATCCTAAGTGTTTTGGAGCAGCTTTATTTATTTATCAAGCAGAAGTGAGAATCAGGAAGATCACATCTTTTTTCGGCATTACACTGCCTGCAGTGTATATGGCATCCCATGCACAAAGACAGATATGCATACAAAAGTAGGGATAACATGTAAAGGATTACAGAAGAGCTAGCTAAACTATTTGATTTTTGTATGTACAGGCACATGACAGGACATGACTTTAGCACAATGAATCTGTTTCTTAAAATCTTATGCACCATATTAACTAGAAATTCGAATAAAGCCTTGCCTTTGCTTTCAAATAGAAGAGGGATTGGCATATTTAGATTTAATGCTTCTAAGTTCTCTTCAGGGAAACAAAGCATCAAACAGAGTTGGAGTGCAATTTTTCTGAGTAGGAAGACGGTGCTGCTCAGAGACAGAAGACAAATTATTGTGTGTCTGGTTTTGCAGATCTTGCTTCACGGGAATTGTAAAATCCAAGTGCCAAGGAAGACATGCAAGGGTTAATAAAATTTCCATTCCAGCGAGTTTTGCTTGCCATTATTTTCTTTTTCTTTTCTCCCTTTTAACTGATTCATAGCATAAAATCTTCCTGGACACCTAATTATCAAGCCAGCTCACAGTCACAGCTGTCTGCTTGGAGAACCCATTAGATGCAGCAGTTGAAGCCTCCATAATTCCCCAAACTTCCCGGTTGTGAATATTAAGAAAAGATTTTTACATGTCATATGCAATTCGGAGGTGGTGTGAATGGCGTTGGAAATGACGAGCTCTGAATGCTTGTCCATCACTCCATTCACTGGTTACAGGTGGTCTCATTTTCCACTTTCAGATATCGGCTAGCTATGACAGCAGGCACTTAATTTGCATGTTCGACAGACAACAAACGGCCCTGTGCATGTCAAAATAGGTGGTGATGCGTGACAGTTCCTACACAATACTGTCTCCTCTTTGCTTGACCTTTGACCTCCCTGCATGTCTTCTTTCACAATCAGAAAAAAAATGCACTTTTCGTCTTTGGAATAAATTTGATACCAAATTGATTATTTTCCTTTCTTCTTTTTATTCTTCTTTTTCCTCCTCCTCCACTTTTCAAGTATGCATGCATCTAGGCTTTCATCTTAACGGCTACAAAACTCTGCCAGAAGAGTCTCATAAAATTTAAAAATACGCAAGCAGTGAGAACAGGAAGCGCCTTGTTAAAATTCATTGTAGTTAAATTGCTTGAAAGTTCTTTGTAAATGCAAATGTAACCTTTAAAAGAGACTTTAAGTTGGGTTAATATTTGTTAAAAATAAGATTTCTTTTAAAAATCACAGAAGTGCTTTATATTCTTTTTTTTTTCCCCAGGCTGTATATCCATCTTTATAAGTGGAAGCTGAGTAGTTTAGTACATATTTCAACGAAACATTCCTCTGGTGTTTTTATGGCTGCTGTGACTTGTACTAATGTTAAGTAACAAGAATTAGTCTTTTAGCATCATTAGAAGCACATTTAGAGTTTTATTTAAGTTAAAATACTAAGAAGTGATTCAAGTGCAAAACTGTTTGAATGATGGCAGCACTGTGCACTTTATTGTGTTATTCAGTGTTTGGTTCCTGGAAGTTGCAGCTTTTCGTGTGTGCTACATCCTGGTTAAATCATATTAAAGGGAAAACTGAGGTGGATTCAAGCATGGCTCAGCATTGCAAAGTTCACCCAAGCACCTGAATTTTAATTCCAAGGATACATGTTCCCCCTTGTCTAACCAAGAATGACCATAATCCTCTCACAGATCTTATCTGAGCTGCAGCTCTTGTTTTAATTAAGAATTAAAGCATGACAGCAAATAATCACACCTCTGGGGTGTTACAAGACTTGAGATGTGTTTGTGTACCCAATACCCAGGGGTGTGATTATTCTGTGATAACCCCACCCCTAACAAGTCATCCTGTCCGGCCTCAGTAATGGGCAAAGCACATTGCTGCTGGCTTCAAGCATCAAACTGCATCAGCAGTGTCCAGATCATAAGTGATAATGGACTGGTGTGTCTTTTCTTTTGTTTTGTAATGTCTCAACTTTAGAGTTTTTAGACCATGAGTAGACATAGTAAGTTGTAGGCATTCCTTTCCCCACCAGAGTAAAATCTCTTTCATGAGGCAGCACCTGGTGAAATTTGATGGATATGGAAATTCAGTGTTAATTTGAGATATGAGATGGTTGCTTTGATGTGTAGCTGATGCACTTACAGCATTACCTTAGTGAGTTGGTTCTTTCTTGTTGTTCCATAACAACTTTGCTGTCAGTTTGGATGGTTGCTGAAGCTGCCAGACCAGCTAATACTCCTCAGGAGCATTGAAATGCTTGAACATAGTTGATCAGTTAAGAGCTAAGGCCATAAATACAATTTACATGTGAAGTTCATTATAGCATAGAGAAGGACAATTCTTTCACTTAAATTTCTACGAGTAGTGTTAATCATGACATTGGCAGGTTGGCTTAGAACCATGTTTTAGGTATCACCTAAACCCTAGGTGGGAAATGAGTGAACCAGTTCTGAAACGTGAGGCAGTCCCAGCTTTTAGCTCCAAATGGTGCTGTGACAATGCTGCATGACAGCACTTGCTCTGTGTGGTTCAGCTGCTGTGTGCAAACACTGGTTTCCTTTCAACAGAAAGGTTTGTCAGGAAGATAAAAATGAAAGGGAGGGAAGGATGGCCATATTTCCTGTCAATCAGATTGTCTGCTGATAGCTCAGGAAGGCATTTTAGTCTTTACCTTTAGTCTTTACTTCTATCCACTGGCATCAGCAGACACACCAACTGAGGAAACAACTGTTTTGCTTAGAGGGAAACAGTTGTTCAAGCTGGGCTGCTCTTCGATGACATTAACTAGTTGACTGAACTGCCAGCTCTGCTCTAGTCCAGGAAGAGACTTATTTCTGAGGTTAGATCTTAGACTTTAAGATCTGATGACCAGTGAGGCGGCAGCAGTTTATGGTGGAGGAAGTTTTGTGGAGGAATTAGGTCCGAGTCACCTGGAGTAGCTAGTTCTGGCCACTGTAAAAATAGAAAAGCTTGAATTAAAGTAACAAGCTCTCACTTTCAAAACTTTCATATAAATTTTATTTTTCATATGTCAAAGCATTGCTAAACAGTAAGGTGGTTGATCTGATGTTTTTACTGCTGATCATGGATTTCACAACAGACATATAGGTGCCCGTATCAGCTTAACAGGCTGTCCAAGAGCAGCTGATGCACAGGATACTGGAAACTCAGGTGGAGCTGAATCATCTGCCTGGGCAAACATAAGCCAGGAGTCATAACTTTCTCAAGGGACTTACCAAGAGAGGTTCAGGACTCTGCTGATGGATACCCAGCTTCTGCATCTGACTTTTTGTGCCCAGTCAGCTGAGAACACAGGCAAAAGAGGGAGGCAAGTACATGTTGTGCAGTGGTCTATTTAAAGTGGATAGATGAGAGAATTATATCTTTGGAGAGGGCAAGGTATATTCAGAGAAATAAAGAAAGGAAGAGGGGTGCAGCCAGCTTTGGAACCATGAAAGGTACTTTATTTTTCTCTTCTCTCTCTTCCCATCCCATAGTAACCTAGCCAAAGTTGAACCAGGTACAGCGGTAGTGATGGAATAAAACTGAAGAGAAATATGCAACAGCTCATGGTCTGTCAGTTGTGTTTTCTTATGCATTTGCTTTTGGCATGAGTCCTGGCATGATCTGGATGGATACTCAGCTTTCCCATCAGAAATTCACACCACTATTTGTAAGAATTTGCAATGAAAAATCCGAGCTTAGGTGAAGTCCCAAAGAAGACAGGAACTGCTTTTCCAGAAATTGCTTCCAGCACGGTTTGATGACCAGCTTATTTGTTTATGAAATTGTATTTCTTCCTTGATTTTTGTGAAAAAATAGGCTTAACACTCATCTGTCCAACCCTTACTTGTGTGACCATTTCTTGAAGATCTACCTTTACATATAATTTCCTGGCTTGTTATTTCTCATCCTTGCTTGGGAATATCACTAATGAAGGCCCAGTTTTTTTAGGATTTTAGCTCTGGAGCTCTGATGAGTAGTGCAAGTGTTTCTGGATGTTTGAGGCTCTAAGATAATGAATTTTTCAAAACTATGGGTGACTTAGACCTTATCACTTTAAATGGAAACAGAACTGAGAAGATAAACTTACTGTTGTTAACTCAATTAGTAGAAAGTGATATACTAAAGTGATAGGAACCAAGAGTAGTCTAGTTTATTTTCTCAGATCTTAGGAGGTAGATATAAGGCTTGAAAGTTACTTGTAATCTTTCTGCTACAAAAAGACACCTTTATAGAATGTTGCATTTGTTACCACCTTGTGCACTGAAATACAACATTTAGTAGTCCCTGAATATATTTGAATGTGATTACTTTTCATTGTGCAATTTTTTTGCTCGTTAAAAGATGGTAAACTTTATGAACTGCTTACTACAAATATATATATATATATTTCTTTCTAATGTAACTTCTCTGGCTAAATAAAGAGGAAAAGAAAACAGTGTGACAATTTTTCTTGGATTCATTGTTGACATAGTTCAATCTACCTGTCTTCATCCTTTCAATTCAAGGATGAACATCAATTAATGCTTGGTTGCTAAAAGCTCATTAAAATGTCTTTTGCCATAAGTTTGTCACATTTCTTTTAGATTTCTTTTTAATTGTAATTGAGTAGTAAATTTAAATTAGAAAAAAGGAAATTTACAGTCCACTTACATACTAAGTACAGTGCACAGATTCTTCAATATAAAAAAGGACAAAAACAAGGGAGGCAACAACCATAACATCCAGAAAGAAAGCAAAGCAAGGCTTTATTTTCATTCTGTTTTGTGAGAGGTGATGTAACACAAGTTGCATCTTGTTTGAGGTCAGATTTTATGTTCCCCTTTAAGAGATCTGGAATAGGCATCGTCTGATCCACATCTACCTCATTGGAGCATTTTATAGA
This sequence comes from Poecile atricapillus, assembly GCF_030490865.1. NCBI lineage: Eukaryota > Metazoa > Chordata > Aves > Passeriformes > Paridae > Poecile > Poecile atricapillus. Next base: position 91,603,885 of record NC_081250.1, on the reverse strand, counting down.
TCTTGAAGAACTTTTTGTCAGTGAGAACAATCTCAAAAATGTCAATCTGCCTAAAGCTTATTTCTGTATCAGAAGGAAAGATTGGGTTTTTTTTCAGTTGCTCTAGCATAGTTGAGGTTTGTTCTTACTTGTTAAAATGATAAGATCATCTGCCCTTGTCTTTATTTGTATCTATGGCATGAATGAAGGAAGTACTTCTGTTCCTCTTCTCTCCTCAAAGAGTTTGACATAGAAGCCCTGGAGCATCATGCTCAGGATACCAAATCTACTGTGCAACAGCCTTGGGAAACTGAACAAAGTCCAGAATTTGAGTAAGAAAACTGAACCATGCATAGGTGGGACTTATCTAACACACTTTAGATTCCTGTTTTAACTTTGAATTCATTGAGCTCCTTCTGTGATCAGGAGATAGAGTGTGATTTGTTTCAGGAAAGGATCAAAGAGACCTGGAGGAAATCTACCACTGTAATGTGAGACTGTAGAACACTGTCTCCAACTACACGTCAAACATTCAGATGGAAGTTAGGTCAGACAAGTTCTCTTGCACATACTTATTTTCAGCATAGACAGGTAGTACTTCTCTGTAACAAGAAAGTCCTGAACAGAGTATGTGACAGATGGAATCACATGTGATCGTGGAATCACAGAAATTTGTTGGCTTAGATTGGAGATTCACATGCAGGCCATGGGAGATGCACTCATGAAATGGTTAGTAAAGAGCAAGCAACAGATGGTTGTAAGTTCCGTTGTTAAAATACATCTTCTAGGGGTGTTATGATGTGAGAAAGTCTTGATTATAGTTTCCAAAGTACATAGAGACAAAGAACTTTACCCTTTCCAAGTATGCTCCTTCATGAACGGAAAAAGTGTTGCAAGTTGCTCTTTCCAGCTTGACACTGTTCCCTCTGAAATTTGATGCCCAACTAACTGAATTAGCATATGCAATTATAGAGCCTTTCACCAGGGCCATGGTTCATATGCATGAAGGATGAAGTCAACTGCCAGATCAGTGCACTTCAGTGGAGCATTTCTGAACCTTCATGTAAAAAGCACCTGGAGTTTCACCTATGGCCTTGTCATTTTGGAATTTCTCTTTGTTTGCCTGCTTTTTGAAGTAGGGTCTCCCTCATAATTTTGACAGCACATTTAAATTACAGTGGATCTAGAGCTAGCCCAAACTTAAGTGAAGATATTCTGCTTTTCTTTTGTTTACTGTTTCTTGACTGTTGACGTTTCAGCTGTCATCATACACATAGCATGAATATATTCTTGTTTTCAAAGTTTTGAAAAGGAGATAGAAACCTACCTCTGGTTTCATTTATTTATTTTTTTTTCTTAAGTGTGATATGTGATGACAAGTAGACTATGTAAAAGTCAGTCTGCGGTCAGCCACGTTTAAAACTGAAAACCTTATGGCTTCACTTTGCTGGTGTCCATGATAATCCTACTGAAATAAACTTTAATTGTTCTGTACTACTAGCAGTGACTATACTATTGCTATTGCTATACTACTAGTGACTGTATTAATGACATGAATATAGCGACTCCACTCCCCAAATTTGGTATCCTGTTTGATAAATATTTCATGAAAATTGTGAGCATGTGCAAAAATTTAGAAAGGGTCTCTTTCTCATATTTAGTGCTCTAAATTGTACAACTGTAAATTCAGTTTTAATTTTGTCATTTCTATCTTGCCTGATACATTTCATTGTGGGGTGTTATTCAGTGAGTGTAATAGGTCTTTCATTTAAACCTATGAATGCTATCTAAAATGAGAAAGTGTTTTTTATACCTGAAAAATGTTTTTTGTACCTGTGTTTATTATTTCTTGGATTTCTAAAATTTGAAAAAAAAGAAGCTTACACACTTCCCAGTGTTTCAGTGAAATAAAATGGAGAAATGGTGACATTTTAAGTTTTTTCGTTGTTTGTTTGTTTCTCTTTGTTTTGGTGGGTTTTTTTAGAGACATTTTTTTGCACATTAATGAACCCACTTGGAATAAACTAAAGCCGATTTTCTTATTGACTCCAGTAGAGCAAAACTTTATTTTTTATGTTTTACTTCACATTTTCAGTCTAGCCCAGAATCAATGAGAGCAATCATGAGCAGTCTAAAAATTGTTTATCCTCTAGCTTCTAATAGAGAGCAACACAGGTGGAGAATTTTCCAAAATAAAACCGTTTAATATAAAATCTGCATCCTTATTTGCAAACCTGATCAGATAGAGAAAAGGTGCTGATGAGATTTTTTTCCAGAGGTCATTCCTAACCACTCCCTTCAATGTCAGATTCAGACAGAAATCCAGCCTTTCAGAGTTAATTTCTAGCTTACTGATTTCAGGTAATCACCCAACCTTTTGACTTCAAGCTCCCTGCAGTATAGTTCGTCAGAGATGGTTCCTGATTTTAGAAGAAAGTTTTTGTGATTAGTCCCAAGATGCTGCAAATTGGTGAGCTCTGATTTCAACCTTGTCACCCCAAAAACTGTTGAAGTCAATTCTCCTTTTCACAGGTAATGTTATATGTTTAACTTCTTTATATCACCACATGGAAGCTTACCTATGGCAAAGCATTTTTATTTTTTCTGATGACCATTTTCTATTGGTGTAACTTTTAACATGATTTAGAAACTCCCTCCTTTCCTTACATCAACAAAGTTGTGAATTTCCATTTTTCCATGATATGTCAGACCTTATGTATATGACCCAGGGCGGAATTTGAGCATCTGAGATGGGATCCATACACAAACTGTCTGTGGCACTGCGTCACCTCATATTTAGATTTCCTCTGCTACATGTCCACTTCAGTTCAGAGTGGAGTTCTTGACATTGCCAGTAAACTCTTACTGGCACACATGGGGCCTTAACTAGATTCATAAATCTCTGAGGTGACCATATTGCTGATGAAAAAATAATTTACTTTTTAGTGATCTTGGTCATGTAGCAAATAATTGTAGGAAATCTGAGAAGGAAAAAAATAATCAAAATAATTTTTAAGAGTCAAACAGATAGCAGAGGAGAAAAAAAATCCTAAAACTCTCCTCTAGAACTTCTAGTGTCATTTCTTGCTGTTCTCCTGAGCAGTGAAACTGTATCGCTGACAATTAATAGTTCTTCCATACCTGTTTCCATCTGTTCCTGCAATTCCAGGATTAATTTTAACCCCTAGAGGCTATTGTGAAACAAATGATTTTTAGTTGTATTTCTTTTTAAAAAGTCTAAATAATTTCCAGAGAGAAAGTTGAAATCTCATAACATAAATATAAAATAAAATAGAGATCTTAAAACATCAGATATTTCATACTGCTGATGGATAACTCAGGTATCATGTTTGAAGCAGAAAGAAGCAGTTTTCTTGATTCTCTGGTTTTACTTCTTTGTGCCTTTTTCATATGAAGTGCTGCTTTTCCTATCAGAAATTTGCTGTCTTGTCTTTTGGAATTTGTGAAGTAAATGCCTATCTTTTTACCTCCCTTCACCTCTGCCTCTAGCCTCCTTTCTCAAAAGCTAAAGGCTGCACTTTTATTGGAAAATATCAGTTGCAAATTCTGATATTAAAGTAATAAAGATAATTGACTAATTTCCAATGAAAGAATTAATAAAATATCCAGAAGCTCAAAGTAGGGTTACAGTTTTCAGGGCATTTTTAATAATTAATGGCCGTGTGATAACACAGACAGTAGTGTTGCAGACATCCCCATGATCTCAGCTTATAAAAATGTTTTCCGCAGCAATTGTGAAGCATTGTTATGTTGAATTGTGGGACAGACTGCTGAAATTTTTATTACATAACAAATGTAGAAAAAGAAAGATGAATGAAAAATTTAATGACATCATAAAATTGGTCCAGACACAATTCTGGCCAATTATATGTTGTTGTGTTCAACAAGAAAAAAAAAGCAAAACAGATGGTAAGCAGTTAAACTACTCAAAATACCATAAATATTAGTAGGTTACAGGTGCTATACCTCATACACGTTATAGGATATCTTTGCAACCATGCTTTTGTTTGTTTGTTTTAATTTGTGCTTTGTGCTTCTAATTTTTGTCAGACCAAGCTGGGCCTTTTGTGCCTCTTATAAAGAAAATTCGTACTGAGAATATATTGAATTTTTGGACATGGAAAATCTTGATTTAGGCAGAGGTGAAAAGTTAGACCATTGACTTCCTTGAGATGAAAATACCAAAAACACCAGAAAGGAGAAAACCCAATTGCTTTTGTTCCACTACAATACAAATTGAAAAAGTATCTTTGAAATAGAAGAATTCACATCTGGAGAAGAGATATGGGCCAGATAACACCCCAGACCATTTCAATAATTAGATTTTCATGAAAAGAATAATGAAAATTTTTGTTTTATACTTTTCTTTTCTGTCCTTACCATTTGCAGCTACTTCAAAGTCTTAGTTTAGGTCTTATACTTCAGACTGAGATTGTGCTGATTGCAATTAAAAAGAATAAATTAAAACAAGACCGTAAACTTAGCTAATTGCAGTCCTTAAATTACTGTTAGTCTATAAAAATGTTGCAAGGACAGACTTTTTGATTGGTGCTAACTTTGATAAGCCTTGATTGTACCTACAGAATATACAAAATGGAAGAAAATGAAAGTGCATGCACTTAAAGCTATGAAATTATTTCAGAATATTTTGTACTAAATCAGTTATCTAAATGGCAGCATTATTTTTTACATATTTTTTATTTTTTAAAATAAATTTAGTTCTCCTTCTGTTAATCAAATTATAATATATGAACTGAATATTATATTATGCATCAAGATAGTTCTTAATTTCATTTTGTCTGGAAGCTAAGCTGTTAAAAGTTTTTAAGAAGCTCAGCTAAAGAATGAAACTCAAAAATTAGCATTTAGGACCTCAGAGCAGCTAAACTAACGTGCTTCTAAATATGTATGAAAAATAAATTGAAAGAGTTTGTTGTAAAATCATGCAAAAAGATCACTTATCAGCTAGAATAATTTCATCTGAGATCACTAAAAGTATTAGGAATTGCCAACTGAATAAATCTTTACTTGGAAATGTATGTAAACTTTAACTATAAAGTTTTGTACTATTACTGGGCAACAGAGTGATGTTCTTAAATCCATATTGCAAGAAGCAGTGGGAGTAAGTGCAGAATTTAGCACACACTGGGGTCTCCTCAGCAATACTCTTGACCAGTAACTGGAGAGACAGGCTGAAGGGGTTTTATCCTAGAAAAAAACCCACCTTTTTCGGATAAGTAGAGCATCACCTGCAGAGTGGGTCAGTGTGGAATGCCAGGGTGGGGAGGAGAGCAGTTCAAGTAGTAAGAGCATTGTGAAAACAAGAAATTACCAAATATTTGCAGCCTTGACTCCAGCAGGTACTTCCAGACACCTGGTGGGAGTCTGATTTGTCTTGTTCACTCCTGGAGTGAAAGGAGGCCAGGTAAGTTCTAGAGGCCAAATAGTTCTCAGCAATTTACATGGCAACTCCCTGTCTTACGTGAAAATAACCTCAGGCTTTCTTTCTGTTTCTGTATCATGTTGTTACCTGCATTTTGATTATAGTGTACCATGACAGGACTGAAATCTGAATTATCAAAAGGTACAATACTTCAAGGCTTTGCTCTTCCCAATCCCTTTCTGTCAAGTGATCTGTATCATCTTTCTCATCTCCTGAACCACTCCCTTGCTGGAGCTGGTTACCTGCTGCTGTTTCCCTATGATAGTTGTGGTTTTCACTACCATTTGTTGGATATGTCAAAACTACATAAACTTAATTTGTTTGTGCAGCTCACCTCTTAATATGCCCTTTCATAAACCCAGTTAAACAAACATAATTTCAGTGTTTTGATCTCTTATCTTGTCTAATCCTAAATACTTTGTCTTCATATAAATTTGGTAAAGATTTCTTTCAGTGGAGTTTTCTTTCATTCATTGAATATTCCACTCCTTTGCTGCTGCTGTCATTCACTGTGATTTCTTTTCTTTATTTCATTGATAGTTGTTACATGACCACCCTGTTCTTTTCTATTTGTACTTCTGTGCACACAAATATTAAGTATTGTGTTCTGAGATAGCACTGGCTTTTAGAAACTTGCTTTTCACATTATGCAGTTTTTTCCACACTTGAAACTCTGCAGTGCTGTTCCCTTAAGAACGGATTGTTTGTCTTGTTTTCCCAGGTTCAGTGATCTACTTTTAGTGGAGAACATGCAATATTATATAAGAAACACATTTATTTCCGGTATCTTGTATGGGACTGGAGTAGCAGGTAGAAAATGTGTACATAGTGTACATAGTCTCTCCAGTCTGCTCCAATCTGTTATTCCCTATTTACTGTAAATTATCTGAACGGGTTACCTTCATACTAAGTGAATGGTGAAGTTAATACTTAAAAGAGGGTTCACAGAAACAGAAGAAGAAAGGTTCTTTTAAAGTTCTGGTGATTGTCACTTAATTGGCAATATTTGGCTCGATGCACTTAGTGATTCTCACTTGTGGCTGCTGGCTGCTAAAGGTGCAAAGATGGTTTTGCACCAGTTCACATGATTTCAGCACAGAGGGTTTATCCAACAAGACTTGTTGGTTTTGCATTAAATCTTCAAAAATTTCCTGTATAAGGGGATGAGATGTGTGGTCCCTAGAGAAAGGCTACCCTGATACTGAACTGAGAGGTCTCCCTGAGTACCTCAACAATTTGTATCACTGTAACTCTTTTACTATGTCTGCACAAAACTTTGCTTCCACCAGTGTGTGGCTGCTACCAAAGAAAAGGAAAGTAGGGGTACTTCAGATACCTCCTTGGCATTGCTAATGAAACAACACTTGGCTTTCTCCTCCCAGCTGACTCATGGGCTGTCAGCATTGCAGGAACAGTGGCCATGTTTCAGCTTTGGCAGGTGTGCTCTTGTGATGTCCATTCAAACTCTCTCCCACTCCTCTGAGTCACTTCTGACTGCAGTTTGCCACTCCTTGGACACAGTCATGTGCACAGTTAGGCTCTTTGAGTAGGCAGGTCTGATGGATGATTTGGGCTTGGCTGCACTTTAGCAAAACTGTAGGGAAGAGGCGCATGCAGCAGACTGTTGCTGTAGCTTTGGAATTTCTTTCACTGCACTCTCAGCTTCAGGACTGATTCCTACATGCCAGCAGTGGCTGAGAGTACTACCTTATAATTTTGATTCAGGGCATTTTGTTTTGTTTGTTTTGGTTTGGTTTGGTTTGGTTTTGTGAGATGCATCTAGGCAACATTTAACAAAAAGACCCCAAACTTAAAGACTTGTTGCTTATAAATGTTTCTTATCATATCCTATCTATTCAGGACAGAAAGATTTTTTGTTTCAATGCAGAGGGATTTTGTTTCAAGGATGAGGTACATGTTTTTCTGCTTATCTGCATTGAATCAGAGTAGTGAAGAATTTTGTTCTGATAATTTTTTCTGCTCTGGTGTCTGATGTGAAAAAAGTATCAGGTGATCAGGCGGCTGTTTTCAGATGTCCTGCAGCACTAAATCTTGACTTACCCACTCTGTACCTTTGTTGCTAATTAAGATTTTGCTGAAGAAATTCTAGAGAAATAACTCTCTTTAATAATTTATATTCCCAGCTGATCTTTTTAAACCAAAAGTTTCTTTATATACATTGTATCTGCAGAAAGGAGCAATGAAATAGAGGGTGTGCCATCTAAAACAAATGAGGAAAACCAAGGAAAGTATATAAAGGAAAAAAGGCTAGGTAAAACTTGCTTTTCCAAGAGAAAAAAATCTTAAAAAGAAGGAGAGGCAAATGAGAAATTGTAACATGTTGTATTGTAAAATGAGAATTTGTGAGAACTAGCCCAGCCACCACTGTTTCAGCAGATAAGCATTTCAGAGGGCTGCTCAGTGTGTAGATTGGTTTGGAAGCTAGCATATGAACCTGCTTTTAAAGTTTTTTTGTTCTTCAGAAATATGATTATTTTCAGATTCAGTTGGGGCAGCAATGTAAGAGCTGTGCCAAATGTAGGAGGCATGCTTCAAGGAAAAATAAACAGTGCAGGGATATGTTTCTAATTGTTATAATTTTAGGAGGAAAAAAATGACTTAAACATTAGTTGTTGATGGCTAAAATATTGTTGTCTGCTTCCTACCCAGTTGTGCTGAAAATGAATAGAAAGAGATTAAACTCTATCATAAAACTATAAAACTATGAAAATGAGGAAAATCCCCCCCCCCCCCCCTTCCCCATTTCAAAGGGAACACTATCTTGCCATAAATTAATGCTGGTATAAGGAAATTATGTCTGAAGGTGAAGTCTTTGGAGTTCATTTGCTCGAAAATAACAAGTGCCTACTGTTGATCTGACTGTTTTTATATTGATGTAGCACAATGAGTCATGTTTTACACTTTGGTAGTTGTGGCTCTGCACAAGAAAATTATTTGATCCTCATTTGCCATTAATTAACAGTTGTGCATATATTCCTTGAAAATATATTTTTGTATTAATGTATATTTTATGTCTTTTCATTCTTTGATATTTTGTCGAATGTCAGTGTTCATTTTATTTAGCCTTAGTAGTTGCTTAGTGATAGAATTTTAGTTTTTGAAGCCTCTTCTAACAGTAGATTACATTGCCACATGTTTTAATGCCTTTCCTTAAGTATTTACCATTCTAAAGATATTTTGGAAGCAACTCCAAATATCTTCCTAGAAATTAGTTGGAACACAGTGCTATTCAAATACATTTATTTCTTTGTGTTCATGTTACAGGCTTATATGTGTATATTACTGGTATGCTTGTTAAAGTTGGGCTGTTTCCATTTGCAGGCCTGAGGAAGGGTTTGTGTGCTTGAAAACTATTCTGCTTTTTCAAATCCATCAGACAATGCAATAAAAGATGTTGAAACGGAGCTTGTGGTGATGGTATCCTTTACTGCAAATGACACAAAAGTGGTGAAAGCTACAGGGTAATGTATTTAAAAGCAAAGCAATAAAGCAGAACTACTGAATACACTTCCAGCTTACTTTCATAGTGGGCAACAGTGGGAACAATGAAGAAGTGAGAATGATGTAACTGTAAAACGTCAGCAATTGCTTCTCTAATGAAGGCAAACATTAAGGGATTTTCCTCACTAAGTTCATTATAAAGTTTGAGACTTTTAAACTTTACCCTTTTTTACAAAGAATGGCCTCCTGAACTATCTGTACAAGATATTTTCTATATGCATTAACCACTGAATTAACATATTTTAATCAAAAACAGAAAACAAGAAAAGCTAGTGAGTTCTCTTTGGGTATAAGTTCTCCCTCTTTATCAAGTTTTATCAAGTGTTTTCCTTATCAATACCTGAAAATATGATATATATGTATATGTCTTGAAGCATCAAATTTTCATCAAGTAGATTCTCATGTGCATAAGGGACATAACAAGTGAATCAGAAGTAACATAAATCAACAAATGAGGTGATTCAGAAGTGTTCTTGAAAACAAAATACTCAGAACTTTTAAAGTCTCAAGGCAAGTGATTTTGCCTGTCTCTGTATGGACAGCTTCCCAATCTCAGCATTTCTCAGGGGTTCAAAGGGACCAAAAATATCCATAATCTCTCAAAGAAAGATGTAGATTCCACCTTGAAAATATATACAGTGGGTTATAGATGTCACAGAAAACCAGATTTTCTGCAGCTTCTAGTGTACAGAAGTCTGGATTTTATTTTTCAATGAACTGGACCCTTAGCTACTAAAGAAAAGCAGTTTAAAATGTACTTTGGCAGCTTTAGTATGCTCAAAATGTACACTTATTGCCATATCATATCAAACACATTTGTAGCCTCTTTCACGCTAAACTTTTCTTAATGTACTTTACAGAAACAGATCAACATATTAAAGGACACTGTCAAGGCTGTTAGTCCTAAAAATTGACCTACTTTGACACTGGTCCCGTATTGAAGCTTTTACTTCTGAGGTTTGTTCTGTGTCCTTCTTCCTGGATAACTGTTCTACACAAAGGCTAGACATAAAAATATACATTCAAATAAATTTTGTTTCAAAAGAGGGAATTTTAGAAATATGATGGGAAAATATTTTGGGGAAATTCGAATTTTGTGATCTTTAGCAGTGTTTTTTCTTAAAGTGCAGGTGTAATTGCTGTCAATGCCAAGAAGACATCCCAGTGTTATTCAGAGGGCTGAATGTTTATGTCTTGGCAGGTCGATAGGTACAGAAGTGTCCAAGATCTATTGAAGTGCTGCTTGGAGTAAGAAGTCCATTCAGCCCAAAAGTTTGTTCTGGCTCCTCAAACTTAATAGCCATCTTCCAAAAGATGACTTACATTTTCCCAGAGCAGGTATTCCCTGCTTTCCCACAGATTAGGCTGTACTAAAATTAGTTACTAATTAACCATTTAAAGTTTTAGTAATGCCAGGAGCTTAGCTGTACTAATTCAGTAAAACTATAATGCAACTCATTACATGCCAGCCTGGTAAAATAACATCACAGATTACTGAATTTATTGCCATGGTTATCATGATAAAATCCTTACTTTTTTTTAGTGATTTATATTCTTGGGAAACATTAATATAAAAACCCCCATAACTTTGATGCAATAAAGAAAATAAATGGGATGGTACCCAACACATCTGGACTACACATGAGTACCTAGCTCATGCTGTTTGCTAATTGTCAGTTATTTCATAATGACAGGCATTCTGAAGAACAGAGCAGAGATACTTTTAAATACAACATGTACTGATCCAAGATGTGGACATACATTTCAAAATCCAAAATTCATATTTCTATTCTAGTCAATTCTGTTACAAAAATCCAATTCTGAGTGCATGGCTGCACATGACTGATGCCTCATCCCCTCTCTATTTGTATTGGCTAGTAATATTAAGAAAAGAAATAATTCGTAACTGATGTTTTCATGACAACAGACCTGATGTTTTTACAGGAAAGCTGACATTTGTAAAGTCTTGTGCCAAATTCCATGCCAAGTCCCATATTTCCCAGGAGGTGTGATCTGGCAGTGGTTTTGTTGGAACTATACCAAAGAGAGAATTTAACATCCCCTTGCAAATAATTTGCAAGCCAATGCTACTGGGAAGCAAGCGAGCGGTACCTATGCATCTGCATTAACTGGTTTAAAGTGTTTGACAGAGAAACATATTTATTCCATATACTCCTTCTCTGTCACATCTGTGTAACTTACAGAAAGACTCACACTTTGTTTCAAAAATCTAGTTCAAAGAAATAGAACAGCATTGCTATTTATTCTGCTACAGTATTTCTTCAGTGGTTCAATATCTAATAATGCTTCATGGTACTAATATTTGGGGATTTGGCTGTCATCAGAAATGAAGTCCTTACTTTAACAGAGATAGCATATTGAGAAGGTTATAGACTTGCACTTCATTTTGTAATGTCAGAAAAATTTGCTATGTTTGATTTTTTTTCCTTTGCTCTCTTCTTTGGGGAATTAATTTCTACAACAAATGGACATTACTGTTGGATTTCAGAACTGATTCTGTGCAGTTTTCATGGACGCCTCTGGCTAGCTGAAGGCTGCCATCATATAACTGTTGCTACTGAGCACGCTACTTGGTTGGTCTTAACTCCCATTTTCCCCTTCCCCTCAGGAAAATTCACCGAAGTTTGTATCCCTCCTGGCTAACCCCGTAGCTGTCTTAATAACCTGAAGCCTGTCCCCAGGCTACCTGTCTTGGTGCTATCTCATCCTCTGTCTTGCAAACCCAAAAGCAGTTAATGTGACTTCAGCAGAGGGTCAGGATTACCCGCTCCCTTCAGTGTTTCTGAGCTGCTTTTGGTCCTAACAGGGGCCTCTAGCAAAAGACGTGCCTGTTCTCTGCATGCTCTGCATCCACCTGGAGTGTTGCTTATCACAGGAAAAGGGGAAAGTGATCAATACAGGGTTCAGGTATATTTGCAGGCCAAATTTTTAATGCAAACACAGCACTTTGCTTAGTTTATCTCAGCATGAATAGAGTTGTGTGGCTGTTTATGGCACTGAAAAATATCAATGTACTATTTAGCTCTTCTCACCACTTCTTTGAAAACCCTGGCATATAGTCTCCATAATTTTCAGCACTTTATAATAACCTGGTGACTGAACAATTATATGAAACTCAAAAAACTGAAGGGCATTTTGATTTTGAGATCTGTTTCCAGTTCTTTACATTTATTATCTTTAATTTTTTTAATTCTCTCTAAGTCCTATAGCTGTTATCATTTCTGTCTATATTATAATTTCATCTGCTTTTTCCAAGATTTTCCAGAAAAACACTCTTTCTTCTTGCACATATCTGGAAACTGTTTTGTGACCCCCAATACTCTGCATATGGACTTTTAGGTATGTCTCATATGTATTATATTTCTCAAGAGCTTAACCTCATGTCTGAAATTTAACTTTTTTTTTTTCTATCCTTTCAGACTATTTTCTTCTACAGTGATTGCAAAAATTAATAATTATGTAAAACGTTATATCTAAGAAATCTGTAGTAGGGCAGAAGAGAGCAGGCTGTATGGATTCAAGCTTTGGTCTCTGGGTGTTGGGAAAATCATTGCTGCCATCAGCCTCACAACTCTTACATCATGTGGTACCCTGTGGCATCAACTTCTGCCAGCTACTGGTTCTCAAAATTGATCTCTACTGGGGAATCACAAGGTGCTTCACAAGGCAAGATATTTGCTTGTAGTTTATAAAAAAACACCCCACCTTAAAAACAGGGAACAGTTAAGTTTGGAAGGGAACTTTGGAAATTGTCTGGTGTAATGTCCTGCTTGGGGCATATATAACTTCAAAGTTAAGTCATTTACTTCTCATGTTCTTCTTATTTCCTGATTATATACCGTTTATGCGTGTTTTACATATATATATTGTTTGTCATACAGGTCCGTATTCCAGAAAGACTTAAGAATGCAACCGTACATTTTTAGTGTACATGCATACATTGACACACCTTTTAAACTGTGGCCTGTTCCTTTCAAGCTATAAAATACAATTCAATATAATATAAATAAATGATTGGTTTACTCAGACTGTGAAAAATGATTACATTAATCCTCGATGTTACTGCTTTAACTAAGACTTTTCAGCTTATTTAGGCAATTTCCCTGCTCATTTCATGGCCTGAGGTCAATGTCCTTTTCCTCAAAGGATTTCCAAAATGTAGAGAACTGCATTTAATAACTTGGGTTTTTTTTCCTAATGCTTTCTGAAATTCATCAATTAGTAATGATATTTCTCTTCTATTCTGTTTACTAATTTCTTCTTTTAACTTTTTCTCAGTTCCAGGTTGACTTCTGCCTTGCTGCTAGAACCAGTTACTTGTGAAACTAGAACACAAGGTATCTTACCTGTCTGTTATTTTTGGCTTATGGAATGTCTGATCTTCCTTTGTTTTTTTGTATTGAGGTGGAACCTTCCTTTGTTGATTTAGCTTCATTTCTCTTAATTATTCACTTGTCTCAGTTTTAATGCCCTTTTTCCAGGGAGATTGAAATTTACTCTCTCCTGAAGTGGTCAGGGTGCTGTGTCTCTGCGACAAACATGTTTGGAGTGATTCCTAGGAAAAGATAAAACATTCTCAGGAGTAGGAGAGAAAAAAATGGCAATATATTTACAGTGATTCTAGCTGAGGTATGCTTGCTTCTCCTCATGTACTTCCAGTAGAGAGAATTTCTGTTGATGTTCCAGTGGAAAGAGAAAGTGTTGTTCCAAGCATGCCATTCAAAGACAGATGTTTCTCCTTCAGTAAAAGGGGGTCTGGTGGCCCTCTGTGACAGCAATGATATAAAAAAGCTATTTACTTGATTTTTAATGAAAGCATCAAGTACTTATTTCACATCCACTCAAAAAGAAGAGCTGTCGTAGTTTTTCTGTCCTGTGTATTCACAAGGAAATACAACTGCATAGTTCTGAGGTCTGACTCTGCACTTTTGCCTAATCAGAGCAATTTTCCTGCTTGTCATGCATAACATTACTACAGCTTCAAGCAATTAATTGGAGAGTTCTGTACTAAGATATCCACAAACTGAAGACTTGTGGAGCATAATAGATGAGCTGTCTGCATCAGAACTGCAGCCTTAAAGATGACAACCTGCAACGTCCAGCAAAATTTCTTCCTTGAGTGGCAGTCCTTATTGCTGACATGCATTTGATGTATGCTAAGCATATCCATTGCATGTCAGTTTACAGACCTCTAATTCTGCAGACTTTTCAAATTTGTTTTGAAATTCTCAGTACGAGTTTTAGGATAAAGCCTCATAGACTGAGATCCTGCACAGCTCTGCTTGAAGATTACAACCTCATTATAAACCTGAATTTGTAAAAAAGTGGAGTCTGGGTGCCTTTGACAAAGTTTTCTTGACTTATCATGGAATGTGCTATGCACTGACTGGCTGTCATTTTCAGCTTGAAGGAGCTGATTTTGTTTAAAGCACAATGGAATGGTTTTGGTAGGGAGAGGTAAGAGAGAGCACATGAGTAATGATGCAAAATGTGATATAAAATTATCCAAAGTGTAAGGTTTAATTTATCTAATAGTTCAGAGTTTCAATGTAAGGAGATGAGGCAAAACTTTTTGTTTAAACATTTCTACAGCTGCTGAATAGAGAATGATCTATCACTGTAGTGCCTGCTTATATATTATCAGCCTTTGAATCATGGACAGGAATGGAAATGTGTCAGAAAATAAGAACAACTGAACCAAGCAAACTCGGTTGGTGTGTAAACCTCTTATTACAGAAGTGCCAAAACCAAGTGTGGGGCATAATAAACCTGGATAAAAAAATTACTAATCCAGATTGTGCACAATTGTTATTATTTAACATAATAATATTATTTAACAGAATAATATTTTTTATTAAAACTTCTCCTTTGAAAGCCAGCTATCCTTACTAAAACTTGATGAAAATACACATTTTAGAGATAATAAAGAAGTGTGCTGACTAACTTAGAGATCAGGGAAGGCCAAAGCTATGGATCTGTTCATGTGCATTACTTCTTAGTCTTTAATTAAGTTTGATTATGTGGATTAAGATTCTGTACTTCCATTATAATGAACAGTAACTCTCTGTCTTCTCTCATGATTTACATAAAATGGGTAAAAGTGATGGAATACCTGTAACTTTCCAATGAGTATTATAAGATCTGCTCTCAGATTTAGGTATCCATGTATGATGGATTCCATTCATGATCTCCCACTAACTTTTTTAGGTCATAATATCACATATTTTTTTATTGTAAACCATTTCAATGATAACAGTCTTAGTTTTCTTAATTAATACAGCTATCTCACAGCATCTTTTAAACTTAGTAATTATTTCAACTTCAATAGTTGAACAGCCACGAATACATTTTGGATGCCAATATAGGACTTTCCCCTTTAATTCTTAGATCTGTGAGGTGTTGTACAGTTGCTCAGTACAGTGAGCTTTCTGTCCACATGCTTCACATAATCAATTCAAATCATGTTCAGGACAGACTACAGCAATTTAGGGAGCAACATGAACTTGGAGTTGTTAGCTCACTACTTTCTACCCTTTTGTCCAGACTGGTCATGGCTGTTCCAGGATAAATGGGATTGGGCTGTGGCCAAGTAGATGCTGACAGTGTAGAAAAGAATCTAGCTGGACTGCTGAAGTCCTGCCCAGAGGACTTAGAGCTTGCCAACATCCTGCTGTAATTTCTGAGTCAGGTAATATCCTTTCCATAACAGCCATTTAGAAACAAAAATTCTTTTGAAACTCTTGATTGAGGGCAGCTATTGTCACACTAAGTAAAGTTCCTCTCAGCAATTAACAAACTGAGTGGTTTCAGTAGGTCCAGGGCTTTACAGTCTTGCTTTTAAGAATTATAATGGTGTTTGCTGCAGGAGGAGCAAAAATGAGAAAGTGCTTAGAAAAATTGTTTTTTCTTTGTTTTGTGAATTAGATGCATCAAACAACAACAGCAAAAAGGCTTAAAACAGTGAAAACAACAAAACAAACATAAAAATAATAAACATTAAAGGTGAAACCTGTCTTGGAAAAGAATAGAAGTAAAGGTGCAAATCCTACATACGAGGAAATACATTTGTGGGGGGAAAAGATGTGGGCAACCTGATTATTTGAGGGGATTTGCTGGCATGAAGTTTAAGAGAAAAGCTAAAAAGGGAAAAACTCCACATTGTCAGGCTTTGGTAGTACAATGATAAGCAGCCTTTGTTGCCTTTACTGCAAATGTATGTACCTAAAATGCAGTTAATAGTAAAGACAAAGCTTTCCATGTCAGTTTTAAATTGTAGAACTAGTGCTTTTTTGAAGGAGTGACCTTCCCCTTGCTGGTGTCACCTAATCTTTTACCTTCACATATTGTCATAAACTACATTTTTCTCCTCCTGCTTTTCTCTGGCAGTATTTGTCATGTATTATTTTTTTTTGTTGTTGCCCCTGCTTCACAGGAACAGGGGTTCAATCAATTTGCTATTTTTACTTGTGCACATTGTCCTCGTCGAGTCACTCTGTAGCACCTGACACTTTGCTTTTCCCCTTTCCCTTCCCCGTCTCTCTTTTGTAAAGGATTGAATTGTGTTTTATGCCCTAATCCTTTCAAAATGCTGTGTACCTTTCTAAACGATGGCAACCCTCTGACAAGGCAAGAAGATGAGAAAGCTGGAAGCCGTATCAGGAGGACCTGCTATGTTTGCTGTGACAACAGGGGAGGAACACACTGACTTTCTCCATTTAGGTCTGAAAGCACCTCTGCTGTGTTTCTGACAGAGAGGGAGGCAAGGTGGGGACTCAACTGCTGGTCCTCTTCTGCCACTCAGCCCAGCCCTCGTCACTCTTCCTCCCTCCCCTTCCTTCCCCTCTGTCTCTTCCTTCTGTCTTCCTAACAGCTGAAAAAAGGGTAAAATATAGAAGGTTTTCCTGAGAATTATGCAATTCATACCAAAATAGGAGAATTGCACTTTTCTGACTGAAAAAGCAGAGAGACTAAGAGAAGCTAATTTGTGTCTATGTGTGTCACAGGCACTGTTCCTGGATTCCAGCCTGGATCAGTTGTTATTTTAGTCCTGAATTCACTTTAAAGAAAATGAAGCTTTTTTTTTTTTTTTTTGCCTAGTAAGGCCCTCATTTACATGAACCTGTCAAGTGTTATGACATTTAATGTTAAATAATGCCACTTTCATTATTTTACTATGGGTCTACTGCACCTTGGAAGAACCACTGGTATGAAACATGTATGTTTCTGATGGTACTGTCATAACCAGGGACACAGGAAGAAACTCAGCTAAGGAGCCTGTTACAGGAACCACCAGAAGGGCAGACTCCTTGCTGTCTCTGACACTCCCTTCTTGTGGAGCAGTACTCCAGCCATTTGAACTTGCATTACGATAATATTCTCTAACATCGTCCTCAAAATCATACTTTTGCCAACAGTGGTGAGTACAGAAAAGAAAGCTTAAGCTGAAGTGCTCAGCTAGACTATAGATGTTATTGCTGAGGAGCAGGAGACCAGGCTCAAGACTAAAAGGCAAAATCATAATCTCAAGGATTTTATTCAACCTGCAAAGTGACAAATGGAAATTTGAATGTCATTTTGTGATGCCAGAACTTAAATCATAAGAAAAATGGAATATATGAAATACATGCAAAACATGGTGACAAACTTAAATACAGTTTTCCTACTATTATCATAAGATTAAAAAATCTCCTTACACTGTTTTCCTTTATTCTGCACTGTTCAGTCTGGAACTTCTGGTGCTGAAATACATTTAGAGGTAACAACATATCATGTTCATTCTGAAAAGTAACGCATATGCAATAGGTTGTGAATTAAAAACCCTGACAGCTTTCTTGTGATGGATAAGTAATTTAATCTGTTTCATCTTACAGAAAGAGATGAGACGGGAGGACGGTTGGCAAAGTTTTTTTTCTCTTCTTATTTCCTTATTCATTCTAATACAGGTACTAAAGTACAAGAGAGAGACTGTCCTCATAAAATCCCAGCTCAGGTTTGAAAATCCAGGTGTCCTGAATAAGCATAAAATTTTGTGTTCTCCCTTCTAAGGAAAAAGTTCAAAAGACTGAGAGGTTTAGTGTAATTGTTATAGGCAACAAGATTTCATGCTTATCCAAATAATACTAAACCTCTAAGTCTTTGAACTTTTCCTTGGAAGGGAGCACTAGCTACAGAGATGGGAAGAGGGGTTCAAGGAAAGAGAAAGTATAGGGAAAAGAGAGGGGCTATGTCTTTGTCTGCATGTGAATATGGAAGTATTTTTTGCAGTGGCAAGGAAGATTTACTTTGAAGGCAGCAGGAAAGAAAAAGGTCATGGAAGTATTGCGTGTACGGTTCAGCGTTGTGTACAGAATTAAACTTTTAGGTCCAACCTTTTGAAGGAGCTAAACTTGTATTGCAGCACATGGATATTCTTGGTAAGTTTATCGAAGTGTTTGAAAATCAGTCCATATATATCACAATAGATTGGGATCCAGCTTCAAATTCTGCTATAAAAATAGATATGAAAATTACAAAGTGATAACCTAATTTTCTTCCTTGCCTCGAAAACAACAAAGTAATTGTGTTAAGGTATGCCGGTAAAAATAACTGCAGCTAAGGATTGCTTGGCCTTTAGCATATTTCTTGCAAATGCAGATTATTTCAATAAAATATAGGCTTGATGAATGTTAATCAGAACAGGATTTATAACAAGGTTGTTATATGCTCATGTTTACAGTGGCTATAGCAATAATTTCAAGATCAACACAAACAAGAAATGTAACAATAAATAATAAAGTAATAGAGTCAAAATTACTTTTAAAAGACAAACATATATCAGAATGAACCACGGCTGCTTTTCTGAGCTCTTTATTACTTTGCCAATCAAACTGGAAGGTCTAATGGAAACTGCATCTTCTGATACATCGGCTGAATGAGAGTAATAAATGTAACTCAGAAATTTGAAACCATAATTTAACTGAATACTCATTTAAGTGACTTGAAAACTCTTTTCCCAAGAAGTTTTTATTCACAACTACCCCTATTAGTGCCATTCATTAGTGCTGTGGGTTAGTGCCATCCATTAAGTATTCACTGAGAATCTAATTCTGATTTCCTTTATTTGTATAACAGAGTTTTTATTGAATTCAGTGATGAGAAACCTAGGCATCTTTAATATTCAAAACAGATTATAACATAGGATATATAAAAGGAGTGCTAGGTGTTGTCAAGTCTAAATCTATGTCAAATTAGAGAATTCTTAAATTAAAAGTCACAAATGTAAATGTAAATCTAGAGAAGCTGACAGATTCAGCTTCAGTCGCATTAAGCATTGCAGGCTCAAAGCCTGCCTGAGAAACTCAGGAAATCAATTACAAACAACCTTTAGGTCGTTGTGCCTAGGCTGGTTCTGGTTTTGATGCTGGATAGTGCAAAATATACTTATATCTCTCTTCAGTAGTGAGTACAACTGCAGGGGAAATACACTCTTATACATGGATTTTTAAAGGAGTTTAAGGTATCTAGACACCCAAATAGTTTTAGAATTCAATCAAGTTTGGATTCTTATCTGCACAAGGATTTTAAAATTATCATTATTTTTTAAATACCTGCAACTTAGGTGGCCACTGTTGGTCAGCCAAAGTACCATTCTTTTTTCATTCATGATGGTGGGTTGTGAAAATCTGATAAGAGTCAGTCAGAATATCACCTAAGCTTCATGTGAAGTGACTCTTCACATCAGTCTCAATACATGAATCAATTTATGTTCCAGCTTCTCAGAAAAATGCAGGAAAAATTTCATCCTTTTTCTGGCTACATAGTGTTTTTATTAGTATTGCTACAAATTTTCTAATTATCTAATAATTGAATATCATGTGACATCTTCCTTTCCTTTCAAAATTTCAGCAATTTCTGAAAGTGAGAGAATTGTTATAAACAATCCCTACTGGAAGCTTGCATTTTTACCCATTGGGTCTCTGTCACAAAATTTAATTGTTTTGTAGTGGACCAGTGATGTAAACTTGCTGTAAATTCTCTCTAATTTGGAAGGCTCTCCACCACCAAGGGTGGCCCAAGGACAAGAAATCCTTGATCCAATCAGTGGAGTGCAGTCAGTTGACCAAAAGTACCGAAGGCTTCTTCTTCAGTGCACTGATTCGAGGTTTAATTCATTTGCCTTAAAAAGGCCTCTCTTGTCATTGCAGACAAGCTAAAGTATCCCAACCTGCTTTTTGCTGCCATCCCAGAAAGATTTAACTTTGTCAAGATTTAATTGTGTCATATCTGCCTTACAAACATCTCAGACAACCCAAACAGCTCTAGCTGCCTGCATTTAGACAACTGATTTGAGACATCTGTCTCCACTGACAGAAGCTTAGATGCTCATTCACTAAGTATAGGCTCCTAAATCTAAACCAACAAAAGAACACTACCCAAAATGTCATGGCAATGAGTGTTACTTCAGTGGCTAAATGGTTAATGAATGCCTGAGACAGATAATCAACAAAGTCAAAATAAGTAGCATATTGAATTTATACATGAAAAAAAATCTTCAAATGTAAATAAGGACAGGTCTTGGTAAATCAGTCAAAAATGTCAGCCCTGTTGAACCAAGGCTCAGGCATCACTGACTCAAATTCTGTACTGCTTCACAACTTACAAAATAACACCAGCAAGAGTCTGCAGATATGTATAAGAAAGCTTGTCTTTTGGGTAATTCTTTCACTTAAAGTGCTGAAATTTTGAGAGGAAATCAGGATGTCAATTATTACAAGGTTTGGGGTAAAACTAATTTCTGGATTTATCTGTTTCTTGAATTACATTTTTTTATTCATAAAAAATGTCATTATTTAGATGATCTCAGTAGAGGGTAAAAGTTCTTGGTCAGGTACAGTTGGTCTTGCTTCAATTCACCTAAATACTGCAAGTATACAGTAAATAACTGTACTTAGGAGTGAGAGGGAATCATACCAGACATTTCACCTTCTCTTCATTGTTCCTCCCAAACTGTACTGGGTTAAGACAAACCTTTCAGCTGAAAGAAGTGTGTTGCTTCACAATTTTATTTAACATACTGTTCCATGTCATTTCTAGTTGTTATTTGTTGTTTGATATAGTAAGTGGAACCAGGCAAACCTGAGGCTGTTCTGTGGAATAAATGTAACTCCCTATCTAAAGAAGGCATGACCTTAGTACAGAAGATAAAACAAATAATGGCAAGAAGGATAGGGCATGCAGCTGGTGGTAGTATTCGAGGGTCTTTCCATCTTCTCAATATGAAAAAGCCTTGTTTTGTTTTTCAGGGATGATTAGCTGAAGGGGAAGCAGTAGAATGAGAAAGGAGGCAGGAAGTGAAGGTTAGAAGAGGGAAGAGATATTTTATATAATTTCCCTTCAGGCTACTTGGCAGCCCAAGTTTAGGGTTTTTTTTTTCAGATTTGTGCTAAAGCAAAAAGTACTTTGCAGGAGGATTCTTGTTTCATAACAGTATCAGGGAACTTTCAACATCTCTGTCTGCCATCTTGCCATTGAATCTTCATACTTCCTTGTAGTTGTTTGTGGAAGAATCAAAGAAATGGTTGCAGCATTGCTTTTACTTTTCTCCATAGTGCTTCAGCCAGAAATCGTCTGAGTTCCTTCCTATCTTGTGTTGGCAGAGTGTGCAACTGGGGCAAAAGTTATTAGCAATAACAGTTCAGTAGTCCATTTTACTCAGGGTATCTTAGTCCTCCCTTTTTTTTTTTTTTTTTTTTTTTTTTTTTTTTTTCTTCAAAAGCTTGAAGACTGTGAAGGTCTGATCCCTGTGAGATGGAACCTCTCAGTGTTTCAGTATTGGGTTCCCCTCTTACAAGATAGTGCTTGCATGGAACGCTGCTGTGGAGACACCTGCTGTGGTACAAATAAGGTGTCAAAATAACATAGATGTTGATATTTCCACTCAGCCAGAATGCTGTACTTCCATTGTTATTTTGCGCATCTTCTAAATAAGAGTGCCACGTCAAATTGCACTGTCTTGCTGAAAATATATTCCTATATGAGTAACAGCTCTTTGCAATACTTGCAACAATGAATAATTTTTTAATTGATTTTCCCACTTTGGTGAGATTTACAGACAACCACATCAGTCGCAATGTATTCAGAAGAAAAAATCATATGGAGGATGATAAGGTGGAAGAAGGGTAAATTTATAATCAGATTAGGGTACCTGAGAGTTTACACAAGTCTAGTCTGCTGAGAAACAGAATTCTTCTTCTTTGTTGCTTAGGTGTGTTGGACACCACCATACTTTTGTTTCACTTATATTTCATCCAATTTTTTTCTCTGGATGTGTGAGAAAGCTTACAGTGACCTGATAAATAAAATAGAGATGCATCAATCTCCTATGAATGTTACAAATCTTGCTAATTTTTTCTTCAGTGAAATTATGCTGAATTTTAATGTGTTTTGCTGAGATGAGTCTGTATTACATGTAGTGGCAGAAGGGGTAGTATCTGCCTGTATCAGAATAATATTCAAGAAGGAAGATTATGTTCAAATGTACCTATATTACTGTCTAACTGTATTAACATTCTCCTTCAGCCACATGACTGTTCTAATGAGAAGTGCAAACATTATTTTAAATTGTATGTTATATATATTACAAGTTATCACTGTTATCCAGATTAATGCTTTCTACTGTATTAAATAAGCTGAGCCATATTCCAGACAAGTTAATGCTTATGTATCCTATGAAATGGATAGAGTCCTTCTCCTCTTGTTCTAAGTCCAGTAGATGTAGAAAGAAGCTAAACCATTTTCTGGCTTCTGCAGGTTGGTAGTAGCTCCTGAAGATTTGCAAAACATAAAGAAAGGGACATCTGGGCCTTGCAGTTGTAGCACCCAGAAAGTCAGGGGTGTTTCAGATGTATAAGTGGTTGTGAAGAGATTTGGAAAGTTTGCAAGAGCTTGCAAGAGTTTACACTCTTCATAACCCCTATTTTTTTTCTTGTTAGTTTGATTGTTTTTATTAACTTCACAATCTCCTGGCTCCCCAGTATGAAACTGATTAGTGACTGGCCTTACAAGTTTATGCCCTTAAGACAGCATTTCCAGTAACACAGATCTTCTAGTACTTTCTAGCAAGCCTCACTGATAACTTTATGTTAATTTTAATGAAGTCTAAAGCCACAAATTCAAAATTCTTTGCTTCTGTATTATTTTAGATCTAAATCTCCTTGAGATTTTTTTTTCCTTTGCTGCCATTGGCAGATGAGCTAATATCCCTTCGAACCAAGCAAAGCACATAATTACTCACATGAAAAGCAAGCTCTTTGGGAGAATTCTCAGCTAAACCCACCCCTTAGAGGAAGATAGGGAGGGCACTGGCAATTAGATAAGCTGCACTTCAGACATGAACAAACACATTTATCAGATAATTAGTAGATACTTTTCTGTGTATTTCTGGCACCAAAATCCAAAAGCAGTGCTTAGGCAGGTAAGCTCATCTGCTGAGAAAAGCCCTGTGGCTGCAACAGACTGCTAACTTGAGAGGGAGAAATGCCCCGTATTGTATTTCTTTCGTGCTTCAGACACCCAGTGTTCTTTGTTGTGAGTCTCCCATTCTTCTCCCATAAACCAGAAAGCAAGAACTGTCACATACAGAGAAAGAGCAACCCTCTGTGAACTGCCTGCCTCTCACAGGGGAGAAACCCCACCTTAAAAACCTGACTGAGGTATTTTGGGCAGAGTGAGGTGAGGCAGCAGAAATGCTGAGCAAAATTATCCAGAAGTAAGTTCTTAGTTTCAATTTCTTCTTGGAAATGGGAGCTATCTACAAACAGGCCAAACATTTATATTTTGGCAGAAACTGCTGGATCAGTGAATTTACTACTGAGGTGGATGGCTCCAAACAGTGTGTAGTGATCTTTGGAGACCCACAGATTTCTCTCTGGAGTAGAGGGGGCCTTTAGAAGCAAGTCCTGTAATGCTTTTTTAAGAAGAGAGGAGAGCTAATTTGTTCCTAATGATGGGAATGTTCTGACAGCCACAGTAGATGATGAAAGAGATGTTGTGTACTCTTTACCAATAATTAAAAGTATAAAATAGACTGCAATTAGTTAAATTAGTTAAAAGTATAAAATAGACTGCAAAAAGTCCTTGCAATTTCTGTGTTTATACAGGTACATAGATGTACATACAGATGTGCATTTATGCATATATAAAGAATACACGTGAGAAGTCCTAGTCACTTACTTTCATAAATTAGAGAATGATCCTTTTTATGATCAAAAATGCTAAAGTATTGCACTAGTAAGTGACAGAACTATCTGAAGTTTCCATTCAACAAATAAAGCATTCCAACCTAGTAAATATTATTGTGATTAATTTTCATTTTCAAAATACAAAGCACTTGTGATATGTCAAGGAACAAGTTTATGAACAAGTTTATATAACATATGGAAATGTTCTTCCCACAGTGAGTTATATGCTTGTAAAAATGTATTAAAAACATTTCTCAATGATCAAAATAATAAACCACAATCTTCTGAAAATTTTAACATAATCTCCAAAGTTATTGTTTTTTTTCCTCTGAACCTCTCTGCATCTGCATATATATTTGTAAACATGCAGATTATATAATATATAGAAAACATGATTACCTAATATCATACAGCTATAAGGTGTTTTTTGACATGTGAAATTAAATGCATTTTTTCTATAAATACAGGTACAATATTTTTTAAAATATCCCAACAATAATTTTAAATAATTTTAAATAATTATCCCCAAAATATTTTTTTTAAAGTTCTAATTCAGAATAAACACTGTGCTTAAAGTGGTGATAGCTTTATCCCAACTAGTTCTTTGATATGCACTCAACATACTACGTATGATGTATTGTGATGGATATTAATCTACAAAGTTTCCTTCAAAATGCCATAGAAATGTATTTATTCATTTTACAAGATTTTAGAGTATCTCAGCATGTCTGATTTTAATATTCTCTTATATGAAAATTGCCAATCATAGGTTGCACAAAAATGAAGGACGGTTGTAATTTTGGCACTGCTGCCAAGAATAATTTCCTCCAGAAAGCAACTTTGAAAAGTCTTTGTTTCATAAGCGGAGCATTAAATGAAACTTTGTAGTTCTCAAGCACTAGAATCTATCCCATGTGTGCTGCTGTGGTTTCAACAGCTGTATGGGAAACACAATAGAACTATTTTGCTCATAGGGAAGTTAAATTCACTAATGTTTGTAAGCCGTTCTGAGAGCCACACACAGAAGCTGGTATGTAAGTGTCTGTGTATGAAAGCAATGACTATTACTCTAGTTGTGTGGCTTTATATATAATATAGCATAGAACTACTTTACTCAGACCAATCAAAGAAATAAGGATTATCTAGAATGTTATGAAAAGTTTAATGGTGTTGAGAGAGACCCATTAACTTCTTTGGATGCATCTATACAGCAGTTTTACTGCATAATTTCTTTTTTCTGCATTTTTTATTTTCATTTTGGAAGTGAGATCACAAGAATTTATAAAATACCTACATCTAAATCTCTATTGAGAGTGGTATTTGTTTAATGTAAAGTTAGCTATCTGAAAGCTAGACACCTAAATGCACTAGTCATTTATATTTTCTGTATAATCAGCAGAGAGAGGCATGTATCTCCTAAGGGCAGTTCTTCCTTGGTATACATGAAAACTAGGTGGGATGAAACACCCTCTGGAGATGTCTATCTGCATCCATTAACTCTAGAGGGAGCCTATTTTAGATTAGCTTTATTTATCTAGAGGTTAAAGATCTAACAGAGCTAAGACTCTCCCTTACTGCTCCATTAACAAAAGATACTGCCAACCCCTCCAATAATTAAAAAAGAATGACTGAGACCCTAGCCCTACTAAAATCAGTGACTACGCAAACCTCAGCAAGCCCAGCACTTCTGCTGCCAGGTTCAAGTCTATTTATGTGTGTGCAAAATACCCAACTTCAATCTAATCTTTCTTTCCCCTTCAATAAAGGCTGTGATTGTATAAAGCTATTTACCATCACAGCAAGCTTGTGCAGCTGCAACATACTAATTCTAAGAAGAGCTATAATCTATGTAATGTTTGACTTTCCTAAAGTGAGTGTTTATTTACTGCATTTAATTCTTTGGTTATACAGTTCAAGCAAAATTCTAAATATTTCATGCCTTTGTTCAGGTATTTAAAATACTGATAGTGTTGCAAACGAAGGCAAGAGTAGAAATGGTAGGCAAATAGAGGTAACTGCAGCTATCTTTAAGCAGAGACTGGACATTAGTAGTACTGCTCTTCTGCAGTAAAAAAATGAATGTTACCACCCTATGTATGAAAAAAAGTAAGTTATTTGTTCCTTATCATAAAGCTGACAAATTTTTTTGTGCCTGTGCTACCGAGGAACTTTGGGCAGGTCCTCTGACCTATGGAAACTGCTTTGCTTTCTAAAAACCTGCATCTGTGAAGGGTATTGGTGACTGTGAGCAGAAGCAGACAGCCTTGACTGACTTAAGGATGCTGCAGAGAAAGGCTGGACAAATGGCAGGAGATAATAGACTTTTACAGCAGTGGCTTCTTTCTCTGATTTCTGGAGAGATATATATGCCTTTACACATTTAGCCAGCATAGATCACTTCTTATATTAAAGGATATCTCTAAAATGGGAAATATTCTTGGAATACAGTAAATAGCAATGTCAGATGAAACATGAATTAATAATAAGAAGTTTAGAGAAGAAATTCACAGCACTTATTGAGCAGGCAATAAATACCAACCTCAAGAAAAAATTGCCACAGGAGGAGGTACACCCACTATTTCTAAAGAAAGAAATTATCCAGTAATGTGCACTGATTTTGATAGTTCATTAGCTGTGCAATAGGTATCAAGATATGTACAGTTTTGAACACAAACAAATCGAGAAGTTCTTTACTTCCAGGCCATTCTCTCCAATAGAAATAAAGGAACAATAAAAAAGAAGGTAATAAACTCTTAGTTTTGGAGCCTAACCCCACTGTTGGTTCTTGGCTACTCATTCCCTTTTTTCAGCCCCAGGATGACTCATTGAAAATCTTTGGAAAATTCATCTATCATCTTCTAACAAATCAATTATTCAATACAGAGTTATCCTTAGTCAGTCAATGCATCCTTTAATCAGTGTTTTAGGAGTTTCTTGAACCAGCTGCTTTGGTGAATTTTTGGGTGGAGAGCAGCATGTCATAGCATCCAGGCAAACCTTGATGAAACTGTAGGTAGCTGCTCATATGAAATATTCATGTATTTGTGACACAAGCATCTAGTCCTATAACAGCAAGTACTGGTTGCCCTGACAAGTGGTGGCACCAGTTCCATCCATCCTTAAGAAAGCTGAAGTTCATAACTACTCTGTATATTTGAGATTTGTACTTCCTAAAGCAATAAAAACTCTTACTGTCTTAATGTGACAAGCATATTAAGGATAAACTTAGTGCCTGAAAGGAAATATAGGGCAGGCATACAGTTATTGTAGTTTCTATGGGAGCTTTATTATGTAGTAAAAATTCACTTTTTAGTATTTGCAACTGCTGGGAAATCTCAGTAGCCCGGGACTCGTATAATGATTTTTGAGCTGATTTCTCCCTTTCTTTATCAAAGTGAATTTTGTCTTGTCTTTAAGCAATATGAATGATAACTCTCAGTTTTGGTGGTGGTATTTGCTTTCCATCCTCATCCTAAACTGGATGCTCTGAGAAATCCAGGGTAGTTATAAGAGTCCTTTTTTGCTTCTCTTGTGCGGACCTTGTGAGGCTCTTTAACAGAGCACGCAGATTGCACGAGGTCAGGAGGGTCAGGATGATTTGCGAGCTCTTCCTTGTGTGACAAGTTAGTTTTAGCCACAAATACTCTCAAATACAGTATTACGCCTTGATGGCTTTCCAAAGTTGTTCTGCCCCCATACCCTGAAGAAGATGGATTGCTCATGATCTGTGTGTAAGATGCCACTGCTGTAGTCTGTCTTTAGCTCCAGCTCACATATCTCACCTCTGGGCAACAGCACTGTGTAATTGATGTTCAGTATGCCTCAAGGGGTTAAAAGATTAATGCACCACAGAGGTATCCTGTAAGCTGCAGTTTTGAGGATATAGACTCCAATCCTCAGTATTAGGTTTCATTAGGAGGTTAAAAAAGAAGATGCACCAGAATGTGTATTTGGCCAGTAACTGTAAATAGTTGAATGGAATCATACCATACCTTTCTGAAGGTTTTTGTTGTTTGGGTATATGATTTCACCATAATAACCACTGAATAGGATTATATTGGATAACAACATTTTCTTCAATAACGTAATGAATCAATATACAACAATGGCTATTATTTTAAGAATTTCAAAACTATTTATGTAATTGAAAGAATTTATAAATATGACTGAATCCTGAAGTCCTGATTTCCCTGCTTAGGTTATAGTGACTTATATGAAGACTTATGACTTCAGTAAGAAGTTGCAAATGTCCAGAACAGAAAAAAAAATCAGCTCCAAGAACATATACACTTGTACGTACACCTATATAAAAATATGTACATATCCTCTTTCCCTCATTTCTAATTTTTTTCTGTAAATGATTAGCTCTGCGAACATTCTGTCAAGGACACTCATAATAGTCAGATAAAGTGTTATTGCAGTGCTTGTATGGAGAGCTGAGTAACATTAAACTTTGAATGTGAATGGATTTTTTCCCAGTAACAAGCTTAGATTTCATATCTGATTCAGGCTTAACAATAGCAGTATAAGGCAAAAGAGAAAAAAACCCTTTTATGTATATTCTGTTTAAATTAAGTGTTCTACTTTTTAAATTAGATGTGTAGAAGTTATTTCACTGAAGCTGGAAATTAAGTTCATTGAAAGCATTTGGCTATTAGCATAAATATCATAGAGGATGATACAAAAAAACCCGTTAAGAAATGGCATGACCTGAATAAGCCATTAATATTAAAGCTGCAGTTTGGCAGATATTTAAACAATAGTGAACATCACCCTTCTGGCCTGTCTCACTGGAGAAGTCTTCAATAGAAAAAGTTGTTTGGGTCTCATCTGAATCCAGACTCAGTTCTAACTATTTGTATATAAAAACAGTGTAGTCATATCTAGCGTAATATGTTCAGCATTCTCCGGGAAGTTCAAAAGGCTGGTTTAGAATTGGTGCCCCTGGACTCCAGCCTGAGAAATTGAAGCAGAGTGTGTCACATGCTGCATTAAATCTCACTGATTAGTTCCCAGATTGCCCAAAAACTCTGTCCAACTCTGCTTCTGCTACTCATCTGCAGACATAATCCTTGTTTATGTCAATGTTTAGTCTGGTTGTAGGTGAGTAAATGCTTATACAATCCAAGGATCTGGGGAAAATTTGTCAGTCTGAACTGCAAGGGGTTCCTGATTCCTTTTACTGTTTACTGAACAGAGCTGGTACAAAAATGAGCAATCCACCTGTTCATGAGAAAAATGAAGATAACAATTAGCATTTAAAGCATGCCATGTTTGTAGTGAATCACTGGGGACACTTTTTTCCCTGTTTTTTGCACAGGACTGTGAGATGAGAAGACCACATTTGCCTCTTCTTGAAATGCGTTGAAAATCTTGTCTAAAAATTCTTCTCAAAGAATGAAAGAAATGCAAGAGCTTAGAGAAATGGAATAGAAATCTTAAGAAAAAAAACAATTCAGCTGAAAACAGAAACAAAGAACAGAAAATGTGGAAAAGTATGGAGACTGCAGTATATAAAATAGACATCTAGAAAAATAAAACCCACGGCATACTGTGACATATGGAGTGCATAGCATATCTATTTTTGTTTAAATTTTTCCTAACAGATAGAAGTTTCCATGTATCTCGAATGTATTTATTTTTGCGAATGTGTAAGTTAATCACAGAAATATTCTGGTTTAGAGATTACAGGGAGATTGCCTTTACCCGTATAGGTATGATGGCATGCCTCAAGTGGACTCAGCTTCCACATCTGAGCTATGACAAACCAGCTTTCAAGCCTCCAGACATCATGAAGTTCCCAACTCTTTAAACTCTTCATGGTTTGAGGTGTCAAAATCAAGATGTGGAAATGAGGTGGCAATCATGTAACAAGTTGCTGGAAACAACGGTGATTACACAGAAAGTTAATTAGGCAATTATCAGGAAATAAAGTGCCAGTGGTAATGTGAATCACATCACCACTAGGTTGCACATAAAATTGTTCATTCATGTAACATCAACAAAGGGATTGAAAACAGAGCCCTTAAGTGTTTTAAAGAAACTAAATTTCCTTCAGAGTTTAGTTTGAACGAGATGTTTGAGAAACCCTAAACAAATCCATTGTTCATAAGGCACTAGTGCTGAAACAAACAGACCATAATTCTGCAAGTCCTAGAACTATATTAAGCTTTTGTTAAAGACCAAGAAAACTATAAAAACTCAGTTCAGTGTACAAAATATCAAGTTTGTGGTACAGCCTGAGCACTTCTTCTGCAGTTGTCACAAGTTTTGCACAAATTCAGCTGTACTTTGGAGTGAAATGAGATAATCAGAATTATAATATCTGCTTCCCTTATCTTTGGTCTAAGTTTACATGGCAAACTGAACTGAGGGCTGTTATTCCTATGGGTAGTGTCCAATTTCACCTGGGACCTGTAGGCATGTTTACATGCCTACAAGCAGTAATTACAGTAACAAGAAAATATTGTTATAAATTTCAGATTTAATGTTGGGTATTTTGGGGTGATTTTACAGGAGAGCCTTCTGAGGCTCTCTCTTTGGGCAAACCTTTCACATCCATCGTTATAGTACAGAGGGGGAGAGGGTTGGTTTTGAAGAAAGCATCACTCTGGAGGCTCTGGGAGTTGGAGCAGCTCTGAGGTCTGAAGCTGGAGGCTGAAAGAGTGCAGAAGGAGCTGGAAGAGATGAAAGGGAGCTCAACATGGGCAGCGAGGCAGCCCAAGGATGAAAAGCATCACTGCGTCTTTTAGCAACATCTTTGAGGAGTGGGAAAAGCTGGAGGTTGGAGGGTATTAGGAAGTTCTAGTTGGGAAGGAAGAGACGCTACAGAAAAAAAAATTTCCTCTAAGGTGAGGAGAGCATACCAGGCTGTTTATTCTTAGACCAGTGGTGAATAGAACAGTACTGGTGTCACTGATCCCTTTGGCGTCAAAATGTTCCAGTAGCAATGGGAGCAAAACTTGTCAGACTAGAAACAAAACAGAGGACACAACATCTTTCATTCCTGTCTCTAGAGTCACCACGAAGCAAAACTATTTTGTTAATATATTATTGTTATTAGTCATGAGTACAGCAAGGGAGTTATTACAAGTGAAACTCTAGAGCAGACTGAGCTGACAGTAAGCTGAAACATGCCTAGGGCAACCAACTTCTTTTTTTAGTGTTGTGACTTTCTAGCTCCTGCTTGTGATGCATAATGTGTCAAAAGAATCCCTAAACTCCTTTAATGATTGCTAAGGTTACTGAACAAATGATCTGAAAAAAACTGCAATTTTGGGGTGACTATTTGAAAATCACTATTTTTCTTTTGTTGAAACACCTGTGTTAATCTGTACTTTCAGATCTGTAATTCAGCTGCTTCCTATACTTTTCTAAATGAGGCTGAGCTTCCAGCAAGAAGGATGCCTGTATTTGGAAAAACTCGGTCCTGTGAGTTTTTCTGTGATTGTCAATAAATTTCTTTCCCCACCATTACTCATTTTATGTTCTATTGCAAGTTGGGTAAACATCAGATTCTAACTCCAAATGATGAAGGAGTGATGATGAGAGCTGTCCAGTTTAGGCCTTGGTGGATAGTCTGTGTAGATAGCACAGAAAAGAAAGAAAAAAGAAAGAAAGGCTGAGAGAGTTGTGGTTGTTTAACCTGGGGAAGAGAAGGCTCAGGGAAGACCCAGTTGTGGCCTTTCATTACTTAAAGGGGCTTAGAGGAGAGAAGCAGACAAACTTTGTAGTAGTGCCTGTAGAAAAAGGAGAAGGGGAAATGGTTTTAAACTGAAAAAGATGGATTTAGATTTGATATAATGAAGATTTTCTTGACTGTGAGGGTGATGAAACGCTGAAATAGGTTGCTTGGAGATGGATGCCCCATCCGTGTGGGTATTCAAGGCCAGATTGGGTGGGGCTTTGAGCAGCCTGGTCTAATGGAAAGTGTCCCTGACCCTGGCAGGATGGTTGGAACCAGGTGACCTACATAGGCCGCTTCCAACACAGACTGCTCAATGATGCTGTGATAAGCACAGTGCTTATGAATTAAACAGATTTGGGAATGCTAATCTGAGACTCATCCTGGTGACTGAAGGCCAGGGATCTGAAGCCAGGAGTGATTAAAAAATTTTTCCAGGCTGTGTCTGAGTTTGTTGTGAGCTTTAGCCCATGTGTCCACATGAGCTGTAAACTTTCAGTTTTCCTATGCCATTACTTTCTATTTTAGATCCTTGAGTTGGTTGGAAGTGGCGTTACATGCACTAAAACTGTTTTGGAAATCAAGAGCTTCTGCATTTCATCTGATGAAGGACTTCAGAAATTTGTATTTTCCAGTTACACTGCCTAACCTCAGAAAATATAGTCTCTCTCCTTACAGAGATTGCTTTACTAATTTCTTTTGACGATACATAATCTTAAACAAATTACATAAGCTCTTTATAAAGTCTTATTTAACTTTAACTTTATAAACTTATCTTTACTTTGCTGTTGTGAGGAAAGCACGGGACAGACCACAGCTGCTCCCCTCTTCTGGTGTTACTGCATGTATAGGAAGGAGTTGCACTTGCTTTCCAGATAATTTTGGGACATGTAGCTTGCATACTACACTGCAGTTAGTCCTCTCTTCTGAATGTTATACTTTGAAGGGAGAAACAAGCTAACATTAGGGATAAATGACTTTTAAAAATGAATAAGCAGCACAGACGATGTTTGCTTGATAAGGATGGGACGTGGATTTTTTGGATTTGGAGGAGCTTCTGTTTTCAGTTTAAACCACCAGCTTCCACAAGCTTTTAAGAGAGAATAGAAATGGGTATGTTTTTGCTACTGTGAATATTATCACACAGTAGGGTTCTTGTGAGGACTAAAAAGGACATTTCTGTGCAGAGTGAATATTGCTTTCTGCATCTGACAGCACTGTGATTGCAGAAAAGATTAAATTGTTCTCCAGACACCGAAGACATTTGATGAAGAATTTCCATATATTAGTGCAAATAATGAGGTATTTTCATAAAATGAAATTAGGAAATCATTATTTGTTAATTTAAGAAATGATCAAAAGTAGAAAAATAAAAAGTCTATTAGGCTTATTTTTGTATAATTTTTCAGAGGGAATTAGCAAACTAATTTATGTTATTGTTTTTCTTATTGAATTTTTATGAAAGCCATTTTCAAATTTTATAAAAAATACAGTCTAAATCACTCATATATAAGAAGAAACTGCTGCTGAAAATTTCTTCCATGTGAGCTAGTTTACACTCATTTTTTCTGGTCACCCAAAAAGGTGGCCAGAAAAATTAAAATTAAAATTCTGTACCAAAGGTATAGAAAAAATAATAGTTTTAGCAAACGCTGAGTTTTTATTGCCCACTTGAGTTATAAAGGAGAGAAGGACAGAAATCCTCAGTGAATAAAGTCATATAGGCACAGCAATCTCAAATCCATTCCCTATGATTCAGCATAGAAACAGGTATGGGCAGCTGCTTTATTCTTACCAGTGTTCTCACTGTGTTAGTAGGCGCTCATAAATGAGACAACAAATTAGTCAGTGTTTACCATTTAAAAACATATTGCTCATCACTTCTGTTTTAGGAAAGGTTTGGTTACATTTAATCCTTCTAATCTCTTGATTGTAAAGAATTATTCTGAGGCACGTTACCTTCCTCCCCACTGAACTTAGACAACATGACACTATCTTGTTTTTCCTGTAATCAGGAGCTAATGGGGACTACACAAACTGCTCCCTTCACTCTACCCCATTCTTCTCCACCTCCCTCTGAGGCAATCAAACTGTGTAATCATTAGAGAGACTAATCGAGACAACAGGATTAAGATCCAGAAGCTCACTGTAGGCCTCTGCTGAATAGTTATCTCTAAATAGGCCAAGAATAGAAGCATGAGTAACTCAGAAGTTCTCTAAGAAAATCATAGATCTAGTGGGAAAGAAGTATTTAAACTTAGTTTTGCTGAATTGCATGAGGTTGTGTGTATGGCTTCAGCTACAGTACAGGCAGCAGGTGCATTTTCTTTTTTAAAGAATACATGTTCTTTTTAAAAATCTGTCATAATTTATATTTGGTAGTTGTTTGCCCTCACGTGTTTAATAGCATTCGTTGCTGTGTAAGAATTCTTTTTGTATGTGCATACAAGGATGGTCTGGAAGTCAGCTTTCATGTCTCAGAACCTAAAGTGTAAAGTGTTATTAGAAATATTCAAAAGCTTTGTGACATGTGAGAAGTAATGTATATAGAGCACAACTTGGGAAGAAAAGGATCAACTCATAGTTCTCTGTGTGTTTGAGAGTTCATCCATTTAGGACTGCTAGTCTTTATAAAAATAATCTTTAAGCATAAAGAGATGAGCTGTGCAAAAGAACTGAAGAAATAAAAGGGAAAAAGAAAAGGGATCCACAGAGGCTGGAGGGAAATAGCTTTCAGCTGTTCATTGTTAAAGATATTGGAACTAAATAACAGCCTGGATTGTCAGAAAATCCTTATAAGCTTATTTATTTACTTACTTTTAAGAGATGACATGTTGATATTTGGCAGTGCTTCTAAAACTAAATAAGTGTGCACCAATCTTTAAAAGAAGTGAAACTAAAGATATAATGTTGATCTTTATTTTTATTTTAATAGTCGGTATTTGCATTCATATACCTTTATATGCAAGTAGTTAATGTTTGAGAGAGGGAGGAAAAGCATGGCAGGCATGTGTGCATCAGTTTGTGTGAGAATGTGAATGCAGGGTACCTGAATAAAAAATGAATTGACTCTGTGTACTGCAGTTGATAATGGACAGTGCTAAGTGTACTGCCCAGCTACCAATTAAAAATGCAGAGTTGTTTGATTTTCTTTTCAGTAATTAAGCAGTGATTTATTTAAAAAAAAACTCTCATGGTAATTAAATAAATTTTCTAATTTAGTGATTGGGTCTTTATTTCTTCATAGCATCAAATATTTTGCTGTGCACATTTGTGTTGTGGATAATTTTGACAATATACTACTTTTTGCCAATATACTCATTTCAATACATTTGTTAAAGAAATAAGAAAAGGAGAGAGTGCCTGGGCTGTTAAGAAAGTACAGAGTTGCTATACTAACGTGCATAGACACGAGAGAGTATTATAGGCTCTGCTGAGCATTCCTCAGAGGTGCTAACGACTTTAAGCCTGTCAAGAATGTCTCCAGCTTGTACAGCAAAGACAATTCAACAGTTTAATAAAAAGGTGTAGCATTTCCTACAGGTGAGCTCAAGTGATCAAAGGCTATAATAGAGCTTTTGTTACTTCATTCAAGGAATGCATTCTGGAGTTTAACCTTTGCTTTTGATGTAATGTCATCTTTGAATGCTAACAGCCTTTTCTAGGAAGGATTAAGTTGTTTGAAGTGTTTTTTGGTCTTTATTAGGACCCGGCTTTGAAAACTAAAGAAAGTGTGGAGTAAGTAACGTGCTATAAATGATGGAAAGGCTTCAAACAGTAATATCTAGAAGAATAAAACTCATGAAGGAGAAGGTCAGGACTGGACTGTTAAATCTTGTCAACTGGGTTTATGTTCAACATAGATGTCTGGAGTTTATTCATACGAGAAAACTCTTTTGGCTGAGAATATTTGTGAAATGTCACAACTGGTCCATCTTTGTGGCTATGGTACTTGCACTTCCATCCTAGAAGTGGATAAAAAATCAGCAGTAGATAACAACAGCAAGGCTGACACTGTATAGGCCCTGTAACTGTCTGAAGGATGTTTCTGTTCTTGAAGCAGGGATATATTTTCTCCCAAACTGTCATTAGATTTCACCTGAGCATTTGTGTTACTATTACCAAGCCTCTGACTGTGGCTGCTGATGGCCTATGCAAAAATTAATTTGCTTTTGTGCTGGCAAGGAATGGTGACTTTTGCCACCTTGTTTTAATCCTGCTTCAAGTACATGTTATAGTCTATGGTCACATGTTCTACATCCCTGCAGATGCAAAGGTAGAAGCCATCCCATCACTGGATCCTCCCAGTGTTCCTAATAAGTACTCCCCCCTCCACTTTCTCCTGAAAATGCAGCCCAACAAGCAAAACACCTAATTTCCATATGCTATCTTGATACAGGGAAAAGCAGAGATACTGAAAATTAATATGAGGTATGATTTTTAAGTAAATTCAAATATGATGCCATCCAAGATTAAGCAAAATATATAGGAAAAATTGAACAGAAGTGACAGCAGGAAAGACATGCTGGTGCTTTGTTCCTGAGCAATGAAACCAGATAGATAGGGCTGACTAATTCTAGTCGTTATTACCAATTAACTGATTGTCTTGGCCTAGAAGTGCTAATACATCTCCATCCTCTGGCACAGGGTGGTTCAGGTTGTTTTTAGAAGTATTTGCATTGACAAGGAAACCAGAACATTAGTAAGCATTACAGAATAGCTTTGGGCAAGGGTGTAAGCTGTGGGGAAATTCAGAAATTCCACATTTTGAAGGAACAATTTGGACTTGAGGCAGGTAGTAATACTTCCAAATTACTGGAGCATGTGATGCTTTCAAAGTCTGAAATAGAAGGCCATGGAAAAAGGAAGAGAATTGGTGTCTTTTATAAGAAGCCTCCTTGCCTGATGTTTGTTTCTCTATCCCTCCTCCCCACTGCAACTTTCCAACACTAGAGAACATATGGGGGTCCTTGGAAAACCACTTCAAGATACTTGTTTCAGGTTGCCAGAATCAACAGCACTGTGGCACATTCTAAAGTTTAAGGTGAGGTTCACTCTCTCAATTTGTTGCCGTCATCTCAGTTTTTCTACAAAGTTGGAACTGGCTCTTCAGTTCAAACTAGTAATACTCTGGTTGTGCATCAATTCCTGTCCATTGCCACAACTCCAAAGTGTTCCATAAATAAGCAGTGGGATTTATTTGTGCCTTTGAAGTTTTGGCACACAAATGGAACACAGATATTTGACTTAATTCAGCACTACAGTCTTGTGAGGATGTAGGCAGCTGGGTCAGCACAATGCAAAAGTCTGCTGAGGCACTGCCACGGCTGGAAGGTGCAGCATGGAGATGTTACGTGTGAAGATCACAAGTAAAATGCAATCCTGTTCAGGTAACAGAAACCTTCACAAATGTAGTTTTTCAGTCCTCATTTCTTACATGGTTTCTTTTTCCAGCCCCTGGGGAAAGTCTGTCTTTCCTCATGGTAAGGATAATCTTCAAGGAAGGCCTTCGGACTCTGGGCTTCATCAGACAATGCGGACCAAAAACAAGTGTCAGAACTGGAAGAGAGAAGGAATGTCAGTGTTCTTAATGGTCCCAGAATTACAAGGCTGCTCAGTTACATCTCTTGGACTGACACCAAAGACAGGTGAGGTGAAGGGATCCAAGAGAATGATTCTGTGCATCCAACTGTTCTAAGTTTCTTCCCCTGTTTTCTCAGAGTGACAACATGAAACTTTCTGCTTTGGCCTGCCTTAAATAAGAACATTGCCACTCATCTTCTATGAATTATTTTTAATGAATGCCACCAGAAGAAACATTCTAAGAGTAAAATGCGGGCTTATTTCAGGGAGCTGGAAATTTTGACACAATGGACATATTATAAGTGAATGTAGTCATTATGTATACTATTTAATGCATGTATATGTACCTATAGAAGAGCATAAGTAATTCAGAAATCTGTTAATCTGTTCAATAACCTTTTAGGCAGCAAACTTTGTGGGGATTTTGTAGATATTTGTTTTTCTTTGTAATGCATTTATTTTTTTTTCCTGTTCTGTTATTTCATTAGTGTTCCTCTATCATTTAGATTGAAAATGGCCTTCCTCTTTTTTGATATTCAGTATGAATATTGGACTCACTGACTCTGACAAGAGCAGTAGAATTTGTAGTGGGAGGGAAGAGTTATTATACATTTAAGGAAAAAAAACCCCATTTTAAGTTATGGGCATATGTAGACAGATAGTAACACGTGAAATACATTTGTAGTATTGTAGTACCACAGATTCATATAGTTTTCATAACTGATGAGAAAGATGAGGAAAAATCCTATCTCTGCTGAAGACAGAGGTTGCAGGACACCACTCTAAAAGACTTCTCCATACCTCTTTTGTCAACACCAGATGCATTACTTGCCAGTTCAGATACAATGAACACTGAAAAATAAGCACAATACATACATAAACACATGTGAAAGGTCATGTGGTCCATGGGAAGGAATCCTACCTCTGCAGTTCTTAAAAAGTCTCAAACACTTTGATTTATAAAGCCTTATCCAGTGTATTATTTTATATCTTTTAGGATGTTCGTTCATGTTTTTATGTCCCAGATACGTCTTGCACAAAATATGTTGAACTACTTATCCAAAAGTACCCAGTTGAAATTCTTGGTCTTTGAAGAAGCAAAATACAGTGTGTTCATTTTAGACACCACTTCATTTCCATTTCCGTAACTATTAGAGAAAATAGACTTCTACAGGATTAGAAATAAATTAACATTTTTATCGCTGTTAGCTATGATTCCAGTTTTTGGATAGCACGTGCTAACATGCGAGTTTGAGGACTGCATGTTAATATTTGTTTGTTTTCTCCTGGTAATTCTGACAAATCCATACAAATACTGCTCACATGAAAGAAATTATTTATGCCACACAACTTTCAGGAATTATATTGTTTTACATTGAGACATTGTTAACCAGCATATGTAGTGATTCATTTTTATGAGCTCTGGGTGTCTTTCATCATCAGTATAATTTTTTTCCCATTTTATTAAGAGTGGTCATTTTTTTTTTTTTATGAGAAGAGGCTGCTGATCCTGTGCAAGTATTTGAGGGAATAAAACAAAGCCATACCTTGGGTGAATGTGTTCTTAATTTTATGGATAAATCCATGCCATAATTTTACTTATAGAAGCATCCATGGACACTAAGCAATGTTCACTTCTTTATATCTTTACTCATAGAGAAGTGGCTGTTGTTTCTGACCAGACAATGAAAAATCCTGTCAAATAATTGTAAAAACTTCTTTGCTGAACCAACTATTTGCTGCTTTTACTACTGCTGATGAAAGAAATGGAGGTGTTTTATATTTAAATGTTTATTTCATGTGTATCATGATAATGAATGTTTTACTGTAATAGTTGACCTTAAACCATGCCACAGGGATGTTTTTTCATAAAATCCTACTCAGTGGAAGAGTAAACGGTTTTATATTATGGAAATTCAGATAGCTATGCCTTCTGTAGAAAAGCAAATTAACTGACTGGAATGCCCCAACTTTTACATCAAATTATCATTTTATTGTCCTTTTTCCTAGTTCTGCTAGTCACAAATTCTTTTTCGTTGTATTGTGGAAATAAAGTGTAAATAGTAAAATATGCTTGGTTACCAGACGAATCTGCATACCTCTAACTGTAGATTGCAAAAGGAATGTTTAAAAACTTATTGAGTATCATGCAGTGCCTTATGAAATTCCTAAGGCAGAGTTAGGCTGCTGCCTTTATTAGCAGCAAGAACTGTGGGGTTTGTTTTGTACTTATAAATTGCAAAAATATTGTAAAAACATTTTTTCTCTTAATTTGATTCTAAGGAAACCTAATTGCAATATATATATTTGGTTAGGGAGGAGAACTGGTGATAGTTGCGGTGTATGTTCTTTGTCTTCATAGGAAAATAAAAACCTTAAAATGTAGGTGTAAAGGTAGAATTAGAAAAATATAGAGTTCACTTTTCAGATTTTTAAAGGTGTTAGAGGAAATGATTCTCTACACAGGTAGAAGCTTTCTGAACATGTATATTATTAAGGTGTGCAGACTCATCTGAGATATTTTCTCATTGTTGTAATTCCAATTTTCCATGGGCTTCTCAGCTGGATTAATTTCAATCTGAGGAGAAAACATGAAAAAGCCCCTAGACTGATTTTTTTAGATTTTTGAAGTCCACGCTCTCCAAGTAGCTATGTACATGTTTTCCTCCTCTGGTGCAGCTTAAGACAATGTCCTTCCATCCTGTCACTAGTTGCCTGGCAGAACCTCTTTGCAGTCACCTGGCTACAACCTCTTTGAAGGGAGAGGGTGTTAAGGTCCCCTCAGCTTCCTTTTCTCCAGGTTAAATGCCACAAGCTCCACCAGCTGCTCCTCACAGGATTTGTGCTCCTGACCCTTCACCAGTCTCATTACCCTTCTATGAACCCTTCTGAGCACCTCTGTGTCCTTCCTGAGTTGAGGAGCCCAGAACTGGACACAGCTCCTGAGGTGTGGCCTCACCTGAGCTGAGGACAGGGGGAACATCACTTTCCTGGTCCTGCTGGATACACTATTGCTGATACAGGCCAGGATGTAATTGGCTTCCTTGGCCAGCTGGGTCAGTTGTGGTGAAACATTCCTCTATGTCATGAAAGAGCTGCTCCTCTGCAGGTGAATGCTAGATGCTGTCCTGAACCGAGCAGCCCACTAGGTTAAAAATAAAATGTATCAAATGTTGAAACTCAAAGTTTAAACAGTGGCTTACAAATTAAAAAATTTTTGAGGTATGTGTTTTTGCTCAGTATCAACTTTTTTCCTAACCTTTCCTAGTGTACCTTTTGAAACACAATAATTTGAAAGCAGATACCTATATACTGTTTTATCTCTTAGGGAAATTAAAGAAGGAGGCATTCCTTCAAGTTGGGTCACTCTAAGGAGCTTTTCATGATAGCTTCACTTTCACTAAGGCAATTCTGGGCAAAGTGAGGATAAGGGGAGATGAGACAGACTATAAAGCTTTTCACCTGGAGCAGAGGATTTTTTTCTCCCATAGTTGCGTCAAAACATGTTTTCAGCTTCTGTGATTTTTCCTAATCCTGTATGTTCCTTTCAGCTGTTTCAGCATGCAGGGCATGTTTACAGACAAGATAATGTAGGCAGGATCCCTAGCTGGTTATAAGAGTTATTCATAGCTCTGTGCATAAGTAAGGATAAACAGAAGAGTTTATTTTCTTGACAAGATTCACTGTGTTGCAGTTAGATGGAAAAGGTTTAGTGTGTTGTCCTAATCCAGCTCTTACAAACAAGATATTTATTCAGCAAATCCCTTGCAGTGGATTAAAATCTTAACCTTTTGAGTCCCTTAGCATGAAGATAAAATCACAAGCACAGGCAGTCTTGAAAATATTTATTGGTGGTATATAAATATTAGAGAGTTTATATATCTTAAAACAAGATAAAAAATCTTACAGTATAAAAATCTTGAACATGATGACAGAAAATATTTATTTGTGGGAAAAAGTAACTAGTAAAAAATCTATATTAACAAATTACTCTCATACATGAGTTATTAAGGGAGTCTTTTAAATTGAGATCTACAAAATAATATTCACTTAGGACTTTTAATAGGTCAAGATGGGCTACTGACAACTCAGGGGCACTTGCTTCTATAGACAAATTATTAAAATAACCTTTGATCAAATCCATCTTTGTACACCAAATTCAGAGTCATCTTGGCTTTTACAATGTCTTTAATAATTAGGTTCTCTCCTGATGAAATTTCTTCTTGTCTTTTTTTTTTTTGTTTTTTTTTTTAAGGAGGTATTCTATCATTCTGCACAGTAATAATAACATTATTGCTTTATATTTAAGATCTTTTTTCTACAGAAACTTGCCAAAATGATTAGTTTATAGGAATTGTTTTCAGACAGATTTAAAAAAGTTTCAACTATGTTAAAAAAAAGCTTTCCTCTCTCAAAAAAAAGAATGTTTTTTCTGTAAATACAAATCTTAGTTATGCTCCTACAATGAAGAGTGAAGGCCATGGAGATAAGGTGTAACTATAAATATTTATTCAGACTTGGAGACAAAAATTTGAGGTGCTATGCCCATATAGTAGACAGAAGCAAAGTTGCCTTTGCCAAAGAAATGTCAAAATGGGACACTATCGTATTTTAAGAAATAATCCATAATTCCAGAAATATTATATTGCTGGGTGCTAAATTTCAAACAGACTAAGAGAATGTGCAACTGAGATCCCAATGAAGCCAGTAATAAAACATCACAGTAAGAAACTCTGGGTAGTTTTTTTTTTGGTGCATCAGACAATCCTTCTTTCCAAAGTTAACTAGCCTTGCTTAGATTTTAACCTTGTCCATATTGGTTACAAGTAGTTGCTTGCTTTCCTCGAACAAATTCTAGACTGAGAGATTTGACCCTTTTCTATTTTATGTCTGTTGGTCTCTTATTCTCTCATCCAAGAAGTGAAAAACCTCTTGATGTGCAGTCAGCAGCCTGGTACATGATATAGCAGGGATACTGTGGGTAGCAAAACACTGCTTCAGAGGTGGCATGAGAATAATTGCTGCTGAGCTGCTGGAGTTGCCAATCTGGCACGCAGGACGGTGCCTGCTGAAGAGTACAGCCGCGCTAGGGAAAGTCATCATTCTCTCCCGCGTCCTTTCTGTGTGCGGGGCGGGGACATTCCAGTACCCGTTAGGCTTTTTGTTCGCTATCACTATCACTCATAAGCAGCTGTCACATATCGTATTTTCCATCCTTTCAAGCATCAGATGTGGTACTACTGAATAGCTGCAGCGCATTGATTCTGGAGCGCTGGTTACGCCGGGTTGCTGAGTGACTATTAGCTGTGGCAGGTCGACAGACTTCTTCCCAGTAGTACTCCTAAGGGGGTCCTCAGTAAAAAGGCAGAATGATTTTTGAAGTTTCTTTTTCTATCTGTCTGCCAAGAGCTTCCAAAAATAACCCCTATTGCTCCTGCTATTAGAGCTGAGGCTGGAGCTACGCACTTGGGGAGTGTTCACTGAGCTCAGCGTGGATCCTGGCATTTCAAAGTCAGTGCTGCTCCATGCGTAATTCAAGCAGAAAAGTACTTACACCCCTTGCCCTGCAGTGGGCCAGGCCAACTGTCCTGATGAATTTACAGGCTTTAAGGTTTCACAGCCACTTAACATTAAGCATGACTCCTTCTGACCCCAGCCCTCCCAGGCTGCAATAACAGGCCGTTCAGTGCCTTACCTAATTGGTAGGGCAAGATAATAATGAGAGTAAAAGAGACACGAAGACAGATCATGCCTAAATGAACACAGGGGAGCTTAACCAGCAGGAATGAGAATAACTAAGATCTTGTGCCTATTGTTTGCATAACGTCCTGTTTTTATAAATGCAGCTTCTTATCAACACTTCAATCACACTTATAGAAGCACAGAAAAGGATGAATGCAGATGCTTATGATACAGTAGGGATGGCTGCACAACACAGGTCAAGCTGCTGCATATCTTTCCAGAACAAGGAGAAAAGATCATGTACACTTTTTTTTTTTTTTTTTGTCGAAGTCCTCAGTATAGGACTGCAGTTTTTTTTTTTTAATTACAAAAGTAGCAATTTAGCAACACAAAGGAAATAAAAATTCATCTTCGTACATCTAAATTTATTTTCAAACTGATTCTGCAGAACCAAGGTCTTTGCAACTTTTATAAAAGCAATATTCTAGCCTTTTTTGGATTCCTTAAAAGTGGTTATCAAGATGAATGAGAAGAGTGGTGTGTAATTTCAAAAATGTAATTGCTTTTCTCTCTAGCTTTCTCTAAGCATTTTCAAGGTCACCCATAAAAGGGGACAGATAAACCTACAATCCAAGTCTTCTCCTGGTGTTCCATGCCAGTGCATATTACTCACCAAACAAAAGTCTTATAAATTTTTGAATTGTTAATTTCTACTTTTCCCATCTTCTCAAAAGAGAGTATGAAACTCCTACCAGTTTGCACATTGTGACATGCCACTAAAACTCTGGGTGACCATGAAGAAAAGTAAACTTGCATATATTTTGAAGAACAACTGGAAATGGACGAGCAAAATTTATTTCGCTGTCATCTGCAGTGTGTATCAGTTC
Source organism: Poecile atricapillus (assembly GCF_030490865.1). Taxonomy (NCBI): domain Eukaryota; kingdom Metazoa; phylum Chordata; class Aves; order Passeriformes; family Paridae; genus Poecile; species Poecile atricapillus. The sequence goes on along the minus strand of NC_081250.1, from coordinate 91,559,845 downwards.
TGGTTTGCTTCTTCAGTCTCATGTATAAAGAACAGGCCTGTTGAGAGATGAGTTGTAAAATCTGAGCTCGTGTTCTCTGTGTGGTATCTTCAGGCCTGCTCTAGGACATGCTTGCCTGCCAGTGAGTTTGTCCTCCCTTCTGCTTGGGCCACATTTGACCAGCTCTTATTTTCATTCTCACCCCAGGGTTTTTCTCTGGAGGGTGTCAGGTAGGGACAAGAGCAGTGCTGAACTGTTCTTACAACCACCCACGGGCAGTTGAAAGGTTTTCTGAGACAGCATCCCTTGGTGTCCTACCAAATTGGACCCATCTGCCAGATCATGAGAGCACTAATAGGATGAAGTGAGAAAGGGAATATGTAGATGCCATGGTGGACACTCTTTGTGCGTGCTGAAAACGTGATAGAAACATCCTATAAATACTTACACAGCTTCATACCGTGTCTTTACTAGAGGCTGTGGTTCTAGAAGGCAGATAATTTCAAATATCACCAAAGGAAATGGTGAAGCTCCTCACATGAAGAGAATACACCATCAGTATAAATCTGGCATTTTCAAGATGATCCTCTTAAATCACTGTTATGACTGTTCCAGCACTAGTTTCCTCAGCTCAAGAGGATTTGTAGTATCTTAAAAGGGGACATGAAGAACAAAATTCCAAAATTTTCTTGGTACCTTTCTATCACAAATTAATCCTCACTCTGCTCTGACACTTTGGTCTTTGTGATAGAGGTCTGTAGGAAACCTGAACAATTGTCTAGGAAAGCAGATTGGATAGAAATAGAGAAGTGGAATCAAAGTTGACTTTTTTTCTATAAAGTTCATATTGGGGATTTACTTCTTTGATTGAAAGAAATTTCACAGTCCTATCTTTGTTGCCAAAATTTATGCTCAGTGCCAGAGGCCTTCTATATCAGCTGCCTGATCAACTTTCACCATCAGTTGAAGGGTCTGTAAGGAGGAAGAGTATTGCTATAACTGAACATTGCATTTTTACTTGGGTGGTAGAAGAAGTCAGTACTCTATATTTTGTCAGCTGAGGTACCATAGCCTATACCCTTGACTCTGTAGAATATTGTTTTGTTACCACTTCTTGTATTGGTTACCCCTCTACTTATCTTTTTTATTCTGGATTTGCATGTGAGTTGTTGTTTTCAGTGTCCTTGTGTCCAACAGAACAACACATATGTACTCTCACATAAAAAAATGATTTCTTGTTATTTCCTATGGGACACACATGCACACACATGGAGCCAACAAAGAGTTAAACAGTATTACCTGAAAAGAGGCTTCTGTTATTGTGATTAACAAAGATATTCCAAATGGAACTCCGTTTATGAAGATAACATGGGGGAACAGGCAACTGGTGAGGGTTCTGCTGGAGAACTATTTGTTCCTAATTTAGTATCTCACTCAGATCTACCAGAAATCTCATTCATTAATCTTTTAGACATACTGGAAAATACCATCTATTTTAATAACCACAAGAGAATAGAAATGGTTGAGGGTCCTGTGATTATGATTGATCTTTGTTAGGTAATCTATGGAAGATACTCTATTAAATTATGTTGATCGACAGTATTTGAGTTTGTAACATTCAGTTAATTTTTTTAAGGGTTCCAAAGTCTGGATTGCTGTCGATTAGCATTGTTATAAATGAATATAAATATGTTCCACAAACCGTATCAAATTGAACTGTGAGATTTTTGTCAGTGAAGTTATTCCTAAATCAATTATTCATAAGTAGTTCAAATGATGATCAAGTTTAATGCAGTGCCTATTCAACAGAAGCAGGAGACCTATTGAGAAAGGTTTTGAAGAGCCAGTTTGCCTTGTTCCATGGTAATCTCAAATTGTTTACTGGCCAAATAGCTGTGATTTTCTCTTATAGTTCATTGGGTTTGCTTATGTGCCTTATATTTAATTTGCTGGCATAGATTTCAGTTATGGATTTTCCTGTATTTGGCAAGGGAAGCCAAAATAATTCTTTTTCATTGTGACTGTAGCCAAGGGGATCCCTAGAAATGGAAACTGTCAATCAACTGCGTTGATTTCCGCTTCCCTGGAAAGCTATTGCTCCTTCCAAACAGAGGAGATTTAGGGATCCCTGCAAGACAAAACCTTCATGGCTTGCTTTAGGTGTGGCAATCTGGCAATTAGCTACCCTTTAGAAAACTCAGCATTTGGTCTTCATCAAGCCTCTATGATGAGTGTTTCAGAAAGCAGCATTAACCTGTCCCTTCTCTGTCTCATGACAAACACTGTAATGATAAAGTTGTTCCAGTGGATCTCTGTGGTGGTTGACAAAAAAACAACAATATTGTTTCAAGAAAAGAGGAAGGCATCATTGTAGGCATCATCCACTCTATCTCTGGCCATGTAGAAGTGAGAAACTCATCTGTTTAGTCTAAACTCCTGTTAGCAGATGAGGGGGATTTTTTAAGAACAGTGGGGTTTGCAGGGGATCTGTTAAAGGTTGAACAGTGATTTGACTCTTTTCATTTGGTATATTTCAGAACATTTGAAGCTATTTCCAATGCATGGAATTTCTTTCTTGTCTGGGACTGGAGAAAATTCAAATTTCCAATTGCTTTCAATCATCAGGGCTGAAAAGTAGCTTTTGTCTGAGATGTTTTCCCATGTTAGCTGGTAGTACGTGAACCCTAAATAAAGAAGGCATGAGAAGACACTGATATTCTATCTCTTGGATATTTGTCTACCTTCAAAATCCGATGACATAGTGCACCTTCAAAAGCCAAATTAATCAATTTAATTACGAGTACCTTGAGGGGTTTCATTCTATTAGAAAGAGTCTGCTTACATCATGCTTTTCCAAAATAATCCTATCAGTGCATTTACTCAAGCAGATGAATCTTGAGCTGTCCTCTGGGCTTCAAAAAATATGTAATAACTTGCTGTAATAATATTAACAGAGAAGGGGGGAAAGGTTCAGTTACTAACACTACACAATCCACCTCAAACCTTGTTTTTTTAAAATATTTTTTCAAATCAGAAGCGTAATTTAAGGATAAGACATTGTTAGCTATCCTGCCTTGCTTGGGGCTTTGCTGCAGAGTGACAGGTCTTTCTTCCTCCGTAGACTGAATGCTCTAATTACACCTACTGCAAGTCAGAGCTACACTACTACAGCATCAATGCAAATGTCAGATGTCTTTTCACTTTAAACTGTCTACTCTCTAATAACAGTGTCTTATTTCCAGGAAGAGTTTTTAAGAAAATTTCTTTATATTTAGATACCCTTTATTTGTCTCCTTCATCTTTATGTCTCTAATTGTGTTCAATATCATATTTCTTTTCAGAGGTCTGAGCACAGTGCTTTGAAAGTTTATATGTTAATTGCCAAGGTCAAAAGAAAGAGAAAACATGCTCTGATTGTTTAATGACAAGTAGTGTGATTTGAAACAGAAGTTTAATGGACTACTCTGTCTCTTAATAAAAAGTACTGTTTCAGGGATATTGAACATCTGCAATTTAACTCAAACCCAGTCAGTGCAACAGGTTGAAAAACATTTTTAATGCTCTTTTTGTGCAATTCAAAAGCTTGGTAAAAGCCTTGCTAGTAACTTGGCCCCTGTTCGGGAAAGTCATCTATAATGCCAGTCTTGCATATGCCTGTGAAACTTTGCAGTTTGATACATGTTCCTCTGCTCTGAAAAGCCAGTGTCCAAAGCACATAAATAGATTTCCTTGCTGTTTCTGCACCTTTGTCAAAGATGACAACTGCCTTTGGTATATATAAGAGAATTTAAAATTGGCTTGTTATCATTTCTAAGAACCTGATCCTGCCTCCACTGAAATCAACACTGTTTTACAACACCTCAAGCAGAAGCAAGATCTGTATTGCTACAAAACATTTTATTACATTGCATAGTATTGAACAAACTTTAAACATTGCACTGCATAAAATCACAGTGTCTTTTGCAGAACAAGGACATTTTTTGACCATAGCTGATTCTCCCCTCATTTGATTCCTGCAAAACAAACTTAATTAATCCAGTTTCTTGACTTCTATCTGGTTTCCGATAATAACTATGTTAAAACAGTTTTAAGCAGTACATAGAGCACCCATAAGGTATTATCTCACGTGTGTCAGACATAAGCAATTAAGTGTGCGTGCTTGCAACTGGATGTAGAATTTGGTTTTTTTAATAGACATATCATCAACCTGTCCACATAGGAATGGTATGGTTCAGTTTGAAAAAGTGGCATTCAAATTCCCTTCACAAAATTTTTCCTCTGTTCAGAGCAATTAATGTGCATACAAATCTTTTCTTGTCTATGTGCAGTGTAAGCTTGTGCTAGAGGACCATAAATTGTTCATTTTGCGTTCATGACATCTAAGTCTAATGTCCAGAAAAATAAAATAGTTTATGTACTGTGCTTATCCTCATTGGAGCTATGGCACAATGCCACATTGCTGTTCCCTGTAACTGTCTTGCTTCTTTGGCTTTCAGTTTCAAATAATAATGATTGATAGACATTTTTATTTATTTATTATTATTTATTTATTTATTTATTAAAATAATAAAGGAATTTTGATTTTATTTTAAGAGAAAGGGACCATTCTCTGGCTTTCAGCCCAAGAAAATGTAAAAGGTATGGCAAATTCTGATATGTAAAAAGCATGGTGGATCTGGCCTTCCTTCTTCCCTATGTAATGCAGGAGATGAGCAGTTCAAAACCTCAAACAGCTGACAAATGCCTATAATTTATATGCAGTAAGTGTCACTAATCAGCCAAAATACATCTATCACTGTCTTCTGCTGCAGGTGTGTCTTTGGAAATAAGTTGTTGCAACTTTCCTTCAAGAAAGAAGTAGCACTCTTCCTGATTTCAAAGTTCTTATCCGTTCCTGATGGATGTACCAGTACCTTTCTTAAGGAAAGAGTTCTGTTGGCATTGGGAAAGAAATGCACTGACCCTCTCACAGCTCCCTGCACAGCAGTCTGTTCTTATAAATTACTGTGTGAAAGTGACTTTTCAGTGGTTATGACATAGCTATGAATATATTTTTATTTTCCAGGATTTAAATAAATGCAAATACTTTTTTTTTTTTTCCTGTATTTCTCTCTACCTGCAGCCATGTATTGCTTGTGAAATGCCTGCTTAGCTGTTAATGGAATCCTCAGGCCTATTTATTTAATATTTTTTTTTCTACTGGAACTGAAGCTCTTTGGACAGTTACAAGTTGGTAATACTTGGAAAAAGGGTTGCATGCACATAACTGATTCCCCTTGTCATTTTTGCAAGTAGCCAATAAATAGTGTAACACCAGTAATAAGCTAAAGGCATGTCAGTCAACACATACAGGGGTGGGGGTTTTTTTGACTGGGGAAGTTGCTTTTGAACTTTCAATTTATTTTCTTACTGCTGAGGAAGAATTCTCCTTTCCTGAATGTTTTGTAAATGCAAATATATATATATAATATATATATAATTTTATATATTTTTACATATATATATATATATATTTATATATATATTTATTAATTTACTTCTTTGAAACAACAATGCATTTTTGGCAAGTGAAAACCAGTTTATCTTTTTATCCTGAAGAAAGACCGCTTGGAGACAGCTTGACATATGCTTGTTTTAAGATGTTTCTTGCACATCATAGAAGCTGCATTCATTTGGTAGTCAAAGTAAAACAATGTTTCTCATTCAATTTGCAACTTCTCTAGAAAAAACATGAATTTCAATACTAAATGAGGAGTTCCACATTATAATAATCTTGGCAGCAGCTCAGAATTCATGGTAGCAAAGTTCTTTTGGACAAAATGAAATTGGGAGGAAACCAAGAGTTTTTCATTTTGAAAACAATTGTTTATTTACAAAAACTTGTTATATTTTTCAGGTTTTTTGTTAATGAATTCCACTGGTTGGCAATTTCTTGAAAGATTACTGTTCATTATCATTCTTAATTGGTCATGCATAACTTTAAATAGACAACACGAAGCCTGATATTTAAAGAGAGGCAAGCTTCTCAGTGGTTACTATCTTTAATTCTCTGAAACACAGACAGGAGACCTCATTTTGCCTTCCTCTAATTTTGAATCTATTTCCTAGAAAATATCAGCAATCAAAATAAATATCAGTAATCAAAAATAAATACTAGTGATCAAAAATAAGCAGCTTTCAGTCATTTGTAGTGAAGAATTTAAAGTTTCATTCTTACATTTTTATTTTTAAAAGTGATAAATGCCATTATAATTCAGCTTAGAGTGGGCTTCCATTGGCTGTCACATTCCTCCCAGCAGTATTTCATATCTTGAACTGGAATAAGGCCCAAACACAAATTAAACTCAGAGCTGATCTCACAAATCACTCTTATCTGAACAAGGAAATATTAAGTTCTGGACTTCTGGTCTGAGTCCTTTGTAATCTTTAAAATCAGAAGCAAGGGAAGTCATGTCTTTCCATTTGGTATCATGATTGTCAAAGCAGATAAGACTCATGCCAGCTGTTCATGGCTCAATTATGACATTTGACTAGAAAGAATTTTCTCAGGAAGAAAAAAATATGAACATTTTCTTCAGCACTTGTGGATGTCAAAATTTAATGGTATTTAAATGCAGATTTTAAATTATATATAGTGGCGCTAAAGCTGAAGTGAAAATGCCTACATTAATGTTAACAGTCAGGCCCAGAGTTCAATTAAACAATTAGGATATATAATGGAAGCTTGGGAGAATTGGTATTTTGCGGGATTTATATTTGGGTTTTTTAGAATAGAAAACTGCTCTGTGCATATATTTATTATTATCCTATATATATGTAACCAATATGTAGGTCACATAACTTCATAACAGCAGAAAAAGGAGACCTTTAAATGCTGGTATTTTTTTGATGGCAAATCCTAGGATTTTAGTGTATGTTATAGTATGAAATGTTTCCTTGAGAAAACACTGTGCAGCCCACCAGAGACTTTATATGTGAGTGAGAACTGTGGGAGCCACTGGAAGAGCGTGCCTTTACATTTTAAGTGGACAAGCAGTTTCAGAGAAGAAAGCAGCTGGCAGAGAGATCCATGATCAGTTAACCTAAGCAGCAGCTCCACTGTGCCATTCTGGCACTTTAATTGTACTGTTATGTAATTTTTAAACAGCCGCATCGTTATGCAAATGTTTGGTAAAATGCACAGCCTTAGGTACCTTAGGTAACCATCAGGGCTTGTCCACTGCTGGAACTGCTACCCTTAGTCTATCTGTCTTATAATGATTAAACATAATGTAAGAAATTTAGTGGTTCAGGCCAAATAATTGTTACAGAAAGTCCTCCCAAGGGCACCCTCTCTCTCTATTTCTGTGTACTGGACACGATTTTCTCATGATTAAAATTCAGGTGCAGAGTTCTTAATCAGGCACAAATAAACAAGAATTATGCTTGTGCTGGGCTGACAGCGTGGGAGAGCTGGTGGCTTTGCTCTGAGGACAGGCCACTAGCACATGCTTCCCCTGGAGTTTGATCAAGGTGGTCACCACAAGTCTGTGAGTGCCTTTGCACAGCTGAGGAGCCTTTCTTTCACGGGGAGAATCCAAGAATATCCTGAACTGGAAAGGAACCACAAGGATCATCCGACTCCTGGCCCTGAACAGGACAGCCCCATGCGCCTGAGAGTGTTGAACCATTTGAAGGCTTGGAGCATGTGGACATAACCTGTCTCCTGCAGATGCTGAGAACTGAAAAGTACAGTGTGACAGTGCTGGGCTAGCTGTAGTCACAGCACAAGAGGGCATGATGATGGCCTGTGCAGCATCAGAACATGAAAATTGAGACACATTTGCAGGTACAGAGATAAATGGAAACTTAAAACACCATTGTCCTAAGCAGTCTTAAATACATAATCACACAAACCCAAGACTTTGAGGGAGAAGGACCAAGGTTTTCTTCCAAAACACCTTTTGACATTTTTCAGCAGCTGCTTGAAAGGGTATGTCTGTGTGTCTGTGCATGTGTGCATGTGCTGGGGAGGAGCAGGGGAGGACACACAGGACACACTTAGCTGGCAAGTTGATTTTGAAACTACTGGAGATTGTCCTGTTCAAACAATTATTTGAAAAGAGCTTTGCTTCTGAACCTTCTTCACAAAGACACCACCAGGTCATTGTGGATAAACCCATGCAAGTGAACTATAGAAGTGCAAAAATGACCTGAGTGAGGCATTGCAGAATGAAATGTCCCTTACAGGCTGCAGTGAGAATGCTGTTGCAAAGTTCCTCTCCTCCAGCACTTTTTAACTTCCCACTTTTTAACTTAATCTAGATGATTTGTCAAAAAATAGTAGCAGGAAGAATTCAGAGAGTGAGCACATTTATTGAATATGATTATATTACCTTTTTTAAAAAAGCTTTTATTGATCCTATTTTCCTCTGGATGTTTATGGATGCATTTGTATGCATTTATATATATCTTCGTGTAAATTTTATAAATAAGATGTATTAATATTACAGGGCCTTTCATCAAGACAGCTGGATGTGGAAGTTTTTGTATCTTTATGGTAGAGGCATTTGTGTAAGAAAAACATTTTTCAATTTAGTCTGTCTAATTTCAATTAGGCTGAAAACTAAGCAATAAAGGGCATATTGGCAAGAAGTATACCATAGCCAACAGCGATATAAATGCTATGAGTGAAAGCTCTGTTTAGAAAAGGAGGCTGTATTTAACAAAGGCAACTACTAGCTGACTAATGTTTATGTTTGCCTTTCCAGCAAGTGATATTGAAGTTGCGTGCAGGACAGTGGCAGCTCGGCAGAGAAGGTGCCAGCTGGCTCCAGGTAGATCCTAAGTCAGTGTCACGATCATGGAAATTCTGCTAGGTGATGAGAGCGAATCCAGTGTAAGTTAAGTGCAGAAGGAAGGAGGCTGGAAAAGGAGAGCAGAGCCGGGAGAAGGATCTCAGCAGAGGGTGAGCGCATCGGCAGGTGGCAGCATCGCCACAGCTCAGGCAGCCCCCATCACTCCCGCTGCAAGTTTTACAGATGGAAAGTTCTTTGACCTTTCATAAATTTATTGTCACCCCGGTTGAGAGGCACTAGGTGCAAATAGTCCGCCCCTCCTTCAGTGTTTGCCTGTGACTGGCTCTGGTAATTAGAGATTTCCAACTCTCCGAGCTGCTCGGCTCATTTGTTTCACTCATTGTTTTTGCTACGTGACACAAGCTAAATTCTCCAGCTTGTATTTACATGAGCCGGTTCTCAGCCTCACGCAGAGAGGAACCGGGCTACAGTCCGCTAGAGCTGGGAGAGGATGGGAGAGTGCGAGGGAGCGTGGGGAGAGGCAATGAGCTTTGGGCCGCCTGTAAAGAGCGTGAGTTTGGTGCTCAGAGCCTGCATTCAAGCACCGTTGTTAAAATCGGCAGCTCTGGGCGGAATTTCAAGAGCAGGCTTTTAGAGGGATTCCTAAAATAATCTGAGGGTTTTGTTTGCTCTGGCGCTTCTGGCTGATAAATGCACGCATAAATGTCAGCGCTTGCTAGTGGATGTATTATATCCTCATACTTAACAACGAGTGCACCGTCCTGACCAAGACGTGGCAATCAGCCGCCTAGTTTTGATGTCAAGTAGCAGCTTTTAAGGAGTTTCTCTCCTTTTTTTTTTGTCTTTCTCCAACCCACACTTCCCCCCGCCTCACGCATATGAAATACACTTTGCAGAGAAGGGCCCTCCTTTTCAGGTTTTATCAGACTCAGGAATCAAAGGTCAAGCTCCAAATAATGACCCTCCCCCCACAAATTTCAATTACTCATTTCACAGTGAAGTTAGTTTATCTTCAACTACAATCCAATTAGACTTTCACCCCTGACATACTGGTGAAGTGATAGTACTATTTTTTTTCTTTTGATTGTTTTTAATCTATCTGCTACTGTAGACACAGAATTATTCAGCCCTGATTAAACATTTTCAAGCTGTCTCAACAAGCCAATCATGTGCACATACATTTTCACACACGTTTCTCACAGTAAATTAGTAACAATTGCTTATATGGTTAATAGTTCAGAAAATGAAGTTCTGCCTTCAGAGGTGTATTGTACTGCCACAATATGCACCCCAAATTGACACTACATAGTTGTGTATGCAGGTTCTACTTAAAATGATGGTAGACTGAAGCACCAGGATTCATTAAATTGAGCAGAGTTTCTCATTAAATGTGTAGATTGACACTCAGAACTGACTGTCATTTGGGTTTTTTTCCATCTGTTTTTCCATACCATCAATGTTTTATTTAGAGTGAAACTTTACTGCCCAATTTCTGAATTACCTGATGGCTGAGAGGTACCTGGTTTGTGGGGGGAAAAACAAGTAGAAAAATATTTTGCATTATTATTTTTCTGGAAAAGACAACTGGGAGTTTTCAGGTTTAAGATCTTGATCTTGTCTTCTTCTTTTTTTTTTTTTTTTTGTGTAAATTATACTCTGAACAATGTATGTTATCTGGTTTGCAATGTGCAGAGTATGCATTTACATTTGTTTTCTAAAGGGAACCCAGTTACTTCTCATCTATTTTCTATAATAATCTCCTCTGCAGAGGTGTTAGCAAGTATATTTCATTTTAACTGTGCCCTATAAATCCTTCATGGAAAATTCCAATTAATATGGCTATGTAGCAAGCTGGGCCAAAAAATTAACTGATCTGTTCTTGCTCAGCAATGTGACTTGATGAATACAGGAATGGAACAGACTCAATACAAAAATATTCTTTCTCCTTAAGGAGCTGAAGTCACCGGGTGCCACTGTTTTGCATCTTAACATAAAAATCTATAAGACTGCACCTTCTGGTACTAACAGATAACACCAGAATGCTCTACCCCATGGCAATTTGCTGAGATGCAAGATATCAGTGCCCCGAGACTCTCAAAAGATTTTTTTCCTTTCCATAAACATGGAACCTCCATCACTGAAGAGCAGAACTTGAAGAACACTCCCACCATAATTCAGCCTACAGGGAGAATGCTGATTTTGGGAAGAGAAATTATGAAAGCTGGACATTAATGAGCCAGAAAACTTGGAAAGGACATCCTTCTAAAATAGAGGGAAATCTTCAGGATACACAGTCCATTTGTTAAGAATGTTAAAAAACATGAACTCTGTGGAACACTGAATGAGAGCATACCCTCAGGGGATGGGGCAGTAAGGCCATGAAGACTCCTGTATTATATCCTGATGGCCTCCTGGGTGAGTCCAGAAGAGGTTCATAAAATGGTTTCTGTTACGTATCCGTACTTGGGACATATTTCACAGTACCACAGAATAGCTGAGGTAGGATGCCATCCAGTCCAACCCAGCTCAGTTAGTGTCATGTTCAGACTGCTTTTGAGTATCTCTAAGAATGGAGACTCTGTAACCCCCCTGGGCAACCCGTGCCAGAGGCTGGTCACCCTCAGAGGCAGAGCTTTCTGTGTGTCTGTTTGTACCTGCTGTCTCTGGTGCTGCCTCTGGGCTCCACTGGAAAGCCTGAATGCCTCCTCTGCATCTGTGCTTCAGGCATTTATGCACATTGGTGAGATTCCTCTGAGCTTCTCCCAGCTGAACAGTTCCAGCTCTTTTATCCTCTCCTCACAGGAGAGATATTCTAGTCCCTGCATCATCTTCATGGTGCTTTTCTGGACTCTTTCCAGTAGCTCAATTTCTCTTGCACTGGGGACACACCTGGACACACCACTTTAGATGTTATTTCTCCATAAATTACACCAGGTTCCTAGGCCTCCTGGTACCACTCAGTCACCATCAGCAGACAATTTACTTCACCAAACTGACAGAGGTTGGCATGGAGCAGCACAAGTGAGATACTGCTCCCAGTTCACAGGAAGAGTTGGGAGGGTTCTTCTCCTACCCTTGTGCCCTGAGCAGTGCAAGGGCTACAAATGCAATTGGTTCATATTCAGAAGTGCTCAGTCTCCATATGGATGGTAGGAGGAAGAATCCACACGTGTTTTCAACATGGAAACTACATCCACACCCTATTTCCATATTACACATATTGGGCTGGAGTCCTTATTTAGTTTTCAATAGAACATCATAGTTTTCTGAATTTTTACATAATGTTCTAAATATTCTGAGAGAATTGCATAAATTGCATAAAATATCCCCAGTCAAGTTCCCAAGTACAGATGTCAAAGTCATGTGTACTTCTAATGGCGAGAAAGTGTGTTGAAATTGTGGTCAAGTAATTTTTTTTTCTGGTATTTCTCATTACAGTTTTTAAATTGGAATATTTGAAAAGTCTTTCAACTCCATAGTAAAGGGGATAAAGGCCTTATTTCCCCAAATGTTTCACATAAAAATATAATAAACCAAGTTAAAAAGTGAAAAATACATGAAGCCAATTTCCACAAGAAAATGGCCTTAATCTAGTAGAATTTTTGTTCAATTTCACAATTCAGCTCCCTCAGTTTTTGTAAGCCCTCTTAAGCTAAGCTTAACTGTGTGTCAAGAAGTCCTACTAATGTTTAAAACTGTTCCATTGATATTGGTCATATTTTTTCCTACCATGATTTGTATCTGTACAGATCTTGATATAAATGCTACTTGTGTGCTTTTGTATCTTTAAGTCAACGAAAATAACAACATGCTAAAAACGTTATGCTCCATGAACATAATTTGATGAGCAGAGAAAACAATGTTTATGGATTATCTCGTGAAAATATAGCTACCAAAAGTGGACGTTGTGGATCAATACAGTATTATGAAAAAAATAGCACAAGGATTTCTTAACATTACAACACTTACATTAAATAAGTAAATGACATTAATTACTTCAGGAACAGATTTCAGTGTGTTGCTTTAGATGCCTGAGTTTCTTCTACATTGCCCAGAGCTGTTTTTATTGCCTTGCTTGATCTTTAGAAAAAATTGACTGAGGTGAACCAAAAGGTGACTTGGTTTGCATAGATTTAAGCTCAAAGCCTTCACCATAAGGAATAGAGCATAACCAATAGGCTTCATAAGGCTGTCTGGAAAGGACTGATTCTCTGTTTTCTTGTTGATTCTGGGAAGCAAGAATAGTCATGAATGAAAAATCTTTTCATTCAGAGAAATTGAGTGTAAGAGAGTGCATGGCTTTGTAGCATGGAGCCAGAGAACTGTACTGGCAGAATGACGTTGTTGGGATCCTTGTGTTGAGTACCCAGGGCTCATCGTTTTTCTGCCCAGGACTGGGTGCATCATGGTTCTAACCAGCTCTTGCTAGCTAATTCGGATTCTTCCTTGCTCTGTCACTGTAATTTTTGAATTCCTTTTTAAGTAATTGATACAATATTTTTCCACAGATACAGGATATATAAGCCACTCTTCTAATTTTGAGTAGTGGAATGGTCCAGTTTTTATTTACTCTGCTGTACTTTTAGCAAAAATACATTTTAAGTAGCTGTGCAGCTCCCTTTCTCTCCCCACAGGAAAATAAATTTAAAAGAATATATTTACTGGAAACTTGGAAAGCACTGATATTTAAAAAATAAAATCTAATCTAGTTCACTCTAGATATAGTCTGTGCTGTGGAAACAAATCTCAGAAGGAGTAAGAGGAGCAGAAATATCATATTTCTACATTGATGGAAAAATTCAGGAGTATCTTTCTAAAATGCTTTCAGATATGTTGATGGGAACCCGTTACAGCATTTTAAGGCGACAATTAATTAATTAGAGCTAGCTAGAAAATAATTATTGTGTCAGAAAATGACATCTGTAAGATAAACTTGCAAGTTTACCACACACAGTTCTGTTCATCTATGTAAATATTTTCATATCTGCCAGTAGTTAGCCTACACTGGATGCAGTTTTGGAAATCAGCATGTGTCATTAGCATCCCAGAGAAGATAAGGTACTCCAGGCATTTCTAACAATAAGAAGCACTTTTTATATGAATGCTTAGTATATATCTGGGCACATACTGATCATACATTGTTTATTTCTGCAGGTTCTGTTCTGCACTGGCTAACTGGAAAAAAAAATCTAAAAAATTTTATTTTAAAAATTATTTTATTTTCCTGTTATCCTGCTTCCTTTCACAAGCTGGTTCACTGTGTGCTTTGTTTTTGTTGCTCTTTGAATTACTTGAAGAATGACACTAGGTAGTCATTGTAAAGAGTTAACACTTATTCGGCATTTACTTAATGTTTTACTTACAGTTCTCTGTTTATGTAGTTTTGCTGTAAACACAGAATGCAGCAGAGTACTTGAAAAAAGGTGATGGGTCATTGGTCTGTGGGGCTGAAACAAGGGTCATTTTCTAACTTCTTCCCTACCAGCAGCAAAAACATTCCGACCAAAAGGACACTGCTTCTCAAGAAATTCTAGCAAAGATTGCATTCACCTCCACAGCGCAGAAATATTCAGAGCTTGTGGGTCACAGAGATCTTTGTTCCTCTATGCATATCTGAATGTGTGGCACTGATTTAGCTGGATTGTCTTGGTTGTCAGCACATTTCTTCACTAAGTCCATGTCTGTTTGCTCCTGCTCTGGAGCCAGTGCCACCTGGGAAGGTATGTGTTCCATGTCCTGGTGATGAAGCCAACCGCAGAGGAGATTGTATTGTGCTGGGTGGTGGTTTATTCCACAACTAAGTAAAAGCACCATGTCTTCAAAACTAGCATGGCTGGTTTATTTTATCCCAAGGAGTTACATCTGCACAGAGGCCTGGTGAAATGCATTTGGTGACTTATGCTATTATCACGCTTTCCTTAAGAGTTATTTGGCTGGGCAGCATGCACAAAGAAACCAATTTACAGCCCATCAATATTGCCATATTTGTAAAGTATCCTGGAAGTCTGACTGGCTTTCTAGGCCTTAGTACATCAGCACATCAGCAATTTGCCTCAGGATCTGGCTCCTTAAAGATTATGGTGATGACTACAGCTTTTAAGTAAATGATCCCACACTTACATTTCTAGATGCAAGCTCCAATTTTGTGATAAATCAAAGCACTTCATGCTCTGCTTCCTGGAGGTCACAGCAAAGCTAAAGTGGATTTGCTTCATTTATGGTTACTGAGATATGTATTTTGTGATTCTCTTTATTTTCCCCTTCTGCCCCAGTGCAGCAGCACAATCAGTGGATGCATTACTTGTAGGCAGTGCCTGCATGTTATGCCAAGGGGGATTCCAGCTTACAGTAATTACATTTTTATAACTACAGTATTGTTCTAGGTTGCTTCTTTTTATATTTGAAAATATTAAGTTCCTTTGTAATTTCCCCATACAGATTTTCTTGGGGTTTGAGAGAAAAGGAGGGGGGATAGCATGGCATGAGTGGTATTTAATCTGTTTCCATTCATGACTCTTCTGTCCTCTCTATTGTCCAGAGAAACTAAAGTCTAACCATCTGCTTCAAAACAGAATACTGTCCAAGAGGGCAAGATTATACGTAAGTTTTCATTTTAATTAAAAAGGGGCAAAAAGACTTAGAAAAAATGTCAAATCTTTCCTTTAACAGGGCAAGAGCATGTTTCCTCAGCAGATACAGGCTGTATGCAAAATGCATAAATACCTATTTCTTATTACTGAAGAATTTATACAAGGTACCTGAATGATTCTCTCCAAGGCATTTTTTTTTTTTCTTTCAGTGTTGAAATACTATATGGCTTCTCTGAGGGAGAATTAATCTACAGCTTTCAATAGAGTACCATGGGATAAAATAAACAGTGCTTTAATATCTCTTCTAAAGGACATACTATAAAAATAAAAGTGACACATTTTTTACTTGTTTTGAGTGCACAATTTTTCACACCACAAGTAACTATGTAATTTATTGGAAATTACACATTTACTTTATTCATTAGTACTTGTAAAAAATAATTGAATTACTTCTAGCCTATTCTAGTTTTATGGAAAATGAAGAATGACCTGATTCAAACATTATTAACTAAATTAAGTAATTCTTTATGAGGCATTTATTTCTAGACTGCCAGGACTTTCAGCTGCAAATAAGCCCCTTAGACCAGGGTAGAGATTAGCTCAGTATAAGCACAGAGCTTCCCATTCTCACTTTATAACATTCATCTGATTAGATCCTGCAAGATCTGTAGCTCACAATAACAGACAGAGAACAAGAATTAAAAGAAGGTGGCAGATATATGGGAAAAAATGGAGAAGGAGAGAGCTTTCCTTAATCTATAAGAAATGTGTCAGGCCAAAACTCGGAAATAATACGGTAAAACAAAGTGCTTGTCAATTAGAGTAAGTTAAATATATTCTACTAATTTGGTAACAGTTCACTCTGCTGCTTTTCTATGTTTTTGCTACTTGCCAATGTGCTGTAGCATGAAGGAAAGTGTGGCAGTGTACCACCAAGCAGCACACTACAAGCTTTGCCAAAAGGTTGGACTGTGATCACACATTTAACACTGACCAACGCTGCGGTAAAAAATAAGAAAAATCAGTCTACAACAGGGAAATAGCTGTTCTGTAGGTGATGTAAATCATGTGAGCTGGGTAAAATGCACCCTATTATGATCACAGATCCTGATGAAACAGCTTCAGACCTGAAGCCATTTTCTCTGAGACCTTGTGGAAGTTCCACAAAGGAAAAAATGGCAAAGAACATCTCCATATATAATCAAAAGGAGGAAGAAGTAGGAAATATAAGGCTGTTCCAAAAAATTCCTTTCTTAGAAAAAAAACCATGCACCTAATAATGAAAGAATCTGCTAACATTTGACAGAAAGGAATAAATACCCATCAGAGAGTTGTAAGGGGCAAATTATATCAAAACAATTACATGACAGGCAAAGGAAGAATCTGACAGCATATACATCTTTTGGTAAAGCATTTTGCATGGTGGTCTTAAAATTAAGCTTGGCCAAAGTGAATTAGGTCAAATGGTTACTAGTTCAAAACTTACGGGAAACCATACCCAGTTTATTAACGGTACGTTTTCAAAATGGAAGAACGCAGTGAATGAATCTTGACAGAGATCTGTCCTGGTTTGAGTTTTTCACTAGAGAATTGGGCAAAGGACTTGAAAAGATGCTTAAGGAACTTGTTAGATCAGCTGATGCAGGTGGACATGATTAGAATTGAAAAAAGTGTTTCTGACAAATTGAAAAGATAAAAATATTGAACCAGCAGAGCAGCATTCTTAGATAAGAATAAGTACTTGCAAGAACAAATGCAAGCTGACTAGGCAGGAGGGCTGAATCATGTGGGGATTCAATGGGCCCCAGAGTGAGTCAATCATGCCAATGGTGTCACAAAAACAAAACCACCACCATGGGCTTTTAAGAATATACACTGAAAAACATGTGACCTTGAGCACCAAGCATGACAGAGTTCAAGAAGCATTTGGACAACACTCTCAGGTAGTTGGTGCCACTCTTGGGGTGGTCCTGTGCAGGGCCAGGAGTCAGATTTGACAATCCTTGTGGCTCTTTTCCAGTTCTATGATTCTGTGATTGTATCCTGCTCAGTGTTGGAATGGCCCAAGCTGACACACCATGTTCAGTTTGTTAATACCATGTTTTTCACAAGAGGAAAATCAAATTATGAAAGATTGAAAAAAGATCAGTGTGACCTGTTAGAACAGGTTGATTGAAATCATGCTATTTAGCTTAGAGAAAGAGAGTCATAACTATATTTTTTTTTATATCTATGGCAGGAATAAACTTTTTTCCTACTCAGTAAAAATGTGCTTCTTCTGAATTAAAACAAATGAATAAACAGACAGAAGAATCCTTCTCTGGAAGTAACAAGTACACGGTTTTGTCAGGGAGTTTTGTGGAATCTCCAGTGCAAGAGTTTCCAAAAATAGTTGGAATATGTCTTTGTTATGAATGAAGAAAATAGAGATGGGCCTCAGCTGATGGATGGATGAGATGATGCTGTAAGTTCCTTCTTCCATGTGGCCTGTGACTTTTGTAGGACCCAATGACCAAGTAAATAGCTGGCTTATGAATTGGTAAATTTTATCATGACAATCATTTCTGAATTTCTGATTTCTGAAATAAGGTAACTACTCATAGAGAAGAAAAAAAAGCCTGAGGCTTAATTACAGTTTTTGTGAGACCTTTTGTACCACATTGATGAAAAGAATCCATAGGAACATAAAGAACCTATATCTCAGTCCCACCCTTAATATCATGCGCAACTGCAATGCAGTAAGTACAGCATTTTGATGAAACATCTATTTTTTAAATTAAGAGTCTTCAGCTGTTTACAGTTTTGAAATAGAATCTGTTTTTCAAAACCAGCCACAATGTACTGAAAAAGCATGAAAAGAAGGAGAAAAACAGCCACAACAATTATTGATAGTCTTGTATGATATACAGCAGTCTGAAGAGCAGAAAACAGGAATGTTCCAATATTTCTCACTGCAGAGATTACAATACTAAGGAACCTGCTTGTTTTGTTTTATAATCTTAATGTACTTGTGCAATGGTCTACATGCATATGAAATGCCTTCTTTAAAAATGCATTACAAAAATATATTGCAAAAGTCAAAACTTTGCACTAAGACCCAACTCATCTCTCTTAGTTAAGTGAACTTGCTTAGGACATATCTTCAGGTAACACTCTGACCCATAAAAATCTCTTAGGTGGACAAACAAGATTAACAGCCTGAGATTTCATGCTATTCAGAGCTGAAAGGCCTTACTCAATTTCTATCTCATGTACAATCAGTGCTGCTACACAGTTGTTTTTGTAGAGTAAACAATATAGCTTGGGTTCCAGTCTAGAACAAACCAAATTTTAAATACAGCTGTTCGTAGCTGAAGTTTCCTGGAGGAAATGTCATGGATTCATGGATATTTCTCCTATCTGTGGTTTTTCTTCCTCTAATTTCAATCTGATCTCAAGAGAGGTCCAACAGAAAAGACTGTTTTTGGTGATTTTTGTCAATCATTACAGTTCTAAGGGGTAATGAGTTGACCTCAGCATCTCCAAATATTTTGGGGTCACCATGTCCACAGCATGATGGGGTTTTTTGGTTGGTACAAGGCTTGTATTTCTGTAACTGAGGTAATCTATGGTTCAGAACATGGCCAGACTTTATAACCAGTCTCAATATATCTGTAAGTTTCATATTCCTGACATAAATTCAATGATTAGAATAGAATAAGGAAGGGCCATGCTCATCAAATATGTGCTTTCTATAGATTAGAAATGACTATTAGTCAAGGTAAAAGATGTTGTAGCATATAATTAAAATAAAATACTGGAAGATTTGGAAATGATTGTGGGTAGGAAAGAAAGGGATGTAGGGAAGAAAGTATTTCTTTAGCTTATCTGTAGAGGAAGAGGAAATGGGGATTTTTATTTTTATTTATTTTAATTGTGGAACCAGAGGTTATTTGCATTTTAGCAGTATTTTTTTTTTTTAGCTTTCAGCACATTTTTAATATTGGTAGAGAAAAAGGGGAAAACCCCCACATTATTAGAATAGTATGCTATCTGTCTTCTGATATATTTGCAAAGAATTGGTAGCAAAAGAGATTTTACCAGAAACGTTGCCCTTAGCCTCAATAGCCCTGGAGGCTTGAATCCATAATCTCTGCTCTTCTGGTCACAATACATAATTGCATTGTCTAAATAATTTTACCTAAAATTATATTTTTCCTTATGACAGTGGTTTTTTTCTTTTTTGAGAATGATTAAGCTCACCATTAGTGATTTCAGCATCACTGGGTTAGTGTCTGAGCGTCAGATCTTCATGTCTGAACACTTATTGCAATCAGGGAAATTCAGCCTACTATCTCCTCCCTATGATGAAGTTGTAAAATGGTAACAGCATCATAAATTTAAAACAGACACTGTCTGTATTTTTGTAGGCCACCTACTCATGTCCCCTCAGGAGATTCCCACAACTGCATGGGATGGCTGAGATCCTGCAGCCGAGGGCTGCACAGGTAAGTTGGTGGATCCTGTCTACTTTGTGCTTGTTCAACAACTTTTTGATGTGCTATATGAAAGCATAAGATGGTGAACACAGGTGGGTTTCTTACCCAAGGTGCAACAGATGCCACAGCAAACCAGAACACGCTGTCTGTCTCATGTTCAGACCAAGTGTGCAAGCAACCAAATCAATTCTGCCTGCACATGCTCTTCCTTATGGGTTTTTCAAGGCCAAAATGATGAACATTATATAATGATTTTGTCTGTAACATTTTAATGTCATCATGAATTTTCCTCTTCAGTATAAAGGATAACTTTATGATGAGCTCATCGAAGGAAGCAAAAATATTAAATGAAAAATAATTAAAGGTATAAGTATGGCATTGACAGTTTTATATATATTCTGCTTGCCAAAGATTTTATTAAATGATAACTAGCACAGAATTCCCAAACTTCATCAAGCTTTCATCTTTCTTGATATGATAGAAATCCAGAAAGATCTTGTCCCAACTTTGCAAGTCCATGTTAATTCCTGCAAGTTTGTATAGATTAGAACTGTACTATCACCCTAAACCCCCACAATTTCTTGTCTCAGGCATTAAAATCTTAATAAACCTATAAAATTAAACTTCATAAATCTTTGCATTGTTGTTAAATTATTCACATGGTGTTATATGAAAACATATGACAATTTTTTTTAAATGTATCAGTCAAGCATCTTTCAATCATCTGAGATGCTGCTGTGCTGGTGATTTTTTTGAATCTTGCCATTTGAATTTTCTGAATAAGTTTTAATTTATTCAATTCACTCTTGTTTCCAAGTGTTTCTTTTATGAATTTGACAGATTCGCTTGTATTACCCTTCTATTTTATTTTTTTCTTGTTTCTATTTCCCTTTCTATCTGCCATATCCTCTTTTTTGCCATTCTGGCAATCTATCGCTTTAATGTAGAAGAAGATATTCCTTATTATCTGATCTTCCCTGGTTGTACTTAACTTTGTGACATTCTTCCTCTCTGAGTGACCTTTGTAATGTAAACTTTCATTTCTGTCTCCTGAAAATGTATTCTGACAGTAAAGTCTGGCACACCTTTAATTCTTAAATACAGAAGTCACACTTCTTGACATTCCCATATCCACTTTCCATGCTTACATTTCAGCATTATGACAATTGGATTGGGTTGCTAAGTTGCATTACACATTTCCATATTCCTTTTATGAATTGTCACACATTATTCTTTGGTGTTGAACCAGAATGTGAAGTAAGAGTGGGTTTTCAACGGAGAAAGTAATTCAAGAACAATGAAACAAACAAAATCCAAATTCAATAATAATAAATATATTTGTTAATATGGGGTTAAATTTCAAGTACCTTTTGGTTATTTCTAGCACAGAAGCCTTTACAGTGTCTTATCAGGGTTAGTCCCCAGAATCAGAAATAATTTAAAGCACAAAAATAACATGGGGTAGTTTCAATTTCTAAAACGCTCAAAGCATCATGAATATGGAAAGGAGCACTTAAGGTATCTAAACTATCCAAACTATCTTAACTCTCTACTTACCTCATCATTTTGAGAAAAGCAGAGAAACTTCAGCAAACTCTACCAGAATGCTACTGGTGTACACCCAACTAGTGATCACAGCCTGGTGTTAGTCCTTATCTTAATACACCCCTCCAGGATTTAGGAGCTTGTTTTATTCTCAGTTTATACCTTTAGGATTTATTGTAACCCCCTGTGACTGTTTTGTAGCCTTGAAAATTCAGGGAGGTCTCTTTACTGAATTCACAAGTTTGAACTAGGAAAAATGGGTCCATTAAAGGGAACAAACATAAAAATCAGTACAGTTTAAAGAAAGTTCTAAGTACATTTCACTTTATTTAATGATATTTTTTTTTTGAAAGAGCAGAACCTTCAGATTAGATTGTCAGACTATTTCAGAAGTGTGAAAGATTGGTCTGAAAATCCACAGTCATGATCCTTGTATCAGTTTGTTGTGTGTCTGCTAAACAGGAAGTCAGCATGAGTGAGGCACAGGTTAATCTATATTATAAAAGAAAGTGAGTGGGGAAAGAAAAGCAAAATGCTAACAAAAATAAATTATATTATTTCATTGTCCTGATCAGAGCCTTGTATAAATCCTAATGAAAATGTTTGTAATTTTCGTTGAAACACCACAAAAATTACAAGAAGGACAAGTGAATAATATTAAGATTAGTTTTCAGAAAACAGTTTTTGTGTCCAGTGCACCATGTTCACAATATCCTGGACTTTAAAAAGGGCGCAGAACTGAGCAAATGAACGTTAATGATCTTGATGATTTCTCTAGGTTGGCACAAAAAAATCCTAAAATACCCAAAATAGCAAGTCAGAATAGAGATACTGATAATGTCTGTGTGTGTGTGGGTGTATCTTCTATCCCTGTCCACATCAAATTCAGCTGGTGCTTTCCCATGGACATCAGCTGACCACAAAGTATATATTTGTTTAGTTTATTCCTGGAAACACTTCCAACAGTGTAAATGAAGAACTGAAACTCTGTACAAACTTGTTCATTCCTTGACCTCCTCTTTCAGTCATATTATTATTTATTTGCAACTTGTCATCAAGCTGAAATTTGTAGCACTTGTTTATTCAAGTGTTATTTACCTGACTTATCTACTGAACGTGTCATAGCAAGTTTTACCATTCTTAAATAAATCCATGATTAAATTGAACTGATTTAATAATTAGTTTCAATAACGATTTTCTAATCCCTGAGAAAGCACATAAAAATATTTAATAAGAAGGTTACAAAATTTTTAGATAATGGAGAAAAAAAAGAGAAAAATCCATTTTAACTAAAAAAAACCCAAACAAAACAAAAACCCTGGTCCCAAAAATTCACTCCTAAGAAAAGTAATTTTAAAGGAAAAAACATATTTTTAGTCAAAACACTGCAGTCTGTTAAACTGAAATGATGTTAGTTGCATGCATTATATTTTTTCTCTAGTAGAATTCTTAGCAAACTAGATATCAAAACAAAATAAAATTTTCAGTAATAAGTAGTGTAAAAGTGTCATGACCTTATACTGAAATGTTTGTTTCTTCATAATGTCTCTAAATCTACACAAAATCCTTTTTAACAGAAAAGCATAATTCCTTCCAATTCAGAAACTGCTTAGGAAAAAATGCTATAACTGGATAGCAAAGGAAATTACTTTAGGCAAACATAATGGCTCTTTTTGGACTTAAAGTTTAAAAATCTATTAAAAATTGCTCCTAATCCAAATCGTGACCCAACCCTTTTGCAAGTCTGTAGCAAAACATGGCTTTACAGCTTTCCCAGAAGTTAACAAATATTCTCTTGGCATTCAAGGAAAGTATATAAGAGCAGGAAAGAACACCCTGTCAGCAGAACTTTAATTTTATAATCTCAGAAGACAAGAACATAAAATTACCATGCTAGGTCAGGCTACATGGTCATGTAATGCACTATTGTAACTTTACTGGTGGCTACCATAGGGCATTTAAGTTCTCTGTATAAACTTTGACCTTCTGTTCATTTCATAGATTACATATCAAGCTTGGAAAAAAACCCAGACAGTTTCTTGTTTTGTTATTATTTTTTTTTCCCACGCATTAAAAAAGTTATTTTCATTTTTATGTGCCTTACTGTGAGGGATTTTTTTTCTGTAATTTTTGCTTTTTAAAGCATTTTCAGTTGGTCATGAATAAGGAGGATAATTCCACTTTTTTCAGATTTTCTAATGCTTTCTTTACCTCTTCTGTTCAGCTGTACAGTTTGCAATGAAACACATGAGAAATATATTTTGGTGGTAGGAGTGGTTCACTGGTAATTTGAATGGCTTATACATGATCTTAAAAAAATTTGTCACTTGTAGGCATCCATTTTTTTTTTCCAGTTTCTTGTAATTTGTTTTTAATTGGCTGTCTTCTCTCTGGAGGGGTGATTTTTTTTTCTGCTGGTCTTAGCTACAGCAGGAGATGTCCACCCAGGTAAATGAACATCAAAGAATTTGACATTCTGCTAAGCTAATATTGTCATTTTTAAGTACCCTAGGAAAAGCAGCTCAAGAAATCCCCAGTTTAACTATCACCACAAAGTTCTAACAACATTGTGGTTTGTAGATTGCCACTTAACTTTGCGTAATACATTAATAAGCAGACTACCTCATTATCCCTTTGCTTTGATTTTTGTTTGGACTCAGCATAAATCATAAACAGCCAGTAAAAATGTTCAAACCCCAGAATCTTTTCTTATTTGCTGAAATGCCTTCACCTGAGATTTTTCTATTTGGATTTCAGAATGAAGGCTACAGAATTTGTCATGGACAGTGGTAAAAGACTCCTTAAGGCAGAAAAAAGTAGTTAGGTCTTGCCTCCTATCCTTTGCTCCAAAGGACATTCTCTATAAGACCCACAGAAAAGATTTTTATGATTCATTCAGAATTACCTGAGGAAGTATGACCTTAGGTACAGTGTAATCTGAATATCAGAGAGTCCCCCAAAATAAAAATTGCCTCACTTAATCCCGTATTATAGGGGATGATTCATAAAACAGATGAAAAAATAGGGTCTTTCCTAATTTTGGGCCTTCCAGTATGCCCTCAACAGCATTTTCAATTAAAACTTGGACATTTTGCAATTTCTCAGGGGCTTTGGGTCAAGATACAGGAAAGAGCATGACTCTGCTACATTGTGACTTAGAACAGGGTAGAAGTTAATTGTTTCTGTGAGTTCAACTTTCAGATCCCTTTGTCTCTCCTGAAGGAAGGAAACCAGAGTGAGGAACTTAGTGATGGTTGATACAAATCATGACTGAGATGCCCTGATAGCTGACAGCTTCTTGTGCAGTGCAGGGCTGGTGCTGCTGAGGCTCCTGGTATGTTCCTTCCCAGCTTCTCAGTCCAGGGAATTTAGTTCTGTTTCATTGCATTGGCGATTAACTGTTGTGGAAAATTTAATAGTGATGGCTTATGCAAATCATGTGCTCTACAAGTAAAACAAATAAAAATGAGGAAATGTACACATTGTACCTTTGAAAGGTTGCGAGCAGTGGCGCAGAAGACTTGGGTTACAATAACATCTGAAATGAGCCTGGGAGTGAGAACATAGCAAGGCCTGTTTCAAAGGAGAGCCAGTTCACTAAACACCAGAGTGATTTAATGCACCATCAATTATTTCCTGCTTGTCACTTAAACAGGCTCCACATATGCATGGCAGGTCATGAGTGCAAAGAGGAGGTAGAAAGCATGATTTATTGGCTGGGGCAAACACCTGCGAATTAAGCAGCTCAGAAATTAGCCACAAGTAGCATATTAGTGCAGCTAATCAGGCACGGTTCAGTATTTCAGTTTCTTGATTTGCCCATAAATAAGGCTGTATGTGGCTGCCCTGGGGCGTTCTGGTGATTAACAGCCCTGACCTACAGTAAAGTGTGCAATCTAAACAATTTAGTGGGATCTGCAGGTGTACATTGTAAGCTTGTTGCCTATAAGGCTGCTACATTCAGTACATAGAAAGATTCTGGTATCTGGATGTCTTGTTCATACATTTAATCGCACCATTTAATGATCAATTTTCTTTTCATTCATTTACCAGGTCCTGTTAACATTAACGAGTTTTAAACTATGAGGCACTGATGCACAACTGTGAAACCCAGTTGTCTTCTTTGTCTTATTCAGATACCATAGAAACAAGATCACCACTCTTTATTGCACATTTTCATATCTGATACCACAGTCGTTGGCTTCCATCACAGCTGAAATGACAAGCTGCTACTTCATTATTTCGAGACCTGTGTTTGGCTGGCCTACCTGTTGGTTGCTGATGTAAAGGTGCTGTGTGGAGCAGCCTGTGCACAGCCAACAGCAAACTGCTGCTCTGGTTTTGCAAAACACTGAAACAAAGACAGAAATGCCTGATCACTACATGCTAGCACTTTAAGCATATGTGCTTGGAGGAGGTTTGGAGGTCTCTTGGAACACTAAATGTGAACTCAACACAAACCTGAGCAGCAGCCATTTCAACTTTAACTGTAAGAAAAATCACACCTATGGGACAGAAAAGAAAGAAAGAAAGATATCCTTCCAAAAAGCAAGATACTTGATAAAGCACCCTAGTTACTCAAAGCACTCACAGTAGCCTGCTGATTCCTCACCTCCAAAAGGATGCACAAGGACCTGGACTAGGATGAAGGTGAAGGACTGGTTATGCCATGTAGCCTCACCTGTGAAAGAATGGCATTGGAAATCTAGAGCTTTCCATGTTTTCATATAAAAAAGTGCTGGAACCTATTAGGAAGGAAGCACAGAATCATAAAAGATACATGCCTGAGGAAAAGCAAGGTGACTATTTCTATTCACATTTTTCTCCTGCTGTATGAATAATATGGTAGGGCTTCTTGGACCACAAGGCAGCAATTCTTCTTACACAAATGCTTTATTATTTTAACACTGAGAACCTTGAATTATTTGAGCAAAAGAGTATTAAACATAAAAATTAAGTACACTGATAGACAGAGGCTACAACTGTGTTTCATAAGGGAAAACTTTACTCATAAGGGATACATAATTTCCTGTTTAATATTAAACATTAAATTTAATTAATTCTTTTTTCCTACAATTTCAGTTTATTTTTTCATCACACCATGCTGTACCAATGATTGCTGGGATACATAACTGAGTGTGACACTGAACCTGACCTGGAATATCTTAGCTTAGGTTTCTAGATTGAAAACACCAAGGCCCAGTTCCAGCCAATTTCTGTCCATAACCCTCATCAGAGAATGTCTTGATCAGTTCCCCTAGACAAGCACAGACAACATGTCCCAGTCTTCTCACTAGAAGGACACCCCATGCCTTCCATGGGATAGATAGAAGCACCCGTCAAGGTTGGTTTTTCTTGATCTAAAGAGATTTTTTTTTCCCATTGGGACTCAGTTACAAAATCTGCTAAATTTCTTTCAGAATTCATATAACTTTATATTGGAACAGAGATAGTTATGCTCAGTGAAGTGATGCTGAGGGTGTGCAACATGTGCAGAGGAGGGTGGGATGAATGTGGTTTTGAATGTAAGGGATTGGAATACTGGAATGGGCAACAAAGACATCTCATCCCTGAACCTGCCTACCTAAGTTTTCAGCCAGGTCTGGGTAAGCACTGTTTAATTGATATTGTTCAGTCCCAGGAAATACCCAGCACTTCTGAAGCATTGCCTGTCAAAGAAGCAGTGCAAGTGAGTCATTAAATTGATGACATAGGCACACTTTGTGTATTTCTCTGGGCTTTTTTTGTTTGTTTGTTTGGTTTTTGTTTGGGTTTTTTATGTTTAGTTGTAGCAGAAATAAAATGGGACAAAATGGTTTTCCTAGCTGACATGAAATGTTGTTTTTTTTTGGAATAGTGTAAAAAAAGGGCTCTTTCCTAGTGCATTTTTTCTGGTGCATATTGCCCCCCTCATACCAGTATACTATAGACTCAGTAAAAAATAGTATTCAGTAAAAAAAGATAAAGAATTGACAACATAAGAGAAGAAAACAGAAATGAAATGGAGAAATTTACAATATTTTTATATGATACTGCAACACTTAGAAGAGTTACAGGGCACGTGTGCTAGAAAACAATCAAGAGTCTTGCAAGTATTGATATCAAAAAATGTTCAAAATATAATGTATAACCTAGAATAAAGATGGCAGTGTAGGAGCAGAATGAGATCTATTAAGATTCTTTTGATGCATCACATAACTTCAGTCAATGTCTTTGGCAAAGTTAAAGTCAAATTTGAAGGTGTTTCTATGATTTTGGAAAGTGTATGGTATCATCACATCACCAATGTGTCAGACCTTTGTTATAAAACAGCCTTTGCCTTTTGGTAAAGGAGATACTAAATTTAAAGTACAGCAAACTCAAAATGGCTAAATAAAACCAAGCAGATTTAAAAAAGGTTAAAAAACCTCAGATTTATTGTGAGAACTCTGAAATGATATCTAGATGATCCCCCTAGCAGCCCTTGAGATGTCAGAGATGATAATACAGTAACAACATTTGGGAAGTATTTCTAGTTTTACACTTAGCCTTTTGGCAGGAATTTATTAAGACAGAATAAGCCTGTGACTTTTCAATTCCAAGTACAATTTGTTTCTCTAATATATCTGCAGGAGTAATGTGTGATGGAATTTTTCCTTTGCTGGGCCCTGTACTTGTGGGTGATGATGTGCTATAATAGGTTCTCACAAGCCATATCTCAACAAGATAAAACACAACACATGTACATCTGTGGCCCAGTGTCAATGCCTTAAATGTACATCAGAAATGCATTAAATCTTCTGATTGCTATTTTGTTTGTACAGCTTGTTGGTTCAGACTTTCCTCTGTAATGTACCCCGCTGATTGCCTTGAATTATTGGCATATCCTTGGTAGAACAAGCACACCTTGTCCCAAAATTCAACATTGCAGATGTGGCTTGAATCCTTTCCTTTATTAGTAGAAACAGAAGAAATATTCTTCAAGTTATTCCAGTATGCTTCCTGAAAATATTTATTTCAGAATCAACCGGGTCTAGCAGAGCTTTGGACCAAAAGTAAAGGCAAGTGATATCACATAAGAAATTAATCCACACAGTTGTTTGCGTGCATCTGTGCCTGTGCCTATATATAATGACAAAACCATGTAGAAAATAAAGTATTATGGACAGCTATGAAAAATGGTGCATCAGAAGGGGCACTTTTAGTTTTGGATACTCTTTCTGGGCCAGATTCCCAGCAGGATCAAAGCTGTACATCTCACATCAGCTTGCTTGTCCATATGTGAAACTTTTCCCTTTAGAAAAATCAAATATTTTAGAAGTAACCTTGAGCTAAACTGTAATGGAAGCTTTAGTATCTGATACAAATAAAAAGTAATATTTTAGCACCATTCAGATTCAGTCTTCTGTCTTCCTGAACACAATTTCTGAGCAAAGAGAGCCTGATGGAAGCATATTTCTGGGCACAAAAATACAGAGATGCATTCTTGGGGTTTCAGTTTATGTTAAACTACCTCATAAGGTGTTCAGTGTGGAATGGTTACTGCTTTTGTAGATCAATTCTCTATTATCCCCCATTTGGTCACCAGCTTTGGTTGTTAAGGGCTGGGTCTCTGTGCCTGCATTGGTAGTGTGAGGCTGATAACTACTCCATGAACTGCACACCTTGTGACCTTTGGACTGACCAGGCTGGAGACATTAATGGAGGGAGCCTTTTCTCATTGGCATCCCAAAGTCTTCTTTCTGAAGGAGAATCATTGTAGAGCTACATGGGAAATGACAGATGCGTTTGCTTGGGAAAACACACTCAAGCAGGTCTGGTGGCCTTCTATGATGTGCTTATGATGTCAGTGGTTAAGGGAAGACCAGGATTTGACAACATTTGACACAACCCTTTATCTAAACTTGAGATATAGATTTGATGGATGAACCACTTGGAGAACAGAGTTGGCTGCATGGTCACTCTTGCAGTTTTGCGAGGCAATGGCTTCATGTCCATGAATACCAAGTGAAGACCAGTGACAAGTGGCTTTCCCCAGGGAAAAGCCATGGGGAGCAGTACGGTTTAACATCTTTGTCAGTGATGTGCACAGTGGTCTGCAGTGCACCCTCAGCAATTTTGTCCATGTCACCAAGATGTGTGGCACAGCTGACACACTGGAAGGAAGGGATGCCACCCAGAGGGATCTTGACAGGCTTAAAAGGTGGGTTCAAACCTCATGAAGTTCAATGAGGCCAAGGGCAAGGTCCTGCAGCTGGGCTGGGGCAATCCCAAGCACAGATACAAGCTGGGTGGAGAATGGATTGAGAACAGCCCTGGGGAGAAGGACCTGGGGGTGCTCAACATGACCTGGAAGTGTGTGCTTGTAGCCCAGAAAGCCAACCATAACCTGAGCTGCACTGTGGCCAGCAGGGCAAGGGAGGTGACTCTCCCCCTCTGCTCTGCTCTCATGAGACCTCACCTGGAGCACTACATTAAGTTCTGGTGCTCCAAGACAGGAATTTGTTGGAGCAAAACCAGAGGAGAGCCAGGAAGAGGATGAGAGCTGGAGCACTGCTCCTATGAAGACAGGCTGAGAGAGCCGGTGCTGTTCAGCCTGGAGAAGAACTCCAGGTCTCTCTCTCTCTCTGTAGAGACCGTACAAGAGCCTTGCAATACCTAAAGGGGGCCAACAAGAAAGCTGGAGAGGGAGTTTTTACAAAGGCATGAAGTGATAGGAGGAGGGGTAATGGCAGGTTTACAGCAGATGTTAGGAAGAAATTCTTTATTCAGATGGTAAAGAGGCACTGGAACAGGTTGCCCAGAGAAGTTGTGGATGCCCCATCCCTGGAAGTGTTAAAGGACAGGCTGGATGGTGCTTTGAGCAACCTGCTCTAGTGGAAAGTATGCCTATCCATTGCAGGGGAATTGGAATCAGATGGTCTTAAAGTATCTCCCAACCCCAACAGTTATATGAAGCTACAATGCAAATTTTATTAAAATTTCAATTTCTTTTTGGCTTCAAAAGTAGATTTTCACTCTTTTGCATACAAACACAAATGTGATTTCTGCAGAATAAATTCATTTCCACAATCCGTTCAACACCTGATTAATTCATATTATTAAGGCAACAGAGATATGATTAACTTATTTGTGTCTTACAGTTCATAAACTCTGCTACAGATAACAATGTGCTGATTCTTTATGCAACAGAAAAGCTTTAGAAACATCAGTAGAGACCTGCTTTTTCATTAAATATGGTTGTAATCTAATTTAGTTGTAAAAATCAGCATATTTCTGGAAACTGGCGTCCTACATCAAATAAAATAGAGCTTGACAGCAGCTTTTTAGTCTTCCTAGCAGAACTGGAAAGCAGCTATTGGAAGTTTATTGTGCTGGCCCCATTTTTAGATAATATCCTAGAAACTTTTCTACATATTTTTAAGTGGGTGAAGTGTATTACTCAGTGAACTCTTCTGAGCATTTTAAGCCAGTATTTCATTACAGTGAAAAAGCACTGAATGAAAATGTCTTCTAGCCAAAAGATGCTTTGTAAATACATCAGTGCCCTCAAATTACAAAGCACTCATATTGGAAAATGTAATGGAAAAATACAGTGTCAGTGCATGGTTACACTCACAGTAAAAAAGTTCTTCCTCATTATCAGATGGCATTTCCTGTGTTTTGGTGTGAGTCCATTGCTTCTGGTCTTGTACTAGGTGCCATTGAAAAGAGCCTGGCTCTGTTTTATTTGCATCCTTCCCTCAGGCATTCACACAATTTGATGGATTCTTTCCCATAACCTTTTCTTCTTTTCTTCTACAACCATAGACCCATGGCTGACACATAGGACCAGTTTTTGACCCATAGTAGCTGATAAAATACTAAGGTCCTCCTCCACCACTGTCAGGACTGAGGGGAGCACTGGCTCCTCAAGTGTGACACGTTCTGTGGCACATCACCACAAGAACTAAGGATGTGCATGCTATGAGAAATTTTGCTGGCCTCCCCTTTGAGCTCTGTTATACTGAGCTAGGTGATACTTCAAACTATTCGCATTTGCATAAATGTCTTGGCATTTCTGGTACCATGGATGTTTTAGGAGAATAATTTGTTTGGGAAAAGAGAAAGACTTCTAAGTGAGTTAAATTTAATCTGAAAATAAGTGAGTGAGAATATGGTCAGTGATTCTGAACACAGAGGCTGGTAACTGGTAACTGTCTCCTGAAGAGAATACTGATTCTGTCTCCTAGAGACACTATAGAATGTCATCTCCAGCATATCTGGCCTTCTGGAATGGAGGCTTTCCCTTGGGAGACAGTAGAAAGACTCTACAACCCATTTCCTAGATGTAATGAAGAAATTATGTTGGTGAATTTGTGTCATTTCTGTAAAACCATTTAAGGCAAAGAATAAAAAGTGTTTTTTCAAGTCAAATATATTATGAAAAGGAACTGAAATATAGGAACACTGAAATAAGGTGAATGCACTGATTAGAATAAAATGAAAATATAATCAACGTGTCATGCATATAAATGGATAATAAATTTACTAAAGTTAGAAATAAATACAGGCAGGTATATAGATATAAGTTGTACATCAACACAGTAGCTCAGATTTTTGTGAATTTAGAGAAAGTCAGTCTCAATGGAGTGAATGCCAGAGATTTTAATTAATAAGATAGAATATGTAATCAGTAAAAATTTATTATTGAGAGGGCAACAGCTTATTCTAAACTATAATAGCCTAATATTGGTTGGTGGAAGAGTTGGATTATTCACAAAAAATATTAATTGTGTATGCTATCATTTTTTTCCCATCTTGGGTTGTAAAGAATTCACAAAATGTATCTGACAGCTAAAATATATTAATTTATCAGAACTATTTTACCTCAACAGATTTCAGAGCTATTTCTGAACAAAACATTCCAAATTATATACTTTATGTATAGCACTGTGTTCTTCTGAATACCAAAACACAGCATAGTTTTCACTTATAGAGAATAACAGAGCTAAGAGAGAAATAAACAGGAATTTTTTCTCTCTGTGAAAGAGATGTTCCTGAACAGTCATGTTTCAGGATTGATGTTTTGGACACAGGCTGCTAAATTTACCTATAGTCCACTACTTCAGCTTTATGTCTCTTTGGATCAGGCCATGAGGTGGCAATGTCTCTGGGACACAGGTGTTTTTCTGTGTGTTGATTTTGTGATTCATGATTTGTGGTGTGGATATGTGATTTGTGGAGACTACTGCGAAACCAGGCATAGATAAAATGTTTCAGTAGCCATTGTGTTCAGCTTTGAAACGTAATCTTTACAAAATAGTGTGGTTTGTATAACCCCCACTTCACTTCCCTTTTCAGTTGATTATGCCTAAATGCAACAAGATGCAGATTATTACAGTTCTCTATTCTGCACAGTTGTTGTGAGGACCATGTCCTTTTGCTTGTAGTACTACTCTGTTCCTGGCTGAAGTTTTTTATCCAGGTGACTAATTTCCTTTTAATAATCTCATTCTCTTACAACAACCAAAAAAATGTCTCTGTTTTGTAGACATTCATATTTGTATGTCAAGTAAAGTCCTCATGATGAAAAGTCAGTTGAAATGAAATTGAGTATAATTTAATTCCATTGCCTTCCATTATTATTCTTTAAACTGAATTATGGGACCCTATTTGCAAATCTCAAAGTGCTCTGTGAATTACAAACACTGTCTCTTAGCTAAAGTCCTATAACCAGACCCTATATTACCATACAAGAAAAATTTTGATTACAGCTGAAAGTGGACTGAAAGTGATATTTAATGGTAATAAAACATATTAGTGATAATGTAGCTATCCTTAAATCAAAGAAATTCTAAGTTACACTCAAGAAAAATCCAAAAGTATTAGGGTACAAACCACTCCAAAGTCTTCGTTTCTTGATGTCTGATGATGTCTTATAATAGGTGAAACCTTATGATTTCAAAGCACTAGCTCTGGAGATCCAAATTATATTAAAACATTTTTAAAAGTCATTAGATTCCTTCTGTCTCTTTTTAGTTCCTGTCAACTGATAAAGAGACCTGTATCAATTCTGATTCTAATATAGGTTCTTTCTGTAGGGTCATAGCATTTTTTCAATTACAAGCACCATAAATGAAGGACATAACCAAACCCTGTAAAGTAATAGAGGAGGACACTGACATTTGTCTGTTTCACATGTATAAATTTTGAGACAGCCTTTATCTCAAAAAGCTTGTGGGTTTAGTGTCAGCAACTTAAAAGAAAAAACTATAAATACCAGGATTGTATGGTTGGTTTGCTTCTAAAATAGGTGCTCCTACAGTGAGCTTGGATGAGTACATCAAAAAGGTATGCATTAACCTTCCCTCCCACCTCACTCCCCCCAAGATGGACATGGAGCTGTGTTGAGAAGGACTGCAGTTGGCCAGTCTGCAAGATCTCTGTGGGAACTTCTGCTGCAGTCCTGTATGCATTCCAAATAAAGCAATTTAGTTTAAGAGCATCTGCTTTTCCCTGTTGCAAGACACTGCTAATCAGCTAATTGACATTGTTTCGCCTCTCTAATGGCAGGGGCTCCTGAATAAAAACATTAGTGCTGCCATGATGGATCAGATGAAAGAGTCCATCTTATCCTGGTTTCCTTTCTTCACTTGTGACCATCAGCAGATGCCTAGGGAAGTAGTGATAATTCCCTCTGTGCACCCTCCTGGTTGTGAGCAGCGTGTGGACTTGGTGAGTCAAGGACAGTGCCTTCTTTGATTTTTTTCTGTGAGCATATCCAGGAATTTCTGCTTTTTGTGTTCATTACGTGGTACAGTATCACTCTTTTAAATGCAGTAATTTGATTCAGCCAGGCCGCTTCTGATTTTATATCACTTTCCCATTTATCTATTTACTGCTTGTTATCTTTCTTCCATATGGTAGTTATTAGCTCTTTAACTACTCTTTGTACAGACACTGTGCCACAGATCCTCCTCACTGCCTCTCCCGGTGCTGTTTTACCTTCCATGGGACCAGAATGTCACCTGAAATAACACTTTATTTTCTCCTAAATAATGGTTAACATTTGTCCTTGGCTTTTTCATGTACCTAGACATTCCATCTTGAGAACCTTGGACAACTTAGTAATGACAGCTTCTTTTGGATACTGCAGATGTTAGTGCAGATTCCTACCAGTCTGCATTATTGACGTACCTCTCCAAAATCACAATTTATCCTTCTTTTTGTTCCATAATATATAAATAGGTATTTGTGTCGCACCTTAAAATTTCGATTTCTTTTAGAACCTACCTTCTTTTAGAGATGTGGCAGATATCTTTGTAAAAATCAAAATATAATGTTTCAACCAGATCACCCTCATCTTCAGTCCAAAATAGATCATTAATAAACTGTAAGCACATTGCTTCTCTGTGAGTATTGGGTTATTTCTTCCCCATTGAATCACATTTCCTTGAACACATTGTTTTAGTACTTTATTAACAGTTTTTAACAGTTTCTACAGATTTACTCAGGTTTGGTGCCATATATGATGATCTGGAGTTACCCAGATACATCTCTCCACTGGAGCAATTTAAAAAATTTGGTATCCTGTGCTGACAGACAGTTAGACTTTTTAGAAATTGGTATTATAGATCACAAGCACTGACAAAACTAACATAAGCTAAATTGCTAAATTGATGTTTGGAATCACTGCTCTTGAATTTCCAGCAATTTTATTTAATCCTGTTCTATCAAGTGCACTGAATCTTGTTTACTTCTAGAAAATATTTTTTATTTTTTCTAAAATGTAACATTCTTATTACAAAAAAT
The DNA here is from genome assembly GCF_030490865.1 of Poecile atricapillus. NCBI lineage: Eukaryota > Metazoa > Chordata > Aves > Passeriformes > Paridae > Poecile > Poecile atricapillus. Next base: position 91,524,682 of record NC_081250.1, on the reverse strand, counting down.
AATGTATTCAACCAAATTCATCTGTGGAAATTCTTGTCTAGGTTAGAAAGTAAAATAAATGCTATTTTAATAAGAAGATCTCACAGAAATGTTATGCCACAGTATTGTAGTGAGAGAAAAATTTTAGAAAAATAATGATGACTATAATATTCTTTTTTTTCTTGGATTTTTTGGTATGTTTTTCTGCTGGACAATATGGGTTACACAGGATGTAAAGCTACTTAATTTCTGTGAAATGGGTGACTTTTATTCAAAAATCTTAGTTTATATTACTTTTGTTAAAATATTAGAGTGTTTTCTGACAGGGAAAAAAACCAGACACTGTGTGGATGTGAGGAAGAAGAAATGAGTGACCTAACCTACAACCCAAGCTGCCAGAAGTGTAGTGCTACCTCACCATATGGAACACCTAGAAATCACGTTAGTACATTGTGCTGATGATTCCTCTCTGTCTGGCCTCCTCCTTGAAAACAGCTGGGCTTACTGGGGTCATCTGCTCAGTTGTGCCAGAAGAGATCTGCCAAGCAGCTGCAACAATTTTATGATGAATGTAGAATGGCTCTCTAGAAGTTGGCTTCTATAAATGAAGATTTGGGTTAATTAAGAAGTTTGCATATTGAGAAATGTGAAAGTTGTTTCAGTTGAAGCTCAAAGGGTTCCTCAGACCACATAGTCAAACCCACAGCAAGATGACTGAAGAATTGGAAAGATTTGCTTTAATCTTATTAACCCAATCTTGCAGCCCAGCTAAAGCTACTTTAAACTCCTTTTACATTCCTGAAAGAAGAAAAAGTAAATAAGTATATCCATGAAAAGAAGCCATGCTGGTTTAAGAATGAACAACAGAAGCCTGTGGATCAAGAATCCTCCCAGCTTCACTCAGTTCTTCCACTTTTGGTTTGGAACAAAGAGAGTCTTTGTTGGGATGATGCATATTAATAGTCTGTGACAAGTTATAAATATATTGTGGATGAATGGATTTTTTTTTTACAATAGATTCTGGTAGTGTTTCTCTATCAGAATTATATATGTGGATTTTAAACAACCTGAATACATTTTTGGGATTATATCTCTGAAGGTTGACATGATAGGCAATAATGCATATTTAAGATGATACAATGTAAAGTGATTTGGCAAGTCTGTGACCCAGTAAGGGAGAAAAGAAAGTATTCTTAATAAAATTATAATAAAAAACCCCAACTAATTTTTTATTATGAAAGAGATTTGAGAAGTTAAAAAGTGTCAATTTCACTCAATTTTCACTGCCTTTTGTGGCTTGAATTTAAGGAAGGAAGAATAACTGATAGTATCCTGATTTAATATTCTGTGTTTTCAAAATATAATGTCAGTGAAAAAAGGATAGTATTGTCATATTTCCTTGACAGTTAACCCACAGTTATATCTTTCTGTAAGGACAATAAAGTTTGCTTCACAATACTCTCTAAGTTCCCCTTTGGAGGAAGCATATTAATGTTTGAAAAGAACACTCTACAAATTTTATTAATTCCTCATAATTAACAGTGGATCTTTCTAGTGAGACTTATTTGAATAATTTGAAAAAGCTTATATTCTTAAACTGCTCTAGAATCTCAGGGAATGACTGCAGTGATCAATGTTACAATGATTTAATTTGTTTCCAAAGGGGAAAATGTGTGCCTGCAATTTGAATTTTATGACATCCAGAAACCAGAAGACTTTGCATATGAAAAACTGTGAAAAAACACCAAGTGAAAATGACTGGTTTTAAATATCTTCCAGTGATATAATTTCCTGCAAATATGAAAAAAAGAAAAACACAAAGGTTCTTTTAACCCCTAAATAGTAAAATTTAAGACTGTCTTCTTAATAGGAAAAAATAATATTTCACAATTAATAAGATTGTGACTAGCACTCCATCAGAAACCTGGTTTTGAATTCTCTCAAAATATGCCTCTGGCTGAATACTGAATGTATTAAAGATATATTAAAATGCATGTTATTTGAATACACCCATGATGCCATGTGATCTGGATGTCTCTGAATAAACAGCTGATTCTCACCATTATCTTTAATCAACCAACCCCTATGTCATCGATAAAAATCTGATCAGCTTTTTCTTATGAGTGATACAGTTACTGAATACACTGAGCAGAGTTATTCTTTGGAAGTTATTCCACCAGTTTATTTTTTAATGTGTTTGGTTTTGAGTATACTAAATGGTAATTTTTCAATTCACACATCTACTCTTCTGATTTTGTATATTGTGTAGTTTGAATATTTTGTATATTTTGAATATTGTATATTTTAAAAATGGTGCTAATATCCAACCACAGTTCAAATAAGAGAGGTATGTAACTTGACCACCTTTTATTTTTATGGCCAAATAAGTAGAGAACTTCCGAGCACATTCTAAAAATACTTGATCTCATTTATGGTCAGTTTTTTCTTAAGGATCTGAGATAGCAATTTAAAAGTAGTATTACTTAAAAGAATCAAGGAATCACATGTGTAATGTAAACCAACATCTGTTAAAGGCTCTGATTTCAGTTGCAACACTGCAACTCTATTGTGGAGCATTTTAAGGTCAATGAAGGTTAACAATACTTTATATATAAATATATAGATTTATGATTTGGAAAGAAAATGTCCATAATCACTTCAGTAAATATTAATGTAACGGTTGCTTATTAAAAAAAAAAGAAAATCCAGCTGAACAAAACCCCCAAGAAAGCTATTTTGTTAGTTACTTAGCTTACATTGTTGAAAGTGGAGGAGTAAAGAAATGGTGGCTTATTTTACTAGTTTTGGTTTAAGCTCTTCAGCACAAAATCCAAATTGACTTCTAAGGAAGGAGCTTCTGAGAACTAGATAGACAGACACGTTTGAGCATGTGCCTGTCTTTTTCCAGACCCTGGGAAACCTATCTAGTCTGGAATCACAGAAAAGACTGTTAAGCTTTCTTCTGGAGAAATATATTAGACTTTCTCCTTGAAAATATAGTAAAGCACAAGACCTCATGATTAAAACCTCTGCACAGTGTGTGGTGGCCTGGATTCCTCAGCCTCAAGCTATTGGGACCAAGATGTTCTGCCCTTTAGGGTGTACCTGAACCACCTGACTATGATAATAGCCTTGAAACTACTACAGAGGGCAAAATATTTCATGTCCACAGGCTTTAAAGAGTAAGAAAGAAGAGAAAGAGAGAGCAAGCTCAGTAACCTGTCACTTATTTAGGATATTTTCAAGGTATCATGCAATGGCATGGATTGGAAGGGACCTTAAAGATTGTCTGGTTCTACGTTGCCCACCATGGACAGGAAAGACGCCCACTAGAGCTGAAGTTCTAGTTCTAGTACTGGCAGCTGCAGTGAGGTCTCCCACAGCCTTTTCTTCTCCAGGCTGGACAACCCCAACTCTCTCAGCCTGTCTTCATGGGAGAAGTGCTCCTGCCCAGTGATCTTCTTTGTGCTTCTCCAGCATATTAAAATACTGCTCGCCAGACCTCGCTTCCAGGTTAGTTTTGTCTTCCATATGTGTTGGCCATGTAACAGATGAGCAGTTCTGTAGTGACATTTTATAGTACTATAGGAGCTTCCAGAGACTTATGGATAGAGAGATGCAAAAATGAGTTTCATGTAAGGTAAGCATGAACAGACCTGTAGATGAAATATGATTTTGGTCAAAAATTAAGATATTGAATAAATGAAAAAAAACCCCAAAAATGACAGTTTAAGGGCTGATCCCGTAAGTACATGATCAGTTCTTGCACAGTAAATGTTCAAGGTTAAGAGGGGAAAGGCCACTTTTATATTATTCCTTTTTTTTTTAAATACACCAAACCCAGTTTACATATAAAAATCTGAGACAGATGACTAGTCTATTAGTTAAATAACTTGGTTTTTAACTTGATATCTGATTAATTTTTAAAAAAATTGCAACAGCCCAGTTAAAATATAAAAAATTTCCTTGTTCTTTATCAAAATATTTTAGTAACTCTGACATTCTGTATTTTCTGTTGGCAACTATGCATAAATATAGATTTGGTTTAGAATGAGTTTGGATGGATATAAAACTTGCCTTAGAAACTTGTTCACTTTTGAGGGAATTGTGGCAGTGTTTTGCAGGCTGGTGGAAAATATGTTTTGGTGATTCTTTTTCTGAGCATATTAAATACATTAAAAAAAATGGTGATATTTTTGCAATGTTTTTGTTTCAGCATGGAAAATGAAGAGGGTCAGGTTGTAAATTGCTTTTCAGTAGTTCATTTACATGGGAAGTGCAGTCTGAAATTACTTTAACAATTTTGGATCATTTTGCCTCTTATAAAAACATATTTATTTTTGGAGTGAATTTTTGGAGGGCCTGTGTTTGGGGTTTGTTTTGGTTTTTCTTAATGCTTAGGACTGTCACTTCTCCTGGATCTTTGTTATGACCTACAGTGAATGTGGTTCCTTTGACATGAAGTTTATTTTTCTAAACCCACAGCTTGATATTCTAGCACTTAATTTCAGAATGCAGCTTAAATCACAGAAACCATAATATGTCAAATGATCCTACACTTGCAGGGGAAAACAGTAAGTAATGAAAAAGCTGTGATTGCTTTTCTGTCCCTCCAAATGACAGTTATCACCTCAGTGACCTGCTCCGGGCGGACCCATCTAAACATGACACACTAAGGGATAACGTCATCTAACAGGGTAGTTATAAAAATCAATACAAAACCCATTTCAAAGATACTCTGTGTAAGAATCTTGGTGTAACGTTTATTTATTGAATAGGCCTGAGGAAAAAAACCAACAACTTTTCTGATAGATATGCTTTGCCTCCCAAGCAAAGGAATTCTGTAGGTAAGCAATAATTGCATTTTTCAATCTATTATTTAGTCTTGCCAAAGCTCAGCCTAGAATCTAATATGTGGATGATTGCTATAACTCAATTATGAAACCTAAGCAGAGCTCTAATGCATCTGTAATGCAAAAGGAGCATAACAAGACAATTGACTCTACTTCTTTTAGTTGTGGAGTAGCTGTCTGTGTTTGTGCAGGGATGAACAGAAACAGGGAGGGAAACTGCGATATTGTATTTTTCACTGAAGGATTAGGAATATTCTGTACTTATCCTCACTCATGAATATCGAAGGTGTGGTTACATCATTGAAACAACTGCAGGCTCACAACTGACTGAAAATAGGTTTCTATTGTTTGCTTTCTCAAATGACAATAATACTGAAGCCTGGAGAAATTTTTTCCAGTCATATCCCATATACAAGGCATGCAATTTGATTTGCTAAAAAGTCAGTAAAAAAGCGTTAATATTTATTTTCCTTATCTTTATCAAGATAAATAATTTTCAGATCTGTGTGAGCTTTATTCCTCTCAGGAAGTAAATAATAAGTATAGGATGTATCTTCAGTTCTGATCTCTTACAAAAAGATTAGTATAGTTTGATAGCTTTAAAATGTATAAAAAATATTTTTTTTTCTGGATATTAATGTGAATTAATACATGATATTAGCGTGCTTATATTTAGGAAAATGTATGGTTTAACAAATATTGGGATTTTTTTATGTTGGCTTTTATGTCAACATTTTGTTTTGTAGTATAATACAGGATCTTATTTACCTTCACACTTAACATAATTCTGGAGAATCTGCATTCATATTGAGAGGTGTTTGATCACTGAAATTGTCTCACTGAAATAATCTCACAGACTTTGAAACAGAAATGTAAGGAGAGAATTAAAGGAACAATGTAAGAGTGTCTGGGACCACTCAGAAAAGTGTGTGAAAATCTGAGTTTTCTGCTATACGGGGGTTGCACTTCTGAAGTCAGACAACATTCAGTCATCTGCACACCTAAAACATCAATAAAATTCAGGAATGAATTTTATGAATTTCTCTGATAGTGGAATCTTAATGGGGATGCTTGGAAATGTTAGTTCATTTTTTTTTCTGAAGCATTGATCAGCTAAAGAGCTGATCTGACACTATTTATATCCCTCCCAAAACCAAACAGTTTTGAAAGAAAAAATTTGCTTTGCTGGATCATCTCAACTTTCCATCCCTTCCTGCAGATCAGCTGCCATATTGTACAAAGAATGAACCTTGGCATCTGAAATAAAATTTCCTGAAGCAGACTTTCCTATGAAACAGAGCCAGTATTCTTTTCCTGAGCAAACTGAACCTTAATCCCATACTGTGTTTTCTCCAAAGACATGAACTACTTGGACAATTTGAGTGCCTTGGGCCTTTGTATTCAGTCCGAGGAATCCTGAAAAAATATAACTCTTATAAAATAGCATCCCATCCAAAGTATATCCAAGTATGGAAGAAAAGATCTGCAACAATCTGCATATATGCCATATGAGTGGCATGCAGAAAGATATGACTTTGATTTTTCTAGTGTACTTTATTAGTTGGCACAAAAGACTCTTTTGAATCTAATTTTTTTAAAAAAATGAAAAAAAAATAGTACTCTTACTGTTCATCTGGTACATACTCAAGTTATGTCATGGAAAAACAGAGACCTGATGAAATTGGCAATGCAAAACCATTGGGACATGTGAATATGCATCTCATTAACAGGTGCTAATGAGGGGCAGGAGAACACTTTTTCTGAGAACATGATTAACACCTCACTTTTCTTACAAAAATTAAAATTGGGAGAACAGATAAAATCCATTGTTAATGATCATTGACTAGTGAGCAGCAGCTAACAGTGTCCTTTCCCTTAATGGCTGCATTGTGGGGCTCTGTCACTCATGTTCAGATACAGATGTTGTTATACATTTCTTATTCTTTAGAAAGAGTGATTGCTTGCTTTCATCTTCGACCTCCTTGTTCAAAGCAGAGTATAACTGCCAGGAAAAACTTGAACATAAGTCAGGGTGGGGGAAGGCCTCAGGACACTGACACTGCACATGGGAAGTGACCTTTTTAGCTTGCTTGACATTGTCATGGCTGCTGTCCTAAGGGTGGATACCTGGAAACATCATAGGATGGGACATTTATGGGACTTTTTCTTTCCTTTATTATAGTTAAATATCCCTATTGGAATGGGATGGGCTCATCTGCTGTTAACGATGCCTTTAATTAGTGCATAAGATTTCTCTTCAAGCAATTAAAACTAGAATTTTGGTTTCAGAAAGTCTTCATATTAATAAAACTTTTATGACTAAAGGACTATGGGAGTGTTCTTGCTGAAATGTCTTAAATCACAAACATCCAGCTGGAAATGATGTTTGGAAAAGCTGTTTACAGGCTGTTCCAAATTATGAGGTCAAGAGAAAAGTCATTATTGTGAAAGCCCAGTTAATGAAAAATCTATCACAGACCCATCTAAAAGTGTCTCAAAATCCCTCAAAGAAGCAGGGGTCTACAACTGTAAGTCATCCCAGTATGTGAAGGACCCAGACCCTGTGTGACTGGTTGCTCAGAGAGGACTACGAAAAAACTTGAGCAGCTATTTTTCTGATGCCTCAGTGTGTCTTTTGAAAAGAGTAAATATGAATAAGCTGGAGCACTATAAGGCATTGCTTAAGCCAAGGAAAATTTCTTTAGAGAAACCCCTCTGTGCTGCTATGGAAGAGAAGATGCTTTTCATGTGGGAGCCCAGCTTGAGCAACTTGTATTCTCTTACTATGGCTGTGAACTAAAGTCCTGACTAAAATCCCAAGACATGCACTGATGGCTGGAGGCACAACCTGCTTCACAGACACACATTCATCCTTCGGGTTAACTCACCAGAAGTAAAGTAGTCTAATAATCTTGACTTTGAGTTGGATCTTTTCTAGTGAAGTGACACCAGGTTTGGGGAAGAACAGATATTCACAACAGGAATCAACTTGCAAATTAATTTATGGCATTTAATATTCTTGTAGAACCTCAATAATGTCAGGGGGAAGGCATGATAGAGTAAGATTTTGAAAACTGGAGTTCTCTTTATTTACCAAGATGGCTTCATTTGATTCCACAAAGCTTTTGAGGGGAACATCTGGGAGAAAAACTGTAAACTCTAAAAGGCATTGACTTTTCCAGAGAATAAATTTCATCAACACTTTACTGAGGAGACTCTCCATTTCTCCAGGTATGCAGTCAGATGCTACAACTGTGAGGTTGTTGTGGAATATAAAGTTTTAAGGGGAATAATTGCAATTGCACAACTGAAACACTATGACATGGGTATGTCACCAACTCAGAAAGCTGCATGTCCAAGAGATCAAATTGCAACAATATTAAAACTCCCTTTCTGTTCTTACTAGAAATGAACTGAACCTTGCAGCCTTGGATGTCATTCTATGACTCAGTCTCATTATTGAATTGTTGTCTGATTCTGGCATTGTATTGTTGCTTTGATCAGAGTGTGAGGAGGATGCAATATTTGCTGGAGCTCTCACGTTTTTTCAATAAGCTCTTTGATTTCTATAGATGAGTATTAGAGTGCTTGTATCATAAGCCACAGTGCAGAAAACAAAGAGAATATAAGAAATTTGAGAAGACATTCCTAGTTTTCATTTTTTTGTAAAGATGGTCTGTTCTAAATTCTTTCTCCTAAGCCGAGCACTTTGTTCTCTGTCTCTCTCTTCCTCCACATTTTTTCTTTCCTCTGAGTTACTGTCTGAACAGCTCATGTCCACGCACACACAGTCTGTCTCTCAAGAAAGCATGATGTGGCTTTTAAGGGTCTAGTTAATTCCTTTGCATCAGTGCTAAATATTCAACTGTCTCATAGACCTGTCATATCTTCAAAAGGCCTGAAGATAGTTAATACTCTTTTCAAATTAAGAACCACATTGTTTCACAAGAATGGGCTACTTTGTGTAACTACAGTGGAGTCATCATAAATTCCTGGGAAATATGTCAGGACATTGGCAAAACCTGTCCTATTAAAAAAAGTGAAGAAGTAACCACATAAAACATTTGTGAGAAGTCCAGGATGTCCTTAACCAGAAGTAGCCAATCAATCAGTAAAATTAAAACTAGTTGTGTTGAGACATGTGACGGTAATTTCTATCTCAATATATCAATAGGGGAACATGATGAGGTTTTGCCAGTATGATAATGAACATCTGGCTCATATTTGTAAACCAGTTAGACACTCATTTATATTTCAGCTGTGTCTTTGCCTTTTTGCCTTATTAGTTGAAAAGGGGGTGATACTCTACAAATAAGGTATATTTTATTAAAGTATCTTTTATTTTATTAAAATAAAATATATTTTAATAAAATATACCTTATGCTAATTATATTATATCATATCATATCACAAAGTATTTTAAAGTATTATAAAATACACCTTATACTCATTACATTAATCACAAAGTATTTTCCCTTTGTAGTTTTAACTGCTTTTTAATGCCAGCACGGATCTTTGCATTTTTGAAAGGTGAAATTTGGTCCAGAGCAGCCATGATCAGGTAGGGCAGGAGGGGTGAGAGAGGGCTGTGCAGTTGAATGACAGGTCAGTGTCATGTGAACTGAAGCATGCAAACTGTATGAGGCCATGGTAATCATGGGGAAGAGATTCAACTCCCTTTGTTTTCTCTCCTTACCCAATAAATTCATGCTTGAAAAATGTCAGCCAGAATTTTTAGTTTTATAGGTACTTTAATGCACTTGTGAATTTTTGATATAATCAGAAATACATGCAAAATATTACAGTCTTGTGTGTATTACCAAAGTAGCTGTGCTTGCGTGTCTTCATGTTACACCAGGATTTCAGAGTAGCCTTTTCAGAAATTAGAATCAACCAAGTCAGATCAGGTCATAATGTTAAGTATACAGTATCTTGAGGGAAACTCAATCAAACCCAACCAAACTTTTTATAAGGCATCACAAATCATCCTGTATTAGCATCACATGGATTATTTATGAAAATGCTGTTGCTTGTCTGACAACATAGGTGACATTACCTCTGGAGGATGAGCATCACCATGGCAAAACAGACATGTCACCATTAGACATTAGTCTACTGTAACTAATTTATAAGGCTGTCCTGTAATTTGTTTTGATCAGGCAGCCTGAATATAGTTGAAGGGGATGAAAGGGAGGAGGGAGTGCAGGCAGGGAGGAGAGAGAAAGAAAATCCAATATTATTATTATTAACTAGAGAATTCAAAACTGCAAAAAATAAAGAAAGAAAATGTGTAGCAATTTTTTCATCTCTGTAACTTCTGTCTGTACACACAGACATAGATCAGAACCTCTAATATAAGTTTTCTCCCTTGGTTGTGGAATTTTTCCCCAATTTTTCTATCTTTCCTATGCTTTAAATTTATTTAAGATACCATATGAAAACCATTCCCCTGCTTGTATTTTTTTTTTTTTTTTTGAAACAAAGTACAGGTTTAGTCCAAAAGTGACTGTGAAAATATCACCAAAGTTAATCATGTTACAGTGAATGTTGTATCAAGCCTGTCTGTCAGGAAGAAAAAGGGGGTGCTTCAAACTAAGGCTTACAAGCCAAAGCCAACATGCAAATGTGCAAGCTTTGGGCTGTGTCCCTTCTGGCAAATTCTTCAGTGGAATTTTGCAGTTTAAGTCATCTTTTTTTCTAAGGCTAGCTGATAAATAATATTAAATAAGAAAGAAAGAATCAATAGGTTATGCATGAATATTAAATAGTGAGCATTTCTTCAACTGTAGTTGATAACTGGTAAAAGGAGATGAGAAGGTGCCATAATTACATAATAACATATTATGTTATTATGAATAAATAATTTCATAATAAAGTCTCTATAATGGCATAATAGTATTTCTGACCCTAAATGACCTTGAGAGAATTTGTTGTCATAGATCTTGCTTGTGCCTGTGTTGGGATACAAAGCATTCTTTTGAGCTAAAGTTTGCAAGGCTGTGGCTCCAACTTAAAACTCAGCTTTAAAGAAACACATTTTCCCTAGGAAAATGAATGCTGTTCTTAAAGGAAAGGTATTCTGTTCAGAGCTGGGGCAATGAAGGAGGATATCAATAATTCAGGGAAATTACAGCATTTAAAGGGCTTCAGAAGAGGGTTTTAAAGATTTCCAAAGTGTTTCAAAGAAAATTATTCTGCAATCTGAGAAGATGCTGCAGTTGGCACAGAAGCTGGCAATTTTAAAGCCAGAACTCTGTTTAACTGTAGTAAAAGAAACCGAGGGGTTAAATATTTTATTTTCCTATCTATCTATCTATCTATCTATCTATCTATCTATCTATCTATCTATCTATCTATCTATCTATCATCTATCTATCTATCTATCTATCTATCTATCTATCCATCTATCTATCTATCTATCTATCTATCTATCTATCTATCTATCTATCTATCTATCATCTATCTATCTATCTATCTATCTATCTATCTATCTATCTATCTATCTATCTATCTATCTATCTATCCATCTATCTATCTATCTATTTTGCAACATCCAAAACTATACTTCTTTTCTTTGGTTTTCTTTCATAATGTCACAGCTGCAGAGTAACCTATATTGCAGTATTATATCACTATTAATTCAAGTAAGTAGAGAGTTAACAGTAAAACATAAATGAGCTTTGCTTTGTATTTGGAAGAACATATGGTTAAAAAGAAAGGGATCACTTATTTGGAAGATTTATTCCTCTTCTTGTGAGCAGACATATCAACTGTTAACATTTTTGCTCTAAAAAATCCAATCAAAATTTTCCTCTCCTCTTCCCCCAAACTTTACCAGACATTGTGTAAACTTAGAGGAACAACTGCTTCTGTCAGAATGTCTAATTTAAATAGAAAAATAAATAATAATAATAAAAAAAAAATAGGGGAAAGATGGGGGATAAACAAAGTACCAAGAACAAGGCCTGCTGATATAAATTAGATTTACTTTTCCACTTGTATTTTGGCTACTCTGATAAAATCAGGAGGAAAACAAGAAAACTACATGGGCATAATTTGTCTGGTGGCAATGTGAGCTTTTGCTCTATAGTCATGTGAAAATGATTTCCTATTTTTACCTTCTAGTGTTCAAGTTTCATGCCATGGTTTCTGGCTCCAAAAACATGTCTTGCTATGTCTCAGATCTTTAAAATTTTGGTAGGCACATTTGAAAGCAAAAGAAATGGGCTGAAGAAGGGAAAAGATGCATTAGCTCTTTCAGCAGTTATAAAATGTATTTGTTCTATTTAAATAGTATTACAAAATGCCACCAACTTCTAGGAAAGCATGTGTTTCCATCAAAATAACTTAGCATAATCTGATTTGCTTGAGCCAGTTTTTCTGGTAAATATTTCTATTAATTTTGGTAGGTCCAGTTTTCTTTAGTCCCGGGTGCAATATTCTTCAGTCATCCAAGCAAACATTTGGCATCACTGGGAATTATGCAGTGTATTCTCCTATTTTTTTCTCTTATTACCAATGTATTCAAATAACACAGCAGCATGGTATGTGCTCTTCCTGTCCCTTCAAATCCTTAAATTCTGGTCTAGTTGCAACACAGTTTTTACTGTATATTAGTCAACTTCTTAAAAAAATTCCAAACCCCAAAACCTAGAAATATATTCTCTAGAGTTGCCATCTATAACTCCTCTATAATAGTAATTAAATTCAATGGTAATAAGAAATTGATTAATATTGCCATTTAGTCTTGTATGGGCAAGCCTTTTTGAATACCTACTATGAAAAAAATAAAAAATCAAGACAGATTTTCTTAGCCCAAATAATGACAAAATTAATCAGATTTTTCTGTACATTATACACAAAGTTACATTGCTCCCAGGTAGTCATTGTCCATAGTTATTTGAAAATCCAAGTCTAACATGTGCTATTCAAACAATCTGGTGTTCAGATATCTGTAAATATATCAAGTTAGGGCATAAGCCTGGTGAATATATTTAGTCTTTAAAGAATATTATTGTGTGGCATCACCATTCTAAAGTGACCTTTACATTGCACAGAATGCAAATATATCCCATGTACACACATTTCTGATTCTGTAGATTTCTTGCTTTTCCTCATACACTAAACTGTCGTGTTACAGCACGTAAAATTTCAATATAAACCAAAAAAATGCTTCAGCAGAACATTCACCTTTATGGAAACACACCTTTTATGCAAGCTTTCTCGTGCAGAATTCTAATTCTGGGCATTGTTTTCCAGCACTGATACACAGTAGCATATATAAATACACATGCATACAATATTCTTTTTAATCTTGCGCACAAAACTTCAGAAAAGTAAAAGTATGTCTCACTGTACGCAGCAAAAGTAAAGCACAGTAAATTAGTCTTCACAAAACTCCATGATGTTGCCGTGAGGTTGATTTCAGCCAGTAGGTGAAACAGTTTGCTTAAAATTAGGCTGGGTATTGCAGCAGCTTGAAGTGAACATATAATATTAGAAACCTACTAATACTTTTGCAGTTTATTATTTTTCTTTCCCTAATAGCAAGATGCACTATTGCCTTTTGTGCCAATTTTTACAGCAAATTTAATTTTAAAAAAAGCTACCTTTGCTACAAAAGTTGTTTTCATTGTATTTAAGTCTGTAGTAAAATTTCTAGTTTATTCAATAACTGAATTGTAAGACAAGGGTGCTGGGGGTCACAGCAAGACTGAAGAATACATTCAGAAAAACTTTTAAGTAGTTTTGATAAACCATTTGTAGCATGCTAAAACTCTCTTTTTGAGAAAGACATTATCAGACTCCTGTTTATGAAAGATTCCTTGAACATGAGGTATCATAATGTGAGAGTACTATAAATGTTTAGTAGCAGTAGAACATGAAAAGTTTGCTTTTTTTTATGGTACTAGGTTAATAGATGATGCTCAGAATGCTTCCTTCCACAAATAGGAGCTACAATGTTTGTCTTTAATTAGACGCCCTTTCCTAAAATTCCCAAAATAACATTTCTTGCAAAAAGATGAATTGTCAAAATAATTTCACTAATAAACCAATTTACAAGTATCATCCCAATGAGAATTTGTGTCTAATAAAAATGCTTGTGGAGGGCTTTTTGTTTTATTTTACTTATGATAAGCCAGTACATTTGTAAGATGAATAACAACATTAATAACAATGCTGGGTTATTTGAAAGCTAAGCTTTTTGTGCTGTTCATTATCAGACCTGACTAAATCTTTCAGAATGTGAGATTCTTGTTTATTTTTCTCTGTTTCAATTAGCTGCACAGTGAGATGCAGAATATCTCCTGTTACAGAGGACAGAGGTTTGTGTCACGAAAATTGCAAATAATGTTGGGTTTGGACACGTGTGCCACAAAATATCCAAGATTTGACATTCATCTTCATGTAGAAATTCTGAAAACTGTTTTTTGTTTGCCCCATTAGGAGAACATGAGCAGTTCCTCTGCCCTGGGAGTGGGTATATAAGCAGACATCTCCATTGATGGAACTTTAGTAGTGTTTCTTACCCACAGTTGCTCCTAGGAGCTCAGAGGGAATAATCTGGGCTGCATTGTTCCTCTGCACTTTCCCCTCTAAGCCTCAGTTACTGTGATAAGGATAGCCAGGCCAAAAAAGCATAAAGCATGTAAATACTCTTTGCAAGAAAAATTTGTATCAGTAGAAGCACTGCCATGATTCAACTGCAATCACAAAATGGAGAAATTGCTTAATCTCTGTCTGGACAAATACATTTTGAGAAAATACCCCACACCTTCACATTTTGAGAACCTCTCCCTTCATTCCCTCTTTTGTTCACAGTGTCTGAAAAAGCATAGGAACTTGCAGTGTAGAATCTATGACTTTCCAGAGAGGTAAAATATATTTCTGAAACTGCATATGCCCCACTTTCTTCAGCTGAGAAATTTAGGTAAAAATATTTCCTGAATCCAAAAGAGTGTTGTTAGATAATATCCAATAAAACAATGTCAGGAAGTCTTTTTTTTTATGAAGTGTTTGAGAAAAGTGGTAACAAAATATTATTATTTATTAATCAAATAACCAATTATTTATTCATCAAAGGAAATGAACACAGAGCTCCTGTTACCTACATCATGTCTTAATTCTCTGTTTCATATCCTGGTATTTGTAATTAGGGAAATGAATATTACTGGTTTGTCTAGGAGATGAAAATATGCCTCCTTGAAAAGATGCAACATAATTATAATATTCACTATAGAAATGATGCAGGATGAAAACTTGAATTCAGTGCAAACCATCACAGGTCTCATATTGATGACAATATGCAAAATAATATATAAAATAACTTTCAAAATAAACTTTAGTTTTTGTCAACAATAATGCATTTGTACTCCACTTCCATGTAAAATAGATTTTATGGTGTTAAAAAACCATTTAGCTCAGAGTGTAATCTTCCCTTTAGTGGTGACATTAAATTTTTTAGATTGCTTGTATTTGCTTTATCTGGCTGTCTCTTTTCATAAAATTTGGAGGAATTTAACCTTTGAGGTTCTAATATATGGGCTGCATTTGACTGAAATTGGTAAATTGTTTTGAAAGTTATTGTAAGGAGAGGGAAAATTGTTTGCCAGATGTACAAAACAAGAAGGCAGTCATACAGGCTCATTTCTAAAAAATACAATGAAAAACAATGGCTGGTTATTGAGCTAAGTTTTTGGGTTTGTGTCATATCTAGTCTTTCTGGTTCCTTTTTTTTTTTTCAGATAAGAGACACATGTTCAATTTGTTTGACATAAAATAAATTATTATTATTATTATTATTATTATTATTATTATTATTATTAGTAGTAGTAGTAGTAGTAGTAGTAGTGGTAGTAGTAGCTGTGAAACAACTTCAACACACAGAAAATGTTCAGGACAACACATCACCTGGTTGATTACTTTTCCTCAGCCATTACTTGTATACCCTAGACCAGTAGTAATACTGTTGTGATGGTACTGTCAAACTAAGTTTTCTTCAGCAAAATAAGGAATTTCTTATACTTCACCTGAAATAAATATGAATCTTGAAGAATAACTTTTCCTAATGAAACTGAAATGGCCATTTGATTTGGATCAAATATGTTTAGTAACACATGGACCCAAAATATGTAGGATTGGGAGGGACCAGTTACGACATCAAACTCACTTAGGTCACCAGATTTTCCCAGTACAGTAAAAAGCAGTCATTAGGCATCTCATTCTGAAGAGTTTCCAGAAGTTGTCCTTTCTATATGTGACACATGTAAGTAGAGTTGTACATTCTGCTTTACCTTCTTCTCAGCCCCAGCTAATTTGTAATTCTTAAGAAATGGGTGGATACCACACTGTCTTTTTCTTGTCCTGTATTAAAACCATTAATGGTTATCAGAAAAGAGCTCCAATAGCAAGGTAACCCCATTTTGCTCTGTAGTCATTGAGCAAGGTGATCCCATACACATAATAGGCAGTCTGTTTCCTCTTTTTAACCAGATGACAATAATGCCCCACCTGTTGTTTTAATTCTTTCCTGATGAGTAGAAGTGGCACTGAGTGACTTGATTTAGTGGTGGATTTGGCAGTGCTGGGTTAACAGCTGGACATGATGAGGTCTTTTCCATCCTAAACCATTTTATGTTTCTGTGACTGCAAATGCTGGCACTCCTAGACCAAGAGATATGTATAGAAAAAATTAGATTGCAGTTTCAAAATGAAAACAGAGGAGAAGAAGAGAGGTAAGTAGAAACTTGCAAATTGAACAAGTGTGTGGAAGGATTGAAAGCTGCAGCCTGAAGATATTGACCAGTTCTTAGTTCCCAGATAATTAAAATGCAATAGACAAGAAGTGTTTTCTTTATCTGCTAAAGTCTGCTATGCAGGTAGCTGGTCCTATAGACTGAGAGAAACAGAATGTTATCTGTCTTCTACATCCCTTTTCTTTTTAGATATTGACCCAACTTCCACGAACTAAACCTGTATAGTGAGGACTCCTACTTTTATCAAAAGCATAGGCTCCTTCCACAGTAATTAAGGTGTCTTCCTAAATTACAGAGCAGAATGTACATTGGTGCATTTTGGAAGTCCTCCCTTAGGTAAATCAATGGACTTGAAGAAATCTAAGGTAAGACCGATGACTTCTGAAAAACAGTGAAATCTGTTAATGGTGAGGTGGACAGAGGGAGCTATAGATTTATCTTAATAATTGTTTTATTTATAACTGAATTGCAAATTTCCTAATGATGCATATGAGCTATTTTTATTAAGCAATCTAACACTTACTACCATCTGATTCCTATTATTTAACCTATGACTTTGGAGGATTAGGATTTTCACATTGCAGCAGTTTCATTTCACCAATATCATTTAGACTATTTGGAATCTGAAAAGATAATATTCCCTTAAATTTCCTTATGGTTGCCACAGAATCACTGAATTGTTAGGTCTGGAAAAAACCCCATCTAGTCCAACCCCCCTGCCAAGGTAGGGTCACCTAGAACAGGTGACATAGGAACACTTTTAGTTGTGTTTGGAATGTCTCCAGAAAGACCCTACAACCTCCCTTGGCAGCCTGCTCCAGTCCTCTGTCACCCTTAACATATAGAAGTTCCTCCTCATGTTGAGGAACATCTTGTGTTTTAGTTTATGGCTACTGTTCCTCATCCTGTTTCTGGGTACCACCAAAAAGAGTCTGGCACCAACCTCTTGACACCCACCTTTGAGATATTTAAATGCATTAATGAGATCCCTTCCCAGTCTTCTCTTTTCTAGGCTGAATAGGCCCAGCTCCCTGAGCCTCTCCTCATAAGAGATGCTCCAGACCCCTCATCATCTTTGTGGCCTCTGCTAGACCCTCTCCAGTCGCTTCTTGTCTTTGTTGTGCTGAGGAACCCAGAACTGGACACAGCACTCCAGATGTGGCCTCACCAGGGCTGAGTAGTGTTAAGTGATCATCCTTGTTCTCCTAAAGGACTCCAATAGCAAAGGCTTCAGACCTGAGTTTGTTTAACTCTACAGCATGTATCAGATCACACCAATAAGAATGTTTTTTTTGTTTTTTATTTTTTTGGTGTTTTTTTGTTTCACATTCTTCCAGAAGTTCAGCATAAACAAGATCCTCTGATAAGTCCTGCATAGAAAAGGGGGTATTTTGGAGAATCCTTCTAATTCTTCTCCACAGGGAAAACAGATGGAAAACATGTGCTGAGTTCTCCTACTATAAGTTTATCTTCTTTGAACATTCCTTCTATATTTGGTTACTTACTGGCCCTACAGGTGCTTTGGCAACTTTCCTGTTCCTGATGTGTTTAAAATAGGCTTTATTAATTTTATGTCTTTTGGACATTTTCCCTCAAGCTCTTTCTTCTCTTCTTTTGTGCTTTTAATTTTCATCTGTTGTGTTTGGTATAGCATCATAAGTCTTTACAGAAGTCTGCCATACCATGAAAAGGATTCACATGAATTTCAGTTCTACAAGGACAGCTGCTCTGAATAAATACCTTTGCTGCTACTGTGGAAAGGAAGCCAATAAAAACCGCTGCAGGAAAAGTACAGGCTCTCCTCCACCAACACTTCAGTGGTAAGAAAGAATTATGGATAAGAAACTGGTATTTGCATGGCTGAGGACCAATGACTGATTAATCAGCATCCTTATGGTAAGGAAAAGCTGGGTGGAGTTGGTCACCTGGGTATAAGAACTCTTGCTGTGTGAACCAGAACCAGCTTACCTACATTTTGGACACTTGACATCTCTGTAGCTGTGACACATTCATGGTGTGGAGGGTGAGGGGACACTAAAAATCAAAAGGATGGATCCAACACAGTCTCACATTTAATCAATGCTTTAGTCAACATTTTGACTTTAAATGTCTCATTCAGTATTTTGAAATCTTAGCATTGCACTGGTCCTAGGGCTACAGCAGGAATTAACTATCTCCTGCTTGATTTCTCCAAGGGCGTGTTACTGACATGTGTACTTATTTGACAGAATAATTTCTGATCCCAGAAACTATTCAAATATTGTTTGTTGTTCTTTGTTTGCTGTTGGTTCGGTTTCTTCCTTAATTATAGGTTTATTCCTTAATTATTTTGTGTTTCTGTATATGCAGTATGCTTTTTTAATTTTAGCCACTGTGCAGTGCCAAATTCATAATTTTGTATGTTTGACACTTATTTTATCACTATTTATAGTACTTAATTATAGCAGTTATTATCATTTATTATTTGAAATAAAATTAATAGAACATACCATAAGGAATGATCTCTTTTTTTTTTTTTTTTTTCCTGATATGAAAACCTTATGATCAGACCTTGGGAAAACACAAGGGGGAGCACAAGGTAGGGCAGAAAACGTTTTTCACTGGCATATATTGTTGTGAGACAATGAAATCTGAATATTGCCTATCCTGATCCCCACTGGGATGCCTGAGTCCACAGAATGATCCTAATTGAATTTTCCCTGACTAAATGGAGTATGCCCTGTTGTGAACCTGCTTTGAGCATGATGACAGGATGGGACGTCTCAGAGCATCACTTCTGTGAGACCCAGGGCCTTCCTTCTATTACCTCTATTATCTAAACAAATAACCTTGGACAAATCAATTTACATTAATCCAGCCTCGTGGTTTAAGCCTCTCTCCTTTCCTTTAAAATGTCTCAATCAAGTTTCAAGTGAAATTTCTTGAACAGTTATCTCTTAAAATGTGCCTATGTATTACAAGAGAAACTTGTAATACTGTAAATTACTGTAAAAGTGTAATTTTTTAATTAAAAACATAGAGATGTTTACAAGGATAAATTAATGCATGGGTCATAGCAAGTTCTTTCTGCTTTGTAACACTGACCACAGAATCCCTTAAGAACACTTGTGTTTTCATTTATGTGAAACCGAGTTAGTTAGTGAGATTAATCTTGGATTTTTACTGTTTTCTTCTTTCATTAAGCACATGAAGGGCTTATTATTTCAGATTTTGCTGTATTAAATTAAAAATCTGCACTCACAGTGAGCTTCAGCCATGCTCACTGAACTAATCACACAGGATTATTTCTCTATGATACTTCCTATGTAAATGCGCTTTAAATAGCAGTATGAACAATGGTTCTTCAAATTTATGGGAAAGTTTTTGTTTTAGTCTATAAAGGATTTTATCTATAAACTAATCTAATGTAGCTTTTTCATATTTTGAAAATTACAGATCAGTGCATGATTATTTTCACACATCCCAAATTAATCCATAATCTGTGTTTGTGTAATAATTCTTATTCTTTATAGAAGTTATAGGAGCTTTATGCATAAGAATAGCCATGTTGTCCAGTTAAACTTTTGTGTATAGTATATTTTAGCTGTTTTTCTTCTGATTTCATATTCAATGAGTAAAGACTAGGCACTGACAAGGGACCCTAGGAGCTCTCTCTTATCCAGGCTGAACAGCCTCAAGTCACGCAGCCTTTGTTCACGGGAGGACTTTTTTCAGCCCTCTGACCATTTTTGTTGCTGTGCTCTGGACACACATGGTTGTTTTATACTTTTGGAGTTACAGCAAAGAAATTGCTGGCCTTATCTGTGTGGCAGACACAACAGAAGTTCAAAGATTTTCTAAAAATGTGAAAAATTGAATCTGTCATTTCAGTGTTTGTATTCTTACAGCATTTTTTTTATCAGTCCTGCAAGAGGAAGGAATATTCTTCAGTTAAAACCAAGAGAGTTATGGCTGAAAATTTCATACTAGCTTCAAGTTTTTCTGTTCTCCCTAGGAAGTTTAGCTTTCTTTACATTTTCTCAGAGTGGCACCAGGATGCTCTTCAGGGACCCTTCTTTATCCTCAAGCACTGATTCTGGATTGCATAGGGCAATCAGCATCAAAGATACATTTTTCCTCTGTTCTGATATAAAGATAAACCTTGAAAACCTCACCAAAATCCTTCTGGAAATATTCAAGTGGTTAGAGACAATGCATGGAATGAGAAATGTCCCAGCTGGGTGAGGTGTGATCACCTTGCCCTCACCAGGCCTGGTGGTGTCATAGCTCAATAGCTTCCTGTATATTTGGCTCTGGTAGCTCTGCACAGCCTTTCAGGGTGCAGTGCAGACCTTAGACAAAATTATTATCATAAAACCCTCAGCTGATTTCTTTGTGCTGCACTCTAGTCTCTATAGTGAAAGTTTTATCACTTCCCTCATATTTTAATTGTATCCACTCTACAGCTGGTAGCAAGATGTCCAAACCAATGACATGACTTGACAAGCTTTTCAAAAAATGGCGGTGACTGGGCTGTATCTCTTGATGTGGGAGAGGAAAAAGGAGAGTAAATGAGAAGAAAAAGTTTCTTCCCATGCACTTTTCTCCCCAAAAAAGCAAAAAGGTGAAGATTGTATAACCTCTCTAGCCTGCTGCCTGTTTATGCAGTAAATCTATATCAGCAGGAGATTTATTAATTTAACTGTGGTCTTGCATATAAGAATGATATGGGCAGTCTCAGAACGTATTTATTAATATAATAGAGTGATTTATTGGAAATGTCTGCTAACCATATTTTGTAGTTTAGAATTTTTTTTCCCCTTAATATTGATAGTTTTTCCCCTTCTATTTAAAAAAGACAACCCTGTAGACCCAAACAATAAAAACAACCTCTTCAGCTTGATAACATAATTTAGCAATCAGCAAATTAGAAAAGCATGTTGCTTCTGATGAAAAAATATTAAATATGTGTCTCATAACTCTGCTGCTGAGCTTTAGTTAAACACATAACCTTTATTTGAACTTATCTCATTAATCATGGGGAAAAACGTAGCTATTTCACATATGGGACTATGGAAAAAGATAGCATGGTCATTTACCACTGTGGAGTGCTCACTCCCCGAAGAAGAAAGATAATTTCTGCAGGGAGAGTTGACAAGGTGCAGGGTAAGTACCCACACTGGCTTTCCCCAGGAAAGTTCATGAAAACGAGTACGTTTTTTCCCCTTGAAAATTATTAAAGGCTCTCCCTATTAGAGCTTGTTAAAAGCTGTTAAAAATAACTCAAACTGTGCAGAATTTTTCTCTTCAATGTAACATCAGTTTGCTATGATGGAGCCCCAAACTGTCTTCTTTTCCTTTGCAGTCACTATCTCATTTTTCTTGTGCTTATATCTGCAGCCTCCAGTTTCACACAGATAATTAACTAGTTTCTCAGGTTTCTACCCAGTAGGTATTCCAATACCTTGTTTTCCTGCCCCAAGTTTTGCAGCATCCACCAGCCACTGTTTATTTGACTTTTACCAACCTTCTGCTCCTGAGTGTTTGAGGCTGGATCATTGCTAGATGCTGTGACCCTAAAGAAAGCAATGCCCCGTGAGTTTAAAAAATGACCCTATGCTACTGAAACACTCCATACAAACCCTCCCTGAGGGACAAGCACCGTACAGTGTTACACTGAAATGTTGCTATTTCCTTCTGCAAAAAAGTACAGGTCCAGGATTCTCCTAACAAATCAAATCCCCGGCTCAGTCCACTCTGACATATGCAGAGATTAAATTTCATCCTCCTAATGATGTGGGAATTTGGGAAATTAACATTCAAAGCTTTTATTTCTAAGAGGAGTGGTATGCCTGTCAGTTCCAAATGATGACATGTGTGATAAGACTGTGATCTTACTGAGTTTTCTTAGGAAACCAAAGCAAGTGTATTTTAGTTATATACACTTAACACTAATCATCCTCTCAGGGAACCACTCATAGGCTGCCCTCCATCTGTGAGGGCTATGTATTTGGGCTGTAGAAAAGGCATGAGACTATGCAAATAAGATTAGCAGGCAGTGCTGGGTGTTACTTTCTTCATTTTGGGGTGTTTTTTTCTGTTAAATAAGAATGCTGCTAGTGCAAATATCTCCAAAAATGTGTAATACTTTGAACACCAAGCTCTTTAAGTACAAAATACAGTCATAGATTGATTGAGGTTGAAAAAAGCCCTTAAGGCCACGGAATCCAACAGTTAGCCTAACACTTCCAGGTCCACAAGTGCTGCATCTATACGTTTAAATGTCTTCTGGGATGGTGGCTCAAACCACTTCACTGGGAATCCCATTCTTATGCTTTATAACACTTCCAGTGATTAATTTTTTTCCTAGTATCCAATCTAAACATCCCCTGGGCCAATTTGAGGCTGTTTCCTCCTATCCTATCTCTCCTACTAGAAAGGACCAGTACAAGTATTTGAAAGATAAAGCTTTTGGCTATGTATCTCCCTTTTTTCATTTCCTAAGTAAATTGTAATGTAAATTGTATGTAAAAGTATTGTTAAAGTATATTAACTAAATTATATGTTAGTGCCAAATAAGGCCTGTGCAGCACTGTAGACTGGCATGATAGGAGCAAAGATTTTACTATGAATCATCAGATAAATGCTTTGGGACCCCCAAGATTTGGAGTCTTCTGCTGGAATTGCAGACTTAATTCCAATGAGTGCCTGGAAAGCAAGGATTCAATGCCTAAATGTCTCTTATTCCAGATAAGTGATCAAATTTACCAGGCCATGTAGTCAACAGCTTTCCTTTGGTCTCAGTGAATGTAGAAATACTGATGTAACATGGAAGATTCCTAGTGAGGCAGAGAATACTATCTACAGTGTTCCCCTGGGATGGAAATTCAAAGTCTGTCCTCTAAAACACAGAGAATGCACTTTGAAGTCAGGGGTGCCACTGTTTCTGGTGATTGATTGCAGCATGAGTTTTCAGCAGCTCTAGGACTCTGCTTCCTCTTGATGCTTGCAGAAGAAGAGTTTAGTAAAAAATCACACTAATTAAAAAAAAAACAAACAAGTGGAAGCAGCTGCCCTTTTTGCTGGTTTTCAAGACAAGAATCTTACATGAACATGCATGACCATTACACTCTTGCATATTATTTCTAGGACCTAGGAGGCAATTCCCAGTTTCTAGATAACACCTCCTTGCTTTTCCTCTGCCTCCCTCCCCCTACATTTCCCTGCTTCTTGCCAGCCGGAAGAAAATCAAGTAGTGATGTGCTAGAGCAGAATATTTAAGCTAAGACATGAATGAGTATGGCAGGTTTGAGACAGATGCTGCCTTCACAGACTGCCTGGGTAGGTGCATATCTATAAAGCACCCCAAGGCCTCCTACTGAGAACCACCCATGTGTCTTGTTTCAGGGACTAGTGATAGTCTCTGATTTGTTTTCCATATGTTGCTACACATTAATACCATATTCAAAATAATAGTAAATATATCAACACAACATGATGTGCCTCATAAACATGATCACGTTCCTACTCTGCATATTCACTAAGACCCAGCCACCAAAAGCTTTCTGATCAAGGAAGGCAAAACCACTGAGGGCTTCCAGAGGGTTTGCAATGCATCAATGACTTCCCAGAGAGCTCTGAAACACCACTGCGAGCCCAGAGCTGGTGACCGCGATGGGCACATCCCAGCAACTTCTGGAGGTGGCTGTACTTAAATCTGTTCAAATTGTCTAAATAAATCAAGAGTGTGGGAAAAACACCATTGTGTTACCTGCAGATTTTTCAAGTTAGCTGAAGCTGGAAAAGACTGCAGGTTTGTATCGGCATGGGCAGAGGTTCCAGGGTGCAGCAGAAATGTGCTGAAATAGCCTGTCCTCTGACTGGCTTCACCACCATTATCCATTTGGCAAGAACAGTGGAATTTGGCTGCTATAGCTGTTTTGACAGAGCTGCTCAAACCCACCTCACAGCTGCCTGGAGTAATGACAGAAACCATATTAATCCAAAAAAACCCATAACTTTTTACATGCCAAATTACAGTTTTTTCCCCTTTTTGCCATCTAAAGAATAAAAAAGAACAGCAATACCTTATTGAAGTCTTTAATATAATATAAATTGAATTGTATCTCTTAGAAGATATCAGTGGGATGGGGACAACTCTTTTCTTGCAATTGAAATGATTCAGAGAAGTGAAAAAGGACACAGTGACATTTTGAGATTTCTAAGAAATTTGAATATATGGAGTATTAGAAGGTCATGAGCAAATAAGTGTAAGGCTTTATGGCTGATTTCAGAAGCCCTACATGGTTTTCCAAAACTTGTGAAAATTATTTAAAATCATTCATTAAAATCTCTTGCAATAAACAGCACATGTGTGATGATACAGAGAGACACCTGAAAGTTGAAAATCACTGCCCAAAAAAACCCATTGTCTCATACTTTGAGTTCCTTCCAGTCCTGTTGTGGATTTAGAAAGATAATTCAGCCAAGACAGGTCTGATATACTACTTTGGTTTATTCCAGTTTCACCCATTACAACAAATGGAATCATAGTGTAAGTTGTGGTGATGAAGTTAAAGGAGTTGTGTCTCATTTCCACTCTCAGAGATGTTCTGTCTAGTGCAGTAACTTCTTGAAAGGGAGGATTTAATTAGGACCTTTCTGCAGGAGTCTAGGATGCATATTTGCTGTGAAGTGTAAATTCTTCAGAAAGAAAATTCCACACTTGGAGAAATATTTGTTTTATTCTTTACTCTTCTGCTTGAAGTGACCTTTTGATATATTTTCCTTGTAGTGAATAGAATTTGGGTAATCTTTCAACAAATTATGCTAAACCACTGCAGGTTATAAAGAACATGTGCTAGATGACCATTGATTTTTCTGTTAGTGGTCTTAAGAAGAGAGAAATTAATTAGCAAACAGTGGGATTTGTCTGCTCTACACCTCCTGCCCACTCAGCTTTGAAAATGCCTATCAGGTGAAATTGTTAATTACTCAAAAGACAGGAAAAGCACTGCATGAATATGTAGGATCATGTTTCTTGTCAGAAATATTTCCTTTTGGTTACAAAACGTGGCTTATAAAAAGTTATTTCAACATTTAAAGCCTTTGTGCTAGTAAAGTGGCACAAATAGTCTAAAAGGAAATGCAAAAAGAATAACACTGTTATACTAGGAATTAGCATAGTTCAAACCGTGAAAATGGTTGACTATTTAATGAGTTTCTCTTGGGCTTTCAAAATAAAAAAATAAGTCACATATGAAATTTCTCTGACCATGACTTATGTGGTAACTGGCTCTCTGGCTTGAGTTTTGTTTATGTTTGATAAACATTTGACTCAAACTTGTTTGAGTATGTTAGTATGCAAGTAGTTGAAGAATATACACTTCATTCTACCTTTTGACCTGGTGAAAGTTGATGCTGTATGTTCTGAACCAGGGCTGCACAAAAAACCACCTTTGCCTGTGAGATGAAGAGGTGGTCTTCCTCCAAATGTGAGTTGTGGGGGCTTTCACACACCCCGTTTCAGTGAATTTCTGTAAAAGAAAGCGAGAGGGAACGGCAATGGAGTGTGTATGGGGCCTCAGCAATAAAAGAAGATAAAAAGAAGTAAGAATGAGAGCTTCACTATCTTTGCCTCTTTTGTCAAGAGAATACTGAAAATGCTTTGTAGGTCTGGCTACAGAGGTAAATTAGGAGAGTCAATACTTATTTGGTGAATCATGGAATAAGAGTTGAACAGTTCAACATAATGAAAAGTAGATTTTTTGAAGAAAGGCTATATTCTTTGAAGATGTCAAGAATATAATTTTTGAAAGAATTTTCTCTCTGTCTTTATGCCAATTAGATGGCAGCTGAATCATGGCTTTAAAATACCTCTGTTGTGAGCAGAAGTAACAACAGCATACCCTGTCTTAGTCTTTCTGTGGATCCAGCTCAAATGCTATGATTCTTATTCACACTGAATAGTACCTGTTCACCAGAATGAACTAATTTGAAGCAGAACTTCCCCATGGGATAGCTGTAGTAAAAATAGGAAAAAGTAAAAATACAAAGAAAGTTCATTTGTGCTAGTTAAAAAAAGAAAAAAAAAGTAGTAAGTTTAAAACAGTGAAATAAATTAGGATTTATATTTAGTTAACAATGAGTTATCACAAACCATTCCCATATATTTCCTGATGGTTTACCATTACATAACCTGCTCTATATTTATAATGTACATCTGGCATACTGTACTTCTATTCAGATCACTTTAATTAAACCAGCCTCCAAGCTCCCATATAAAACAATGGAAGTTCTGAAATGCAGGAAAACAGCAGTATGAATTCATGAATAGCCCTGTATGTTAAGGCAGGCAATCTGCAGATTAGTG
Organism: Poecile atricapillus; assembly: GCF_030490865.1. Classification (NCBI taxonomy): domain Eukaryota; kingdom Metazoa; phylum Chordata; class Aves; order Passeriformes; family Paridae; genus Poecile; species Poecile atricapillus. The sequence continues at coordinate 91,497,743 of NC_081250.1, read as the reverse complement.
TGGTGGTTTCCTGTCGTTAACACCATAAACTTGTTGAACTCTGTTAGCTAAATTCTTCTAACTTCAGCCCAGTCACTGCAGCTACTGCAGAAAAGATGAACCAGATGAAAAAAGGAAAAGATAAATAGTTTTTTTGCATTGGAAAGTAAAAAGAAAAGAAAAAAGAAAAACCTAGCTCTGTGGGCTTGAAAATAACTGCAGTGCTTCAGAATTCTCTTATTAAAATTACAGTGTTTGTGTTACCTCTCAAAGACAAAAATTTCTTAAACCATGTAATCAGTAATAGACAGGTAGGAGAGGTCAATGTTGAAACAATTTCTAAAAGATGCTTTAAGATACAGACTTGATTTTCAGTAAATCACTGAAAGAAGACTTGTTTAATCACCAGTCTCAGAGAAACCGAGAACTTCCCAGTAGGCAGAGCTCTTCTCATGAGGACCTCAATTATACGTATTTAAAAATAAATGATACTGCAGTGTTTGGGTGCAGAGGGTTATTTCTAGTCTCCAAAAATCTTGATATCTTAACAAGATATTTAAATCCTCAAGCAACTAACAGACTGCTTCTAAAAACTACAGGATAATTCATTATTTTTAGACCTTGTTGTGGACCTCTAACAAATTCTTAGTATGAATAAGGATACTTAAAGGCAAATGAGCCTTCTGATCAAGGCTTCAATCTCCTTAGATATTTTTAATGAATGCTGCAAAATATGTGAAAAGTCCGAAGAACATTAAGATAGATAGCAACTGTTAATGTGTATCTTTATATGAAAAGAGATTATTAGCATATTCTATGCTAACTTTAATGGAACAATATTCTTCTACTAGCTCATAGTATCATAGGATAATTCAGACTGGAAGGAACCTTCTGAGGATCCTAATCCAACCTCATGCTCAAAGCAAGACAGACCGTGAAACTGATACTTCCTCCAGTCAGATATCTGTAACTAATAAACCAAAAATCTGCTGAAACCTTCCTACAGACCTCAGACACAGAATAGCTTAATGTTTTGAAAATGTTGGTCAAGCTCCTTTTGACAGCAATTATTTAATTCAGCTGAAAGTGGAATTAATTGGTAAAGGTTGCATTACCTAATTAGCGAACACGAGGTGTTCCTTAAGCCATCAAATGAGTCCTTAGTACAACTGTGGACTCTATGAATTACTTGATATGTAACAGATCCAGACTGTAACATCTGTTTACAGTACATTCTCTGTCAAATGCTTTGCCAAATGGTGCAGTGCTCATCTAACCTCTCTTTGCACCTTTTTATCCTGTCCTTCCCTTCTGGGAAAATGTCCTAAACACAAGGCCCTAGGCATGAAAGTTTTGGTTTCTGATCTCTTAAACAGAAAGGGCTAATTTCACCAAATAAATTATTTGCAGTGAAAAATAGCTGTGAAAATAGCTCCATAAGCCACAGGGGAAGGAAGTTTCTCTTTTTTCCTGCTGCTTCTGTTCTTCAGGGAGAGATTGAAGTTTTAGACATTATGAAGATTATCCAAAATGACATTACTCTAGTCACAATTGTAGCAAAATCCTCCTGTGTTATATGAATTAATTTGCTTTGAAAACCTGTGTAAAGAGATTCTGAATAAATAGAGGGCTACTGAAATATTACTTTGCATTGTACAAATAAAATTTTTAATTAAGATTTAAGATGGAGAGCTTCTATTTCTCCTTCTGCAGTCCTTCTCTGCAGAGCATTGATATCTCTTGTTTAAAGATTCACGAGTCAGAGCACTATTTCATTGTAAATCACAGGATGTAAGAATTAACGGCATTAATTCCAAAGGGAAATAATTTTAAGGTAATGATTTAATACTCATGTAAGACAAGACAGGATTCTCTATGGCTGTGTGGAGATGTAAGGTACAGGGGAAGAGAAGGAAGGGAGGAATGGAAGAAAAAGCAAGAGGACAAGAATTAGGATGCTATCCCTACATATAAGCGTACAAGGCAACACAGATGGAGCGACAGTCAGACAGACAGACATCCAAATGCCTTACCCTTGCAGTTGCCTGCTGAGCACTGACTGAAATAGGATGTAAATAGTATGTTCTGCTGCCACACCGAGACCTACAGGATTTGTCCTCGTGGTGTTTTCTTCCCCAAACTGCTTGTGCAGACTCGCCCTGATGGCAAAGGCTTTGTACTTCCTATCGTTGCTTCATTAAGAGAATGGCTGTAACTGCAGCAAAGAAATTGTAGCTATGGACAGCAAAATGTGAATTTTACATGACATTACTTGGCTTGTGATTCAAGTCAGGCTTATGCTGGAAATGGGGAGCTTCGTGTAATTCAGGGAAAAAATTGAAATATCAATATCCAACAGGATGATTATGATGGTCATTTTAATTTGCTTTGAAATTCAAGTTCTAACATTGGCTACTGCTCTAACATTAATGTTCAGAAGCCACTCTACAGCAGGATGAAAAATGATGTGTGAGTCAAAATGGTACACAGAGCTCTCAGTGCTGCTTGGTGATCCTGCCAGGCTTTCATTAACCGGAGCAAAGAGATGCCTTCATATCATTTCTGTACACAAACTTTGAGGCTGCATCAGAGAAGACACAATTGTGTTACTAAAATGAATTCATGACTCCATATGGGCTTCCAATCAGTGGAGCTTATCAGTGATATGTCCTTCTGGAATGGGAGAAACAGGTTCACTTGAGAGAGTAGCAGTCATAACTCCGTGAGTCCAGGAAGTCACCACTGATACACTGAAATGACAAGAGGATGCAGAAGATGAAAAATAAAGTCCAGGTCTGCAAAAATAAGTGACTCTGCCATCTGCAGTAAAGAATATTAGGGGAGCTCTTTAGATGAACAAACAGCAAAGCCCATCTGCAGATACTACAGTGCACTTCAGAGTCCAGGGGAAGTGGGCATGAGAACAGCAGCTGGATGAATGGAGACTGGGACAAAAACTGTCTGTGACCAATTATTAGCCAGTAACAGAGAAAAGCTTGCAATGCTGCAGTCTTTCAAACAATGCACCACAAATCCTGGTGTTTTCTCCAGTATCAGTCTTTCTGTTTTCACAGGGAGAAGAAATCAAGAAAAACATGGAAAGGATCATGTGTAACTTATAGCCATGTAGGGAATGGAAAGTTCCCTTGTGGACATATTGGTTGACTTAAAATAACTGGAGATCAGTTGTCCAAATTCCTTAAGATGTTTGAACATTTTAGTAACTTCATTAATCAGCTAGGAGAGGATAGGACGTACTTTCTTCCATGCAAAGAACCATAGGAGAGCTTTCTGTGATTGACACAAATCTTAGGTGTTAGATACTGAGATTTCTTTGGTTTACTGTTTATCTGATGAAAATTAGAGCTTTAAAGGAAAGAAAAGAATGTAAAGTACCACATTGTGTTTCAACATTTGTAAAATAAATTACTTGGATTTTTGAGGTGGTTCTTCATTTCAATATTTCTTGAATTTAATGTGTAAAAAAAGAAAATAAGTAATTTTGCACATAAAGGTGTGCTCAAAAGACATGACTTTTTATGGATTGATAGTTTCATGAGGTTTTTGAGTTCTGAAAGACAGGTAAAGAATAATGTACTGTGTGTATCTTCTACCCGTTGTCTTGCCTCCACCCACAAGCATAGAATGGGACAAGTATCTCAGATATTTTAATCTGAGATTTGTCTTTGACTGTAGAAGGAAGAAATATACATGTTTCCCTGGGAACTAAGATTTCACAGTAGAAACTAGCTAATTAGCTAATTTTAAGTTGTCAAAAAAGTACTAAAGTGTGAGTAGCATCGCAGGGATGTTTTGCTACATGATTTGATTTCCACTAAAATTGTCAATCAGTAGCAGTGACTATGAAGATTTATATTTAAGTTTGCATGAAGAAGACTTTGCTAGAGGAGATACTTTATTTCTTAGAGCTATGTTTGGATTAGCTCTTCTGTGATCATGCTGAACTGCATGAAATTCATTAAATATTTTAGCATGTAAGGAACTGTTACAGCAGTCAGGAGATGCTGCAAGAACATCAAGGAAAAGGGATCAGTTGAACACAGCTGTAAATGGGAACAAATATATTTAAGGCAACTCTTTTGTTGCAATGTGTTCCTCCTTATTTTAATTACATTTTATTGTTTTACAAAGTACCTTTCGCTACATGGAGTGCTTGTTAGAAACTTGAAAATGTTGCAATCATCATTGTATATCCTAAGACTGTGCCATTGAAAAGCCCCACAGCCAATTATATCTTTTGCAAAAAGTACATTTGGTATTACATTGTTTGGTCATTTGTGCATTACAAACTAACCCACATTCCCAAATATGTTAGAAATCCAAACAGAGGTTGGCCACAAATTACCTAATTTGAGACAATTAGTTCATTGAGCTTTTAGGATATGTTCACAGTTTTTCTTCTGTCTCCGTTTTAAGATTTCAAGTAACTAAAGCTCCATGTTGAAAAGGTCTAATACCTGTGGTTTACAGTCATCTGTTACCCATTCATTAGAGGGGCTTCTCTGAACCACTCCTTATCCTGCCCAAAAGTGAGGTTTGAGAAACAACCCACATATAAAACAATTGCAGTCAACAAAACAATCAACCCCATTGTTCTCTGTAGGGATTTGCTCCAAAAAGTACAACTGGAATTATTTAGAAAACTGAATTACTGCAAGATGCAGTCAGAAGCACACTGGTAAAACTGAAAAATCATCTTGTTCTCCTTGCCTTCAAAAATATCTTTCCATTAAAAACATTAGTGTGAAAATATTAGTAAAATTTGCATATAACAACATTTCAGTGGGAGAATGAGAGTTTAGTACTTAACATCTGTGGTTTACTGTAATCCTGCAATTTACATTTTACATGAATGCAAATCTTTCCATTTGGACACAGTGATGTGCAACTTCACAGCTGAGGTATTTTTGACATCTTGCTTGAATCAAAATAGATAATTTAGTGAGAATCAAGCTGAGTGAGGATGATGACCAGCTCTTTAAGTCATAGATCCTGAAGCAAGTTATGCAGCATTTCTCAGGTTACTCCAACACAGTAAAAAGACAACATTCCTGATGTGTTAATGACATTTAAAAAAATTTAGTCCATGCTCTGCATGTCAGTCCATCAGGACTTTCACACAAGATCAGGATGAGCATGAAGACACAGTGTATGCTCTCCTTTTTGAAGGAGACTGATATGTCTACAACTCCATTTCAGTATTTCTACAGCTCCATTTCCAGAGAGTCAGTATGAGCTGTTGCTACCCACAAGATAAAAAAAGGGGAAAGACTTTCATTATCTTTCAAAGCACCAGAATTTTCCCCAGAATTTAGTTTCAGTTATGACCCTGGTTTACACATAGTTTCAAGTAACAATTAGAGAGTCACGACAGGTCAGTATTTATCACATAGCAATATCTGAGAGGTTTTTTCCTTCCAAGTCTAATTCTAGTAAGCCAGAAAGATAACAGTTATCACAAGATCAGATTAGCAGAGTCATTTAGATTACAGTTTTCAAACTTGAGAGACCAAATTCAAGCACTAAATGCATATTTAGCAACCAAATTAGCCGCAGGGTGCTTTTAAGCCTGTGTCAGTGAGAGATACCAGTCAAAGCTAATGATTTATCTGCCAAAAGGACATGGGGATTGCTAGCTAGCCCAACAATGGCTGTTTGGAAAATAAAATACTAGGGAATTAGTGCTTGTCTTTAAAGAAGTGATGATGCAAAAAAAAACCTTCTAGACTGATGCTCATATCAGTTGTCAACTCTCTTGATCTGAAAGCAAAAGATTGTCTGGAGTATATTTCAGTACTGTGACTTAAGCATGGCAGGTAAAGAAATTATTAAATTTTGGGAGTGAGCAAATGAAAATACCTACTCTGTTTCTGAGCACATGACAAAAGTAACTTGTTATTATTGAATCAGCCCTTTAAAAAAGTTAAATTTCTTTTTATTCAGAATTTATTTAATTAACACTGGTGTCTATGGCATCAGTGAAGTAATCAGCACACATGAAGTAATTAATTTCATCTGTAATTTCATTGTGAATTTCACTATATGAAATTATTTCATGTGACAACAATCTGTGCTGGAATGATGGAAGTGTATCCCAGTGTGGGTGCTTATTCTCTTATTTAGAGACCTTCATGTACAGGAAAGCTACAATGCACAAGAAAATTAAAAGTGCACATGGATGTGCAACATGATGAGTGGAACTGATAAACCTACAAGGATGACTCTCTTTACTTCTAAGACCTTTTTCCTTCACTTTGGCTCATAAAGCTTCATAACTAAAGAAAATGAATAGTCACATATTCCTTTAGTATTGATAATCTCATAAGGGAATTTCATGATTGCAATACACATTAAACTAGAAATATAAATATATGCTCTATTATATTTTTAGTGGTAGAGTCTAGAAATTTTACCTGTGTGATTAGCATCTTCTCACAGTAAATTAAGACGATTGTAACTCTGATATTGCACTTCCTTCCTCCCAGTAAAGTCCAAACAAAAAGTGATTATGCATTTAATGCAGACTCCTTATCCAGAGTCTTTCAATATAAAATCTCAATCAAACACCCTTAGAAAAAAGGTCAGTTTTCTAATATGCAAAATTTCAAAATCAGTGTGCCATAACATCTGAGAATGGAAGACCTTAATAGTCAATGACAAATATCAGTGACAAAAATCTATAAGGTACAAAAATACCTAGTTCTAAATCAAATAAGAATAACATTTTAAGTCACAGATGTCTATAATGCAATATATAACATTAAATAGATATTATATATATATATATATATATATATATATAATAAATAATAGTGATAAAATTTATGTAGGTCTGATTTAAAAATATGACCAGAGAAGATCCCCACAAAACATTTGTTTGAGTACAAGTCTACAATCAGCCACCTACTAAATAAAAAACCCCAGGCCTACAAAAGACATAGTGCATAGATATAAACAAATGAGATTGGTAACAAATAGTAAAATTATATAATTTCTGTTATTTGGAATCAATTAACTAAACAGAATGAGCAACAACACAGAAAGTAATTTCCTGTTCCTTGAAGGATTATTAGTTGGGACATCAAGAACCAGAAAAGAAGACTTCTTCAACTCTGGGATTAATTCAGAAAATGATGTTCTCATATCATGCAGCAAATAATACGGACCTCAGCGCAATTAAACTGACATCCAGAATAGAATGATACAGCAAAGAATTATTAACATGGGACAAGCTCTATAAAGGAGAATTTAGAAAAGAAAAAGAGCATGTCAGAACGATTTATATAAATACATATGCTAGTAAATATATGTATGCAAAACTATATATATATTTACAAATATACATATATTTACATATCCATACAAATGTACATATGCACATTGGTATGCAAGACTAGAATTTAGGTAAATGAGAAATGGATTTTAGCTTAATACGAAATATGAGTGCTTTCATTTGCAAAAAAGTAAGACCAGCTGGAAAGGAGAATGGCCCATTAGGAACTTGAGGATACAACAGCATGCATTTTTAACCCTTGGACAGAGAGACATCATCAGGAAGATTTGTGAATTCCTTGCTTTATCATGGAGCAGAGGAAAAGTTTAAGGCAAACACTGAATTTATAAACTAGCAAATTATACCTTTTGAATGTTGAAACAAATAGTTTCAAAGGTAAAGTATCTCAAAACAGATCTATTGTAACACTATAAACTGACAGCATAAACTCCACTTACAGCAGAAAAATTTTGAAGACCATTTATTTCTGGTCTTCTAGTGGGTTTCAGAGAGAAATTGAGAGAACACAGCAATGCCCATGGTAGTACAGGGGAAGGAGGTCAGCTATGGGTCTGAAAAGAGTAATTTGATTAACCCAGAAGGTGAAGGCATACAGAAGGAATAGGTCAGATAATAACACTGTTTTTAAACAAAATTAAAATTTCCTCTTGAAATGTCTCAGGATTTATTTAAGGAGTCCAAAATATCCAGTTTTGGGTTATTGCATTAATTTTTGAGAAATTGCAAAGCCATAGTGGTATGAAAAATAGGAAAAAGAGACATGGTATGTAACTTAAAAATAGGAGGGGAAATGTTGAGAGTTATGGACTGTTCATCTTTAAAAACCCATAGTGGAAAAACAAATGAAACTACTTACCTGCAAGAAACCAAGAAGATGAGCAGCAGACAGCACAGGTTACTTAACTAAGAACTGGGTCAAGCACATGGAATTTTATTCTATGACAAAGAAGAATAATATGGACAGAGTAGAAGAAAATACCATATATATCTTAACTTTAGACTGAGTAAAATCTTAGCTGTGATACTATGTCTCATAATATGCTTATAAGAAAACAACCTTTAATTAGTATACTTTAGTATAGTGTAAAACCAATAGGAAAATATTTAATAAGTAGTATTTTTTACTGGGAAGCGCTGACTATGATTCTGCATATAACAGTCAGGATTTGGCACTATTGTTTGTTTGTTTAGTTTTTTTTCGTTAATGACCTGAATAATGGAAAGGGAGTAGTAATTAAATCTGCAGGTGATGCTGTGATGGGAAGCACTGCATTATACTGATGGATGGGACTTCATTTCAAAAAGATCTTGACAGATTGAAAGCATGGTGTGAAGAAAACCAAAATGCAGTTCAAGAGGCACAAGTGAAACAGTGCAGATAGACTGGCCTAATCAGCCAAACAAATTCAGGGTCTCGAAAAACTGGTTGAGCAGCCGGCCAATAGACAGGGATTTAAAGGTATTAGTGGATCACAAGTGGAACACAAGTCAATAATGTCATGCTGTTGAGAAAAAGATAAGCACTATCCTGGGAAGATTAAAAGGAGCAAAGTGAACAAGCATATGGTATAGCTTTCTGCTCTGCTCAGTATTTGTAAGAGTTCAGGAGGAGTCCTGTGTGGGGCATTTTGACGAAAGTGTGGGAGACTCTGCAGGAGAAAAAAGAGAACAGTCAGAGATCTGAGAAGCAGATCTTGTGCAGACAGGCTGAGAATTCTGCTCTTTAATGTGTGACTTTAATGCACAGAAAGAACAGGGAGAGTGTTTGACTCATGCTGGCCTTAAAAGACAGCTGGAAGAGAAACAGAATTGTCTTTTCTCTATGGCCACAGTAAACAAGAATAAAAAGACTCAATTTACCAAGCATTTTTGGTTAGATATCAAACCTCAGGACTATTAGATGCTGAAATAAGTTGCTGAGGCATGTGGGATCTTCATTCCTGTTCTCCATGCCAGCTTCATTAATTGCTTCAACAAAGGTCTCTTTGGAATGGTATGCTTAAGCTCATTGGGGGAGGGGGGACAAAGGACTAGAAGGATCCTTTGAAAATCCAGCACCCAAAGTCTTAGTGACTCCTTGCATGGTGTGACTTTTCAAAGACGTAATGCAAGGTATTTGGCATGAGAGCAGAAGAAAGACAATGATGAAGTGGTGGGATAGGAAAGCTTGCTTTACTGACTAATATTCTCTCACACCGATAAATATGTTTCTTAAACATCAACTTAGAAACAGAAAATTTTTTAGAAACCATCCTTTCATTCATCGTTGTTTGCACTGAGTTTTTGCTGCTATTTCAGTTGCATTTTTGCTGAAGGTAAAACCAATAACAATGATCTACTTACACGGCCTGTTCTCTGCATATCTGTCATATTAAAGTCCATGCTGTTTGTTTATCAAGCATTCATCTATAATTCTCTATTAATTTAATTATAGTAAAAGATCTTAAAAGCCTTGGGCTAAGTAACATGTCAATTACAAATGAGTTTAACTTGGAATAAATATAAACTTAATACTTGTAATTTATTGCTTTAAATATAAACAAAGCCCTTAGTGTGACACAATCTATTATTAATTGCTCCAGTGCCCTAAGTCCAATTAAGCAAATCCACTTACATTTTCTTCAGAGGAAGTCGATGTTCATTTCTCATAGGAAGTGCAAGAAGCCTACCTTTCCACTTCTTTTAAACCTCCTAATGCAACAAAACACTTCTGTGTTTAATGAAGTGTATCATGTCAGGGGTGAGGGGAATGCTGGTGGCATGGGGGGTAGAGCCATGTGTGAGGGCTCATATTTTCTCGAACAAAATAACTTTCAATCAAATATCTGGTCATACACTTTTTTTTTCTTTAGATATAAGTAATGACTGCATGTTTTCTAGTTGAAGATCCTATATTGTCTTTCTCTAGCACCCTTTCAGTAATAAGGACAAGCTGTTCCAAGATACAGTGTGTATGTTTGTATATGTGTGTATGTGTATTATATATCTTCAACTGAAAGGTACCTTAAACATTTTTTATATTAGTTATACTTGCATGTATTAAAGTAGCAAAACTATTTTTTTTTTATGTGTGTGAAAACCTGTACATATAAAAATGTCAGCCGCTGTGCTGAGACCTGGTACTTCATGCCTGGGGTAAAATTTTATTGCCTAGTTATAAAAGAGAGGGTTTATAGTGGAAACCCTGACACACCATTAACTATGGTTATGCTATCAAAGGAGTGCAGCATTAAGAATTTAGGAACTATTCTGTTTGCATGTGTATAGGTAGTCATGTGTCTGTCTGTGTCTAAAACTTCATATTTACTTACACATGCCTTTTACACTTATTTTTAAACAGTTTGTGAAGGGAAATCACAATCTGGTTCTGACAGAACCAGATATGTGTATCTGTTCTGTTCTTTTCTATAAACAGTAAAAACATTCAAGAAACTTGAAAAAAATCACTATTAGAGTGTGTATAACTTAAAAGTGGATCAGTGATGCTTTTTTCCCCTATTTTTTCAAGCTAGGGAACTGAGTAATGTATAATGAGTTGCAAGAGGACACGCATAAACAAGATGCAGATTTGAGTCCAGAGTATAAATCTTCTGAGTTCCAATGCTATACTTCAAATACCTGGCCTCTTTAGTGATATCAATGAAAAACTGAAATCCCTGTGGTGTTTGCCTGTTTAGTTGCCTGAAGTGGAATGGGTCTGACAATCATTCTTGAATCTATCACTCATAAAATTATGAGAAACATAAGGGCTGCACAGGGTTTGCAAAATTTCTGATGGGACTTGCAGGTAGTTCACCGACTCTTCTGAAAATGAAAGTTTGCATGGCAGGGGTAGAGAACATCACTAGGTTTACCTGTAGCAAGAAAACAATAAAATATGGAAAAAACTATTTAGGCTAGGCACTATTTCAAAGGACCTCAAGGAAGCTTATTCAATAACATTATTCAGTCTTCAAGTAAAACAGTGTTACTTCCTAGCAAATAACTTTTGTTTTTTCTGTTGTGTGAAAATTATATCAAGAAAAAGTCAAAAACAATTCCCATCACATTTCCAAAAATCTTGTTTTGGATCTCACGATTTTGGAGGCTAAGAGGATAGCAGAAGTGCAAATATAAGACATTACTACTTTTTCAATCTTATAGTAAGTGGACAGCACAACATACCAGTGCACCATAGGCAATATGTTTAACTACTGAAGAGACAAGGGTAGCTGTCTTTAAGATATTAAAATTAACATGAATGCTTAAGTGTTCATAGCACAGCACTTAATGAAAATGTTATATATTGAGATTTTTCTACCTGGGGATGGCCTCTTAGTGAAAAAAGGGAAAGAGATACACTAGTCCAAGTGATGTTACATATCCATACCATTTAGGTACCTGTGCTTGAAAATGTCTTTGAAGTAGTGTGGAATCATAGACTCATTGAATACTTTAAGTTATGAGGAACAGCTTGAGGTTATATAGTTCATGCCCAGCTTGGGTGTGATTTGATAAAGGCGTAGTGCAGGTGTAATTTGATAAAGTTTCCTCAGGGTCTTATCCCCTCATGTCTTGAAAACCTACAAGGATGGAGATACGACAACCTCCCTGATCAAAATGTTCCAGTATTTGAATCCCTCAACAATAAATAATTTTCTGTATATCTAACCAGAATTTCCGATGTTTTAACTTGTATCTGTGGCCTCTGGACTGTCATGGTGCCCATCTGAGAACTTTCTGGGTCTTTTATCTGCTGCATGCGCAGATCAATTCCATTGCAAACTGCAATAGTCTCCCTTTAATTTTCTCTTCTCTAGACTGAATAAACCCAGTTTTCTCAGCTCCTCCTAAGATATCACATGCTTCATCTATAAACCACTTTGGTTCCTCCACTAGACTGGCTCAAATAAGTCAGTATTTTCATTGTACTTGTCTGCTTTCTTACAGTGCCCATTAACTTTATTCCAGTTCTTATTTACTTTGCTTGACAGCCATTGAGCTTTGAAAGATGGCACAGTGTTCTCACAATAACACTGGCCAACTCTTCCACCACTCGCACACATCCCAGCTGATCCCATGGACCTCTGTGACTGAATGATCAGATGTTATCTAAAAATTTCCATTTGTACACCTACGCTTTTCAACTCTTTCAGAAATGTCTTAATGCTCCATTTTTAGTAGTAACATAAACAGAGATTGTATTTAGACTTGTTTAATGTCTCCTTCACACAGCCAAAGCACTGTGAAGGCCTTTAGTGCAGAAGAGAATAAAACTCTCAGACTGTAATTAGAGGAGCATTTCTTTCCGTGTTGGGCTGGCTAAGCCGTCCTTACTCCTCACCACCCCTTCCTGCCTCCATACAAGACCCTCCATTGTGCTGGTACAACTGTTGGAGAAACTGTTTGGTGAAATGGATATCAGAGCTTAAAAGTAGTCAGGCTTCTTGGTGAAATGGATTGTAGGAGTTAAAACTAGCATTTTTTCCCTGCAGGTTAAAATCCAGCTCCCTTGTCTTCCTGGTTCCCCACAGGACAGTCCCATGCCTGATAAAGACAGGAATAAACATTTAGCTGCAATATTGAAGAGGAAACAACAAGGCTTATATTTAAATACTTTGTTTTGCTGCATCCTCAGAACTAGAAACAAGAACTGGCTGATATAAGACAGGAAGAAAAAAAACCCCAGACTAACAAAAAGGAATCACACCATCCCATTTCTTACCTTTATTTCAGCATCTTACCATTCTAGCAAACCTAGAAATCTCAGCATAATGATGCCATTTCAAGTAGCAGGATCAATTGGTTTTGTTACGGTGATTGTATATATGCATATATATGCACAATAAAACCTGATTCCACAATTTATGAAACTCTTACGATGAATAGAAAAATACAATTTTTATTACTCCATTCAAGCTATGATGCCTTAATGAAATAGCAGGCACAAAGAAATGTGCAAAGCATAGTCTCTTTTGGTAAATGTGAGGTACTCTTGAGCTGAGCTGGTCTCACAACTGAGATGGACTTTAAGAGGAGTAGAGGTAAGACGCAGAGCAGATTGAGCAATAAAATATTCACAGAATATATGCCACAACCACAAATAATTGAATTAAGCAATAACAAAGCAGACACAGGGCATTTCCTGGGGATTAATGACTAGCTAGGAGAGTTGATGGTCCACGGCGGTCATCAATTCCCCAGGAAATGTCCTGTGCCAAGGTCATCATTGCTATTATAGCCCCCTTTTCTTTCCTCCAGCAAATAAAAAAAAAAAAAAAAAGCATCCCACATTTTACCTGTTTTCACACAGTGTCATCACTCCTTTAGATGACTGTGGAACAGATGGGTGCTGAAGGATTTCTGTGTAATTGGTGTCCAGTGCCACAACCAATCAAAGCCCTTTTATCACCACTGAAATTTTAATCAGGCTTATACAATATTTCAGTTTTTGACTCATCTAACTCTTGAATCCCCAACTAATAATTTTATTTTTTATTTTGTTGTGGCCTGCAACTCTGACAAATCTGTGTCTGCATTATAGCTATGTGAACTGGAGGAAGAATATTTTATTCCTTTAGAAGTTTTCTGGCATAAAGAATCTGCTGAGAGAACTGGCAGAGAATTTATGCATTCAGCCTGCTCTTTGGCAATAATGTGTGGATTTATAACATAAAGTACTTGCCTATAACAGGTCAATAATGGAGATAATGAAATCTGTCTTTGTTATTCAATAACAATTATGAATTAAAATTTGTTATGGCATATTTTTCAATACAAGGCCTATCATGAATGTATTCCTCTAAGTCATAATTTTATCCAGACATTTTTAAGATAGTGTTCTGTGGCAAGTATGTAAATCTTTAAAATCTACTTTTCAGACAGTAAAATAAAAAATAAAGCACTAAACCCAGAGGTCCAGAAGATAAAGGAGCTTATGATTATCTGCATGCTCTTGGGACAAATTTATTTTAGAGTTATACCAATATTCTTTAACTCACTTATCTTCAGGATTTGTGAATCTTAATCTATCACTTTTTCTTCCCCTTAAACTAACATTTCACATTCAATTAACCTGATCTTGAAATAGAACAATGTATACTAAAATTTTTTTAAATTACTGTTTATGATCCTTTATACATACTCCTTTTAAGCACATTCTCTGTTACTGTTGGCATTTTCATGGTTTGTGGTGTGCAGCAAGTAACTCTTTCTTCATTTCAGCATGATGTAGTTAAACTGCTTATTTTCACATGCCTGAAATTTTTTGGCTCAGTGTACCCATATTAATTTAACTGGCCAATTAGTTGTTATTAAAATATTTTAAAAGAACATACAACAACATATGCACAACAAATTATTTCTTTCCACAATTTTATTAACATTTTTGTAGGTAGTTTCCAGTTTCTCACCTCCTTTTCCCACCAAGAGAGACTATCCAAGTTCAGGAATACAGAGTGCATGTTAGATTCAGGGCTCCACTAAGTTTCCTTACATTCCTTTAAGCTACGTTGAGATCATGGAAAAAAGGGCTGAACTAATGCAATCTTTTAGATCCCTTTCTTGTCTCACTCTAACATTGTGAATAGATGCCACACTTACAATATGGTAGATTCAGATCATCCGTGTCAACAGGCTGGTGCTCCAGGAATTTTCAGGAGTGGGTGAAAGATTACTATCAGATTTAATTGCCCAACAAGGTGAAAGTTAGTAATCAACATATTATAAGGAATGCATTGTCATGTATTTAATTTCCCGTTTCTTTTTTGTCAGCTTAACCATGTACCACATGTTGTTCAAAGAAATGATTTTGAAAAGATCAATATAAGAGCTAGTCCTTAATACTGAAGTTCTGGCTGTCAGTTCAGCATTGGCAAGGAGAATATCCTATATTTTTATTGTAAACCATTTGTGGCAAGAACTAGCAGGCTTTTTTCTGGTTCTTTTGTTTTTTTTTAGCTTGTTCAGTTTTTAATCTGTGAAATGGATTTTCAGATAAAACATCAGTGGAAAAGTAATTTAAGTGAAAAGTCCTAAATAATTTAGACTTTCAAAATTTTCCTGATCATTTCAGCTCTGCAGTAATACCAATAAAAGGAGTCCCTTAAATGCCCAACCCTGCCAGGTGTATCATTGTTTCCCTTTATACTTGCACCTCTCCTTGGAATTAATCAAAGCTTGGCGCAGTGGTAGATGGAGAGCAAAGCAGTGGATAGCTGCAACTTCTTAGATCTATGTGTGTGTGTGTGTGTGTGTGCATGTGTGTATTAATACATAAGAATTATTTAGCTTGCTAAGTCTTTGTCTAATACAAATATCATATTTAAGGCATGACATTCACAAATATTTAGGACAACATATTTTTAAAGATGGAAGAAAAGACCATCAGAAATAAGCTACAAAATACCAGAATGATCTTCAACTATTTCTCCCCATAAGTAAAAAAATATAAAGAAAAATAACAACCTGAAAACACATTTTTAACTAAGGACACAGTCATAAAATGTCACCAACAGTAAATTTATATTGAAGGAAAAGAGTTACAGTACAGTAGCTGAGAATCTGGTCTAAAAATAAAAAAAACATAAAGATAATAGAAAAGTACCACTTTTTTTTTCAGGGGGTTATGCATCTCACTTTATTGCCATAGATCAGGTGTGGTCAATTTTAATCACTAGAAATGAAAAATTTATAATGCTGTTGTGATTATTTAGTATTTTATAATATTTTGGTTTTGCAAATACTATAACTATTGAGGCCCACATTTTATTTCTGGAAATATTGCATCTATTGTTTCAGGATATCTTATTTTACCTTTGTGGAACAGTTGACTTACTGCCAGCAAACTCAAGGCCAGGGTCCTGCAAAAATTAAAATTTCCCAATATAAGAATAGTTACAATAATTACCACTATTACTGTACAAAAGGATGGTGATCATAGACTGAAACAACAAGCTGTGTTGCTTCAGCACTGGCTACTGAATGAGATTCCCTTAAATATTGATTCCAGAAGTACAGTTCTCTGCTCCCTTGCTGCTATTATAGATAGCTAAAAATCATATTTCTAGATGCCCTTTTACGTCTCCAGGCTCTTCCACTGCAGATGAGAAAAGAAACTCAAAACTGCTCTATAGCATGAGCCAGAGGCAGCGAAAAATATACAATTGCTTTCCCACCAAAGTTGTTACTGTCCAGGGAATTTCTGTGATGACAAATGGAGAGGAGGTGGTATACACAGTTAGAAGCAAGATGTAAGGATGTCAGTCGGGTATTCCTTCTACCAGGTGTACCATGAACCAGGAAGCTGAGTGTGGAGGAACGGAATATTATGGATTAAGTGCTGTGTTCTCATGGAAATGTGACTGAGTGGTTGCATGATGGCCAAGCACTCTTCCTCCTAAAATAACTTCTTACTGGTTTTGGCCTACACCAACAAGCATAGAGGAGAGCTGTTTGGGGATCTCTCCTGAGTTGCTGCTCCCTTCTTCTGCCTGGGTCCCTGAGTGGGATCAGCATCAGACCCTTCCACAGGAACCCAGAAACATAAGGACACAATATGAGCTGTCTACTCCCAACGTAGGCTTCATGGTCCATGCACATATATGGGACTCTGTGACAGTAGATTTGTCCATAATACCATAAACCCCTGACCATCCAGATGAGTACAGAAAGGCTTAAAATAACCTCCATACCCAAAGCACTTTGATTTTAGTGATGGAGCACAGACACTGCAAACAAAGAATGGAGAGCTGTTTCTAAACAGGCGAATACACTTGTTTGTTAATCATTCAATTACTTCTGGCAATGCCGTAAGGTATTTTCATACTGTTCTTGTGTTAAAGAAAACTTTCAGTCTGATAAAACATCACACCTGTGCAAACATGAGGTATGATGCCATAAGCTTTACTTACAATTACAGTTGTTTTTCTTAAATTGCATGAAGTATAATCCACAATAAGACACTTCATTGTTTGCAATTACAGATGTATCTCTGAAAAGGCTGATTGCTTAATTACACCTCTTATTATGACTATTCTGGCAAATTTCTAAAAGGAATCTAACAAAGAACCGGATGAATGTTTCCTCTGTGTTTTTCAGTTAGGGTTTGACTGTTCAACCTTTAGATTTATTTAAGTCAAACAGTTCAGCTTCTATTTTCTATTTAGTGTAATTTTACTTCAGGCAAATTTCTCTTATGTAGCATTTAATCCAAATAAATAATATTATTCCAAACCGTCTTGCTTCCTATTGCACAAAGTTGTTAAAACAATTGTATTTGAAAACTCCAGTCGTTAACTGTGACATGCCTCAAAGTTATTACGTTATTGTTAGCAGCTGTAGCAAATTGCCTTTCTTACTCACACATATTTGAGCTAAACCTTTAACAGATTTTTTTTTTTTTTAAATAACCCTTTCTGTTAATTCTACTCTTTATGCACGGATAGATGGCTGGAAATTTCAATTCACCAGCTTTATGGATAAACAAATTTGGTCTTTGTATCAGAAGCCTGATGAAAATGTCACGGTATATATGTAAAGAAAATTTAGAAACCAAGAATTAATATATCTACTTTTCCATTATTTTTCAATCAGTTCATTGTTCCCTGAATAAAACTAGAAATTATTTTTGAGGGTTTCAAAACTATTTTCTCGATTTAATTTTATAGGGATTTTTATTAGGTGGAATATTTCATTGGAACTAGTCCTAATCCCTGAATTTAATCAGACATCTGAGTCTTTTCAGAATTAAGGCTAGAGTAGAAACATATTTTATTAGCCCTGGAGAAAAGACTGCTGTGATGAGAGTATTCATGAGTGCTTCTTCTGAATGAATGCCTAAAAAAGGACAAGTACTCTACTCAAAACTTCTTAGCCAGCTAATAATGTTCAGTCTTTTCCTTCTAGACCTTTACTTTCAAGTACTTGGGAAATATTCAGAAATTGTTAATTAAAGTGATTGTTGCCATTGACTTGGTCCTATTCAGAACCATATGCAGAAGTCATAGTGTAATGAATAAGTTGTCTTGAAGTAGACACTATGTATCCTAAAGTTGTCTCTCGGGAAGAAGTCCCACTTTTGTTTTTCTAAAACTAGAGTTCTCAGTTCTGAATTTGTCTGGATAAGCCCCTGACTAACATGATCTAATCTAGAAGATAACCCTGTTTGGGACAGAAGAGTGGCAGGGGTCTCACCCAACACAAATGATTCCATAACTGAGAGATAAAATTTTATGAACGTGAGAAAGACTGCAGGTACCAGAGCCCAAACAAGCTATGGCAGGAGGAAAAATGGGGCTTCCTGTTACTGAACAATAGCTTCATTACACACAAAGATGTTTGGGAATGACATAAAATGGAAACCAGCCAAAATGAAGATGAAAACAATAACTTTTGTAACTGCAAATCCACTGATGGACTGGAAAATCCAGGGCACACAACTTCCTCTGAAGCCATTGACCCTTGGTAATAAAAATATACATTTAAATGCATTTGCTTTTTACATACTCAACATTAGTAGTATCAAAATGCTAAAACCAAGCAAACAAAACTTGAGCCAAATTAACCGCTTATAAGTTGAACCTGTACAGCTATGAAACAGTCATGCATATCATTCAGCAGAAATGGATCAAAAAATATTTTAAAAATGCTTTGTAAAATACACATAACAAAGTAACACTAACGTTATTCACAGGCATTCCAGGATGTTAGGAACATCGCCAATAGCAAGTGAGTATCATAATACAGTGATACATTTTCCTAAGGAAAGGCAAATAATTTCCCTGGCAGCTGAAATAAAGTGTTGACTTTTCTTGAAAATTAATTAGCACAGAAACACAAGAGGAAAAAAATGAAAGGCTTCTTGTTCCTAAAGGTTATTCTGTAAGGAAATAAATCATATGAAGGTATGCAGTGTGCTCTCCTGTATTTTATGATTAAGTGCTTATAATATAGACAGTCTCTAAGCCTCAGCTTTTGCTAGGAAGTTCACATCAAAGGTGACTTAAGTCTTTATTATAAATACATGGTAAAATACATAAACCAGAACTGCTTCAAGGTGGGAGATCCTCTGGTTTCAGTAGAAAGGCCTTTTTTTCTTTTTATCAACTCATTTTACAAGCAATGTCCAAAATTTATGCTAAGAATATTTTCAAGAAGCTTTTCCTCTCCTCTTGGAAGAAGGCCTTAAAATTTCTGTCAAATAAATTAGAACTAATGTCTATGGCTAAAAAGAGAAGCCTGTTAAAGGGCAGTAGTAATCAAGACAAGATAATAATTTATCTGTGATTTTGTGGGTATTAGTCTAATATCCTGTCTATTCACAGCATGTCAAAGATAAGACCAGTCATCGGTTTACTGTTTTTCTGCCCTCTCTTTCCTCCCTCCCTCTATCCCTCAGGCCTCAGCAGATAAAAGATAAAAAACACATATTAGGCCAATTGCAATAATATTCCACTAAAAGGGATACACTGTTACTATTATAAATTAATGCTTTAAAGGAAACTAGTAATAGATAATTATCTGTCCCTTAGATAATTATGCACATGAGTAATTCTGCCTCTCTGAAGAGTTTATAGGATTTACTGGAAGTCCCTGGAGGTATCAACAGTTGCATGTGAACCTGCTTACAGGATGTGACTGTAGTTCCAAAAGGCAGCCGCCACAGTGATTCCTAAGGAAAGTTTCAGGATGGAAAATAATAAAGAGAGATACCTCGTGGGGTTTTTTTGTCAAATCTTTTGTTCCGATATGTTTCAATTTAAATCTCATACATGTGAGGGCCACTACAGGTACTACTGGAAAAAAAAGTGTCTCAAATGTGTTGTTGAACTTCTCTCTAGATGCTTTATTTTGAGATTTAATCCTGTTGATTTTGTCACTTTATTACCTTTGAAGACTCTCCTTCCTGATGGGGAGCCATTTCAAAAAGTCAAATAAATCACATAATTGTCAATTCTGTACTTTTTATAGACACTTTCCTATCATGTAGTGATACAAAGCAGCCTTGACAGCTAACTCTAAGAGCTTCCCCAGCTTGCAGAAACTTCAGGCTCACACTGGTTAGTGAAGGGAAAATGTTTTTCAACCTCATATTTTTTTTACAATCTGCTTTTTGGCAGGAGTATTCTTCCTTAACAATGTTAGGAATCAAGACTCAGTTTACCTCACAATTAATTAAGGCAGAGTAATTTATTTAAAACTAAATTATTTTGCTTTTGTGCACAGCAGCTAAACTCTCACATATGACATATTGTACAGATTATTTTTTTTATTTACAAATGTCTGTTTAAAAAAAATAAGTAGTTCTGTAATGTGTTCAGCAAGGCTTCTCTATAGCAAAACCCTCCTGGGAACTCTTATGCAAATAAAATCCATCTGTAGATTGAATGTAATGCAGGTAAAATTATGAACAATATACTTAATTTTTAGGAGGATTTAAAGGGATATAAAAGCACACTTCATTAGAAAATCGAAACTACCAGCACATGTCCTAGTCACTGTTTTTCAGAATTGCTGCTTCATATAGCATCATCCATCCTCCCCAAACTATTGAAATTTGTGCCAGGTGCAATATAAAAATAGTTTATGTATTTATTATTTTTCATAGTTTAGTGACTGGCTTGTATTGGGAAGAAAAACCTGCTAACAATTAGCAAAATTTTCAGTGATGTTAGCAGTTCATTAGATTATGTATTCTAGCAGGAGTCTATTATAGCTATTAGGAAGTTATTTTATTTAGTTTCTTTTATTTCAAAATTAAAAATTGCCCATGAGTAGATGTTATCTGGACATGTATTATAGAAATTAATTAAAAGTTTGTACCTATTGTTTTCTGTAGCTATGGAAGAGCAAAATAGCATAAAAGGAATGTCTTAGTTGTCTCTGCTTTAAAAGTATACATGTCATGGAAAATTCAAGTCACAGAGAGTCACACTATGGCTATTGTGTGAAATCTAGAAGCCAGGTTTACTTCCATGAGCCAAAAATACGACTCCCAAATCCAGTCATTTAAAATGTGTGAAATCTATAGAGTGTAGTCCTGCTTTACCACTGCCTCACAAGGTGAGCCACAAAGGAGTAAAGGGTGGGTTGTTTTAGTTTTTTGATTTTTTTTTTCCCATCTAAAGAAAGGAAAGAAGATAGAAGGGAAGGAGCAGGAAAAGAAAGGAGGAAAACACCTACTGATTATTTTTTTTTGTGTGTGTGAGGGGGAGGAATCTGCTATTAAAGTACTCTTTTGGGACACATTTTAACTTTTATATGATGCACTGCATCCATCATCAGCACCAGCAAAAATTTAAAGGTGACAATTTTGAAAAGTTTGATGCATTTCTAAAGGTAAGTGCATAACAAGGGAAAAAATAGTGACTTTCTTTTGTGTTAGGGAGGACTAGCTGAGTTTCCTGGGTTTTATCTGAAGAACGAAAAACTGTAACTGAAGAATTTGGACAGTTCTGACAGAATTTCTGAAAAAATCGTTGTTCTTTTGTTTGCTTAGAGTTACAGGAAGAGAAACTTTTAGCATCAAGAACATCATTAGTAATATCAAAATATTATCAGCATGATAACACATTGTCCAACCAGTGTTTTAGTTGGATTTTGAAAGAAATTTACTTTTGTCATCATGAGTTAAAAGTTTCTCCTATTCCAATAAGATGGACATTACTAGTTTCTTGATTTGTTCAATGTGAGAAAAAGCCATACATTTCGGGTTACAAATAATGCTTCTCAGTACAAAAGAGGTAGGGGATTGTGCCTTTCAGACTTCTGCATGAAACTAGGATCTGCTCAGATTCCTGGAAAGGCAAAATGTGTAGCAGGACTGTCAGCAATCAAAACAAGTCAGAGTGGATAAAAGACAAATCCAAGCACTGTTGAGAGTGAGGCACATTTTTGTTGCGATTCCTTTCAGAAAAAAAGCTGTAGAAGAAAAAACAATTGTAGTCAGCTTTTTCATCAGGAAATGGGGCTGCAGTCATGAGATTCTGGATTAAAAAGCTCTCAAATTCAATCAGATCTCTCAAATCTTGGGGTATATGAAAGAAATAATATCCTTCTGTAAGGAGGCAAATTTTTCTTCTCATGGGGACTGAATTCAGTGGAAAGTCTAAGAGGAAGAATCTTGAAATTTGTCTTCTAAAAGCCATTTTCAATTAAAGATATTATTGATCCCTAAAATTCTTGAACTCAAAGATAAACCAATCTAAAGAGAAAATAATTAAATTAAGGTTTTAAGTGAGGTCTTTATGCATTTGCTTCATATCACATGTCTCTTCTGAGACCATGGAATATCACACAAGATTTCTCTTCCAAGGAGGATGTGCCAGCTGGTAATACCATGCTTTCTTGCTTTCTTTTTAATTGCAGCTCAGTGGTGTGCTGGCCTGTGTGTCACTGCCCATCTTTTATCTGTAATATACTCTAAACTTTGATTAATCTTTTTAACTTTCTTCCACATCAAACTACTACTCTTTTCTTGTTTTGTGTTGGATTTTTTTTGTTTGTTTCTGTTTGTTTTTTTAATCATTGCTGCCTGCAACACGTATCAGAGTCTGCATTTGTTCTGGCAGTTCCTAGGCAGCTGAGCCTGGTGTCATTTTTGTTTTCTGTTTTCTGATGCATTTTCCATTATATTTCTCAGGATTGTTCTGTAAGTTTATGTGCATATGCACCTTTTCATATGTATACATATAAATATATGTATGTATTTACATATGCATATGTCTAACATAGATATTACATAGAATATTGTATAGATATTACATCTAGAATATGTATGCTTTCTCTTTCCACTCAATCTTACCATAGTCTTTTATATTGAATGTGTTAAGAGTCTGTAGGGAAAGAGAGAAAACCAACCAAAAAAAAAAAAAAAAAAGATTTTCAGTGGTTTGTACCAAGCAAACACATTTTTGGGAGATCCTAAACAGAAACAGTATTGCTATGTGTGGGGTGAACTGGTGGGGTATCTGCTCATGGACTTCACAATGCCTGTTGTAGCATGTGGTACTTTTATCTGGACTTCAGGCCTGCCTTGATTTCTGCTAAAGCCCAATGCAGTCTTTCCTAAGCTGCTTGTTTTCCAAGTTTAGCAAACAGTCTTGTGAAAAAATGTACTGGAGTCCTTCATCCTGACATTATGGAGGTCTATCTTGACTGGAGTCCAGGAAGCAACCTTAATTTCAAAAAAATACTTCCATCTGCACTGTAACACTACAAAGGATCTGTGGCAAGGAATTCTCATGGCAAAAACTGCCAATTTTACCTGCTTACCTGATGTCTACTTGAAACAAAACAACAATTTTGATATTAATTATAAAAAAGAAATTTGTTGGTTATTTGCCTAATTAGGTGTGTAATGGTCTAACTGTAGATTTAGTGGCAGAAGTCAATCTTATATTAGTAGTGATCAAAATGTGTCTCTGTTTCTCTTGAGAACATATTCCAGAGCAGAGAATTGACTAGCAAAATTGAAACTGGCTTACAACCCTTTCTGACATTTCATAGAGAGTCCCAGGAAAAACTGGATATGGTAAATAAAATTCTATTTCCTTCAGAGAAAGTAGTTTCTCCTGTCCAGGTAAAAAGCATGTTTGCTTAGCAGTGAGAGAAACTTGCACTGCCTATGCTGTGTGCAGGCTGTCAATAAATAAAGAAGTTCAATTTCCAGGGCTGTCAATAAATATATTATGTATGAGGTTTTTCATTATGTTCAGATGCAACTTGAGGTATTGTCTCTGCCTTCTTGGAACTAAAGCTATTTTTCTCAACTAGAATAAGATTCCCTTAACACATATTTGCAAATACATTGTTAATAAGCCAACAAATTGCATTTAAAGACAGCAAACAGGTTATTTTTATTTTCTCTTGATTCCTTCTGGGTGCTTTGAGTGAACTGAAAGGTGATCTTAAAGTTGTTTTTATGCTGACTTCATATACTGAGAAATGCAACGTTTATAGATAAATGCTCTCACTTTTAATGAAAATTATTAGCTATTAACATTTTGCTTGGAGGCATAAGCCATAGCCCAAACTCCTTTCAAATCCATTAAATATGCTTGAGACCCAGCTGTCAATAGGCACCATGAAGTAAATTTAATTTTCAGAGTCAATACAGAGCACAGCTGCATTAAGCATAGGATAATTCTGGCACATTATTAATTTGAATGGCCATGTAAGGCATTGTCTAGACAAGATATAAGCCCAAGTTTTCATAGGCAATCTGTACATAAAATGAAGTATGTCAAGGTTGTAAAGAATACTAATAACACAGATCTGGCCTATTAACCAATATTGATTGCTCTTACTGTGACACAGTCCAGTAACTTTAGAGGTGAAATAGTAAGATGTTCAGCACTGCTGCTTCTTTTTGAAAAGCAACACTAAGAAAGCACTTTTTCAGATGAGGCTTGAATGCCTGCGATCTCAGATGTTTACTGGCACCATGCATGATTTTTAGTAATCTATTTCTGTGGGTTAGGCCATTTTAAAAAAAGGAGATTCATCAGAAACAGCAATTAGTCTTGCTGGTAATATGAAGCATTTTTATTTCAAATGCTGTCAATATTTGATTTTTTTCATAATGATTGTGGCTATGCTCTACATAAATAATATCTGTTTTAGCAGGTTAAGTAGATTTATACTTGATACTTAGAGTATTTATAAAGTTGTACAGAGTCTGTGTAACATTTCCAAGAAAAAGATATAAAAAAAGAAAATTAATCTTTTGAAAACAGCACAACTGTTTAACAAAAATTTTCCAAATTATTTCTGTGGTCACAATATGAATTCTGTTAAATTATGGCTATTTTGGTGCTTGTTCTGTGAGAAAACAGGCTGGAAGATCTTCTAAATTGCTAGTCAAGTTAATCTTCTTCACTTCCAGATAATAACAATATTTGGTCTGCATTTTGTGGATGCATTTGCACACTGAGCCTGGAGTCTTGGACTCATTACTGCCAGCCCTGTCTGTCTCCACATGAACACGTAACAGGGCAATAGGGGGGGAGTCTATGGAGCACAGTAGTTGGTGCTGAGGACCAATATCCTCATTGTACATATTTTCAGTGTGTTTTAATTTGGACTAGGTCTGGTGTGGTCTCAGTGGACCCAATGCTCTGTTGCAACAGTAATCCTGTATAAATGCACTCCCACAGGTGCATCTTAAGAGTTTTGTATCATCCAGGCTGTCTGTCCCAATGTGAACTAAAGCACAGGAATGGGGAGAACTCTGAGAGATAAATATCGGGGGCTGAACTAAACCAATAATGTGGAGAAAGGCTTTGGGTTCTTATCTGAGGTGACTAAAGAACATAGAATAATTCTTAAAATAAGTTAGATTAGAAGAGATATCAAGAGGTTCTGTAATCAAACCTTCCAAGCTGGCAACCCACAGCTATGGCAGTGAAGAGGAATAGCCACTTTCACAGTGCAAGTTAACACATGCTATGATCTGAAACATTGCTTATGTGTTTTTTTCCTTAACAGCTGATGGAAGATGGGAATAACAGAGCTCAGCAACTGAAGTTAACACTCAGCATTTAATGCACAAAAAATACCTATAGTTACAAAATTCTATCATGATAGAATAGTTTACTCTTTCTGAGGCTAATGGGACATTTTATTTTTGAAGTATGCATATGACTAGCAATACCAGCTTTACCTTAGTTAATGCAATACCAGAGAGAATTCTTTATAAAATTATGATTTTATGACTATTTATAATTTTATGTATCATGATTATACATGTAAGTATGGTATTTATTCAGGATAAAATGTACTGCAAAAGTGAATCCCAAAAATTTTTTATTTTTTTATAAAATTTTTTAATAAAATTATTTCCTTGCACTTGCTTAAAACTTGTGTTTCAAAGAAAGCAAGTGTTCCTTTATTTCTTTATTACATCATATTTAGCTAGTCTTGTCTGGAATTAGGCCAATTAACTTAAATGCTAATCATTTATGCAATTCTTAGTCTTCAGTTTTTTCAACAAATCTTTTATTGAATTCTTATTCTTACCTCATTGCCAAATGGAAGTATTCAGAATTCATGAGATTGAAGTAAAAAGAGAATAAACAATTTCACCATGTAAAGATATAAACCTTTTTGCTAGTTTTTGTTTGTTTATTTTGTTGTTTGTTTTTTTTTAATTGTTATTATTGTTGGATTAGGGTCTCAGGAAAAAGTCTGACTCCAGGAACATAAACATTGAAAGGGACAATAAATACTTCTATATTTGGAACAAAATCATTAGAACTGGCATGACCTAAAAGTTTTGTTCTTCTATGGACAATTTTCCTTACGGAATCTCACTGCGGGTTGGTGCTTCTTGGAACACAAAATAAATTCTTGGTCCCACTGAAGCTCATTCAATCAAATGTACTGTCGCAGTCACCTCTTTTACACCTCTTTTTATCATATAGAATAACCAGTTCACAGAATATTTATTTTCTTTGTTTCCTGATTCACAATTGCCTTTTGGCTACTAAGTCTGTAGTTAAATAATATTTTTTTATCAGAATAAATATAGTTTCCCTTTTGATTCCTGTATGTATAAATTTTCCCCCCTAGGTTTTTTCCTTAGAACATCTATATCAGGTTAAGTATGATTGCATATTTTTCTTAAATAAGTTCAAATTGCATTCTGGATATTACAAAGTAATCAGTATTTTCTGATTTTCAGATTACTGTGTTGGCATATTACAAATATTTTATGATACAAAGTTTTTACTTAGTTATTTTGACTTCTATATTAATAACCACCTGTTTGTAGCCTGACTGGTTATTGAAAAATTTACTCTTCAGGTTGTATCATTTACTTTTTTCACCTCTGTCTCAGCTCATAATCTTGCATGAGTAGTTCGTGGTATTTATAACTTTCCTACAATCAGTTACAGCAAAAAGGATGAAATGACAATTTCCAAAAATTTCTCCTTTATGATTTTCCTGATGAAGTTTCATGGTTAAGTGTAGCTGTTGACTCCTACATGCAGTTTCTTTTTGCCGAGTGTTCCAAGGTTTCATGTGGTTTGATATATGCTTAGGTCATCTTGGTTTCCTTTGGGCTTCACTAATTACAGATCAACTTATTTCCAGGTTTGTGAGAAATAAATCCATGTACAATTCAACAGGAATACTCAGAATATACAACCTGTACTTTTCTGCAGAGCCCTTCTCAAAAGAAGAGGCAATCTTATGCACACTAGGAACCTCCCTCTTTTCAGTGGTGTGAAAGCCTTAGATCTGAATACATGTGAATATTGAAGGAGTGATATTGATGCAGACATTTTGGCTAAGGACAGGTACAGTTACCAAGTAGGTTTTTTACACACATGAACACACTTTTCAAAAAGAATGTGGAGGATTGATACCATTCTAACATAGTATTAGGAAGTGTTGCTGGCCAACAGAGAAATAGATGAGCAGACGAAGAATCAGAAACAGAAGGCGGCAAATATTTGTTAAATAACTCAGCATCAGTACCTGCCCATATGTACTTCTGGAAATATTGAATTCCATAAATCAATTTACAGCAGGGCTTCTTAAAATAATGCAAATGGGATACAAACCCAAAAGTTATCTCTTTGAAACATACTGAAATCCTTGAGGTGAATATTCTTGCATTTATTTCCAGCTACCAAATAGTCTGAGAGTCTGAGCTACTGCCTGGAACTTAAAACTTCAAAAGAGAAACTTGCTAAAATAAAAATGCATTAGTCTGCTAGCACAATGCTACACTGGTATTGCCACTGAATATAGCCGATAAAATTTGCCACATACCAACAGCATGTTGCATTCCAGTATTAAGAAAAGAAATGTCATCTTTTAGCAAGTCCAACTTGTGGGTCTTGCAAAGCAGGCTCTGTACTTTCTTCAGAGTAGAAATATTTTCTGAGTGATTTATACAAAGACAGCTGAAATGTTAATTTAGGGAATCTTAAAATACAGCTTCTAAGAAAAGCAAAACATTCTACTATCTTTTTGGAGAGAGCAATTTGAAGTGTCTTCTTGCTGCAAAAGACAAAGAATAAAATAATCTCAAAATTGAGCAGGATCAGTTAATATTTTTTTATCAGTTTGTTAATACACGCATATGTATTAATACATGCATGCTGTCTGCACAGAGATCTGGTGTTATGACAGTTTGGTGTCTTGAAATGGACATTGCTTACATTTGAGATGGAGAAGCAGCAAAAATCTGTAGGCTGACCTTTAAAAAAAAAACTAGACTAGTCACAATACAGTTTTTTTGTATTTCTGGATCTGGAAAAAGCTCAGCTGTGCCTTGTGTACAAATTTAATCCCTCTCCTTCCATGCTTCTGTTTCCTTCATCAGTAAAAATCCTAGATGCATAAACCAGCAGGAACAACAGCACACCCCAGGCACCTTTCTCAGGAGGAGAGTAGGAGTAGAGAGCACCCTGTTGAGTGTTGCAAACCCTTTACACCTATTGCTTCTTCTGTTGCAATGGAGCCCCCAGAGTCCTTGCAAAATGTTAATTTTCCTTTCATGACAGTAAGGCACAAAGCACAGGAGGATGAAATGAAGAAAAAACAACAAATAAGACATTAGCAATTAGTTTAGGTATTTTTCACTCCCATTAAATATTTCAGAAGGTGACCCATGCTGAGAAATTGTCAGCACTTCACTGCTGCAATTATGGCTCCAGTGGAAATCTTAGTGAAGCTAATGAGTGCTTTCATGTACAGACGGCCTGTTGGATTAGTATCATTACTCACTGTACAACCTGGGAGAGTGGCTGCAGCCAAGACAGGTGCCCTACCAGGCTATGGACTACACCAGCACATCACAAAGAACAGGTATAACCCCCACCACAGGTTTCTTACAGCCCAGCTGTAGGCAAAGAACAGGAGAAGGGAAGCACCTTGGCTCCTTTTAGCTCCACATCAGAGCTCAGAGACAGTGAAATAATCAGCTGAAGGTCATACAGAAAGTTTGTGGCAGAGCAAAAAAAGTGAATGCAGCTTCCCAGGTGAAATCCAGTAATTTCAGCATCATACTGTTGTTTACTCCCAATCATTCACATGAGCCAACAAAGAGCATTTTTTGAGCAATGCTGTACAGGGATTGAGGCTGCCCAGCTGCTATTCTTTCTCACAGCATATCTCTTTCACCATAGTTTTCTTTAATAGACTGTAAGTTACTGACTATATGCAGGTAGCAATAATGAATGATATAATTAGCTAGATAATTCTGTTTTTCTTCAGTAAAACCTTAATAGTTTGTATAAGAAAGCACTAGATTCCTTTTAACTGTTGTTGTTCTATGTATATGCTGAAACCACAAAGGACATTGATTATTTTAACTATGCTCAATTTGCCTTTGAAACCAACATTCTAAAAAGCAAAAGAGCTTAAACAAACATGAAAGTAATCTAATACTGACATAAACATGAAAGATAATAAGATTATTATGAATTGATCTAAATATTACTTAAAATAATTAGAAATTATTTTCCCATGGTATACCATTTAAGTTAAGCAGCTTCTTAGTGTACTTAGGAAAACAAGCACAGCATTACTTCCCAGAATTTCAGTTGGCTTTGTTTATGACATTCAGTAAAACAATGGGCAAATATGCATTTCTCTTTATTGCTTTATATTTTGCATACAGTTTGTAACCAACTCTAGTTTTGTACCAGTTAATTTTGTAAGGGTAGGATTGTTGCAATTTTAATACTGTATCATTTTATTACTTTAAACCATGAACCAATTGAATTTTTTTTCTTTCTTGGCACCATTTCTTCTAGTTAACTTTATGAAAAACAGTAACATGAAGGAAACAAGTCATGCTAATGACCCTTACAGCCACCAAACAAAAATAGCATGCATAGAGAAAAATACCGGTTAAATTTCAGTGCCATTTGTCAAATTAGCTATGGGGCCAGTCTCCAAATTAACTCAGTTTGGCCTTGCTTTCACTACCTCAGTCCCAAATGATTTATTGGAAGTTTGGGTCTTGTAAGAAACATAGCATTTGTTTTCCTTCCTAAGGATTATCCAAGTTATCTGAATATAACTAATTTTTGAAAATAGAATTAAAAGCTGAGAGCACCAGGTTTTCTCTCAAGATTTAAAGATCAACCTGCCTTTATACAGTCTAGCAACTGTTTTCTTTTGTAATCTAAGAAGTACTTTTCCTGATAAAAAGGAAACAAAAAATATTATTTGGATAAACTATTTTCCATTATTAAGTTAAATATTTTAAACACTTGAGTGAATTTAAAAATAAATCCAAACAGGAAAGATACCTGCGTAGTTTGGTAGAAATATGAGGACTTTCACTGTGTTTCCTGCTCAGCTCCTCAATCTGGAATTATAAAGTTTTCCTTTGCATGCCAAATCTATGACAAAAAATGAATGGTCATTCTGTTTTTAAGGACTGCAATGACTATATATTTATCAAGGTGTTTCATTAGATGTAAATACAGTTTCTCTATAGCTGTATTTGGAAGTCAGGTAGGAAAGGCTTGGAGAGACATCTCAAGAATTGCTCATGAAGCACAAAACACAGAAACAGTAAAAGTTTAGAAGACAAAATTTTCAGACTTGAGTCTGAAACAAAAAGACCCTGACACACGGCAGCTGTGGGTGGGAGAAAGAATAACTGTTTTCTTAGGTGCACCCTTTGTCCCAGTTTGTCACTTGGCTCATGATGTTGGGACCCCTCATGATGGGCATTTGACTTTCCTGGGACAAACAAAGGCTCTTAGGCCTACTGAAACCTAAGAATAGCCTTATACCAAGATGACTTTCAAGGCAGCATCATCGCAAGGGGAGCTTCATGAAAATGGTCCTTAAAGCAATTAGCCTCCAAGGTCTGGCATGGAATAATTGTGGCAAGGAAAACAGAAGTGCCAGAAGTGTACACTGGAAATGAAAGAGAAAAATGTAACACTATGTTCCCTTGGGTGAATACAGAGAAAAACATCTATTTTTTTAGGAAACTCAAATACCAGTTTCAGATTCCCATTCTCCTGTTGTCCTCATTCCATGCTATCTCACCACCACCTTCCTTTATGTTGTAGGTATCTACATTTCTTATATGTCTGCTTCTACCAGAGAGATGCCCCAGACCCCAGAATTTCATAGAAAGAACTATCACAGTCTTGATAGACCCGAACTGTAATGTTAGTCTTAAGACATCACATGTTTAAAAAGCAAGGTGTGCTCATCTCACTTACAAGGTCAAAACTTGATGGTCAGGAGGAGAGCTTCTGTCTCACACCATGGAGATGAGCTTTTTACTGCCTAGAAGTGTTCACCTTTCGAGTAAATCCCAACCGGCACTGAACACAAATCTCCCACAAAGGTGACTTGATCCATCGGCTAGTGAATAGGTACCTCTTAATCTCTCCCTCTGGAAGTGCTCTACTTCCAGTACATAATTAACATTCATCTCTGCAGGAACTGTGACTGGATTCTCTCACATTCCAGGGGGGTACCCTGACCACTGGACTGTAGGATTTATTTGTAATTTCCCTCTTTCTTCTAGCCCAGTGACTATTTCATTACTTTTATACACAAACACAAAGAATCATACATTCACACATCTATAGAATAGTACCTATAAGTATATTATTCTCAACATATGTTTCTTTTCTACAGTTGGAGAACTGCAAAAAATATTACAGATACCCTGTGCTCACTTAAGAAAAACCCAAACAAAACCAACACAAAACCTCTAAAATGGAGAAATGAAAAATTTTTATGTTAGGAAGCAAATTTCTTACCTATTAACATTACTACCTCACAAGTGGCTGAAACAAATCTGTAGCCTATTGCAATGACTCCCAGTATGTGCATATTGAAGCTGTGCAAAAATCCTAAACCACAAGTAACTCCCTGGGTTTCAGTTTTCGTTATAAGCTCAACACTCAGTTCAGGTTCACTGAAAGGACATTACAAGCCTGGAAAGTCCATGAATGATGTAATGCAGACCTCTCATGTGGCCTACTGTTGCACAACACAGCATATTGACAGATAGTACTTGCTCCTTATTTAGGTGGTGCTATCATTGCAACACTCCAAAGATTTGGAGCTTTTTCACGTATATATCACTAAATAAAGACAAAATGCAGGGAAAGATAGGGAGACAACAAAGTTATTATTTTAAAGTGCTTGAAAATATGTTAGAGGAAGGATGCTTATGTGGCAAAGTCCAGAAAGAGCACGTTGGATGAGGTGAGATTTATGGCACCCTGTGAGATCTTAACTCTGCTCCTGTGTACATCCAGCCTGTGCTCTGAAAGAAGCAGTCTCTCAGAAAACACCCTGTCACCACATAATTAAGGTCTGTAGCATAATACAAATTCACAAAAGATCAAATAAAATTTGTTGAGATATTGTTCTTCCTTCTGAGATGGAGCCTTATGTACCTTTTCAGTTAAAGTTTTCTACATATGAGTTAAAGACTTGTTGTTCAGTTTTATATGCTTTTTTGTTTGTTATTTAAGAAGTAAAAATCAGAAGTTTATTTTAACAATAACCTCCACGGAACACAGAACTAATTGCTACATTTTGGACATTAAGAAATTATTTTCAGCTACTTAAGCTAAACATAGAATTACTATGAACAACCACATAAGATGGTTGCTACCTCCTGGCAATCATGGCCTGCACCAGCTTTTAGAAAAATGTAAGCTAGTTGCTCTCAGAATACATCAGCAGTTCTAGTGGCATACAACCAGAGTTTTCCTGAGGAATCTAAACTTAAAAAACAAAATAATAACTTGTGAGGGTTTGTAACTCAGCTGTTCATAGATGGACTACTGTGAAAAGAGAAAATCCACTTGTTCAGGCCTATAGACTGAATCAGCTGCGGATTTTTGGTTTTGAGGTTTTATTTGAGGGGTAGAATCAACTGAGACAGTGAGAAAGTGTGTTCCTTTACAATTAATATGAAGGGGAATTGTGTAGCCCTTAAATGACTATATTTTGCTAGTACAGCTCACATCCCCATTGCACAGGTAAAGGAATACATATTGCATCGCTGGGGTGTCAGATTCTTCAGTTTGTCCTCAGTTCTACCCTGTTGCCACCACTTAAGCATCGGACACATCAACGCACACACAAGGGATTCTCCCCCTTCCACAGACTCTTAATCCACTTCTTTCTTTAGTCAGAGAACAGAAGAGTAGATCTGTCACTAGAGGAGGTGCAGTTTTCCTTCAATCATCTCAGGAGAGAGCTACCTTTAAAGCTTCTATTTCTTTATGCCCCTGGCAGAAAATAGTTGATAAATTTAATCTAAGAAATGAATTCCTGCTTATAACTGCTATTTGATAAATCTTATTATTCTGACTATTCAACAGAAACCACTCCTGCACGGTAGTTATTATTCTCACACAGTTCTAATTCATACCATGTAGCTTTTGTACACAGATTAGTATTTTATTATATATAAACTATATATTGTTTGTATAATCTAATTAGGTATTTTGCAAATAAATAAAGACCAGAATTATACTATCTGAACACTAACGTAAAGGTTTGAATACTTAAAGAATGAAACAGTTGCCTTACCAGAAATTTCTGTTGCATTAAATTAAACATCCAGCTGGCATCTTTATGTGTATCACATTTTCTTTCTGTAAAATATTTTGTGAAGATGCATGAGATAACATTAGAAGATAGGTGTTTATAATTCAAAAAATGTCCCACTAATGCTGAAAGTATTGACATTTCTTCCTGAGGTTCTGACAGAAAATACAATACACTGTCTTATGTCAATTGAATAATTAGAGATTATAGTAATTCCTGCAAGGCTTTCATATGTGGCACATTCTGAGAAAATTTCAAAAGATAAGATTTGCATAAAGGTGGGTGTCAGGAAAAACCAGGTGCCTCTTCTCCTACAACAATGACATACTAAAGAAAAAAAATTAAAACTCCTCTGGGGAAAAGTGTTGGCAATGCTCATGTAAATGTTGGGGAAAGCCTGAATTGTAAGTGGAGAAAGGACTTGTCAGTATGCTCCACACCATGTAGGGGAAGTGGTATATTCAGACAATAACAGAGCATTTAGCATCTTTGGATTCAAAAATGGTAATGAAAGAAAATGATAACCACTCACACTGATTTACAAGACCACTTCTACAATTCTTAAGCAAAAAATAACGCCTTTCAAACATCAGTGACTTAACACCACTTCCCCTCTCCTTTTTCCTTTTAATATTGTGTATATATTTTATGTGCATTTTATATACATTTGTCAGGAGAATATTAATGTTCTGCTTTATGATTACCACCACCTTTCTAATCATTGCTTTTTATTATTCTTGTTCAGTACAGCTTAGCCGCTGAGCATGAGCAATGAAATGGGGGGAAAAAGAAAAGCAAATACTGTATTATATCATCATCTGGGGAGCGTGATTGTTTCTGCTGTGTTAATTTACACTAAAATCTATGACCCAGTGAGTCTGATTGATTGCCAAGGGCAGAAATCCAGCCCCTGGCCTAGTTTATTTTGTGAACTGTAGCCTCAGATATCGCTGCAAGCCACAATGATATTGATTTGATATACACTAGATGGGTCTTTATACTCTTTGGGAAATTTATTGTGCAGAGTCAGAACTCAGACAGATGGGGAGAAGCTGCTCTTTAAATTGAAGAGGGTTATCATGGTTTGACTCCTGGGTCACTCAGGTTACCAAGTGGCCTGAGTGTGGCTGGGTCGGAGCAGGCTCGAGGGATTAGTGCTCATCGGTTTTGAATGTCAAATCTACTCAGTGGACTTGAGTTACTGCTAATAGGAACTTGCTTGGGCCTATAACATTTGGATGGCCTATAACTTAAACATCATAACCCTTTCTTCATGTCATGGTGCTTTAAATTATGGCTGAGCATACCACCTCTGCTCTGGACGTTTAGCAAGAGATGGCTGTGTGTTATAAAGAAACTTGCCTCCAAGGTGGAGTGCATCATTACAGTTCTGGTCCGCAGGAGTGCTGTACCCCCATGCTCCAGTGTCACAGACAGTCCCCTGCCTTCTGCTGCTCACTCACTGTCACCACCCTGGCTTCGCACAGGAGATACAGAATAGTGAAAACTAGAGCATAGCTCTACTTTCCCCTGAATTCAGTATTTTTCCTTCCTGAGGGAAGAAGACGAGGAGGTCTGGGGAAACTTCAGGTTGTGGGAAAAAAAAAAACCTGTCATGGTGGGAAATCACATATTCTTTGTGCAACGAATGGGTGAGGAAAACAAAAGGGCGTCTAACTCGGGATAAAGATTGAAGAGATTTTTCTACATAAAAAAAGGCCAGGTCTGCTGTGATTAGCCTAAGCCGGAACAGCATTTTCACTTAAGCACTGATAATTGTTAACGAATATTTCATGCTGCAGAAAATGCTGAAGTGAGAAGGAAAAATAATATCTATTAATTTAAAAGAACACATTATTCTATATATCATAATAAAAATTATGATATTAATTTTAAACCTTATAATTACCAAAGAAGACTCTCACTATATTTTGATAGGTATCTCTAATAGAGTTATAAACTCTACACAGCCCACACTTTCACACCCAGTGTTTGATCAATTTCCTTTCAGATCAAGATCAAGAAAAGGATTTTCAGTTTTATTCAGAGAGGAAGGAAATTAGCCTGAAGGAAGTCCCATGAATCCAAGAGATGGGATAGGGCTCCGTGTTGCCACTACAGTGAAAAAGGGAAATCTGTTCCCATTTTCACAAGTAGCTTCTGGCTTCCTACGTACAAAAATCAAGAATTCTCCCCTATTTCTCTTCAACTAGTATATGATTCACACAGGAATGGGAGAAAGTTGGGTTTGTTTTTCTTAAGTAGCTGTTTTCTCTTCTTGATCTGATTTGGTGCAGCTGGGAATCAATCTTTCTAAAGGAAAAATAGTTTTCTCCAAACTAAAACTGCAACACTTATTACCAATAAAATAAAAGAGGAAAAAAATAAAATTAAAAGCCTTCTGGAAACACACATTTATTCTATCCCTTTTTGCATACCTATACAAAACAAAGACATCTCATAACATTAATGGTAAATGGCTTAGCCTAGTCTTTTGGACTCTATTCTTGGCAATACACTGCAGCTCTAGCTGTGTATTGTAGATATACTATTACCATTTAAATATAATACTGCCTGGCTTGTATCCTGGTCTGAATTTCCTGGGATTTTATTCTTCATTTGAAGTGAATACTAATTGAGAAAGTTACACATTTATATAGCTCCTGAAGAGTAACACCCACTTCACCTATCTCTCTATTGTAAATTAATATGTAGCAGATGGTGAGCTGAGATAGTTTGACAGCCTACTTACAGCACCATCACTTTAACCTCAATCTGAAAAAAAAAATCCCATTAGCTTTTCTGCTGTTGGGCTCTTAACCCCCCAAAGTATCCTTAGTTATCACATCATGGGATTTTCTGCAATGCCAAGGAAGAAAATAATTAAAGATACCCTCTTCCATTTAAATGCTTGTTCTAATTTTACTGGGCATATCTTTTCCTCTTAACTTCTCCAATAATTTCAATTTAAATCTTCATTTAGAATGAGATTTTTCTTCCAAGGGGATTTTTTTTTATCTTCAGGGACAACTTAGTGCACTGCAGAAGCAAACACAGAAGCCCTTCCATATATTATGATTAATATAGTGTAAGGAGCTCCCCTTGCTAGAAATGCAGAATCAAAGGAAGCAGAACCCATAAGTAGAATTTAAATTCAATACACATTGGAATCTTATGGTTCAATTCAAAGCGGCTCTGAAGGAAATAATTAGACACTCACCAAGGCTTTCAGTAAGAAACAACTTTCCCCAAAAATGACCTGCTCAAAGTCTTCATTCAAAGTACTGCCACTTTTTTTTCCCCTCCTCTGTTTCCAATAGAGAAAGGAGAAGGATTTTTTTAAGATGTGGGAGTCCATATTAAAAGCTTTAAATTTAAATCACCCTTAAAATAAATCGTCTAATTGAATGTTTTCTTCTGATGGGCTGATAGAAGTGCTTTATTTGTTGCAGAATAACAAATTCTGATCATTTTCAGAGATTTGCAAAATTATTGATATTTAAGATTCTTCCGCATGGACTGAAACAAGATATTGTTCACTCCCACAATATTGTTCACATTCTGTTGTTTGGGGGTTTAGAAGAATAAGAGAAAATGCTCAGTGACTCTGAAACAGTATCTGGACTGAAAGCCTCACATGTGCAAGGTAACAAGACTGTCCCATAATTTGCAGGCTTGATAGAACATGATTGTCTTGGGCCACTACATTCACCAAGGCATCTGAAGTTTGCCTTAACTCTTGCGCATTTTACAGTAAAATGGACCAAAACTTTACTTGTATTAGAATTTGATTTCTGCTCAACTCGCCTTTAACATGAGAGTGTGAATGGAAATTTTCAGTTTCATTTATCTCCACAGCTCTTCTTGACTCTGGCAATTTTAATACATACATATGCACCCAAAGCCAGGCCCAAATAGATTTGGTCTCTCTTTCTCCTCTCTCACAAAATGCTGACTTACGTAGCATAAAGGCTGTCTCATTCTGACATACAAAGAAGGAAGGAATTAACATTAAAAAAATCACATATGCTTTCTGTTTAGATGTCTTTTTTCCTTTCCATTGTGAGTGAATGCAAAATTTCTGCTCTCTTGTCTGACACCTGAAGACAAGGGATGTTTCAAGCTATTTTCACTCCAGTGGAAATCCAGCGATTGTACCTGTGGTGCAATCAGAAAATTTGAGTATTTTTTAAGTCCCTTGTGCAGCATGAAGAACTTTTTCTCTGCATAGATATTCCACCAAGGAAGGGCAAGAGAAATTATAAACTGCACTCACGGGACA
Organism: Poecile atricapillus; assembly: GCF_030490865.1. NCBI lineage: Eukaryota > Metazoa > Chordata > Aves > Passeriformes > Paridae > Poecile > Poecile atricapillus. The sequence continues at coordinate 91,459,626 of NC_081250.1, read as the reverse complement.
CCCAAAGCAGCTCCAACCCTTATAAACTACCTGGAGTGATTGCAACAGCCATTCCCACCCAAGCATTGCAAAGGCACAGATGAGAGCAGCTGGGCAGGGAACTGGAGCGGCACAGAGTAGTCATGAGCCTCAGATGGGGAAGGATGAATTTCACCTCACCAGTCCCTTTACACAACCAGTGCATAGACCCCCCAATTACTTTAGCCTCGTATGAGTGCAGGAGATTGAATTTCACCCAGAGAATTAGAAATACAAATAAACATTTTATTAAATAATTAGAGCTCATAATTGTGGATTACCTTTCATTTGTATTAGAGGAAGGCCTGGTATGGTCAGACCCCAGAATCTTGTTTGGTGTTTACGTCACATCTGATTTCTAACTGACATTTCAAAATGGTTTATTTTCTTTCATGCTATTTCTTTTTCTATTAAAATTGATTCCAGATATGAGAAAAAGAATTAATTTCCCCTCATCCTATATTGAGATAGAAGGCTGAAATAGCAGATCGAGAACAACTTTAATTTTCATTCTACTAAGAAAATACTTTACTTATTTAATTGTTAACTTTTAATACTTTCACTTTGTAAGTCTGAGAGGTAACCAAAACATTTTTAGCTGTTTCCCCAATTTTATATACTATGGAGAATGTCAGTAATGTCCCTTAACACACGTCCAAGTAACATAATAAAGTTCCCATATTTCAGAATAACAATGTTAGCAGGAGGCTTAAATATGACTTTGAAATTCTTTCAGTCTCTTGTTTTTAATAAGGTAAATAGGTCATGATTTTTCATAACACTTAGAGTACTTGTGACTGATTAAAACTTTATTCCTTATTTGAAAAGCCTAATTTGGATCTCAGTTCAAATTTTTAGATAAAACTCTGCTGAAAGATTTTGAGCTGCTATCTTTTACACAGGGCTGGTGCAGTGATTTCCCGGGAATTAAGGAAGAACAGAGACTCAGTCACTCTTGGAGAGAGTGGAAAGGTCCTACCATTTCTGGGGAAAACTGCTCCCAGTCAAAATTTTCCAGAATTTCCTGTCTGGATGGGAAGTTACTGAGTTGACTATTGCTGCAAATGGCACAGGTTTGTTAATTGCAAGGTGAGCAAAGCACTTTAAAAGAACAAAGTCTACTGTGAGGGTTGTGCCCAGGACCAACATGTTTTTCAAGCACTTGGGGATGTTCTTGAAGACAAGAATCAGATCGAAGAAGTCAACTAATGACCCCAGACCTAATGCTAAGCCTTTAAATGGAGAAACAGAGGCCTTAATAATTTTTATGAACTTGATTATTTTTCTATTTTCAATTTTTACAAGGAATGGCTAGAACAATGCCACCTGTAGCACTACTGATAACACCTCAAATCCCCGCCTAAGTTGGAAAATGTGGCCTTTTTGATGAACCATGGTGGTTATTGAGAGGTACATAAATTGGAGTTACCTGACTAGAATGACAGTGGCTTCACCATTGCTAAAAATGTGAGTGAAGTCATTAGCCAAGACCATGTAAAACTCAGAAATAATCCTAACAGAGTGAGATGAATTTGTATGGTTGTATGGTCTTCTGTGTAACATAAGCCATGTCTGAATCTTTCTTTTTTTTTTTTTTTTTTTGTTTCTTTCTTTGTTAGGTGGGGAAAAAAAAGAATAAAATAAGAAGCAAGTCACCAAGCAATATTTTAAAATCACACACATTAATGGAGCTATATATACTTTCACTACTGAAAATGTGTTTCCCTTTTCACCCTGAATTTACTAAGGTTTTACTTCTAGCCATTTGATCTTATTATAATTTTGTCTGATAGATCAAAGAGCACTGTGTTATCAAATTTCTGTTCGTCTTGGAGTCATCATACTGGGAACTCTTGTTCAGCTGATTATCTCCCATTGACCTTGCCTTCACCTCAAGAATCCTTTTCATCATCACTGCTTTATCCAGTACAGTCCCCCAACCATAAATATGTCCTTCATTCTTTGAGTACATGTAGGTTTTTACAACTTGCTACATTAAAGTGACCTCATGTTGCCAAGCAAGCCAGGTAGTTCTGCAGCAGTGACTAATCTTCTTTATTATCTCTTGTACCTGCTGCTTTTCTGCCACCTGCAAACTTTTATGGGTTGCTATTTAAAGTTGTCTTCTATATCGTTGATAAAAATAGAATAAAAAATAGAACTATTTTTTTCAGACCTTATTTAAAAGCACTGGCTAATGATAATTTCTGCTTAGAAGCACTTTTTGAGTCTTACTGGTTAGCTAGCCTTTAATCCATTTAATATATTACATGTTGATTTTGTACTGCTCTCATTTCTTAATCAAAGTGTTGTGTTGTAATAAATGGAATGCCTCACTGAAACCTCAGTACTCTATATCAACTTGATTATCTTAGCAACTAAATTTCTAATCTTATTAAAAATATATTAAGTTACCTTGATAAGATCTATTTCTGATACACCCATATTGACTGAGACTAGGTTTTTTTATTCTCTTTTGATTCTTTGTACATTAAGTCTCCTATCAGCCATCCCATCATCTTTTTCCAGTGTTATTATGACAGCAGGCCTGTAGTTACTGACATCATCCAATTTTCCCTTTTTAAATATCAGTACCTCACTGGCCTTCTAGCCTTCAGGAAAAATCAGTATTTTAAGAATTACTGAAAAGCAGCAATAGCAATACAGAAAAATTAATGCCTTCAGATTATTTGAAGCAAGTATTTAAGGCTACTGATCTCAAAATGCCCAACTTTAGAGATCATTTAATATTTCTTTGCTTTAATATGGCGGTGGAATATATTAAGATTCCCTTTATTCCAAAACTACTATCAGACAATCTATACTGTCTATACCTTAGCTCTTTTGGTCAAATTTTTTTTGTTTGTTTGTTTGTTTGTTTTGGGGTTTTTTTTGGGTTTTTTGTTTGTTTGCTACCCTCTCAGTTTTGGGCAGTTATTAGTTTTAAGTTCATTGCTCTCCATTTCTTCTCCCCTTTGCTTTAATCTTGTTTCTATATATTACTTTTTAGTTCCCTTTCTTTATAGCTGCCTTCCTTTCCCTACTAAACCAGGCTCTTTTTCAAATTCACATAGCCTTTCCTGTCAGGTATGGAAATGGTTTTGCACACCCAGTAAAATGTTGTTTAACAGTTTCAAACTGCCATTTTCATTTTTCTCTTTGATTCCTCTCTCTGGCTTGATATGTCTTTTAATTATTTTCAGGTTTGTGAAATGGTTCTTTTAAAGCACCAAAAACATTTATTGTATTTTGGATGCTCTCCTGACTAGTCTAGCCAGCCTTTCTCCAAGAACATCGCTTTCTCTTCTGAGATGGAAGCCATCCAACCCCTGCAGCATGATACCACAGATGGCAAACCAGTTTTTTAAAAAATAAAATCTTTTCTGTGTACAACTTAATTGATAAGCTATTAAAGGTATTACTATTAATTCACTGCTGTCTGGATTTTTTGCTTTGCATTTCCTTTCTCATTTGTAACAGGATATGTAACCTCTGACAGAAATGTTCTACTCTTTCAGCACTTGCTTTAGCACCATTAGGAGCTGGCAAAGTGAAATATCCTGTCTAGAACAGTGATCACGTCACTTGAAGGACTGGCTTAATCTTATTAAACTTAGAGTCACGTTTCATCTCCTGGGTCTCCCAAGACAGAAAAACTATTTGTATGCAACATCTTCAATGCATAATACAGCCTCTTAAGGAAAGGACCCCTAACAAGGACCATTCCACTAATCATGTCTGAACTATATGAATAAAATTTGTCAGATGGGTGCTCAGAGGTTTTTGTCTTATTTCCATACTGATAAGATGACTGTACAACTTTAGCCATGCTGAGTTTACTCTGGGACTCCATTAGCGAGACCTTTCTCTGGGTTAAAATTCTTCAATGTCAAAAGGTAAATCCACAATAAGGTATCTAAGTGTAATGCAGAAGTCTGAAGCTCCTACCCTAGTGGACTTATGTTCAGCCAGCACAGCCAGTGGAGGCCAAGAAGGCAATTCAGCTCATCCTAAAGTAGCTCTCTTTTCCTAGTAATGAATAGTTAGTATAATACATTAAAAAATTAAACTGTAAGATAGATGAAGATCATGAGGCATTTTTGAAACTCACTGAAAAGTGCCAGAGAAGACTTGCAACTGTTTTACTATTATCTTGCGGCTAAGCTTACAGCAGAAAGAACTTCCCAGTTGTCTCATGAACTTGCTTGACCTAATGTTTGGTTTGACAGAAACTGCGGTGTAGGTCTACGGTTAACACATCATCAAAAAAAAATCACTGATATTTTAGTGGCTTGAAAGCACATGCATAAAAATGGCTACAACCATGAAGTGAGAAATGACGTTTCAGACAACTTTAATAATGTATTGCTCTTGACCTACATTGCTTATCAGTTGCTTGGCAGCAAGACAAAATATTAGTGTGTTGGGGGACCTTGATTTTAATTTTCATTAGAAAATAAAATGAACCAAGATAGTGTTAATGAAGCAGCACTGGGTTTCCCACCTGAATGTCAGCATTGTTTCACATCTAAGCACTTACGCACTTCCTCTAAGAACTTACTTCATTTTTGGAGGGAACAGCAAGACAAGTTTGGAACAGCTGCTGTCTGGAGAATCGCTCAAGGTATCTAATGATCCAGTTGATTTTCAGTGTTCTAATAAACTATAAATAATATAATTTCTGACTCTTCTGAAAAGAGACAGCTAAAGTTTGTACAGCATGTAGCTGTTATGTTGCATTTGATTTAGAAAAAAAGAACTATAGAAGGAAAATTTGTGAGGCCAGGTGCAAAGTTTATAATCACAGAAGACGTTAAAGAGCCATTTCAGTGCTCTCCTATTTCCTTTAATTTTTATGCCTGAGGAATATATCCATAACAGCCTTATCTTTCTGAGCTTAATACCAGCCTGGAGACTGCACTCCCTGCTGAAAGCAAAGAGATTTATTTCTCTGATTCCTAACTTAATGTTTATTTTTTCCTTCTCTGTACCTCTTAGGTCTTCTTTAACTTGATCATTTCAGATGCCTAGGCTTCTGCAGCATCAGTCAGACTTCTCTACCTACTGCAGTTTCTTTGCATCTTTTGTCACAAAAATTAGAGATTCACAATGAAAAGTGCTTCAAATATGGCAAAAGCCACTTTTCCCTCTTATCAAAATTGGAAAACTTACCAGGCCAGATCAAGTTACTTGTTCATTGACAGATGCTGAGAGCTTCATACCTCTTTTCCCATGTTTCCACATGAATCAGCATTTCAGAAGTTTTATGCTGATTTACTTTCTCACTCTAAACAAAGCTTAGGAGTTTGGAAATCAGTTATTTTAAATGAAAACAGTGCGGACTGAAACATAATTTCATCAGGCTGTGTTATATCTCACATTCTTTCACCAATTTCTGTTCATTATATCATAATGATCACAAATCTTCTGTGGTAGAGGCTGCTTTCTAACTTTAAAAGTAGGCATAATTTTTAATATAGCTGTGACAGGGTTTCTGACCCTGGACCCTGGATCCAGACAGCATTTCTTCCACGCATCTACAGTGGTCATTGGTGTTAGTCCACAATGAGTTGTATATGATGAAAATCACTACATTTACCTTACTAATTAATCCCTCTTTTCACTTTCAATCACTTTAAACTCAGTCTGTTTTTTACATAACACCACTAAAAGTTAAGTCCCATTTAAAAAAACCAAAAAAACAACAACACAGAAATCTATGTCTTATTGACAGCCAGCACAATTTAGCTTGCTCAGTGTCAGATTTGAAGCTGCATTTGGGCACTTATGTGCCAAGCTAGACTTTCAGAAGTAGCTAAATACTGAACCACTGTAATCAAACTGTCAAAAAACTATAAGAGTACTTTCTAGACCCACTTAGTAAAGATTCCTTTCTAGCTTGTTGATTGCCTAATGTGCATAGCAGTTGTACAGGTATTTAAAAAGTTGAAAACACATGCCTGAGCAAAGGGAAAACCAAGAAAAAATATTTGAAAGGAAGACATCTCCAGGTGTCTGCATTCCTCTCCAGGAATACAGAACATCTGCAGAAGTGAGACAGAGTGGGGGTGACTTCAAGAAAACATGGCACTAAGTGGAAGGATTAATCTTCAAACTTTCTTTGCCTCTGTTCCTACTGATGTAAACTCTCCTGGCCTGTCATTTGCAGGAGGATTAAATGGATATTCCTGTTTTGAATCATGCTACTGAAAGATGTTTGACCTCCTTCTGTGTAAAAGTTGATGGATCATTTTTAATAAATCTGCTTCCAACTGGGCTACACAATAAGGGTGCAAGGGAATGAAACCTGGGGGTAAGCAGAGACGGTACTACAGCATATGGAAAGTTTGTATAAAACTTATGATGTTAACATGACTTCTTTCACCTAAGGAGAACCTATAAACTTACCTACTTTCTCAGCCTACAAATTCCTTAGTATTTCCCCAGGGATAGCTGAATGGTTCAATTCAAAGGATTTTTTTAATTCTTGTAACTCTAATCTTCATCATTATTTCTAATTCCTTAGCACGAAACTAGAAATATTGATGATCTAATACGTTTTACAGAGCAGCACACAACCTTCTTTATGGCACTTACATCATTATGTAATATATTATAAAGCAACTTGCATGTTGTAAAACTCATTAAAAAGATATATTTTTTCTCTTAGCTTGAGTTCACGATGGCCAAAATTGAGGTGGAAAGCTATTAAAGTTCCAGAAATCCTAGCAGTACACGTTCCTTTCAAATGTTCTTTTCTGCCCTCTTGCTTGGTGTTTTCTGTCACATTTTCAGTATTTCTGATGTGGGTCTATTGAGAGGTAATTTCTCAGCACGGCAGCTGAAGTAAGACTCCTATGGGATTAGTAACCCAACCTTATAAATTGTTACCTGGTTTCTGTCATTTACGCTGATTTGGTCAGGACAGTTGCTAACTGAATGAAAGTGGTGTAAGCCAAGGTGAAAGAAGAATGATACTGAAATATAATATAAAAAAATAAATTAAACTTTTGTCATAAATGATTGGATAGATTTTAACACTTGTCAGTGCTTTATCGACAGTGAGTTGCTAAGCAGTTTGTCTGGGAAAGCCACAGAAAAAGGTAGTATGCTGTGCATTTTAAAAATTAATTTAGTGTTTTTAGGCTCTTACTGCTTTCATCATTTCTCAGGTTCCTGTGTCTGCTACTCTCTTGTATGCTGTATATGCACATCTTGTGCTGACTTTGTGGTATTTTTTGGCTGCAAAACTAGACAATTACCAGGGCACATGCATTGTGCTCTAAGTGATTGGGAAAATTAGGGAATGTCATTACACTGAAATACCAGCAGGAATACAGTTCAGTTCTGTTCCCGTTGAAACCGGTTGATTTCAGAAGGACTGTGTTTCAGACACAGACTGTAATTTGCTCTGCTGAAAATGGCCACCCTGCCAACAGCATCCTACTTCACTTGCAATTTAAGAACTAGCGTAGCCTGTCAAGCCTAGCAGCATGGATGCATAGCCTGCTTTTGCAAGTGTAGAGCAGACGTTGCTTAGCTGAGAGTAGAAGCTCCCTGTTCTCTGTACTGGTCAGGCCAAATTTTAATACCAACTTGCTCATACAGGCAACACCAAAACATTATTGTTGCATCTTCAGTTTAATTTGGAGATAAGCAGAAGTTAAAAGACAAGCTGTGTTGCACAATTAATTTACATACTTTCTCAGTAATTTTTTTAATGAGGTTACTGAAGAGATCTTGTCTTTACCTGAGCACGTAAACATCCTATCACCCACTACCTGAATACCCCAAGTTCCTACAACCTTCGGATAGAAGCAAAACCATAGTGAGTCTTTTCACTTGCCCAAGCCTTCGCTGTTGAGATTAATTTCTTACTGCCAGTCAGGAAAAAACATAAACTCGAGGTATTCAGAAAAGAGCAAAAACCCAGGTATAAAGCATGTCTTTACATAGGATTCTCCTTGGTGGATGGGGAGATAAATGATGAAACATATTGCAGCAAATTTAGAACAGGAGTGTTGTTTCTGCTTTCTGGGAAATATCGCTGCTGATTAAAAGCAATGCAGCTGCTTGGAGAGTGAAATAGATCCAATAAACTACAGGCCATACCCTCTCAGTGCTAATTAAGGTGTTAATTAAGAAATGTTATCTTGAGGAGGTGTAATTGAGGGAAGGAATCCTTCATACATTTTTGTGTACCAGTAAGCCAAGAATAAGAGATGGTATTTTCAATCCTGATTTTTTTAATGAGAAGATGGATAGTATTTATTGCTTTAACTAAGCTCCCTGCATGTAGAGACATTTAGTTAAAAAAAAAACACACCTCAACCCATTAATACATGAAGTCCAGTCGTAAGGAGAAGATGGGGTACTTTTATGATTTTTTGTCACTGCTTGGTTTGTATCAGTCAAAATCAATTCTGGGAGTGTGGTGGGTCTTCCCTACAGCTGTCTCAGCAGGAAAGGTGTTTTGGTGGTTCTCAGCGTCCCTACATCATCATAAAGCAAAAAGCCACTCCACCTCAGGAGACAAGTGAGTATGAGGGGGACATCTTATGTTTCCTTTCATTCTGCTAAACCTGACAGATAGGAAACCTGTGGATTTGAAGAGATGGAATCAATGATTTGTTCTGAGCTTTCAAAACTAATACTAACTTGGTTAATTGGCCATATAAAATTAGGATTCTGGTCTGAATTGTTTCCCTATATGTAATAGACATACAAATAATAAAAAATGGTAGAAAGACTACTGTTCAGGGGTGTGAGGAGCAAAAACAGGAAGGTCATACTAAATACCTGTAATTTCATCTGCCTAAAAACTGGAAACTGGTCCACACAGTGAACCTTCCCTTTGGAGGCCTTCCCTTCACCTCTTTCATTTTAATGCTTTTTTTCCCTACAGTACTCCAATCCATGTCAATCTCCAGTAACTTGACTGCAGCTGAGTCAAACAAAGGTTTATGTGGTGCAACTGAGGCTATAAAACGTTTCAAACCCAATTTTTATACAGATGTAATGGCTTTAGGATGTCTGCAAGGAGGCTGCTCAGTTACAGCTGAGTTCAAGCCGGTGCATCTGTCCTGCTCCCTGGCATTGGTGCCTGTTGCAAGCCCCAGTGGTACCCAGCAGGGATGAGCAGCTGAGTACTCTGGATCTGTGTATGGGAGATATGGCTCACAGACAGACTGGTTACACCTAGCTCAGCCTGAGATGGGACGCCCAGTTTCTTTTCAAATGTGCCCTACCTGTAGACAGCTTTCTTTTGGATTCACTGGAAGGACTGGAATTGCCTCTACTAGCCTCCTTATCCTTTGTGGGACCATTGCTCGGCTGACATGCCTCTTTAGGAGTCAGGTATCTCCCAGCCTGTGTCTTTTTCCACACAGGCCCTGTCAGGCTGACAAGTCTTTTTTTATTTTTTTATTTTTTAATTTTTTTTTTCCTTTTTTCCCCCTCTCCCTTGACATTGGCTTGGAAACTGGCCATTTTCGTTTACTAATTTATTTATTAGACTGCGGACGGCTTTCTCCTATTTACTTCCTAGCTCCTGTCAGCAGGGGGTTAGCCGTGAGCCACCTTGCCGCCCAGGAGAAGTTTCTCCTCCCTGTGCGCCTCTTCCTCAAGAATCCTCCGCTGTCCGGCAATTAACAAGGAACAAGGGTAAAAACTCGCAGTGCTTGCTCCGGACGACAGGAAAGGCTGGAGGAAATGCCACCGAAGGGATTTTTTTCCTCTCTCCGTGGGGTCGGCGCGCTGCCGCCCTGCCCGCCATGGCCGCCCCTCGCCCGCTGTGCCGCGGGCGGCCTGCAGGGGGTGCAAGAGCTCCACTGAAGCCGCGCCGTCCCCTCAGGGCAGCCCCCGCCCGGAGCCGGCCTCCTTCGCCCCGCGGCGCCCGGCGAGCCCCGAGCCCGGGCCTGGCAGCGGGCACCGCTCCGGCACGGCTCGGGCCGGTGTCTGCCGCCGTCCTAAGCCTGCAGGTGTAAGTGAGACCTCGAAGGAGAGCGAGCCGGTGCTGACCCCCCCGGCTCTGTCCGACCCGAGCCCCCCGCCCGCCGCAGGGGCACGGCGAGGGCCGCTTCGTGGGGTGCGGGAAAGGGAGATCTGCCCGGAGAGGAGTGGAAAAAAAAAAAAAAAAAAAAAGAGGAAAAAGTGATCAAGGGTGTGTAGACCGTAGATGGGGAATAAAAAAATAAATTAAAAAAAAGGGGAAAAAAAGAAGAAAAAAAGAAAAAAAAAGTGTGTATAGATGTATATATATATATATATATATATGTAATGAGAAAGCAACTGTCATTGCAATGTGGATTTTGTTTATAATTTCAGCTAGTATTTTCTTTTATCTGGGCGATCCTATGAAAAATGTCTATCCTTCTATCTCTTTTTTTTAATTTTTTTTTTCTCCTCTTGTATATTACCATTGCTATTCCTGTATTTTTAAGCAGTGGTACATTTCAGGTTGGAACCCCGTGCTGTCTTAATGCCGCTAAGGAGCCTGCCCCGCTTAAGTGATTGTCACTCAAATTAGTCCCATTGTTTTGTGATATATAAATCGCCTTCTATACTGCCTGGATTAGTCAGTTCAATGGCAGTGACAAACATGGATTGTTTGTTGTCAGAGACGGGATTCTCACATGGGAAAACACATGTACATCCAGTCGGGACACATGCATTTCTCACCAGAGGGAGAGGGGGAGAGATTTAGCAAACTGGTATTTATTGCTTGTTCTTGCATGCGCGTTTTGTGCGTTGGGTATCACAGCTTGACAACAGGAAATAAAGTATTGAAGAAGTGTTTGGGCACGTAAAGATGTGTCTCTCAAAGGATGAACAGAGCTCCTCTTCAGTTAAAAGTATGAACTGATTATTTATAGCTCTGAATTTTGTAACACTGAAATGAGGGTTAAGCCTGAAAATAACAGGTACAAAAGGGAAGATCCAAATCTGTGCAGCCTGAGTTGGCAACGTTTAAAGGGAACTAAAGCCAACGGAAGCTGTGTGAGGCACTTGAAAAAATCATTTTGTTCCCACAGAAGTGCAAAAATATCAGGGGAGAAAATTAATTCAATACTTGTATTGCATGATACAATATCAAATATTTAGGAAGATGGTTAAGAAACAATATATAAGGAAGACTTCCCCAATTAAACATATTTAACAAAACTGATAATCTTATGATGACAGATTATAGTAATTTTCTTAAGTATTTTCAGTCTAAAAAAAAAAGATTGTTTGCACTGTGCTAACTTTAATATTTGCTATGGTCGGAAGTGTAATTCTTTCTCTGAAGTAAGTGAATTTCATAATGTGTATCAATCCACTCTACTTGGAAACAGGAAAAAAAAAACCAACAAAAACCCAGTCAATTTCTCCTCACTATTATTAGTAATTTCATTCCAGAACAAAATTATGAATTCAGAAAAGCTGCCAGAAATTAGTTTTCTGTAGGTAAGCAAAGCTGGAAGAGTCATCGCTGCAAATCTGTAGTGCCTTCAGTTTTTCCAAGATTCCTGTTGAAAAACTAAGTCAAAAAAATAACAGTTTTTGGCTATCAGAACAAGGGGGATCTTACTTTAACAGGAAAAGAGGCCTCAGAAACTTTTGCATTAAATATTCTGTTATCTCTCTCACAGAAAATGGAATTTTACAAACCTGATCAGTCCAAAAATTAGGTGAATAGTGCGAATAAATTTCCCCCTGTACTTCAATGCATTTTTTCTTATTTTTCTTTTGCCCCATCTGTTTTAATCTATCATATTTTCAAGCACTAGAAATCAAATTTTAAATGTGTTTTCTGTGGTCATTTGTATTAAAAAAACACTTATAAAATCAGTAAAATAAAAACCAAATTTCTATATACTCTGTTCTTTGGGTTTTCAAAACTAAGCAAAGCTGCTGGAATTTAATTTCTTTTCCCTCTTGATTGCAAATCCAGTACAGACTTTTTTTTTTCCCCCTTCTAGGTAAATAAGAAATTTGATCTATTTATAGACATGAGGATAAAGCAAGACATGAAAAGAAGAATGGAGTTCTCGGATCTGTCTGTTTGAATCAACAGGACTGCTGCAGTATGAATTAGGGCTTTTGCATGCACATGTTACCTGTGACAGTTTCATGGGATGTTCTATGCATTAGCATATACAGCCACAGCCTCAGTTGGATCAGGAGTCTGTTTCTTTATTGGTTTTGTGTGGGAGAAATGCTGCTTTCAAATGCAGGTTTTTTATTACATTCTAGAATTTTATCCGTAGTTTGTTTTTTGGTTTTTTTTTTCCTGGAAGTTAGAATTGATCCCCATGTGCATAATTTCATTTGTAATTTTTCTTCGGAAGCTGCCATAAAGAACATTCAAATCTTATTTATTAAAAGCAGTTGCCTCATGATAAAACTATATTTTGACAAGGCGACACAGGCTTTTCTCTAGGAACTACTCATGTTAATGACATTGGTTTCAGAGAATAAAATAATTCAGAATGAATCATGAAGTTATTAATGATTTACTAGATGAAAACATACCAAAATAGGGTTTTTTTAAACTTACTACTTCTTTTCTGTTGTAAGTTTTCTCTTGCTTTGCATTGAGCTTGTGAGCCGAAAGCATTAGGGGGAATTTCATCTTGATTAAAGATTGACGTGCATAACTCTTCGTGCACCGCAATGAAAATATGCCCCTTAGAGCGATGGCACTTGACCTTTAACAATCGAAGAGCCATTTAAAATCACAAGAGGCACACAAGTCAAAAATACAAAACCGCGTGCGACCATTTAATGAAAAATTATGAATGAATGCATTCATCAAAAACAGTTAAGGAAATCCTGAAGGCACTGTGCAATTTGTGTCTTAGGGCAAAGTAATTGATTGTGTAGGTTGTATGTTTTTACAAGGAGGAAAAAAGAAACTTTACATACGTAAATGGAAGGAAATGGTGAAAGATATCATCCAACAAGTTTGCAGAATAGCTGAAAAGAAACAGAACTGAGCCAGCATGTCATACGATTTCTCACTCAGACCCATGATAAAAGCTCTATACAGGCCTCTGAAGAACAAATTCCATAGGTCAAGTACCACTGCCATTAAATACTGTAGGTGCTGAGGTTGTTTTTATTTCTTTACTGTTCCTTTTGAAGTTATTCAGTGTGTGAATATCAAGTAACATTTTTAATGCTGTGATGATAGATTCTGTTTTTTACAGTGTATTTTGCAACTAGGACAGCCTTTCTGTTGCTGAATGCAGATTTGGCTGTAGGGAAAGGCAAAACTCCCTTCTTTGATTATACTCAGTTATCTAACATGAAAATCGCAGCTGCATATTCTGCATTGGTTCCATATGGTAAATTCCCATTTGATTTCCAGAGAAAATCTGTGCAAAGGCTGAGTCAAGGATTGCAACAGCAATCCACAGAGGGAAAGAAATTCTTCCTGAATGTACTGCTGCTGCAGGCTGCTACACCAGGTTGTCAGTTCTGAAGCACAGAGCCAAATTCAGCTTTGTGCTACCTTTTTTCAGACCTTTCTGAACTCAGTGATACTATGGGAGGGTAAGAAATTTGGTTTTTACTTACTAGGAAGCTGTTTAACGTGCGATGTATGGCAAAAAAGTACCGGCTATGAAATGTAAATGCTAAAAAATGGCATGACTGTTGAACCCCTTGTTACTTTGCAATCCTATGGACAAAAATTGGAGCTGACATTTCTCTTTGATCTGGTTTACCCATCTCGATCTGCTGCTATCAGCGGTGTGTGACAGCGGCAGACATTAGCTAGGAAAGAGGGAATAGGGAAGAAAGAAATGCAATCCTCCCCATGGCCTTCATGCGAGAATAGTGAATTAGAGCCAGACGCTACACTTTTAGGTGGACTTAAAAAAACAATGCCCTTCTCCCAGCAACTGTATGTGCATGCCAGGATACTGGGGAACTCAGTCAAATGTACTCATTTATTTTAAAAATTAATAAATCGAGGCAAAAAGACAGAAGAGAAAATTGAAAAAGTTGAATATACCTGAACCCGTGCTGAAAACTTGATGTTTTGTTTTATTCTGCTTAGATTATGTAATAGAAATCAGGATGTGCATCCCGTCCATGGGAATATCTTCGTTTTGCCATATTTTTAGTCTCTGTAGCAGAGAAGGGGAACCTTTGCCAGAGGAATGGAGCAACTTGCCTCTAGTAGACAAGTTCTATTCCTTTCATCTTCAAGAGGAGGTAGGTGAAATGGATAATGGTAAGTATTGATAAAATTGTGAGTAACTGGGAGAGGGTTGGATAGGGAGCAGCTTTCAGCATCTCAGTACAATGTTTTCAGGGCATCCAAAGAAGATATCAGAGAGCAGATTTAAACCATCAACTCAAAAAAAGAATGTTACAGACTCTTTAACCGGAGAATATAAAAAACAGTGAATGCACTCACAAAAAACAAGTACATCCATGTTAGAAACTGTCCAGCCTTTCTTAACTTCTGTCAAGTGCCCACTACTCCTCTTAATTGGAGAAAATATTTATTACCAACTGGCTAATCAATATGGTGGTTCTGATGCTCCTTTTGTGATTTCAGCATTTTCAGTATGGGTTACTCAAAATTGCTTTAATTTCTAAGACTAAAATCCATCATGCTTTTCTCTGAGGGTCTACTTCTGTTAAAAGTTCAAGAAAGAGAATACAAAACAGTATATTTCTATTGTATATTTGATTTAAAAAATGTTTATGTTAGCATAGCCGTGCTGCTACTCTGCTGATCATATCACAGCTTAGGGATGGTTTCTAATACAGAAAATTGTATCCCAAGTACTGCAATTAGTTTATATAATTCAGGTCTATTTTTTTTTTTTTTTTTTTGCTATTCTCCATTTTCATTTTCCTTACATTTGAAGAATGTTACAAACTCAGAAGAAAACTCATTACAAACCCATTACAAAATCAGAGGAACTAAAATAATACTTGCCATTTTAAATTGCAAATACTTTTCTCTATTGTGCCATAATTTCTAGTATGTTGTGCAGTCTGGTTTACTAAAGTCAAGCCCTATGTTTAGTTGGTTGGTGAATCAAGAAGGAAATAGAAACAGTAAGCTTCTTGCCCTTATGAGGGTTTTAGCTGTTTCTTCCAGTGATCTGTGTAATCAAGGGCATGGAGAAGTTCAAGATACTGAATACCATTCTTGCCTCACTCCTTTACTGGTAAAATTAGCCTTCAGGAATCTCAGGTCCCCAAGGACACTGGGGAGAGTCTGGAGAAAGAAAACCTTACCCATTGTGAAAGATCAACTTAAGTACACTGAATAAACTGGGCATAAACAAAGCTGTGGGTTTTTGTTTGGATACTGGGAAGTATCCAATAGGATACTGCAAATGCTGATATCATCACGAGGCTGCTCTTGATTATCTTTGAGAGGCTGTAGGCCTTTGGGGAGTTTCCAGACAACTGAAAGAAAGCAAATGTCATCCTTATCTTCAGGAATGGCAAGAAGGAGTTCTAGAGAGCTACGGACCAGTCAGCCTTGCTGATTGTGTGTAATGTGATGCAGAAATAATTCTGGAAAGTATTTCTGGACATAAGGACAAGATGTGATTCGGAGTAGTCAGCCTGGCTTTAGGAAGGGGAAAACATGCTTGATGAACATGATAGCCTTCTGTAATTAAATGACTGGCTTGCCAGAAAGCAGTGGCTGTGAAGCTTCCAGTGTTGCCATCTCTGACTCCTTCACTGACAACGTGATACAGAAGAGTGAGATGAAAGGACAGTTGATAAAAGGTAGGTGGGTGGGTGGGGTCACATGCATGAGGGCCAGCTGGAGTCTCATCACTAGTTCTTTAATCCAGAGATTGTTAATAAGGTCTTAGTAACTAATAACCAGGATGATGGGATGGAGCTCACCTTTGGCAGATTTACATGAGAAGTGATTGATACAGCAGGTGTCTGCACTGCCGTTAAGTGGGATCTTGAGAGGTTGCTGAAGTGGGCCAGTGGGAATCTCCAGACATGGATGAAAGAAAATAAATGCCAAGACCTACCCTTGGGGAGGAATGAAACTCCAGGCACCCCCATCAACATGCTGGGGTCTGACTGACTGGTAAGAAGCTTTGCAGAAAAGGCTGCAAGGCTCCTGGTGGGCACCAAGTAGAATGTGAGACACAAATTTGCCCTTATGGCAGACAGCCAGCAGTAGCCGTCCTGCTTTAGAGCCTCACCAGCAGGTGAAGGGGGTGATTCTTCTCCTCAGCCATGCTGAAAGCACATCTGGAATTTTGTGTCCAAGTCTAGGATGTCCAGTGAAAGGCAGACTTGCAGGAGCAAGGCCAGTGAAGGGTTGCAAAGATGCTGAAGAGATTGTAACCTCTGTGAGAAACTATGAGAGGCTAAGAGAGATAGGATCACTTAGGCTAGGGAAGGGAATGTTCAGAAGCAAACCTTACTATTGTGTGATAGAAAGGAGCAAAGAAAATGGAGTCAAACTCTTCTTAATGGTATCCACTAAAAGCTGAGAGGTGATAGGCACAAACTGAAACACAGAAAATTCTACTTAAATGTAATAAGAAAAAGAAGTCACTGTGATAGTGATTGTTCACTAGACCAGACTGTCCAGAGAGGTCGAGGAAGTCCCCATCCTTGGATATTCTAAAAAATGAAGCTGATCAATATCCTATTTTAGCTGACCTAGCTTTGTGAAGTGGTATTGAACTAGATGATCTCCAGAAGGCCTTACAAATCCTAAAGCACTGTGATTCTGTGACAATAGTCAGCTATACCCACGTGAGAAGTAGCTTCAATGAAGTGCTGCATGGGAAAACAAGGAGTGTTATGTGTGCTACTCAGGATTGCACGCAGTAGTGATGACTAGGGGCCACAACAAGACACCTACAGTAACAGTTTTTGCTTGGTGCTGTGACATACTATATGGACATGTCATATTTTGGCAGTGCTCCTCCCTCGTGTGTGTGTAACATGGATATCACTAACACGGATTTCAAAAGTCCAAAAATGTCAGTGGGAGACTGTTGTTGAGTGACCTGTATCTACAAACAATTCCAGGTCTAGCCTCAAGACTTTGATATGGAAGTATATACAGAACTGCAGCTGAAAAAATCTGGGGGGTGTTAACGGAGAGTTTACCAGTGCTGGGTCTGGGTAATCAAGTCTGGATGCATAAGTGAAAAAGATGCATCCATGGGGGGTGGGAGACAGTGACAAACAGAATCACATGTCAAGGAGCACAGTGTATAGCTGCAGTATGGGGAGTTGCATCCTGAGAAACAACCGATCCAAACAGTGGAGTGTTTGAATGGCAAAACTGAGGCAAAACCCCAAGAATATGCTCCTTCAGAATGTTAACAGGGAAGTAGTGAAAAAATATATAGGTATATCCATGCAATCAGTTCTAATATCCTCATCTTGGAGGGTGCCCAGAATTGGAGAGAAGACCCACAGCAATTATTTGAGGCCCAGGAGGAGACATTTTACTACAAGAACATTAAACATCATTCTGCTTATTGTATTAAGAGTGTCAGAGGCGGTTTGATCTCACTGTAAAAGTAATGCCAGGAGAGATAGCGTGGGATACTAAAGACTCTTTAATCTAGTAGAGAGAGGCATAATTAAAACCAATGGCTGGAGGCTGAGGTAAGGCAGAGTCATCTGAGAAATCAAGTGCACAATTTCACAGTAGATCTGAGAAGCCCTTGAAACAAATTGTTGGAGTAAAGTGGTGGCTTTTCCTTCTCATGGCATCTTCAGTTCAGGACTGGATGTCTTTCTGGAAGATGTTTCTCCAAGCTATTGGGTGGCCTGCAGTGAAAATAAGATGAAAGGCAGGCTCGTTATTAGTCAGGAGGTCAGTTTTGCCTGATATTGGATGCCCTAGTGGGAAATGAAGCTCTCTGTCCTATTATTGGCTGTGTGAAATTCTTTAAGATTAACTGAATGGTACAGCCAAATAAATGCTTTTGGCCTTAAAATCTATGGTTTACATTAGAGAAGTCAAAGAACTCTTCACTGGGTATTTCTAACCTTGATTGTCCTGACTTACTCTTCTCTAACAGCTGTAAGGCAACATCACAGCCACCAGCTCCATGGCCTGATCTGGTTGTCTTCAAAAAACTTGGGTTGTGCATGTTAAATATATTCTAAATATTGTATAAACTGAGTTTAGAAATGTAGAACTCAAGGAGCAGTTTCAAGGTACTTCAGAATAGTGTATAATGCTTATATAAAGATGATAGAACTATTATGCTCTCTCTAAAAATGAATCCATTTTGAAGCAAGGCGTCAACAGGTTAATATTTTATAGCATAAATACTGGCAGAGAATCCCTGCATTCTTCTCTACTCACATTTTCATGAGCTTAGTAAACTGAAACAATAATCTTAATAATAATGAAAAACAAGACTGAATTACAAGTTGCAGAGGCTATTGTCAATTTTAGAAATCCAACAATAGCCTGCAGGGTTCCAGGTTTGTTTCTAGCTGCTCAGGAAGCTTGTGTGATTTGCTCACACATTTTTTCTTATACCCCAGAGCTGTGCATCTGCTGGAGTCAGGGATCTAATATTCTCTTTGAACTTCCTTAGCATCCTAGTGCATGCTGTGATCTATAATTAGTGCATACACACACACACACCAGCTGCATTAACTCCTAAATGGCAGAAGCTTTGCTGTGTCCATCACCTGGCTGAGGTGATGTTGAATACAACTGTTGCTGTAACCTTGAGGGTGAAAGTCTCCTCTTATGACTTATATCCTTAGGGGGATACAAACACAGAAAACAGAACTTTTTGGGTTTTGGGTGTGATACTATGATGCAGTTTTCCAGATGTGAAATACCTGGGAGCAAGGGGGCAATCATAAATTGCACAGAAACCTAAGCTGTTTCAGGTTAAATTATTGATAAAAGTCATGTTTGCTGATGCCCCTGGAAAACCAAGATGCTTTGTTTATCCATAGGGCATCATGGCTAGGATGTATCAATATTATCACTTCTGGAGAGAGATCTTTAGAACCAGAAGATAGATTGCTGGGACTTTTTGATTCTTTTGTTGTTATTAAAAACCCAGCCAACCAAAAAACCACCAACCAACCAACCCAAAAACAAAGAAAACAAAACACACACACACACACCTCCAACCAACTAAACATATAACCACTTGGAATAAGAGGGATAAGAATGCTGGTAAGTCTGACAAGTTGTGTCATTTGTGGGCACTCTTTCTAGAGACATATAAATGAGTCCTACCCACCTATCTAAAACAAATGAATAGAAGTCACTGAATTCCATGGCAGTTTCCATTTGCATAGGAAACTGAAGTCTCAGCAGGCTGCCAGGTGCTCCACTGTGAGTATTTAATAGGTTTCTTGGGGAAGAGCAACACTTGTTGAGTAATTGTTTGCAATTAGGAGTGCTCTCGTTTCTGCTAATGATGGTGATTCACACAAACCTGCATTTGTTTTGCAGTAATGAGCAAGACATTAAACACCTCATATCCTTGAGATTGCCAGTTGCAATGGCAATAAATAAAATAAAGATAAATAATAATGGGAGGAGGGGAGCAGATATATGGAGGGGCACTGATCAAAGATTCATTTTGGAGTGTAAGCAGAAATGAGGAGGGATCATGCCTGTATGGATTTGTAGATTTTAACATTTTAGTTACGTACACCTAAAGAATCACATTCAGTCCCATTTAGCAACATAGCTGTGGACCTGTATGCCAGTATTGTTGGGGTTATCCCAGCAGCTATGTTTGAAGTTTTTTTTGAGAGACTGAAGAATAATCTCTGTTACAGACCATTGAGATGTTAAACTGTAGTAATAAGAGAGCCAGGACCCCAGGTTAGCAGAAGGCTACATTCCCAACAAGGAATTCACTGTTAAAACTACATGAGTGTCTTCAAAGTCTAAAAGAATCGCAAGGCAAGGCATTTATGTTCCTGACACTGGCATTTATGTTCCTGACACTGGATTTATTATTTCAACAGGCTACTGAAGTGTGCCAGGCTGTCACTAAAGTGCAATATATATTTTTGTGAAAATTACAATAGTTTGCGCCAGTTTGCTATTCTGTCAACTCTTGAAAAGTCTTGGAAAGTCAAAGATTTGGAAACTTCCTGATGCAGGAGGCATACACTGTTACTTCCCAGATTATTAGATAAACATTATTCAAGCTGCGTTTGCTCTTGTTTTTACCCTTTCTTCTCAGACACAATTAGCAGGACATTGTATACATATAAATATAAACATAAACAAAAGGAGAAACAGAATGTATTTCCAAAAGTTCAGGCCTCTCTGGTTAGCAGATGGCCCAAAGTTTAGTGAGACTCGTGTTAGAATGTGGGGTGGGCGTACAGTCAGCATGTGTGTTTAGTTTTCCAGGGTGAACAAGAGTGATTGCATCAAGCACACTGTACCCTTACTGTTCCAAGAGATAAGTATCACAGAATTACACTTTGATTTAAAACCATGACTGAATGCCTAGGTGTCACAGCAAGATCAGAGGACACTGATGGATTTCTGGAACATACATTCACTTACTTCCCTGCTCCATCCCACCTCCGAGAGTCCTGACTTTGGGTGTCATGCAGGCCAATCTCTTCTTAGTCTGGCAGAGAGGACCTAAGAGTGATGTATTGGTTGTGTTTCCTCTCAGCTGGGATGCAATTTAACTCATGTTAGATTAAGCACATTTTAAGGATGTGGTGAAATGCAGTCAATATGTTCTATGATCATAGGATTCTTAACCTTACTTACTGGCTGCAACTTTTACACAATTGATAAGCTATTCTCATTATATATGTCCAGTTTAAGTTCTGCCCTCTCCAATTAGCTTCAGCTAATATTTTAAACAAAAGTTTGGCCATTCATTATAGTTACTTATTTAGAACAAGGAATCAAGATGTGACTACGCAAAGAAATAAAACTGTCAGAAAGTTTGTTTGTTTTTTTGTTTGTTTGTTTGTTTTGGGAGGTGTGATGTTGATTTGTGGGTTTAGTGGTTTTTTGTTTTTTTTGTTTTACTTATATTTTTAAAAGAAGATTATCATCAGTAGGAAAGCTGCCTAACAGCAAAGAAAGAAATAATAGGTTTTGTCTTGTGCTGTTCAAACTAAATGCAGGAGTGCAGGGAGGTCTAAACTCACTGCTGAAGATTTCTATTCCACTGCTCTATGGCAATTCCAGCTAATTCATGTGAGTTTTGAGGAGCACTTGCAGCATGAATATATAGACCTGCCTACCACATCATCTTCCACTTTCCTCTGAAATGTGGATTAAGAATACTTGATTTGGTGCTTGCAGATTCTAGAATTAACATAAAACATTAAATAATCCCTCCAGCTTCTACTGTGAAACAAGGAAAATTAATATATTGCAATTTCTCTCCTTCTTTCACATCTCACAACTCACAAGTTGTTTCAGTTTCCTTAGAAAAGCAAATGTGAAGCTATTTTCAGTCAGTAAGTGTATGTGTGCTAGCCCCGCATATATATCTCTATTGATGTTTGTTCTACAGTTCTTTACAAATGCACGGTGTGGATATATTTAGGTTTTTAGCTCCTTTCACAGTTAGAGTGTATCATAAAGCCTAAACTAGATCAGTCAAAGGGACCAAAGGAGTTTCCAGCTTCATTTGATTCAGAGAACCAACTGAAAATTTCCTTTACAAGTACAGTACACTGGGCCTTCAACTATAGTGAACCAGGGAAAGCGATAGTTTATCATTCACAGCAGTGAAAAAGGAGGTCATGCAAGGATCACCTCTCCAATGACATAAACATGAGACTTTTCTCACAAGCTGTCAAACTTCAATTGTTGGTGAGATCTGTTGTGTCAGTGTTTCATAATAATTGCTTCTAAGTCTTGTTAAGGGTCTAAAACAAATTACCTGAGTGACATGCTTTTGGCACCAGTGAGGGAGCAGCGAGGGGAATACATATTGCATAACAGACTCAACTATCAAGATTTTCTTTTAGTTTATTGCAGTAATTTTACTATTACTTTCCATTATTTGAAATACAATAATAAAAGTTGCAAGTTGTCTCATGTCGACAAGGAAATATTTGTTCCCCAAATAGTAGTCTAGCTAGCCAACATAAGCTCATTCATAACAATAGACTTCTTTCTAAGAAGGAATGCTTTAAAACAAACTGAAAAAAGTTAATCCTTTCAGTTTTGAAGGCTATTCTTTAGACTTAAGTAGTATATTGACTCTCTTTGCACTGTAAGTCAGCTACTATTTCTTTTACATCATATACAATAAATAGATGGCAGATTATATATATTAAAGAAAATCAGCAACACACCCATCCAAGCCTACAGAAACACACCTGTCTGTGAAAGCATATAAAATTATATACAGTTTTATGTTTTATATATATTTCCTTTTTAATAGCTGTGGAGAAAAGTAAAATGTACTTTGAACCTGCAAAGTACTGATCATGTTTGATTATGTATAATGAGATGTATGTGAGTGTGGAAAGGGATTCTAGGCTTGGGGTTTTGCTAGTTTGGTTTTATTTTGCATTGACCAAACATGGAAGTAAAAACTTTACCTGAAAGAGGAACAGGTCAGCCCATCTCCTTCTTACTCTCATACGTATATTTCTTACAGAAGGTCAGATAGGTGAGCACTATGCCTTGCCAAACTTGGGATGTCAGCAATGAGTCAATGTAAGTGTGAAATAACCCAGAAGCAGAAAAGAGGGACAAATACTTGATTACTTACTTTTAACTGCCACTTCTTTAGGGTTTTATTTAAAAAACAACCAGCCAAAGCCCTCCTCTGCTTGCAGGGCCCTGGTCTACTTTTCAGGCACAAACTGCTTTTTGGATTTGATAAACAGGACACATCAACTAACAATTTAGACTCCAAAGCCACAGTAATAGGTATGCGGCTTTTTCCCAGAGGCTTGAAGTTAAAATGCTACAAGCGCTGCAGAATGGCAGCTAAACACATGTCCCTTGGGCTCCACAAGGCTTCATTCTGCACAATGATGGAAATGTGAAAAACAAGTTGAATGCAGATTTGGCCGTTTCCACCAAGCTGCAAAAGCCTAGAGGATTTTGTTGTTTATGTGAGGGGATCAAACTTTCATTGCTCAGTTTAAAGCAAAAAGTTACTGTGTTAAACTTCTCTTTTTTACTTCGTCCAGGGCAACAGAAATAGGACTCTTAATTGGGAGCTTGCAGACATTATGTTGTCCCTAAAATGGCATAACAAAATTATTTAGCCTTTTTTTTTTTTTCCTTTTTTTCTCACAGTTTTTCGTCATGCTGCTCTTTATTCGAGTTGCGCTGTTGGTGACTGATCTTTTAAGCACCACCCCAATACGTGCATTTGATTGCAGTGTCCCTCTCAGTTCTTATGTTGCAGTGTCCTTTGCTGTTACTTGCTCTTTTCAGTTTCTGCAGACTGACAAGTCAACATCCTGGCCCTGTGCCTCCACCCCAGCGCAGCTAGGGGCTGGGATGTGGTGAAGATGCTCTCTGACCTGTGCTCTTCGGAGTATGCTGAGCTCACTGAAGGGTTTCTGAATGGTGTTGCTTAAGAAGATGAGGTCTTGCAGAGAAGCAGTTGTTTCCATGCAATAGAAATTATTTTTCACTAAGAGCTATTATTTTAGGGGTTTGTGTCATCATATACTTGATGATTAGCAAGGATGTAATTATCTTAGAATTGCATTTTCTGGGTGCTGGTAATGGTACAGGACTAAGAACTGCTGCCCTGGCTGAGGCTTACACTTGCAGCTTGCTTCTGCCTTTGTAGCTTACTGTAAACAGCATAAAAGCTGTAGTGTGTAGGGACTGATTAGTATTCTAAAATAGTTTAAGAGCCCTCTGATGGGCCTCCTTCACATGTATTGTGTAAGTCAGGAGTACCAGTGCCAGAGGAGACATAAATTAAGCCATGTATGTTAGTGTGTTGTATACTGGCAACAGCAGTTATATGGGACTTTCTCTGGTAATATATTTGTAATATATTGAATCGGCAGCAAAAATGCAACAATAGTCTTTTCCAGTAAGCAAAGAACCCAATTTCATTATGTGTTTGTGCTGAACAGGAAGAAATGTAGACTACAGTATGGTCTTCATACCAGTGAGGGTTCTGAGCGTTATTGCAAAATAATGCTAATAATGCTAAAAAAGCAGTTGACATCATTATGGTGGATATATGTATGAGGATTTTTACAACTCCTCCCATAGTACTTGGCGTCAGACCACCATTCTGCAAAAACAAAGTCATTCCACTTCATTTCTAAAATAAGACAAACCTTCACCCCTTGCTGAGAAAATACTGTCCTACAAAAGTATGCACCATTTATCACATTAGGCTTGTCAACCCAATCCAAGCACTTTTTTTAACAGCCCACAAACTGACAGTGAAAAATATTGTTCTTTCATATTTTGTTCTCCACATATATCCTAGAAACACCCTATTTCAGACCCATTGTTCAGCTATGATCTGGACAGCCCAAACTACTCTTCCCACCCTACAAATATATACCGGCTGTAAAACCATGTAATTGCTCCCTGATTTACCTCCTGATTTAGACCAAATACCACAATATGACAGCATTATTATACATGAGCAGTTTCATATCTAATTACTATATTTGTATGGAAAATTAGGCTCTTAGTCGAGAAAATTTCATTCTAAGCTGTTCAAGAACTAGGTTTGAAGCATTTGGATTATTATTATTATTATTATTATTATTATTATTATTATTATTATTATTATTACTTTCAACTAAGATAGGTCAAAACTCTGTGGTCAAAGTATGCCTTGAATTTTATTTAAGACTTTCTTAAATTTTAAAACTCATAAAAATTGAAAAGTTTGTTTTATCAATGTAGTGACATTGAGAGTACAGATGAAAACACTTTGCAGATTTTTAGTAATTAATATCTGTAAATCTGTTAAAAAGAATAAAGAGTAAAATATTTTATCATAGAATTCTGTGACACAGGAGGTAGTCTTTAAATTTCTGATTTGTTTTTCCTGTTTAGTAGAAGACACATGTTCTGTGAAAAGTCCATTTGGGCCTTTTTATAAAGATGATTTGCCAGTGAAGGCCAGTGAATTTACCTAGCCTCAGGCTGAACAGGAAGAATGGCCATTGCCTTTCTCATCTTTATTTTTCTAAGTAAAAATTTAAGTGTATCTGTGTTATTCATAGACTTCATCAATCCCATCCCAATCTTCTAACAAGGATCCATGATGGAGAATAGCTATTTGGCACAAAATGCTTATGGTGTCATAATATTGTCTTGTCACTCATTACCCAGCAATGTGTCTGGTTCAAAGATAAGTGACCCATCCTCTGACTGCTGAGAATTTGGGGCTGGTTCTCACTCCAGAGCAAGCAAGCTGACTTGTCTGATCACATATTTGTGGCACCTCTACTAGTCTATTTCCTTCTGAATCGTAGACCTGTAATTAGTGTAATTTTGCGCTCAGTTTGTGAGGGACTACCTTTACTACCATAATCTGAAGGAATGCTCAGATAGTTTGCTGAATATCAATGAGGTCCTATTGACTTCAGTGACACAGGATATGACTGTCACCTCCTGTGATTTATACCGCGCTGTGAGCTAAAATATCTTTTGCAGAATGACGATCAGTGCACTTTTCTGACAGCTAATTATGTGACTCTCACAATTTGGAAGTACTAAACAAGATTTCTGTTATAAACAACATCATAAATCTAGAATAATTCAAGTTTTATTGTAATGCATTGCATGGACCTTTAGATCATCTGCTGAGGTTCCCTTGCATCTTTCCTTCTGTCTGCACTGGTGGGGTGGTACTGCCTGGATCTAGGCCTACTGTTTCTGCTCTCATATATGCCAGGTTCTGTTAATAAATCCTAGGAAACAAAGAAATTAATCAAGTCTGTAACTTTGTCAAACCAATTGAGTTCAGCTGGTTCTCTGATATAAAAAATGATCAAACTTTTTTTTGTGTATTATGCTTTGGGTTTTTTTAGTTAAGAAGTACAAATTCGTAAAATATGCCAGTGTCAGAGCTTTTGTACTGCTTGGTTTAATCCACTATGAAATCATATGAACCATTAGTATTAGTCATGTTTTTCTGCAATAAAAATCAGCATTTTTGAATTTTTTTAACTGTAGTTTCATCAGGGAAAACATGTAAGTTGTTTGTACAAGCTCAGAGAGATCAGTGATGATGCACTATAGTGTTTACCAGATCAGCCAATCAGATTTGTAGTAAACTTATGAGCTAAATGAAGTCAGACACTGCAACTACAAGGCAATTTCCTTTTCTGAATTGGGATCAATATTTACTAGCTTTCTACATTGTTGCCTATGCTTGCTTGATCAGCATCTGCTTCTGAAGACCATTGATTGTGCAGAAGGCTTTTTCAAAGGCAGATAATGCTCTTTTCAAATACACTTTGTATTGATCAGCAAAAAGAAAGTTTTTTGATGGTGCAGAGTGCAAAAGCCATTTATAAAGATTAAGGACAGTGATATGTCACTGTGGGTCACCGTGAGGTTGAATTAATATGGGCTAATGCATGTTCTACTTTTTTGAAGAGAATAGAAAAAAGTATTTGAGGATTTAAGTAATAGTATGCCTCCACTTGCAAAATACCTGCTATGCTGTCTCCAGGGAATGAAGTCTTTCTCTTTAAAAAATGAATTGGTTGTACCTACTCCTCAGTCTCTTCCCACCTGACTATACATATTCTGCGTCCTATGACAAATTTATATATTAAATTGATGGACTGTGGAATTTCATAAAACCAAAAAAAATTTGATTTTAGGTGTTTTAAACTAATATGAAATAAAGAGGGATGAATGCAGAATTACAATGACAAAATAAATAGCTTAGTGTGAGACCTTGGGACTTCACAAAAAAAACCCAAACCAATCAAGATTAATACAGAAGTAATTTCAGAAACATTCTGAAGCCTTCCATTTGATTCTTCTCCATGTAATTTCATGTTGGAAGAACATGGTGCATCTGAATTTTGTGCTAGGAATCTAAGAGTGTGTTCTGAAAGTTAGTCTACCATTCTGAAGGAAAAAAAAAGTGATGATGGGATATTCACAAAGCTTTTGCTGTAAGAGCTGGTGCTCTGAGAGTTTAATAAAGGAGGTGAAGTTTCTTCAAGGATGTCCTAAACCAGTTATATTTTTAAAATAAGCAAAATGGAAAGAGTGTGTATGGTCTGCTGGTGTCCACATCTCTCCAACAATAGCAAGTGCAGCATGTCTATGAAATAAGCATTTGGTTTCCTAGCTGGAGTTCACTGCAAGTGCCAAGGTTGATCACTGGAATATGGCACATACCCCCGTTAAAGTAAACAGCAGTGGCATATATATTCAAGGACAAAACTCTTCTCTCTTTTACCAACATTGGTAAAATAATATGTTTTACTGACAGGAAATATGTGTCTCCTAAGACTCTTTCCAAATCTCTCTTTATACCCATGAATCTTCTTTGCAAAAATAAAAAAAAAAAAAAAAAAAAAAAAGGGGATATCCGCAAAGGGACTTTCTATTATCCTAACCAAAGGAAATTGATAACAACTAAACAGTTCCCTTGCCAGATCACTAGAACTCATACTCTCACAATTTCTGAGTTTTCTGAGCATGCATATTATGGGGTTTTTGGCTCTTTTATCAGGCACTTTCTATCCTCCTGTAGTCATGATGCATTAAAACAGTCTTTTCTCCAACAGCAACTTCCTGATGACACTTTTAAGATGGCATGAGTGCCAGTATGAGCTGGTACTAAATTTCCTAGGCATTCCTGATAGTCCTCATAGGGCAGTACCTCAAGATATATTTAAAATAAAGAAAATACAAGCTGGAGAGTTGTTAGCAGTTGGAATTTAGTTATAAGTGTCCACGGAAATTGATTCTGATCCCAAATGCATAGTCACACTAGCACAGAAGCAGCCTGGGGATGCTGCAGTCCTAGAGTGGCCAAGTTTATCTGTGACAAAAGCTTGACTGAAATAGAAAAGAGGCTACTTTTTTTTTTTTTTCCTCAACTTCTCATACAGAAATCAGAACTTTTCCAAATTTGACCCTGAGGTTTCCTTAGACAGTTTATTTTTGCTTTCTTAGAGTCATTGAGCTTTTTTTCATTAGCTTTTCTTGGTATTCATCCACCTCAGGTCACTGGAGGACGTCACCAGTTCCAAATGTTTTATCATTCTTCTTCTTGTAGCACTATTATACAGCATATTTAATATAGACAATCCTGTCAAAGTGAAATCTAAACTCAGTTGATCTGAGGGTTTATCCTTTATGGTTGTTTCCCTCTGTTCAACTGGGGAGCTCTGAAGTATTATCTGTTTTCAGATATGGTTTTTACTTGTTTCACAAGGGTGGTATGTCCTTAACAGATCACACTTTACAGCCTCACCTCTTTCTGCAGATATCAGCTGCTACTTCAATTCTAACTATTTTTTCCTAAGGCATAGCATATTTGTTTAAATTTATTATTGCATGTCTGGATGCATATGTCATCCTACTAAGAATAGAACGTTTTATCCTTCCCACCCTTTAGGATATCTAGTGTCAGTTAAATAATTTTGAGTTTATGTGTGAAGAATTTCTTGAGTACACATGCATTATGCATTTAAAAGTCTTTGGTTTTCACATTTAACACCTTAGTGTCTTTCAAAGAGGTCACTACTTGTGAGACAAGTACCATCTACCACTGGTATCAATATTTGTCATATTAGTTTTCCTATGAAGGTTCTCTCTATTTTGCAGATATCATAAATGACAATATTAAGCTTTCTAACAAATTTTTTAACAATTGTATATCTCATGTCAGTGAAAAAAGTATCAGCTGTCACCATGATTAATGAGCAAGTTCCAGTGGAAGAAATAATATGAATACTCTGCACACAGAGGTATTGCAATACAGACATTTTATTACCTATGTTTGCAAATGAACTAAATAACTGCACACCCACATAACATATGTTAATGGTTGATCTAATTGAAGAAAATATGCCAAGAATTGCAGTTTTCACAAAACCAATAAATGCTTGTTGAATATGTAATGCTAAACACAGTGCCCAAAAAAGCCTAAACATATGAATGAAAAAAACCCTAAACGAAGTCCCAAATTCACAAAGAAACCTTATTTGTCATATTGAGTGAGAAAAATAGTGCATTTTTTAAAACTATAGAAAGACATCTGAAGACAGAGATGATACTATTAATACTATTATTACTATTATTATTATTATTATTGTTGTAGTTGTTGTTGTATGGCATTAATCTTTTATTGAGGATATGGAAAAATAATATAAATTTCATATTTAACTACTGTCAAACAAACTATTTTTACACTTCAGAACAATATTTTTTGTCTGGTGTAAAAAAAAATAAGCATATTTTGTTTGTTTACTGGGGTGAAAAGCCAAAAGTGTTATGTTTTGATTTACAAATTAAGTGAAAAATAATAATTTTAAATATATACATTTTAGTACAACCTATGATTATATCTTTCTTAAGACTTCACTGTGTGCTAATCAAGGCATATAAAAGTCGATGTTCCACAAGCAGGTCCCAGGACAATGTTTCTGGGAAAGGTGCATGCACCTGCTTGGAGCAGAATCAGGCTGCAGTCACATATCATGAGATGTGGAAAGCTGCTTGAAAGTCCAATCCTTCTACATCACTGCCCCCCTCCTCCCAAACTAACCTCATTCTGTTTTGTATAGAGCTTGGGTACAGTGTGTACCACTAAAGTTCCTGCTCTAATACCAGCAGGTGGTCATCATGACTGATGTTGCCAGGCCATTAAAATTTGCTTAGATTATGAAGGTAGATAATGTTCAGTTGCTTGGGGCCCAATCCAAGTTTCTGGTGTGTGATTACTTGAACCTGCCACACCTACTGCCAGCTGCCCTACAGCGTGGTGTTAGTGCCTGCTTAGATTCTGGCCTGACTGCATCTGTGAATCTGAGCAGCCAGTCTGCATAAGAACATCTACAAACCAGATAAAAACTGAACAAAACTGGAGCTTTTTAGGTTGCACAGTGATCCTTGCGGTACACAAGATTCAAAGTTCTGCCATGTGAAGCTGGTGTGTCTCAGACACTGAAAGCCTATGACCCTGGAGGGATTAGATTCAATCTGATAGTTTTGTTATAGGCTTGGCTTCTCAAGGTCATAAGTTTGGTCTGGTAAATTTTCTTTCAGGAACTCGGCCAAGATGCAGACTTGGCACTTGACTCACACTAAAAATGTCTCTGTCCATGCCATAAACATCACTGCATGCTGGAGATGGGGCCAGCTGGGCCCTCTTTGCTGACTTTCTCAAGGACAGCCTTGGTGGAGTAGTGCTATTTGAACAATGTGCCTCAGGTTGCTCAGTACCTTCTGACTTTCCACAGACACTGAAAACATATGGAGCATTTACTTACTAGCCTCTTCCGTGCTCAAGGGCACTGCACCTTTGTTTGGGGCACTCCTGGACTCTGAGAAAGGAGATGGGCATGGGAGTGAGTCTTGGCAGTGGGCACTCTAGTGAAGGCAGGATATGGCAGGTTCAGGTGGCATGAATGCTTCCCATGAATCCCTGGCTCATATTTTCCTGTCCTTTCTATACCTGCTGGAAGGCATGACAGGCTCTTGTATATGGGGGTAGACCAAGGAGGCTGTAAGAGCCCTTTGGGTGTGGGACACTGTGTCTGTGCCAGGCTGGGCATGCCCAAACAGCCCCTCATGAGAAAGTGTGAGAACATTTCCTCTTAGGCCATTTTCCTAGGGGGAAGCTTTGCAGTGCCTTAGGTGTCTGGACACAGCCACAGCAAACCTGTTACACCTGTCATTTGTGTGTCCCTGCCCTTCCCTAAATTTATTTCTATTTTGTGGCATTCAATTACTGGTGGTCCTACCTTTTCTGGTGGCTCCATTCTTCTTTCCATGTGCTATGCCCATGCTTAATAACCTTCAATTCACCCTGAGAAAAGCAGCCATGGGTTGTCATTTGCTGCAATCATGCTCTTCACTTTGTGAATTTTATTCCTTCCTGTCAATTTCATACATCTTGTTTAATTTAATTGTAAGCTGTTTAAAACAGGGGCAGCTTCCCTGTGTTCATACACTGCCTCACTCAATGTGTATGTGACCTTGATAATTACTCAGGTGCAATTATAATAAAGAGTTATTATCAGCTACAATAATTATTCTAGGACCAGGAAAAATACAATCATATCCTTAGCACATTCCTCTCCACTTCTTGAGCAATGAATGAACCTGAAAGGAGTTGTGTACTCTGTGCTATGTACTCTATTACAGCAATGTTTTGTAAAGGTTTTTGAATGATGACAATTAAGTATTCAGAAATTCTTCTCATCCAGTGCAAAATGGGAACCAAGGAATAAATCTTTAAATTTCTTTTTGATTGTTGTCATTATTATGAGTATTTTAGAGACCTTTTGAGGATGTTTGCATTTTTTACCTGAGATATTTTTCTGGAAATAATAGGGGTTTCAAACTGTTCAGAGGGTGGTAGAATAGCAAGAAAAGGTCCTGAGTAGTGTGGGAAGAGTGCAGGTGAACAAAGTTAAATGATAAATTTAATGCAGGCAAATGCTTTCTGCCTTGTGTCTTAACTTGACAGTATATACACAACCCCCAGGCATGTGAGGCATATAAAGACTGTGAAATGTGCAACATTCCCCAAATTCAGAATTTTTTGAGCAATAATATTGGCAAAGAATCAGTCTAGTTTATTTGCCATCTGTGTGCTCTCCTACAGATATTACTCTTCTTAAAAGTGGCTAATGCAGGTGAATAATTTTTCAAGTGCCATAGAATTTATTTGGACTTAGTAATTTTTTAGCAAAAATCCCCTTAGGCTAAGATTCAATGTACAGACTGTACTTGTCCATAAGTCTTTTCTTCTGTGTGTTCTTCTCTAGGCTTGTTTACTTGAAAAGCAGATCTTGTTCATAAGTGCTTCATAACTAATGATAGCAGCTGAGTCAATACCCAGAAGAAACTCTGTCTTCTCATTACACATACTACCACACTCTTCTCTCCTCTGAGAGAGGCCCAAATCTCATCCTCCTGTATTCACTTTTTTACCCTTGACTGGAATACTAAATTAAAGTGCTATCCACCTCAGCACCCCTACAAACCAAGCCAGTTCCAAAATGCATTAAGGATATCAGGTGCAGATTTATGAAGATGAGTTATGCCTTAGAATATAAATGAATTAAAGATGTGGATATCCTCCAGAAGCCATTGGAATAATTTAAGTGATGTGAAAGAATGTTTTGTGATAATGTTATCACTCTTGCTCACTCTTCAGAGAAAACTGACAGTGTGAAAAGTCCTAATGTTACAT
The DNA here is from genome assembly GCF_030490865.1 of Poecile atricapillus. NCBI lineage: Eukaryota > Metazoa > Chordata > Aves > Passeriformes > Paridae > Poecile > Poecile atricapillus. The sequence goes on along the minus strand of NC_081250.1, from coordinate 91,427,272 downwards.
ACAATGTGATTCCCAGCTCTGGGATGACCATTACCAATCTGGAAGATCTTGAATTTAAGACTTAGTTCTGTGAAAAGTCTGCTCAGTGTTCAGTAGTGCAATGAGTTCTAATCAAATGTTAGGGATTACCAGAAAGAGAACACAAGATAAACCTCAAAACATTGCATCATTTTGTAAATACACATATAGATGCTCTGTGTCTTGAATGCTGTGGTCAGATTCTTTGTCACTCTTCCTCATTTCGAAGAAGATCAAACACACAGAATATCTCTGAATAAGGAACAGCTCAATTGAGGGGACTCTTCAGCTCGGAGGAAAGGAGGGGCTTTGTGGGGATATATAATGGGCATCTATGAAACCATGGAGAAGGGAAATAAGGTTTGGTTATTCGATTAGTCCTCCAATACAAGATCTAAGGCTTGTCAGCATAAAACAGCCTGTGACCTCTTCAAAACAAATGGTGCAAATGTCCATGATATCGTCATAACATATGTTTAGTCTAGGGACCTTCAACATAAGAATGATACTAGTACTAAAATATTTACAAGAATTGACGAGGTGAACAGATGAGTGAATGAAAATGAAAAAGAATGTAAAGCACAAAGATACTACCTCTGCCTCATTAGGCCAATGTCGCAAATTGTTCAAAACTGGAATGGTATTTGTAAGAAGTACCACTGTGGAGTCACTGTTCAGCTGTGCTTAGGCCTTCATTTCTCATTCCCATAGGAGACGAGATATCATTGGTGCCTTTTGTCTGACCTAGTATACCAGTCTGAAAATTATTTTGTTAGGTTCTTATGATAGTTGCCTGAGACTTCAGATGAAAATAAGAATGTGGCATGAGGATGAGAATCAAGCACTGTTTCTTTTCAGAGATGTTTACAACACTGAAACATGTCTTTAAAGTGACACCTTTCTCTTATCCCAGTGTTATCCCAGTGTTTCTAATCAATAAAGATTATTTCTGACATGTGGTTTACCAATGATGTGGAAGAGCTCCTTTGTTCACTCGTATACTTTGATGAACTACATAATTTTTATGGTTCTGGGAAGAAAGATAAAGAATTACACTTGCAACACTGAAGATCTGTGTAATATTTTCTCAGTGTTATTCACACCTGGAAGCATGTGGAAGGCAGTGGTTTCCAAATATTTTTTTTTTTTTTTAATATTATCTAGTACCATGGAGAAAATATCATAATGATCAAGAGAGCATGTTCTCACGAGTACTGTGAATATTCTAATTATCTCTTGATTAATAGGTAGGACCCGTTACATAGATTTGATCTTGTCATATGTACTACTGGTTTGTGGATATTATGAAGCATTCAGGTAGTGACCCATGGGCTGTCCTTCTGCCAGTTTTAAAAGGTTGTCCTGCTGCTCACATTTGAGCTGTCATTTAGGCATTTCTGCAACTGATGTAATAGAACAGATGCAGAAACAAGCAAAGACAAAAAGACTCAGTGCAAAGCAAAGAAGTTGCAGCTACATTTTATTCAGATTCTTTTCTACTCTGAAGCAGAGCTGCTTTTGCAGTCAGTAACTCCCCTGTTGTAGCTGATCCAGCACAAGGCTTTCTAAAGCTGTTATGTTCCCATGGAAATGAGTTGTTACTCCACAGGAGAAGTCCCATTCCAGAGAAAAAATGAGATGCCAAGCTATCAAAATTTGTTCTGCCTTCAAGATAAGTTCAGAGTCTCTTCATATGGCAGAGCTGATTATCCTCCATAATTCTGCTCTTTAAACAAAGAATGTGGCTTTATATTCATGTAAACTCAACTCATTGGTAGAGTTCAAAAACTGCTCTGCTGGCAGTGCAGGAAGGCTGTATACCTGCCTTTAAGACCTGAAAATATAAAAAAGCTAATTCATATGGGCAAAAATAACAGGTCCGTGTTTGTCTTATTTTGCAGGAAACATGGATTATATAACTAAGAATGGTTTGCCCATAGATGAGGCTTAAAAAAGGGCTCAACAGGATCAACAGAAAGGTGAAAGCAAAGAATTGCATCTCTTAGAAAAAGTAGTTTTATTTTACACTGGCTACTGACAAATACTAGCTTACAGATGGACTTTGAACTAAGATCTGAGTCCTCACCTGCTGAAGAAGGTCAGGTCTGAGTCCTAAACCAATGCTTCTCCCTGTTCTTTTGCTCTGTTCACCTGCCAGGCTCCAGGCACTCCCTTTCCCACTTTCTCAAGATTGGCTCACCTCCTAAATCTGCTCCCACAGTCTGAAGTGAAAGGTAGATAATTTCTCTGTAAGCACAGTATGTGCTCAGGCTTCTTCCCATGTGGGAAGCTGAAGGATGCTCAGGGGAGATGGGCTGCTGAGGGCATGAGCTTGTTTGCATCTATGCAAACTGACATTTCCTCAGATAATGTTTGGGTGAGCATTTCTAGGACGAGCAGAAGATAAACCTGCAATATTCCCAACAAATCCCATGTTTTCCTACAAATCCTAAAGATGTCAAGTTTAAATAAATAATGTGACAGTATGTCTGTGTTTCTTCTTCCAGTGTATGCCACAAAGCCAAAAGAATACACCTTCTGAACCCATTCACAGAAACGCCTCTAACTTCTTTTTTTTTTTTTTTTTAAATTTTATACTCAGCATTACTGATTGGTTTTGCCTTTATACTTTATTTAACTCATTTAAATACCTTGACTGGAGAGGTTACCTCTTACCTGACTGCAGTGAGAGCTGAATAAGACTTTGCATTTATTTACTGGGATGTTTCTTTAAGGTCAGAGCAAGGTTGACTTGAGTCTAACTTGATTGCTTGTAATAGCTAGGTTAGAATTTTTTTCCTCAATGTTTTCTCACTGTCACTGTCCACATTGTGCAACATGTCTGGGTCGAAATGCATGTCAGCTGAGAAGCAGATAGCCACTATTACCTTGCTGAGCAAATGTGGCTCCCTCACTTTGGATGAATGGGGTTGCAGAATTGTGTTATGAATTGTGGAGTGTTCTTGCCCTTGCAGCATTGGAAACAGATTTGCATAATCAAGCTGCAGATCTTTTCCATCCAAAACATTCAGAGATAAAGCTGTGAGGCTTTAGGTTGCCTAAGTGATAATAAAAAACCAATGTTGATTAGACTTTAAAAAGCCAGCATGTGTATTTTTCAATGATGAGATAGTATATCTATATCATAAAGAGAGAAAAATTAGTCAAGAAAAACACAACTCAATTTTTAAAATGTGTTTTTGCACATTTGTTATGTTTTCTGGAACATTCACGTGATATAAAGGTGAAAAGTTCTTGTTTTATGGTTATAAAGAAGATAAGTGTTCATTCTGATTTGAAATCAGTCAAAATGAGGTCTTCACCCTAGAAAAAGATGTGAAGAAGCAGTAGATAATTCAGATGTATCTGTCTTGGAATTCAGGTGTATTTTCAGTATCTGACTTGATTTGAATGAGGTCATTGGCATTTTTAGGATAGATGTATGGACTAGTTTTAATTTTTTAAACCATAATTTAAGACAAATAAGTATACTGTAATTTTTAAATTATTTAAGTAAAATAGTAATAATAATTAAAATTTTGGTGGAATATAATAAAATATGCTTATATATAATAAAATATCATTCACTTATAGATTTTCTTTGTAAATTATTTCCAGGAAAGTCAAATTTAGCAAAATTTTTCACTTGTAGCAACACATTTTACATTTTCATGCTCTCACATTAAGTTTAAACTCAGGAATTTCTGGAACACTTTTCACTTGAACCATAATATTTTCAATTGGATGATAGATTGCAGCAGTGCCAGTGTGTTGAGTGATTCCTACACCAATCTATACAACAACTGGTTAAAACTGGCAGAACATTGAAGATGAATGGAATGGCACTAGTCAGTGAGCTCTATTACTTTATTATTTTTCTGGGTCTGTGACTGTAAGTGGGTGTTTTGTCTGTCACAGCTCTGCAGTTCTTTCTCCAAACTCCACTGCTCAGGCAGTAGGAGAGCTGCCACGTGCATAGAGACCAACAAAGCAGAAGCAGAAGATAAAGCCTTGTAAGTCTTAGATGCACTTGGAAGCTGGGCAGAGTGGTATTCAAGAAGAGATGTAAAACACCCTCAAAACCCCATTTTTTAATAATTTCTATTTTATTTTAAAAATTCATCTTGGGTTTGAGGAGGACTGATAAATGGTAGGAATGAAATTTGAAGGAGTTATCCTAGTCCTGTTCTTTGGATCAATTCAGATTTTCAAGGTCTGGGTTGCTGTTTAAGATTTATGCTATAAAGAACTGTCCTGGGGTGACTTTATATCTGCAAGTCCTGATCTTTTTACTAGGAGTAATTTAGTTTATATGAAAATGCATTTCAGACTTCACTAGATCTCAATAGCTGCAGAATGTGAAGCACATATTGCAGAACTGGGTCTTTAATGGATTTCAGCAAGAATTGCAGAGAAATAGATGATGATAGTAGGTGGAGCACACAGTTGATAGTTGTTTTGAAATCTTTTCCATTTTAGGTTTCTTGGAATATTGAAATTGTCCCAGAAAAGTCAAAGGGAGATCCATCACAGACTCTATAGGTCTTTCTGGCCACTGCAAGATTTGTGTGGTCAGGCTGCCTTTTTCCTTTTTCCTGATCTTTTGTTATTTATTAATACAGTCCTTTCTCATATTTGTAATTTTCAGTGTTCTTTTCAATTACTTATTAAAACTCCAAACCATTAAAATAACAACAAAAAGTACCCATTCACCCCAACCCTCAGTGTGTATGAGTTTGTTCAGTCCAGTTCTTTCCTTGTCTTGAAACTCCTCCATCATTCTAATTGGAGGATGATTTGTGGCTGTCCTTTTTCACTTACAAATGTGGGATCTGGCACTATTTATCTAGTTCTTGTGTATTTTCTGGAAGTCACCCCAGATTTTCATTCTCATAAAAACATGAAGGGCCTTTGGGGCTTGGAAACATATGTATGTATCTGTGTGTAACAGTAGGATTCATTCAAGAAGGTGATCTAGGTTGTGGCAATACCCTAAATAGTGTAACTGCTTTCTTAAGAAATAGAGACCTATTCCTTGCAGAAAAATGGAAGTCACCTGGAATGAAAAGTAGACAAAATAGAAGAGAATCACACAGAAAATCACAGCAGATAAGCAATTTGACAGTGTGAATAGATATCTTGTTTCTGTTTCTGTTAGGACAGTTATGGTGCAAGGGGAAGCAGTAGGAAGAATAAAACAAGAAAAATGAAGAAAAGCAGACTGAAGGGAAATGAACTTAAAAGGTACAGAAGGGGAGGATATGGAAGGCTGGAAGGTTGGGAGCTAAAGCAAGATTTCAGTGACATTTTCAGAGCCCTGTTTGAATAGATAGTTTTACTCCCTAAGACAGCTGTTAGACGGCATTCCCCTGCAAGGAGCAACAAGGAACAGCTTGATGACAGTAAGTCATATTCCTCACTGTTTCAGACTCTGTTAGTAGAAGGAAAAAGCAAATGAATAACCAAGTGAACAATAGTTTTGAGAAATTGATAGAAGAGACATAAATTCTTCTCTGAGTAATCAGTATGAGGTGGAAAAAGAGCATCTTCATTGGGGTACACAATGCATATAACCTGGTAGCTGTAATAACAGCCAGGAAAAGCCTTTTATAGCCTGGGTGGGCCCTGTGCCAGAGGTCCCTCCAGATGTAGTCCTTAGCTTATGGTATACCTCTTCATCAAGGCTGTAGAAATGTTTGAATCTCAGTTTTGAGTAGGGATCAATGGTCACCAAGAAACACAGTTTACAGCAGACCAGCATGTTTAGGAACCACTGTTGTGTAACCAAGAGGCTGATATAACAGAAGATGCCACCAACCTCCTCTGACACGGATGCTTTGTGAGAGCCAGGCTGGCTGGAAAATTAGGTTATGTCTTTGAATATCAGGGATTCACCTTTTTCTCACAAAACTTTTTCTTAAGTGGCCTCAAGTCACAGTCTCCTTGATGCTTCACACTTGAGCACTTTCGGCAGCTTCCCAGTAAACAAACCAGCTTTTGCTGGTCACATTTTTTGCTTCTTCTTTACTTTGCTGAATAGGAAGTCTCCTGCCACTCCATGAGACAGTGAGTATGTCTAGGCATACTTTTAAAAACACTACTGGAGGCCTTCAAAGAGATCTTCCAGAATTACAATGAGATTCCCTGACATTTCAGGGTTTTTTTCCAGTTTGATGCTTCCTTTCTAGACTATCTTCATATGATGCTACAACTGAGAAATTGCTTTTCCTTTTGCTTTTTTCACCCTCAGCTTTCACATGTGTATCAGTCAGTACCATTTTATGTTGTACTTTAAGTTAGCTAAAATGCAGACCTCAGAGTAAGCAAACTGTTTCCCACAAAGATGCATCCTGTTTTCCTTGCTGAAGCATTACTCCTGCCTTGATTTGCTTTATGTCTTCAGAATAATCAGCAGTAGCACATTACCTTTGCATCTATATTTGTTCTTTTGCCTCATTATTCCATAAAATAATAGCCTCAATGCATTAATGCAGATGTCTTGGAACTCTAAATTTACATTTTGAAATCATGCTGTTAACTGTTTTTTTAGTAATTTAAAGGAAAGTTAAATATCCACTAATTAAATCAATAGAGTATTCTGTAATCACCTTGAATAAAAGCTTTTCTCACTCATGAACCTGAAAAACACTTTTTAGAATTCTTACACTGCATAGCGTCATATTCTGAAAGCAATTTATCATGAATTTTATTTTTTTTTTAAGCCAGACTTATGTCAAATTCTGTTAGCTTTACTTAAGAACCAGTGAATTTCCTACTTCTGGAGGTTTAGGGTTTCACTTTTTTTGTGAAAGATTTAATTTAGCAGAGTGTTCTAACAAACTTATTTCTCAGTAATTCACAGTCTGTCTTTTACTTAATCTTGCAGAGACAAATGCTGTAAGCTGAGGAATCCTGCATGTGAGTAGTCATTAACAATCACTGTTATTCAATCTCCCCAAAATAGTTTTCAACCTCCCTACTGTAAAAAATTATCAGAAATTCAGATAAATATTAATTGTTGTGCAGGTTATATATGTCAAAAAAAAGAAAAAACAAAAAAAAGAAAAAACAAAAAAGAAAATCTTAGAAAAATAATGATTAGAAATAAATCTCACTTTTTAAATTTTATTTCTTTAGCTGATTTCCTTAGGAAGAATTTCTAGCAAATGAAAATGCAGTTGTATTTCAAGTAATTTCCTTATGAGTTTACAAGAATATTTTATGATGTAGTTGGCAGAATTTTCTTAAGTTAGAGAGCTAGGCTGCAGGGAGACTGAATTTTCTTTTAGCACTAGAGAAGTTGTTTGCTTCTTCCCCTCAGATAGGAGTGGCATGGGAATTCCTCTTTATGGAAGCAAATTTGTCCTTACTCATCTTCTATATTCATATTGATTGGAATTTACATTTTCTATTCAGGAATCACCTTGTGTTAGGCTGAGTATGCAATGCTTGAAGCCAATGTGAGAGAGAAGTATAAAAGAATGGGATTCAAACTATAATTCATAGGTAGTGAGGTGAGAAAATGTTCCAAGTTGAGGTACAAATGTGAAGTGCAGTATTTCCAGTGAAATGTCGGCTTTACCAAATAGCAATATTCATGTTTCGTGTCCCAGGAATAAGTAGTCAAAAGACAAGGGAAAAATTACTTTCGCCATATCAAATTTAAACAGAGTAGGTATAAAAACAAAGGAGACAAAAGATGATAATTAAGCTTTTTGAAAAGAAGAATAATTTTGGAAAATAGTGGCTCAGTGTTGGAGATTTGTTGTCATCCTTGCAAAAATCATAACTGGTACTAATACCTGTAAAATAGCAGGTATTTACATTTGTCTGGGGATTGGAATGATAGTGTTTGTTCTTTCTGTTTTGGTGAATATTTTAAAATTAAACAGCAAGCATACACGACCACAGGACCTTGTCCCAACTCACATATCTTCTTTAACATGCCTGCCTGAATTGTACAGCTACTATCACTGAAGCATCAGAGTGCCTGATAGCCCATAAGGCTCAGGTTTATTTTTTATGATTTTATGATTAAAAGTACCTATGCTTGTAAGTCAGAGGATCTATGTGACTTACATGTACAATCATGTGAGGTTGTGTTTCTTCCCTACTGAACACCTCTGTGTTGCCAACAGATCAGAGGTTTGTGTACCACTTTTTATTGTTGGCTTCTGACAGTGGGAGGGATTCTGACTACTGTAGAGATTTCTGACAGTTTTAGAAAAGCTGCCTCCGTTCCTGAGAGCAGTAAATCTGGAGGTTCCTGTAGGTGTCTGTTTCTCCATTTAGAGATGGATAATAGGAAACACTCAGAAATGAAATTGTGCTACTTCTGCTTTCTTTTGTTTTTATGTCTTTTGATTCATTTCCAGGCTTCTTTTTGTGTCTCTGAAATTCTTGTATGAAGGTCAGAAAAATGTGAAAGTTGTTCAGCTATCAGACAGTTCAACAGTTTACCTTCCCTTGGCAAACCCAGCCAAGTGTGACAGAGCATTCTAAAGTAATGTAAATGGAGTAAAAATGTGGAGAGCTTTTTTGTAAATGCTACCCTTGATTTTCACTGCAATGGAGTCTGTGGTGTCTCACATATTTATATCAGATCTTTGTTTTATAACTGTCTATCTTATAGTTACCCAATAAACAGTATATACTACACTGTTTAAGGACAATTTTCATGTATAAATTCCTATTTTTTGATATGGTGCTACTTTTGTAAACATGATAGAGAAGCAATTGTTTTCTGCCCAATTAGCCCAACTTTTGCCTTGGCTGTAAAACTTTATGCAAAATATTCCTTGCAGTCTTTGCAGTCCAGTGAAACAAAGATAGACTTATAACTCTTAAGGATTTTTGGCAAACTGCTAATAAGAGCTTTTTAGAAACTGTAAGACCTTCAGCTGATGGAAAAGTATAAGAGGAAAGAAAAAAGACTGCAGTCTTGCACAGGCAGTAATGATGACAGCATCATTAATAACATGGATCATTAAAATTTATAAAAAGCTATTCTTAATATAGGATATAAATACATTTCTCAGGCAGAGCTATGAAATTTATAACTTTTTTATTGTCACCAGAGGACCTTCCTAGTGCTCTGCACCCCTCCACTGTCTGCCCTCCCTCATAAATCACTGTGTGGTTAATAACCTGGATTACAACTACCAGTTGCATTTACAGAATTAAATATTGACTATGTGAAAATGTTATTACATTTTTACTGATCAGAAGACCGCAGAACAGCCCTGCAGGACATGTAGCTGAACAGAAATATCAGTGTAATCTTTGTTGGAAACACAGTTATGGGATGCTTGGTAACAAGTGACAGTTTTTAGAAACAGAAAAGTGGTGGTGGAAAGTGGACTTAATTTCACACCGAGCAACACATAACAGAGCAAGTAACCCAGTTCATTTTTGGCTGAGAAATTCAAGACCAAATTCATGAAGTAACTTTTAACACGTAAGTCCTTGTGTCGGCAAAATAGTACATCAGAAACTCTGATAATATTTCTATTCAGGTCTGAAATCTTGGTGAAACTGAGCTGTATTTATATCAAGTAGTGGGGCTTCTGCCAGGTTGGCTGGGAGACTGATTTAGGTTTTAGTACTTGATGTATTGTTTTTCATATCACTTCATGTCTTTTTTTTTTTTTTTTTTTTTTCTGTTTTCTCATTGGATTAATTTTTCCAAGGGTCTCTTGAACTTTCTCTTCTCCACCACACATGAATTAACATAACTGTCAGAATAAAATGTTTCTTGTTAAAAATAATTTAGGTTTTGATCCTTGTTATTTATTTAATAATTGGTTTAATCCTCCCTTAGAATCCTTTGATATAATTTTATTATTAATGCAAGTTTTTGCTAGGATTCAAGTAAAAAAATCGAATTCCCAGGTAAATTGCCATTTTCCATGTCACTATTACATTCCTGAACTTCTATCTGTATGCTTTCATTTTTTTTAGTCTCTTCCTCCTGAAGGAAAGTAATTCTTTATCTTTCCCAGGTATAATTTTGCTTCTGCATTGGAAATGAATCCATGCTTTTGTGCTGCAACATATTTAAAAAAATTATTTAAATCCATATCAAAATGATTAATTATTTTTCAATAAATATTTTGAATATTTCTATGTCAATTTGCAATCTAAACAAGTTTCAACTTACCATTTGAACCTGAATTTCCACAAAACAAATAATAGTTTTATTAGGCATAGGGCTTCTTTGTCTCCTTGCATTTTCTTGCTCATCTCCAAACTGCCTTTAATTTGCCAACAGATTCTCTGTTATTCTGCTGGTAGACAGACATCAGAACTGGAGGAGGTGTTTCATTTCATTCACAGGTGGAAGAATGATATCCTCTATCATATGGATCTCCTCAAATCATCCACAGTCTCAAGAACAAGTCAAAATTTTCTATATGTGATGGCCTCCAAGTTTAGCCTTATTTAGGGACTTGTAATGAGCCCTTGCTGGATCTCAATGCAAATCATATTAAAAAAAAAGTCTTCAGGGTAATGATTGTGGGAAGATCAGATACTCCATTCCTTCTCCTTTTAAAACTCTTCCTTGATTGGAAGAAGCAAGTAATTATTCTGGAGAGACTTCTTGTAATAGCAAAAGTGCCAGATTTGTGAGGTGTTTCATATTTTGCTTTGATATCTGACCCTACTCACAAGAGTCCTGTACATTTGTCAGATGACTTTGATTATGAACTATTTTGGTGTCATTTTGCAAAATTTATTCCAGGTCATAGTGGCACAGAAGTCTGTTAGTGAACCTTTACTTCAGAACGGAGTTATATGTATTAATTTATAACCAATAATGGATTTTCATCAAATTTTCAGTATTCGGCAAGTTCTAATATCTATGATTAAATCCTTTTATTTTTCAATAAATAATAACAATAATAATAATAATAATCATCCTCCTCATCATCATATTTAATAATTAATAATTATTACTTTTTCAAAGTTCAGTAGCTGAACTTTCATGCCATTCACTTATACTAAGGGGCTATGTAAAATCTATTACAATCTATTGTTCAAATTGATTCCATTTTGTGTATAGTTCTTGTTGGATAAACATTCTAACATTATGTATCAGTGAAGAGCCTGATGGGAAGGGGTAGCAGCCATGCTTCAGAGGGCAACAGGGAAAGAATTAGAAACATGAAGTTCTGTTGAGTGGTGAGGAATACAGAACTGTGCACAAAACCAAGGAATTGATATCTCTCTAGACACAGACAACAAACAGTGAATAATTTTTACCAGAGAGAAAAAACATTTGCCCTGCCTAAGAATTCTGCTGTCACACAGTTCTCTGGCTGTATATATCAGTATGGGAAATCTTCCAAAAGATGACCTCTGTCTCCCGAGTGGCATTTTGTATTTCATTCCTTGAGACACTGACATCTGAAAGCTTCCTTCTCTGTTTGTGTGGCCAGACCACTTCAGTGTCCTTTTGGTCATGGTAGTATCACAAGACAGGGATATATTTAGAGAGCAGAGGAAAAAAAAAAAATAGAGGTCAGGTAGAAGAGTAGGAAAAAGACATATAACGGGAAAAGATGACAGCAGAATCATAATTTTCACATAAAAGAAGATGTCTAGCATTTCAAAGCTCCAGGGCATGTCACGTAGGACCTTCTGTATGGCTCAGTCCAATCAAAGCATCTCTTAGAACAAGGAATATGCCAGCAGCCCATCCTGAGCCTCAAAATCAGACTTTGCTTCTTTCTCACTAGGTGTTTTGATGAGTGACACATTGAATAGTTGCTCTTTTGCCTCCAATTAGGCTTAGCATCAGAAACATTGACCTTATTTAAGCCATTTCTCATATTTCTTTTAATTACTTGAAATGTCTCAGCATTTTATTAGAGTTTAGTCATTATGCATCTTATTTCGAATGGACAGGCTTGAGATGGTGTTGACTGACCCCAGTGGGATGAAGTGAAGTCAACCATAGCTGACTTCTATACATTCAAGGTTATCCTTAATATAAAGTGCAACTTCTCTTCTTTTTTCCTGTCTTTACAAAACAACCTATAGCCATCCATCTGGTTCCTCTCAGCCATGTAGATTCTACCATGTTTCAGTTATTCCTGTGACATCAAGACTTTCTGACAGGCCCAGGAGCTCCAGTTCCTCCTGTCTATTCCTCAGCCTGTCTGCATTGGTATACATACATTTAAGATGGCTGGGTTCCTGGTTCTTGTCTTGGGACACAGCTAGGGAATATTTGTTTCTACTCTGGTTGGCCTGGCTTGTTCCCCTGGCATGAACATTGCTACTTGAGACCTTTCTTCCAAAGTCTTTCAGTTTAAAGCACACCTCAACAAGTTGTTCTGCTCTTGGTTAGCAGTGTTCCTTCACCCAACAACTGGTGTGGACCCTGTCGAGAGATGTGAAATTTGGACAGGCTGTTGCCTACAAGCAATTAGCAGACCTTGCAGGCAAGAACAGAGGGAGGAGCAATGAGGAGCAATTCTCTAAGTTCACATCAACTTTTAAATAAAGTTGATGGAAGTTGGTGTATTAAGACAGCTTCTTGGCTTAAATGTCACTAGATTAAATTTATCTGCTACATAAAGTTGTCTACCATGAGTGATAAGGTCTGTAAAGTGTTTTTAATCTGCAATAATGCACAATACAATTTAATGTGGTTTATTTCCTACTATTTATGTGTCTAGATTTGAAAGAGAAACACCTCTTTTAATTAGTCACATTTTGTTCTCAGATGTTCTTATAGAGTTTTAGTTGAGGGAAGTCTTTAATCCAGACACAGACCTCATTTTGGCAAGGTATAAGGAGCTTTGTTTGTACTAATAGAACACCCTCCTTTTGGATGTAAACAAGGCCATATGAGATGGGGCTTTGAGCAGCCTGGTCTACTGGAAAAGTGTCCAGCTGACCCCTACTGACCAAAGGGATATTCTGTAGCAGATGCCATCATGCTCAGTATAGAAAGTGGGGGAAAAAGGAGGAAGAGGAAACATTTGGAATGATGACATTTGTCTTTCCAAGTCACCGTGACATATGGTGCAGCCCTGCTTTCCTTGAGATAGCTGAATATCTATTTGTCCATGTGAAGTATTTTTTTGCTTTGTTTTGCATGTGTGTAGATTTTGCTTCCCTATTTAATTGTTTTTATCTCAACCCAGGAGTTTTCTCACTTTTGCTCTTCTGATTCTCTCCCCGATCCCACTTGTGGTGAAGTGAGTAAGTGGGTCTATGGTTACTTGGTTAGTGGCTAGGGTTAAACCATGACAAGTTCAAATACACAGGCCTACAGAACTCTTTAAAGTGCTATGAGAAAAGAAGAATAAAAAATACATACAAATTAATTCTATTACAACATGGTAGAAATTTATCTCACCTGTACGGGAACAAATGGCAACAAAACAGAGGAAAGATCTGTCTTAAGAGTTTTGGTGCACAGTGCCCATTCTTCTTTTCCAACATGAAAATGCCTAGTTTTATAGATGTTGATAACTAGAAAGTATTTTCTCATGTAAATGTAATCAGATTCCTCTTGGGTCTTACTGATTAACTCTTGACAATTTCCCTCTCTTTTCCCTAATTTTTGCCAATTACCTTTTCTTTCTATACAAGACATTTCCTGTAATCAGCAGACCCTCTCAAAGATAGGTTTTGGCAAATGTTTTTACTGTTTCCCCGCTTCTGAGTCTTTCATATTTGTCTGTTAGAGCTGTCCTTACAGTACAGGGGGGGAAGCCTGTAGAAATAGCTTGTTGATGCTTCACACAACAGTTAATAACTTATTCACCTTCTATAAAAGATGCAGAGAATGCAGTATCTATTGGACGGCTGAGGGCAGTCAGCTCTTGATTCCATTTGCACAATGTCATCCCATTAAATAGTATCCCAAATTAATGTTTGTAACTCTCAGATCTTATATTCCATTCAAGACAGTGGTATGAGCTCTTTGCATTATCAGTAGCATTCCCTATCACCTGTGCACTTTCAGAGAAGAAGGAAGCAAACAGGGCTAGCATTCTGCTGTCAAAAAGGAAAATATCTGCCTAGCAAATAAGAGCAAATGCAATAAAAGTTGAAGTAAAGCATCTATGTTAAAGCAGGCTTTGTGCTGTATTGAGTCTTACATAGCTCTTGGTGCTACGTCCAATTCAAAAAGTATCACAGATAAATGCAGAACACAAAGATAATGCCAAACCTGAGCACAGGGATTTAATTTACTCCTTGGAGAATTTAGATGGCTTTTAGAGCTACGTCGTTCTGTATGTGTGTTTGCATAAACAAACAGGCAACAGGAGAATTACAGAATAAAATATGTATATTTGTTTTGTCTTGATGCAGCCTTCAAGATGAACCAGTTAACTACAAACTCCTTTCATTTCTGCCATACAGTCTTTGAGAAGTTATTCTTCACAAAATATGACTTAGTTCATGAAAGTGTAAAACTACTAAGACTTATTTCTTCTAGAAGAACCCAAACACTTAAGCCATCTGCATTCAGCAGTTCTACCATGCTGTTTATTCAAATGAGAATTCTTAACAAAAAGGTTGCTTCATTGGGCCAGTTCAGCTTGTTTGCCCAGCAGGAGCTCCGTACTTTATTTAAGCTTTTAAACTCCATATCAGCAGCATGAGTTGATGTTTAGTGCACAATAGGGATACAGTATAGTCTAATATATGCATTTTTCCTTCAGAATTCTAATGGTTTACTACTGAAGGAAATTTACACAAGCCTTATAGAAATTAAAGCAAGGCATTTATTTCATTCAGAGAATGCAGTGACTTCCAATGGTTGCACTGCTAAGGACTCTCAGCTTTGAAAGGGACCTTTTATTGTGCAGGAAGAAAGCACAGATATAGCGCTAAGCGAAAATTTCAGAGTCCAGATTAGCATGCCTAGCAACTCATTGCTGTGCACCGTTTTTTCCCAGTCCCCTACTAGCTGAACTCTTTCCGTACATCTTTAATTGATTGGGTTAATATAAACCCTCAGCACTACCAGTGTTTGTGTGGCCCCCATAATAAGGCTATTGTGTGTTTCTCTCTACTCTTGTGTTCCCTATTTAGGAATGTGTCGCTCTGAGCAGTTCAAAAGTGTGAGCAAATGAAAAAAGCCACAATCACTTCATTAATGATTTGTAAACAGAATATCCAGTACTGACGCCACCTGCATAGGCTTTCAGAAGAAAAAATACTGGATTTGCTGAAGCTCTGTGTAGAATCACTGTGGAATTTATTTCGGCAGAGTAAATAAATGCCCCAATTAACACTTTTACACTCAACCAAATGGTTGTATTTAGAGGAAACAGTTTCTTTCTTCAAGGAAAAATTCAAAAGAGACATGGGATAAAGATAAAAAAGAACACCCCAAAAACAAACAAACAAAAAATAACCCTTAAATCTCTCTGAGCAAGTTTTACACAAGACGGCACACAGCAGTGGTTGAAGTTATAAAGGCAGACAGCAAAATGTGTTTAAAAAAGGAATGTGAAGTAAGAAAAAAGTTCACTGAAAATTTCAAAATAGCAGCAAATATGTTTATAACTTCAGTTTGCTGCTGCTGTAGGCCTCATTAAAGTAAGCCTTTGTTTTTTCCTTTTCAAACACTACCTATTATGACAGCTAGAAACAGCATACCAGCTGCATACTGTCATCTTGGCCTGCCAAGATATCATGTTATCATTCTCAGAATCTGAAAATGGGTATCCACCACTGGCTTTGTAAAGATGTCAAAAAAACTAAAATTGCTCTGCATGCATATAGTTATAACTACACTGCATAGCTGTTGATTTAAGAAAGACTTTTAGTAAGCCCTACTGAGGTAATATTTATCTACTGTACCTTTCTAAATTAGAGGCAAGCTTCTTACATGGCAGCAGATATGCACAGCTTTAAGACCTGTCAAATACTGTGAAGTTTCTTCAAATACAAGGAAAGAAAATAGGAGTCAGGCTTCTTTCTGAAATGCCAGGCATTCAGCCACTCACTGGTGCCTGCAATGACAACCCAAACCCCCTCATCAGCCAGGGGATCACCTGGCTCTCCTATCTGATCTGCCATCCTTCTGTACTCTGCCTGTTACTAAAGAAAACATGTTGCAAAGGAAGGAGACATGAAAAGGAAGCTCTGAGTATTTTATCCTGCATTTCTAAACCTGTCTGTGTCACGTAAGATCATAAAATCCCATAAGTGAACAGCAGAGTGGGTCCATATTTTAGCTGGAGCAGGTGAGGAGAGAGTGTGACCATCGTCAGACACACGGAGCATTGCAGAGGGAGCCTTTGTGGGGAGAGTAGCCTCTGAGTGAGGCATGGCTTGTGTACCACCACTGCTTTCCTTCCTGTATCCAGAACAAAGGGTTTCTCACTTCAGAGAAGGATTTCAAAACACTGATTTTTCCTTTTGGAGATGAAACAGCTGCTCATCCTGAGGTGTATCATGTCCTTCACCAATCTCCTCTTTTGCAGTGCTCTGTACAATGCATTTGTGGGCAGGGTGAAAGAGAAGCTGTCACCCTGAAACACAGCAGGATACAATATTTTCTGCAAAGCTCAGCCACAGCCAAAGAAAAGGCTCACTGACGGGATTTTTTTAGGAAAGAAAGAGAACACAACAGAGGATGTTGGTGTATTGATTGAAGTGGGTTGGTGGGGAAATGCATCTTGGATACTATAGGCAGTGCTCCTCCTGTCCCACATTAATCTGAAGCAAGAAGGAATGCAAAAAAAAGAAGTTTAGAATTTTAATAACATAGCTCCACCAGTAAAAGAGTCCAATTAGGTCCAAAAGAACTTGGGAACCCCTGAAAGCTTGCAGAAAAATCAGTCATCTTCACTGTGCTATCTATTTTCCAAATGTTTGACTATCTATCAATTCAATAGTTTATAGACCATTGACTAACTGTCCCATACAAAGATGTAAAGCAGGAGTAACGGAAATGGAACATAATTCTAGGATCCAGAGGTTATATGTAATTACATCAAGAAAAATATTGGCATCATATTACTGTGAAGCTCTTTGTCATTATTGTTGGCTTTCCTCTCAGTTCTCATATACAGGCTTATGGTAGTATTATGTTCTTTTAAACTACAGTGCTGATGCATGTTTTTGGAAAGTTTTGGGATCTATTTGAAAGATTGAATGTTATGATCAAGGTCTAAAGGTCTACCAAAATTGCTCAAACTACTGTACAAATTATTTATTGAGGAAGGAGAACCTGAGGTAATCTGAACCAGTATTACTGGCAGGAGATGCAATAAACAAAGCAAATCACAAAAGTTAGTGGAAGCATGAGTAAAAGTACAAATAAAGGTAATATGTGTTGTTAGCACTTCAGCCTTCCTCCACAGACAGAGGTTTCTGGACAGAACCATTCTGGATGGAATAGCTAGAATTCTTGCTGGTTTTCCTGCATACTGTATGTAAGGATCAATGATGCAAAAGCATGCAAAGCAGAAAATCTTGTGGTGCTGGAAAGGTCTTACAATTTAACAGGCAAGATTATTGCCTAACTATGCCAGAAGCCCACTTCATCTCCTATTTTAAGTAAATGTTGGCAGGTAGTACAGACAATTTAATCATTGCAGATGCCTCCAGCACCATTACAAAGCAAAAAGATGTGTATAATGAACATCATTCCTACTCAGGGAATGTGTGCAAAATAGGCATGGATTTAGAGGATCCTAAAGCTGGATCCTTCCTAAAGGAAGCTGGCCGTTTGCTCACCTGGTACTGATGATGATGATACCAGAGAAGCTTATTCTGTGACATGTTTTGTTTCAGTTTTTTGGTGCATTTCTTCGTATTAAGACCTAACCATGCAACAAATCCTTTTGGTTTTCCTGATTCTTTTAGAAAGACATTTACAAATAGATAGGAGTGGAGTTGCAGTGCGTTCCCAATTTTAACTTCAGAAGAGACCAGGTCAGGAGGGAATAACACAGAGCTCTCCCTTCCTAACAACTGGACACAGATTGCATTTTGCTTCTTTGTATGCAGTGTACATTGTGGAAAAATGCAAGATGATTTTTTCCAGAAACAGTTCTGCAGCCCTAAGATATTTCACAGCCCCAAAACAAGAGTGTTGGACAAGTAACTCTAATAAACATGACTGCCGAGAAAAGACATTCAGAACCTTTGGATGCCCGACTAGCAGACAGCGTTTACCTGTATTAAACAGGATGAACTGCACCAGCATTTTCTAAAGCTTTCTTATGTGTTCAAAAGATATAAAATTCCCAACATATTTACATCCACAAATATCTGACTTTTTTTGTTCGTGACCATCCTTGTTCCTTTAAGAAGAACAGGAAATATGAACAGGACAACCTGTCCTCCAGTTTCATACTTGGCCATATTTGCTGGATAGTACCTTCTCTCTGTTTTAAGCTTCTGAAAATGCATTTTCTGCTGGATAGCTCACTCAGCATAGCCTGGAGAATTCTGATTGTTGCAGTCACTGAAGTGATATTCTCACTAAAAATAGTGGGTTACAGCATCCTAGGATAACTATCTGGCTCTTGATAGTCTGGCCTTGAATAAATATTAGGAAACAATTTACAATGAACAAGCTCTGATTGTCTATAAAATGTTTTTGAAACACAGTATTTAGATCTTTCAGGACAGACACTCAGAAACAGTTAACAGACTTTTAAGTTTGTGAATGTAAGCTAAACTTCTCATGAATTAGTATTATTATTTTCTATGCATAGTTATTATATTATATTCTATGCATATCATATGCTAACTTGGTTTTTAAAATTGTAGTTCTTGTGCTTCAGCAAACAAGAAAGGAAAATTTAATGTATGGAAGGTATGATCCCAAAGCTAGATATGTAGGTTTTGGAAGAATGTCTAAACATTTTGACTCAAAATATTCTCTGGGCATATATTTGCACAACTTTGTTTCTTTCAATAAAATCCAAATATCTCAAGCTAGACTGGTGATAGATACTGACTATCTAGGAGAAAGCTCTAAAATGCTTTGCAGAAATTAATGTGCGGTTTTTTTACTTTCTTTTTCAACTCTACCATTTCTTTGCATTTTGCCAAAACTCTTATGTTCCCTGGAGTATGATGAGAAATTATATTTACGGTATTTAAAATTATAGTAAAAGGAAATTGCACAGTGATTATTCCTTATGTGCAAGAAAATCTTATAATTTTCTGCTGAAAGGAGAGCATGTGGGGGTGTGTGACACCTTTGAGAAAAGAAGCAGCCTTTTGGCAGTGCTAACAAGCTATAGCCTACAAAATCGTTTCATGAAGCTCAGCATTTGATTCATTTAAGAACCCATGCTCATCATTATATTGAAATTTGCTAATTCCTTTTACACAATCTTTAAATACCTTAGATTAAGCACATAGTAGAATGTGACAAAATCAATTTTCTTCACTATAAACTTGGGTAATTCGTTTTTGAAAGGAACCAAAAGTCTTGGTTTTCTTAAGGAGTGTGGTCAAAGATTTACAATTCCACTTGGGAATGTTTTCTAATCTACCACTGAAGGTAAGTGGAAAATTAGAGACAGATTTTTCCACTCCAGAGAGGCACTGAATAGGGAGGAAAGACTGCTGTTCTTTGCAGTTTGAACAGCAAAATTCACTCATCTCCCTCCACTTCCTCATCATGAATTCATATTGCTTCATGTATTTCTGTGACTCTTGTTAAGGTGTAGGAAAACATAATGATGATCAGAGGAAAACAGCATAATGAAAGGCATTTTTCAAAATGCAGATCTGCTCTAGTCTTCTTTATGACTTTCATTTTTTGTGTTATAAGACTATGATTCACAGCCCTATCTTGTCTGGTGGACTCCAGAAATCCCACTGAAACGGAGGAAAAAAAAGCTGTTTCAACTTTTCTTGTGCTTTTTTTCTTAGACATATCTGGACATCTTGGAATTGCCATTGCAAAGGAAGGTGGTGTTCAGCAGAAAATAGTTCAAACTTGTGCAACTTTTTTTTTTTCTTGCAGCAATGCAACATTTCATCAATAACCAAGTGTAGTATTAAAACATGACTTTGTTCAGCCTTGCACTAAACTGTGGAAAGGACATTAATACCTTTCCTGTCTCATTGATAAACATTATGCACAATGATAGCAATAATAATGGAACACAAAATATATATTTTGGTGTCTTTTATTTAGATTAAAATTGCATAATGATTGATTGTCTGCCTATAAATAGGAGAGTCAAACACCAGCTTAACTATTCAGTTTAATACTGAATAAAATTAGCAACTGGAAGTGTTCAAACATGACTACAATACATTTTCTTTCAGTCTAAGATGGACATGGCCATGGTGGGTCACAAGATCTTGAAATAAGCACCAATCTGAATGTGATCTGGGCTCCCTCAGAAAGAATATATTTTGATTGCTTCCATGAGCCAAAGGGGGTACTATCCTGCTGCTACAGAATCTGCTTTGGGAGCAGGGAATAAGTAGAAGGTGTGAATGGAATTAATTATTTTATTATGTCTTGGCATATGTCTTCTTGTTTGTTTTAATCTATGTAGGTGAGAATGAAAGACTGAAGACAAAACATAGTTTGGTTTTGTGTTCAGTATAAACAATTTGTAACACCACTTAATATGCTAGATAATAAAAAAGATTCTGACACTCAAGGTGTATCTCTTTGTTTTAATTTGGTAGGTCTAAGAGGTTTGTTCATTCTGTAACTATGTTTTCTTCCCTGAGAGCATAGATTAAATACATACTTTATATGTGTATTCTGTGTCTCAATTATCCAATATATTTAAGTGGTAGACGCTGGACTTCCATTCAGAAATAAGGATACAGCAGTAAATGTTGGCCAGTGGGTTATTTCTGCCCACTGGAATCATCTGACATTTTTGTATTTTTATTATTGTGCATTTACTTTCCCTAGCTACGCTAGAAAGCTTGTTATTCTTTAGTGCAAGAAAGTTTGAAAATAACATGCTTCAAATGTATTTTACTTTCTGATAGTGAGTGGCACTGTTAGTTTGATCCCTACATGTTAAAATATTATCAGCTTTTTTCTTTCCAAGAGTAGATCCTTTCAAAGATGAAAACTTTAAGATGATTTTTACTTCAGACTTTTTATTCTGACCCTTCAAATGGGAGAAAAAACCCTCACCATGCAGTTTACAATGAGAAGAGCAATAAAGAGATCTTTTCTATTCATATTTTTATCTGGCTTTTGTCTTTTTTTAACTGTTTTGGTGACATTTGCTTTGAAAACACAGGTCTTTGTTTTTACCCTTCTTGAAAGATTATAATTGATTCAGTTGCCGTCTATGTGCACATGATGAGCATTTGTTGTGTAGATGGAATCAGTACTGGCGGAATATTGCTGCATGCTGCATGTTGCATTATTCACTTTCATCTGCATGCAGCTCATGGCTGGCAGGCTCCTCACAGCTACCTTTAAAGTGGCTTATCCAAGATAAAACTCTGGGTTGTTTAGTAGGAAGTCTAGTAGATCAGTTGTCATATGGGAAACCTCCCGCTGAATTCAGGAGAGAATACAGGAGAGGAGACATGCCAAGGTGTGATAGATGATTTTTTTGAGATGGCATTATTGTGCTCCAAAAAACTCTGGTCATTTTCCTTGAAGTTATCACTGTGTCTGAAGAGCGAAACAAAGTTGAACTAAGCAGAGATAAATCCTGGGATAGAAACAACCTCTGCTTTCCCAATCACTGTAACTATTATACCCTGTGCAATCCAAAGAGCAAAATGATGTCTTGGAAAGCAGGTGATGGTAACTCTGTTTAATGGTGCATAAATACCTAAAATAAATCCTGGTGAGTCTCGCATTTGTTCATTTGACATTTTTTAAGAATCATCCAACTGATTTCAAAGTGATGATATAATACTGAAAGTCAATGGATATACTTTTTCAGAAAGATGCTGTGCAATCTGAAAATTTCTTCTTGAAGGCCATTTTGTTAAGTTCAGGGTTTCTGTTATGGCATTGAAAGAAGACCTATTATGAATTTATAGGCATCGATTTTGAGGGAAAAATAATGGGAAAACCAAAATGGCAATGTTCAGCTCAGCTGTATCAGCAGGAAATCTCAGTGCTTACATCACCAATGGTGCCGGGTTGATGCTTAGCTGCTTTACACTTTTGCTGACTTTGTTGTTGGGGAAGAACAGGCTAGGGCAGTACTAACATCTTAAGATGCTGCACAGCATGACTTGGAGCTTGTCTAGTACTGACTGGTGCAGTACTACTGACTCTGGAAAAAGTAATTTGGGAACAGAATAGAGTGAATCAATTTTTCATTGAAATATGTTGTTAAGGATTGAGGTTTAGCCCTGACTGTAATACTTCAAGTTTACTTACATTAAACTTGCTCTAAAGACCTATTCCAGCCAAGAAGATTACTGTTTTGATGGTGTTTTCTTCATTTTGGACTGACAAAACAAGGTTAGATAACAAACATCAAAACTTAATGCTGCAGAGACTGGAAACGTTCTCTTTCAGCTCCTGCATATATTCTTTTCCCTTCCCACCTGCATTGTAGGAATTTATGTACTGGAGGAGACCTTAGTGTGTAGGACAGATGAGTAGGAAGTAGCTGGAAAAAAAAGGAAAGCGAAAAAAAAAAGAAATAAAAAAAGGAAAAAAAACCAGGGAAATAGAAAAATGCTAATGTTTTAAGAAGGTTTTGGAAATGGTAGGCTGACCCAAGATAGAAAAGGAAGAAGGAAATTTGTGATGACAGAGATTTTTAATGCTAAGTCTGCAGAGCTTATTTATTCCTTACACTGAATGTACACATAGACTATATTTAAGTCTTTACCTGAGACCTAAAAGTGGATTTTAACTCTCTCTTCTATACAGGTATGTTAGTTACTTCCCAAAGTCATCCATCGTGAATTAGCTGCCATCCAGAATTGTTCTGCCCTGCTGGTTGTCTTGTTTTTCTAATTTTGACATAATTCCTACCTGTTAATTACTGAAAGCACATCGTCTTTTTCTATGTAACTCTTTTGCAACAACTATTGTTACAACTTTCTCTGTGTTTCCCTTGCACTAAATTCTTTCATTTCATTCCATATATTTCCATTTTGATTAATAATTAATTTATGGGAAAAGTACATATTTAGCACATAAAATTATTTCATTAAGTGTTTGAAACTAAGAATGTTTCAGCAGTGGGTTAGAATAACTCAATATGCTGTCGTGTCCTGTCAAAAATGTTTCTTCGCTGCAGATGAAATTCTAGCCACTAGAAATTTTCACCAAGATACCAAATATCTTGACTTAACTGATAGCTTGAGCTAGCTTGCCTTATGGTATGATACTAGTTATATTTACAAGTTACACTTTGAAGGATTTCAACCATTGAGAGGTTGCTATCTAGATGTCCTTTGACATGTGTTTCTTTTCCTGGTATCATTGTTATTGCCTTCAGTCAAAAGTATGTAATGCAAATTGAAATAGGGAAGGAAGGAAATATTGTGTATAATAAGAGCAAAAAATGTTTATTCATCGATTTCTCAAGGGCCACTCAAGCAAGACAGTGGCAAGGTCTTTTTTTTTTTTCGCTCAAGGCTGAGTTTGTAGCCTAAGGTTTTTCAGCTTTGCCCCTCTTCCCTTCAAATCCAGAATATTCAGAGATATGAAATAATATGTCATCCTTTTTTGTATAATGAGGGAAATAATGTCGATATATCAAGTTAGAATTCAAAAGAATGGCTTAGATAGTTAAAAACAATTTTCATTGCTGTTTTTTTCTATTTTCTCATACTGTAATGAACTTGCATACAGATTAGTTTTTGCCTGTTACACACTTTACAATTGAAATATCCCACAATGTCTTTTGATCTACTTGGTATTTTGACCTGGCCATCCCTGTACATGTTTTTTTTTTTTAAGAAACTAGGGAAAAAAAACTAGTTTGAGATACTAGAAAATTACTAGGCCAGGACAGCCTTAAGACACATACTTTGTTGCCTTTTTGTTCCTTTTGTATATTTAAAATTAAAATTATTTTATAATACAGAATCCCATTAGTTAGTGTGGGACAGAAAAAAACTATTGTCATTATAGAAGGTGAGAAATAGGTATTTGCTTTTGTGCGTCTCAAATATAAATACAATAACACAAAGTTATTATAAGGATTTAAGTGAGCACAAACTATTGAATAATGAATAAAATAAAAACACATTTGCTAAGTCAATGCTTTTTCATCCATTTCCATTTTTCTGAAAAAAATAATGGCTTAAGAGCTATATTTCATCTTATCTGTGGGAAGATTAATTTGTGGCCTTCTAGGCAAGGGTTGACAAGAAATTTTCAGTGTATTTATAGTATTGTTAGAAATTAATAATTCATTTTGGTATTATTATTAAATTGCTGTCAACTAAAGAAGACTGATAATCGTTTGGCCTAAAGGAACACATCCTGGCAGCATATCTATTTGATATCAATGTGTCAATTGACTCTTAAATGAAATATTTGGACTTCTTTGAAAATTCAAGGATTTTTAAGGATCTATAGTATTTTGTGCAGACTTAGATCCATTTTTTGCACCCTTCCACCCAAGAAAATATATGTCTATGCAGACACATCACAATAATCTGGTCACAAAACTTGAAAAGTGTTGTCTGTCCATACATCAGGTTTTTGGTCTCTGTGACACCACTGAAAATTTCAGCCAAAACATGCTACTAAAACATGCACTGAAAGGCGTACTAAATCTCAGAATGATTACTCTGACTTCTTTGGATACAATATTGAATTACTGTGAAGTTTACACACAGTAGAATAACAGGTAATAGATCAATGCTGACTCTTTAAGAAAATTATGGAAATCACACAATGTTCTAATTTAACTTACAGCACTGAAAATATAAAAACTGTGTGAGCATACCTGAATTTTACTCCAAATGTGGCTCAAAACTAGGAATTGTTTTGACATAAAGATGTCAAAACATAAAGATTTTAGAACAACAATGGCAGTTAGTTGTAGTAATATGTTTGACATTGCTCTTTTCTGTTTAGTGTTGCTAGGATTCCTATAGCCAGACCCAAGAAAAATTCTAGAGTGGTGAAGCAGAGTAAACAGTTTCTTGTTTTAAGCTCACAGTACTAATCTTTCTTTCTTTACCTCTTTCACCAATTTTATTCTAGAGAGAGGAATTGCAAAGAGGAGTGTGGGACCTCTGTCCACTGTCACCTGTGTTCAGATCCTCTCACATCACTGAAGTGATGAGGCTGAGCTATTGCAACATGGGCTGTGCTCTCTGATCTGATGAATACTGACAACAGCATTGTAGATTAAGCTTTTCCTGAGCTTTATTCCTTACTGCTGACCTTTTTTTCTTCATAGTTGTGTTATACTGAAAATATCAAAATGTGTTCACAGAAATTAAGCCTGAAACCTTACACAGATGGAGACCTTAACAATTAGTGTTGGAGCACTGGTTTATCCACAGTGTCGTTGGCAGTTTGAAATGTGGAGCTTAGTTGCTAGGGCAGCACATGTTTGTATGTAATTTCCAACACACTACTTCCACTTTATAGAGAAAGCCTGGAAATCACAGCACATTTTTGTTATTGTTTGGAAGTCCTATCCTGCAGGCAACATGCACCCAAGAATGACTCTTGGGAAGCCTCTATAGGAGAAGGTGAATGATGCTAAATAATTTACTCTTCAGAATTTTAGTTACCAGCCTTACATGCTGCTCTGGAGAGAGACTTTACACTGAGTTACAAAAAAGTCAAATTAGCAGGTAGTCAGTAACATCCCAAATACCAAAGTCAGAATTACACACACTGCTGCTGATCTCTTGTCTAAATAATTTTGACCACTGGAGGCTAAGCCTAGCCTCTTCATGTGGCATGCAAAAGAAAGAGACATTTGTCATTCTGGTGTTTCAAAGAGTGTTTCTGAAAAGCTATCCTGCTTCAGTCTCTCCTTTTTGCTACAGAAAAGCAATTCTAGGCAGAGTTAAATGGATTAATTACCTTTTCAGTGTAAGAGAAAAAAGAAATGAGTCTTGTCTTTATCTCCTCTGATTTCAGAGGCTGACTAGAGGCTTTTCAGATGTGCATATCCCTTTAATGACTTAATCATCTAATTAGGTGACTTGCAAAGGCTATTGGCAAATGAGCAGAGGGTTATTTTCTAATTCCCATGTATCTGTTGATAGAGCAAAGGATTCTGGTATAGTCTCTGTCTTTTTCCCCCATTCAGAGTTCTGGAGATAAAGAGTTAAGATTAAAGATGAACAAGCTCTTTGAATAGGAAATGCAAACAGGCTAAGAATGTGTTATTTCTGTTTTAAACTCCTGCAGCTTTTTAGCAACGAAATTGGCTTAGAGCATTGGTTTTAACCACTTAAAACAATCCCTCAATTTTGAAGTTGCCTTTTCAATGCACCCACTTGATACATGTGTAACTGGCTCTAAGTTTTCTGTTGCACCGATCTCACGCATTTCACTGTGTGTTAAAATGGAAAATTAACAAATGTTCTTTACATGTGAATGCTGAATAAAAATACAGGCAGAGTTCTGTGACCATGGGAAAGCAGTGCTGTCTAAAGCAAGTAGCCAGCAAATATAGTTTGAATATATAGTTCAAGCTCCATGCTGATGTTACCTTTGTCAGTTTGGGATGTGTAGGCTTCCTTAGGTGTTGAGCCCAGTATCTGTGTTTTCTTGTGGCATTTCAAACATATCAATTTCACCTTTACTATAAATGCCAGGAAAACACCGTGCCCTTTGCTGTTGTTTCAAAGTCGCACTTTACTGTGAAAATAACACTTAAGGGGCCACAGAAAGTTGTCTAAATCATGACTTGCAATATAGATGTTAAAACAATATTATGTTTAATACCATTGTGGGAAATTTTCACATGTAAAGACAACAATTTTTATATCTCTGAGGCTCAGATAATGCTGCCAGGTATGTGACAAACTCAACACTGGATTCTTAAGTACAACTTTTGGATTTTAGTGGTATTTCAAAACAATGACAAACCTCTGTCACAGAAATCAATTAAAATTAATCAGAGTAAATGCAATTAAGGAACAAATTTAGCCTTGGTAGGATGACTAGATGGTTGGTTGGGACTGTTTGAGCTGAAGGAGTTGTCAAAATCAAGGAGACACCAGTAACTGATTATGAGTTGATACAGAGAACCCATCCACAGGATATATATAATTGCATCTTATTTGCTCCAAACTGAACAGGGTTGTAGAGAGGGCAGCTATGGCAAATTTTTATGAGTTCTCACATCAAGGAACTCTCCAGCTCACCTAGCACTCATTATCTTAATTCTGGGAGAACATCTTTGGTCTTTGATCTGCCACACTGGGCAGGAGTTATCTATCTCCATCCTTTCCTGAGACTGTTGTCTCATCACTTTTGCTGGACAGTCACTATTCCTTTTTGCAGGATTTACCCACTGTATTCAATAGACTTCCTCTTCTTTAAGACATGGTGAAATGCCATATCATAAACTGAAACTTTAGAAGCTATGGGTTATTGGACCTCTACAGACAGTACTGAATGTTAACTCGCACTGGGATAGTCAGTTGCCCACTAACACTGACACTTACAGCATGTACATTATATTCACCCAGCTTCCTTATCTGTGTCCTAGTTTTAGACAGAGCATGGCCATGGTGCAGTTTTCTGACATTTATACCTTCAGTCTTGGCCTCAGCTGCCAAGAGTGGCTGTGCAGTCATGCAGCTCCATTAATCTACCACTCTGCCTGGTTTTGTGTATATTTTTGTTGGATGCATCTATAAACGACTACATTGTGGGAACCCAGGAATGGAGGCACAATTTGAAGTATAGAAGTTTCTGTCTTCTCTTTTCAGCCCTCTATGTTTTACCTGTTGGGATTTCTTGTCCTGACTGACAAGCTACCAGAAAATAAATTTCTTCTTTTCCTTTTAATTAATTTTTTTTCCCCAGAAAAAACACCTGGTTTTGGCAAATGTATTTTATGTGTTAAGCCTACTTTGTCATGAATTCCTGTAAAATTTCTTTTAATGTGCTTTTTTTTTTCCTGTTTTCTGTTCTTCTAGAGAATTGTTATTTTGTAAATTTGATATTTTATTGTTGTGACAAAAGCAGCCACTGGTTTGGAAACATCAAAATATATTGTTTTATTCCAGTTCAGAATGAACACATTAAAAAACATATCAAAAGACATGCATGAAAGAGAAACTCCTACTTTTGACTAAATTTAGTATAACTAATTAGAATGTATACCAGTCAAATCTATTTTTCTTTTGTTAGGTAATGTAGGTCTACAACAGAACAAATAATTTAAAAACATTAAAAAAGCTTAGTTGATCTGCACAGGCACATCTGTCGCTTCTCTTTCATTATTGACATCAGTGGCTTAATACACCATTAAAACAAACTCTATTTTAAAATATATATAAGACCTGACTCCTGCAGTACACTGACTGATGTCCTATGAATTCCAGCTCAGGCCTCACCAGCCATATGGACTCATATTGCGTTGTTCATTAATATTGAATCCAAAAGTTCTTAGTGAAAGCTTGCAGATTCCTGCCTCTCTTGTTACAAGGGCACAATGTATCTGTGTAGACATTGTCAGTCCTAGAGGTCTGTTGTTTGGGATAAATAACAGGGATAATACAGCATTTATGCCTTCATGTCATTAGTAGTAACAAGGAGTTCTCTGATATGATAAACTCATCTACAGAATCATCTGGGGAGCAGTGCTGGCCCAGTAATTTTTATTTCAGGTATAACACCACCTAATACCATCTACTGTTCCTTACATCCAATCTTGATGATATTCCCTGCTGAAGTCTGTTTGCTACAAATGTTCCTCCATATCCTCAGGTTCATCATAATTGCATTCTAGTCCTGCTTTTTGGTGTAGTGTGACTCCTTGGTCTGCTGTCCTCATACATTAAGAAAGAACAACTCTCATCTCCGCAATTCACTCACTGAGATTGATATTGATAGGAGAGTTTTTTAACATGGGTACATATAATAGTGACCCCCCATGCCTAGCATTTAACAGAAACAGGTTTTGCCTGCATTTTTCCCATAGGTAGATTAGTTTGAAATGCTTACTAAGGAAAACCTTGTTTTAGAACCAGGCATATTTTTTAGCACGTGGAAGAAATAACTTCTTATAAGAACTTGAATACATGTTTAGAAGCATGGGCACTGAACATCAATTTTGAAAGGCATGCAAGTGGACATGTGCTGGGAAGAAAGGTGTACACAGGTAATTCTCAGGCACGCATCTTGCCTGATTGAGATGTGATTGGGGAAAATGATTTTAGATGCTTTGTTCAAGGACTGAGCCTGTCAGTAATGCCAAGATTGGTAGGACAGAAGTCCATCCAGTGCTCTTAAATACTCTGATTCACAGAGTTATTTAGCCACAAATGACAGCAAGGGGAGAGGGTATTCTAGGGAAGTATTACTTTTTTGACATGTATGCTGTATTCTGGAGAGGTATTACTCTATGTACCCATGCTCCTCTATACCCATCCTCCATACACTGTCACTAGAGACCCTGTACTGACTGCTATGCATCACTGGTGTGATTAAATCTGGAAATTCTTGAGACTTTTCTATTTGTTTGTTTGTGTGTTTTAAACATAAATGTAGTGGAGCAACTGCACAAGATCTGTAACATAATCTGTGTGCCTGTGGAAAACATACCTAATTTAATAAATTGTCATTACTGTACAGTCCCAGGGCCAAGTGTCATAAGCCCTGTCACATACTTCTTGGTAACTGCAAATTTACAACCAGACATGTCTGCAGTTATGTGAAGTGGAAGAAGCATTAATTTAACTAATTACTGATCAGCAGAATAAAGCATCAGCTCACTAATTCCATGTAGGAAACCATTACTCTCCAAACCAATCTCTGAGTCTCAGAAGATGCTTGAAATGTGTGAAAAGGGGTGAAGTGTGCCTAAATAAAGATTTACTTTTTGTGGGGTGCAGGAAGTGACACAGAAGAAGCCTGATCCCCTTTGTTCCCTATTGAGGATCCTCCGAGCAGGAGTACTCAGACTTGTTTGGACAATCTAATATTCGACATGAAACAAGGAGCACATGTATTGTGCCTGCCGCCAGCAGCTCTATTAGAAACAATTGGTCCCTTTCCAAGGCTACATGGGGCGTGATGTAATTCCATTTTCTTCCTGACTGCAGGAAAGGAAAATCAAGTAATTAAATGTGAGAAATCACCAGCCAGGGGGGCCCTTTCTGCTTGGGTGGACTTCTCAACACTATTGCCTGTATGCAAAAGCCAGAAACCAACCTGGGGAAAGTCGTCATGGCTCTGGACAAAAGCACGACACTGCCCATGAATGCACTGCGTACCAAACACAGTTTGTTGTCAGGAACTGACAAGCCAGCCATGTCCAGCTCAAGTGGCCGTACTTCCCATCGGCTTGAAAAGGCCTGCCAGTGAGGAGACTTTGGTCACAGCGTTATGCTTTGTGCTCCTGGCCCCATTGTCCCTGGACCCCAGGTCCTGGGCAGGAGGCGTCACCACCCCACCAGAAGGCAACCAGGGGTGGTGGGACTGGGGGATAGAAATGGGATGAGGGTTTGAGGGGGGGATTCCTGAGGAAAACGTGCCCTGCAGCCAGGAACAGCCTTGGTCACAATGACCTTGTCTCAGTTTTGGCTTCACGGCCTTTTTACATCTTGAAAACCTGTATTTACACCACATCTCTCTCTTTTGCAGAGCATCTTGGTTATGGAATGCATAAAATCTTTGTGCCAAGAAGCACTTATTAGGATTTTGTGAAATCCTCTAGCAGAATTCAAATGTTATGTATGTGAGTAATAGAGCCTTATCATATATAGTCTTAACTTTCAGAAAGCCTGCACCACCAAGGAGTGAATGAAACTGCAAACAGGCAATAAACCTGTGGAGAATTTGAGCCACAAGTTTAGTGGGAGAACTAAAGTCATTTTAGCTCACTTTGATTACTCTTTTTAATAGGTAGCTTACAAGGAGTCCATCACCTGTTTTTTATAAGTAACTATGTTTGACATTTCAATTTCGTTCTTACAGCTTTTAATACATTTTTTATCTTGTACTCTTCTACAGATAATTTACTTCTCAGTGTTTCTTTGTAATAGCAACTGGAATGGAAAAAAATGTTCTCATTTATGTGTAAATTTTGTTAACAAACTCATCTGCATAAATCACATTTCTTCCCAAGGATTTTATTGTGTAGTAGCTGCTTTTTCACTTAAGTTAGAACTTTAAAACAGCTTTCAAAATCAGCTTGAAAGTAAATTACAATGAAAATAAGATCAACACAACAAAACATTTTGATTTTGGCTTTAAAAAATAGAGAAGGAATCAAGACAATAAAGGGTATTAAGGGCAAGGAAATGGTATAATACTTATGTATTGTTTATAAAATATATAAAAGGCTATAAAACAGGTTACTTAACTCTTGTGTATTTTTTAGTAATTGAAATGTGTGATGTTTTGTTTCTTGTTTAAGCATACTTGAAGAACGTAATGTGGAAAAAATTAAATCCTTATATACATTCCTTCCTTGAGACTTTAAATACAAGATTAACACAGAGCAAGTTTCTTTTCCAGGCTGGTAAAGTTACAAAAACTGTGTCTGAGGTTAGGACCTCAGTTTTGTTCCATCCCTTTCAAAAAATTTGTGAATATTAATCACACTATGTGTATCTCGAAGATATATTCATACCACTAATTCAGTGGTATGGGGCTGGTCACGGGTACAAGCAGCCAGCACAAGGCATAGCTGCTTTCTGATATTGCTGTTACTTTGCAGAAAGAAAACAGCAACTCGCTGTTTCTGACTGTAGACAAAGGCCATAGAAATCCAAAATCATTTTGGTAATGACTTTTTTTGTTGATCTTAATATTCTGTGTTTCAGCAGTCTGGGACAGAAATGAGTATGCAGAGCACACATGACACTGCAACTGGTGCTCGTTGCTTCAGGTTTCAGATAACTCTCTTCAGAGTGCTCTGAGTAGTCAGCAAAGAAGTTAATTTAAGATCATATCCCCAGATCTCTTAGAAGTATCTGTAAATTAGCCTCTGTGTTGATTTCAAAGAGGGCGGCATCATTTGTCCAGTGCCTACTCAATGGCAGCAAAGACAGATAATTAGAGAAAGTCACAGTTTCAGGTAGCTCTTCTCCTGTTTAATAAATAAATAATGCATCCCTGAGTGGCAAAACCAATCCTTCCTGGGAAACACAGCAGAGTATACCTTTTCATGTACAACTTTTCCATGTCAAATATAAAACACAAATGTATAATACTGTGGTAAAAGCAGGAATTTCATGTTATTTTTATGTATATATTATGCTATTGAACTCTTTTGAATGTCTTAGTTTAGTAGCCAGTCTTCCTAGTCTGGAAATGCACACAAATTCATAATTGGCTGGTAAATGCTTTATTAGAAGCTCTACACTCATTTCCTCTGTAGCCTTCAAAGACCTAGCATAATGTCTATCTGGAATGAATTCTGCTCCTTGTTTTAGTAGCAGCTGCATCTGTGCATGGTTAAACTTAGCTGTTAGAGGTTACAGAGTGGAATTAATTTTTCAATAACATAAAAATATAAGAATTTTTGCCAGTTCTGATTCAATGTCTCCTTCAAAAGCAGTTGTCCAAAATACTTTATCTATAGAAAATCAAGGCTATGTTTTTAAGAAAGAACTATTTCACCTTAGCTAATCAGTGGCTCAAAGAAAGTTGTGCAAAGCAAGGATCATAATACTGGCCATCCTGGGAAAAAATTCCACATTTTCAGTTCTGTCTTTAGAACTAATAGTCATCAGAGGGTCACTGGCTTGAATGTGAACATCTTTTGGTTGCTGTTGAAAATGAGCAGTGGCTTTGCTGGTAATCTAGGCTTGGACAAGTCAGAGTTTGGTCTTTAGAATCCAGGCAACACTGTTCCCTGAGCTGGTGCTTATATGTCTTGCCTGGATTCTGAAGTACAATAGGAAATACTTTGTTATGGCTGTCTTTTTAAATGGCTTTCACTGCTTGTGGTTATGCCTCTATGAGTATCCAGTGATTATTTGTCTGTGTTTGCCTTTTGCTGGAGCAAAGGTAGAAGGCAGGAGTAGGAGTCAAATCTCCCCTGAAGCTGTCAATGACAGTGGATGAGATACTCAAATATAAAATGTAAGATATTCAAATGTGTAAGCTAGAACTACGGTGGCAGATGTAAACCTTGGGGATTTCTGACTTTCATTCTGTATTTTGCTAAGTGTGGTGTGATATTATAATGATTTTTTTTTTTACTATATATGTGTCATGAAAATTGAATTGTGTTACATGTGGATCATTGACTATAGTTTCTAAACACTGTATTTTTTTAAGCTTTTAAAGCATGTAAAATTTAAAAAAGCACTTCTAAAACTTTTAAAAATGAAAATGCCATCTAAGTGAAAAAACTGAAGATAATTCCTAATTTTTTTTTTATTTTTCTGTATTTTTACAAGCAAATATTATGTATCTCTGTATGATGCAAGAGAATTTTATTATGCTAATTTATAAAAAACTTACATGTGTTTTATACTGACTGAGTGCCTGGGATGGTGAGATCCTTGAGAAAGTATTTAAACAAATGTACAACAATCTGAAAATCTGACAGTGATGAATTTTAAGTCATACAAAACTTTGACCACTCTCACAAGATTTTAGCCCCTCCATGCTTCATTACAGCCATTGGTATTCCAAACTTCTAAGTGATTTTAATGAGTTTTCTCATAGTTATATTTTTATATTTTTCCTTTCAAGTGCTTCAAATTCTCTGGATTATTTTCTCCTTTTCCTTACAGTCAGGTACTGTGCAAAAGTACATAGATAATTTCCATGTCCAAAATATGCTGGAGTGAAGGAACACTGCGTCGAAGTTCTACCTTAAATCAACTGCAAGCTTAAATCCAGTTGCTTAAGATTCTAAAGGGGCAAATAACAGTGACAAGGCAAAAGACAGGTAGAAGACAGATTCTAGTTCCTAAAATCTATATTAAGAATCTATTAGTAGCCAAGTTTCTAGAAGTGATGAGCTGTCGCTACTTTCTTTTAAATTAAGACCTTCTGGGGAAAAAAAAAGAAAAAAAAAGAAAAAAAAAAGATGGGTTATCTATATATTTTTTTAAATTTTTATTTCAGACACCACATATTTAAACAAAGATTCATACAGTGACATTCCAAATCTCATGTTTTAGAGCATTTGGCTCTGAAGATGTGTCTTTTCCAATAACTGAAAAATATCCTAGAAAAAAGACACCACCTTATTTCCTTTTTTTGGATGCCTGCATATGTGTCGATGGAAACAACTGTTGTTTTCCCCAGTTGTGAGCATAATGGAGAAGCCCATTTTTGCTGACCATAGAAAAAAATAAGGAGATGATATTATTTAATCAGTTTTATTTTATAGATGCTGTCCTTTTAAAAAGTTGGAATGGAATTCTTCTTTACGGCAAGGTGAAATCTATGTTAGCTCTCTTGAAGCCACACTTCAAAATTGGCTTCTCTGACAATTCTCTATTATTATGTTATGCACAGCAGTAAGCAAAATTGATTTAAACACTGCTCAGCTCTGCCTCATTTACAGGGCCTGCTGTGTCTTCTCTGAGCCCAAAGAGTATCCAGTGCTGCACCAAGGTTTCAATGTCATGAGTGGTGATGAGCCATTGGAAAAGTGTGAAAGAACAAAGTAGAAAACCAGCCATGAGGAAATGGACTTCTGGATATTTTTATGAATACTTTGTTGAGGAACATATGTACAATAAAAAGGGAGAGGAAGGAATATCCTCTTTCTATATGTTTATCATTGTTGCCTGAGTCTACTTAAAATTCCCTTTTGTTCCTCAGTATGTGATCCAACTTCTAAAAGACGTCTAGTTTTTGATTTGCAATTGTCTCAGTTAAGATACAGTAGGAAAATGAAAGGCAGATGTCTCACACCTTAAGTCAATCTCTAGAGCATTTCAGAGCTGTGCAGCCTATCTAAAGTAATGACCTTCCTTGGCAAAGCTTCTTAACTTTCCCACACCTGCAGCTTTGCTGTTCTTACTTTTTGGTTTTTTTGGGTTTTTTTTTTTATGTCTCACAATAAGCTTAGCTAAAACAAGCAATGCAGTGAGCATGAATAGAGCACACAGTAGGCAATTTGGGTACTCATCCATCACCGATCAATAGAACTGCTTGGACAGTGGATGAGATAGCAAACAATTTGATTTATTATGTTCAATGTAATAATACATGATTTTAAAAGAAATTAAAACCTCAAAACTAAAAACCTTTATCTTATTTATTAACCATTTATAGAAGTAATAAATATGTACTGCCATTTCTTAAAAAATATCACCCAGCTGCATCTGCAAAATGTGATATCTTTTCATGAGAGGCATAAAAACGATGGATTTTCAAAAGGATTTTTAAAATTTTAATATTTTTAGCATAAAGATTCTAATACATTCAATTAGTAAAGTGAATATATGTTAAGAAAACACAGAAACAGAGATTCCACAATTTCTGAATATGGCAAAACTATTTGGTCTTTGTTTGTTCTCACAGAAGAATTTATGTCACTTGCAATTAAAATAAAGTTATGAAGTTACAGCATATTGCTACCTATATAATAAAATTAGAAATTAATGGATTCTGAAATATGCATGTGAAAAACTGGAATAATGACTACTAGTGACTATAAAAATTTATTTTTGTATTGTTCTTTACCTTTACTTTTACCTGATAAACTCTTGTCCAGAACATTTTTCTCAAGACTTCAAAAATTCCAGAAAAGAGAAAACATGAGTTTGACACCCCTCCCATAAGACTTTCACTTCAACTTACACTTAATTTAAAAAAAAGTTGTTGAAATATTGCAACAATATTTACCTAATTATCTGAACCAAATTTATAATTATTTTCTGAGAAAACTGGGGAACTGAAGACTCATCTTCTTCATAGGTGTTTTGGATGAGCAATGAAACTTAGCAGTAGAAACCAATGTATGGAAAGCCAATGAGGTATTCAGTTCACAAAGAACAGACACTGTAAATAATGATATGCCTAATCTGTGATTGTAAGCAGACATATTAATTTTCATGAAAAATTGTCTTTAAAAAGGGGCTGTTTTGTTCAAGTATTTCAAAAGTAGCGGGATTAAATTTTGCAGGAGGGAGAGAAATTCTCTGAAGACAGAGACCAATGCTGTGTACCAAACCTAACAGATATTAAAAGAGGTACAACTACACTGTATCTGTCACATGTAGTGAATGCAAATTATATTGTAGAAGATTAATTTATTACATAGAGAAATCTTAAGGAATTTTGAACTTCTGAAAATTATTTTCTCTTTAATTGAGAGTGGTATCTAAGTAAACTTCGATGAAGTCTTTCAGCTGAAACTTCCCTGAAATTTTCAAAGAAGTACTGAGTAGTTGGGTTTTTTTATTACTAAAAATAAGTACATTTGTAATTTTCCTTATTTGTACATTTAAGGCTATTTTATTCTGTATTAGATATTCCAGAAAAAGACTGAAATTTATCAACACCTTCCACTTGATCTCTATCCTTTCTTCACCAAGAGATTTTTTAAACTTTAACAGAAATGGTTTATTTTTGAAAGAAAAATTCCAGATGATAACAGTTAGCACAAATATACATATAACTATAAACAGCTGTGACTGATATATGTCATGGAAATCAGTCTCCACAAAGGGAAAATGGTTTTGACTGACTTCCAGGGAAAACTTATTTTGGCACTTAGTGGACAAATTCTAAAAATCTTATGCTGCCTGTGAATGGATGTTTGAGCATGTTGCTGAGGTTTGTTCTGCACCCACTCTCCTCAGTGGTGCAGAAGTGACAGGACTTTGCTCTCCAGAACAACACAACCAAGTGCCAGACCAGAAAAAATGCACTTTGAGCTTGTTGGTACACGTGTATGTACTTTAATGCATAATGGATTTGAAGAATGGAAACATCTTAAGCAATCTACTTCCAAACGTGTTGGGACATTGAAAGATCTCATGAAAACAAACTCATGCAATGCTCACAGAGAAACATGTCCTGTGGCTGCAGCTCAGGAACTTCTGGCTCATTCTTGGTGTTCAAATTAATTGTTTGCTTAAACTTTGAGGAAATCTTGCTTTTTTTGATTATTTTTGTTTAGAACTCAGATTTTTATAGAAAAGAGTGAACACAATTTGCCTAGAGAGCCTTCTAAAATAACTCAGAAAAAGATCTTGCTGCTTGAAAAAGGCCTTAGAAAACAACTGGAGTTGTTAAACTACAGTTTAATTTAACATGATGGTGAGCAGGAACCTTACCATGTCAATTTTTTCATGAAATATTAAACTAGGGAGAAATCTGACTGCTTCTTTCACTGTTATAACATATATAATAAAAGTAAAGAAAAGATAAATTATAGGCTTTGTTATCTGCCATTTATTTTTAATCCAGTCTGGGGGAAATAGAAATCTGAACCTTTTACTGCATACAGTGGAGTCAAAACTCTCTGTAGTGAGAGCTTTGTGATCAGCATTCCCATTTTAAGTTTTGCACTTGATGAAACAATGTTTTCTGATAAGCTGTTTTCTGGCATGATCTCTGTTATATCTAGAGCAGCTCCATAAGTTCTTTATTAGTACTTGCTAGACTCCTTCCACTCCTTTGACTTAGATGACCATGGTATAACATAGAAGTGTCCTGCCATTAGGTCAAATACTGGTGGATGGTCCTTTCTTCTCTAAGTCCCATACCAATTTACATTGATTCTCCATTACTCTTTTGGATTAATACATATCCTGAATACCCACCTGTATTCAGAAAGCTTTAGAGCTGATTGAATTGTTTCATAGGTAGAAATTGCCTTCTGCTGAAAAGACATATCTTTATAAATGCTGTTGTGTTTATAATGATTTATTTTATGCATATTAGATATATCTAAAGCACATATACAATTACAGAACCAAGAAGGCTTTAGAAATGTAGAGATAACTATTTATAAAGTAAAAGAATAGATAGGAAATTCAAGTTGAGTTATATTAAACTAATTTTAACCATTGTAAAGGATATTGCTTTTCTTCCCCCTTTGATTTCATTATAAACTAAATAAAAAGTTGCATTAAGAAAATTGGCAGAGTTAATTCATGAGCAGAATTGTATTTTATTTCAGAATCCCTGAATTTTATTAATGACTGATATAGATAAGAATATTAATGTTGGTAATAAAGACTACACAAGGAAAACTTTAATTATGTACATTTTACATTACATCTCTCTTATATGTAAAATCATGTGATAGAGCATATATTCAATTAAGTGATACATATGAACTGAAGATTGAATGTTATTTGTAGTATAATACACTCCAAATATTTCTTTTTGTGTAACAGTTAAAACTCTGCACTCTGCCTACCTTATTGTTAACCAGTTTTCTACACATAGCATCTGTTTACATTAGTAATGTAATTGCTGTGATAATAAGCTCATTGATTTAGTATCTAAGGAAATAATCAGTCAGGACATCACATTTGTCTTGCTTTACTTGACAGCCTATCTTCTACAGTGAATAGACAATGTCAATTCTTCCCATTGTTTCAGAGAAATGGAGCAACACAAAACCCTAGAAAGACTTCTGTTCACCAACTATTGCCATAAGAATGTTTGTTGCAGCTAACTGGTATTGGACAAATTTAATTTTAACAGTGGCACAAAGCCAGTACACTTTAGTGTAGGAAAATTGTATTTGTTTTGTTATTCAGACAGGATGACAGCCTTATCTTTCACTTGACAGTTAAGCAGAAAAGGACTGTGAAATACTGAAACTGAAATAAAACAAAGATGCAAACTTTGGTGGTTAAACGGTCTCACTAGGATTTTTTTCCTACTTCTAAGCATTTTTATGTGAAAATATCTTGGAAAAATGTCCACTTACTAGGAGTTTAAAAGCAGTTTACAAGATTGTAAGGTAATGTACTTGGGTTCAATTCCTAACATTACAGAGGAAAAAAATTAATCAGTCATGAGTGTTAAAATATAGAACAGTCACAGGTTTATGATTTTTTTTTCCTTTATCTTCTTGACAGTGTTG
The DNA here is from genome assembly GCF_030490865.1 of Poecile atricapillus. Lineage (NCBI taxonomy): Eukaryota > Metazoa > Chordata > Aves > Passeriformes > Paridae > Poecile > Poecile atricapillus. Next base: position 91,388,171 of record NC_081250.1, on the reverse strand, counting down.
CCTTAATGTCTTTCATACTGCAACTTTGGATTTTGTAAGGTTTCAAAAATCCATGGTTCGTGATGAGTTCAGGGGCTGAAATTGTGAAAGTTCAAGTTGTCTTGACCATGTGTGATGTTCAAGCTACAGAGGACAAGAGTCTGTCTCCTCTGCTGCCCACGAAGCCCAGTACTCACCACAGAGCCTGTACCCAGCAGTGCTGAGTGACTTCTGCCTAGAGCTTTTTGTAGATGACCAAAGGGTAAGAGAAATTTCATTCCCCTGTGGGGGTGAATCTCAACTCACCACTTTATAGACAGCACAAACGAATTCACATTATATAAAACATCAAATAATACTGCTCTATGCTAATATACAAATAATACTAATATTGAAATAATACCGCTCATACAGCACCCATATGTGACAGGACAAGTGTTAACGGCTTCAGAGGGAAAGAGAGTAGATTTAGATTAGATATTAGGAAAAAAAAAATAAATTACTGTGATGATGATGATGCACTGGAACAGGGTGCCCAGAGAATCTGTGGCTGCCCCATCCCTGGAAGTGTTTAGGGACAGGTTGGATGGAGCTCTGAGCAACTTAATGAAAGGTGTCCCTGCCCATGGCAGGAGTGTTGGATCTAGGTGATTTTTAAGATCCCTTTCAACTCAGGCCATTCTATGTTTCTATGATACCTTAAAAATACTTCCATTAGTTACCATGTGCTTCACAAAGAGTTAATCTCTAAACACTTTAGAGAAGAAGGGAAGAAGTAGTCTTCCCCTTTTAAGCATAAGATTAAAAAATACATTTAAAGTATTATATATCCTGGTGTGCTCTCCATGAAATGAACTGAAAGAGTAAATTTACCTCACTTCCCCTCAACATCAGAACAAATTCAGGTTTCCTTTCCTCTACATAGCCTTTGTTTTAATTGAAAGTGGGAAGAAGACTTACATTGTGGAAGAGTCAGTAGAAATGAAGATATGCAAAACTAAGCCCTTATCATGGAGTGTTAATTACCTATGCGATAGTTGTACTTACAAGATGAGAGCAACCAAAGACAGGTTGTTCTTTGTTTCCAAGCCAGATGTGGGGTAGCAGAAGTGTGGCCTCACAGCTCATCTAAATTCTGAATTCCGGCAGGCTGACAGCTGCTCCTTTTCTGCTGATTAAGAAACACCAACAAACACTTTTTTCTTTTTTTTCCCTCCACAAAGTCCTCCTTGGCTGCTTATATTTGCAAACTCAAAAATGGGCTCTTCCCATTCAGTGTTTTTAACTGTGATTACTAAAAAGAAGGTATTGTTAAATTGGAGAGGAGAGGCAAAGTTTGGATGAGATGTGCTAGGAGCTATAATGATATACCAGACATTTAGCTGATGTATCAGAAAAAAATGACAGTTACAATTGAACATTGCACCATTTTTTTCCATAACTCTCCTGGACAGAAGCCTTGAAAAGTCTCTCCAAAATGAAGTCCTTTCTTGTCAGACAAATGAAGTCTATTCAGTTTTGGCCCCCTAGGGGATTGCTGGCAGAGTTCAGACCTGACACAGGTCCAGACCCCCTTCCGCTCCACATAAGGTAGAAAATCTGTGTATCTGCTTTAATTTGCAGGATAGTATTCTAGGTCTCTTTCTTTCACTTCTCAGAAAAAAAGAAAATCAAAAGGACATGATGTTAATGATGCCCAAAACAGTGAGTTTGAGTCTAGAGCAGGGCCATGAAGATGATCTGGGGGCTGAAACACTGCTCCTGTGAAGACAGGCTGAGAGATTTGGGGCTGTTCAGCCTGGAGAAGAGAAGGCTCCAGTGAGACCTTAAAGCTGCCCTCTGGTACCTGAAGGGACCCTTCAAGAAAGCTGGAGAGGGACTTTTTACAAAAGCATGTGAGGCTAAGACAAGAGCCAATAGCTTTAAACTGAGAGAAGGTTTACATTGGAGGCAAGGAATAAATTCTCTAGTGCAAGGGAAGTGAGACTTGAACAGGTGGCCCAGAGAAGCTGTGGATGCCCCATCCCGGGAAGTGTACAAGGCCATGCTGGATGGGGCTTTGAGCAACCTCATCTAGTGGAAGGTTCCCTGTGGCAGGGGAGGTGGAACTAGGTGAAATTTAAAGTGCCTTCCTACACAAAATGCTCTATGACTCTATAAAATGTGGACCTTTATGAGCATTACCTCAGAGTGCACAATACATTGCTTGATTCTACATTCACTTGACATCTGGGAGAGATTTGATAGGGTGCATTCATATCAAGAGTTGCACATCACTTGTGCTTTTGATGATGTATCTGTTCCAATCGCAGCTGAGTATTTTTTTTCTTCTAATAGTAATTTCCTTTTGAAGGGAAATGAATATTTGGCAAGATGTGAAGAAGTATTTTGTGTTTGTCACCATACTATCAGCTTTCCCAGTGCCCTTTTCTGAAGCTGGATTATCTAGTTTGAGGCATATGCCCAAGCTATAAATGAACATCTGCTATGTGCTTAGACTATGTATATTGAGGGTTTTTTCTTTGTATACATGTGCATGAATATTGCTGTAATGTAAAAGAAATTATAGAGATATCAAAAATAATATAGGTATTTCATCAGATTTAAAGATATTTATTTCAGTTTTAATGTTCTTCCTCAGGAAACTGTGCCTACTAAAAAAGCTTTTTTGAGTTGCAGATGAACTAGTCCTGAGGTTCTGCAGCGTACACACCAGCAGCATCAGAAACTGTGACTGGAACTTGAGGTTTTCCTACTGGTTTATACCTAACTAAAATGTCTGCTCCTCTTGCTATAACAGGGGAGTTCAGAAGGTTGAATCAGAAGAAAAGATGTACATCTGGATACCTGATAGTAGCTTAAACAGTAGTGAAATATGGCTAATGGGTACTAACCAAAGAGGATAGAAGGCATCCGGATCCAATCCCCATCCTCTAAAGGCATCCACTCTGATTGCAAACAGCTTTTACCTAATGATTTCCACACAGGAAAATTCTGGAGTGATATCAAGTATAACTTTTTTTTTTTTTTTCCCTGATCTTTCCTCTCAGTAAAAGAAAAGTAATGAAAGAAAACACAGCTCTAGGAAGAGCTAACTGGGGAACACCTCTGGGAAAACAGATCTTCACTGCAGAAAGATGAAGGTTCTCTATACGAAGGGCCTGTGTTAAATCTTCTTGTCTGTTGCTACCTGACCAGAAACACTGGACAAGAATAATAGGAGGGAAGATGAGAAAACAGTTCCCTCCTCCTTCATTCTGAGATGAAAGATGTTTTTCAGTTGGAGATGTGTCAGTCACACAAAAGCTGGTCATTAATAATAAGTCACCTTCATTTTATACTCACATCTGAGAATAACACCTCTCTATGGTTATGCCAAATTCTGTTTGCCTACTTTCCTCAGGGCAGGTGGGTTTTCTGCCTGTCAGCTGAGTATCACAGGTGGTTTTTATTATCACCAATCATCAGAAAAAAGATTGGAGAGTAAGTGTTGTGCTGTTTTAGAAAAGTTTTATGCTTCTTATATAAGCTTGTTGCAAACAGCTTTGGAATTTATTCTTTTTCTTCCTTCATAGTCACCATTTTTGTGTAGGTTCTCTTCCTTTTACTGTCTTTTACTCAATGCTGCACTGCTCTGGGGGAAAAAAATTTCTTTCAGATAAGCCAGAAGATGCAAGATATTTTAGGATGTTCTATATTAAATCAGGAGGCTCTGTGGTTAGTCTTGATAGAATATTACAAAAATTTTATATGCATGCTGCAGTTCTTACTTGTAGGTAGTTTTACATTTTGAGAACACTTTTTGAAAATTGTAGTCCTGGGAGATCAAATGACATGAAGATGATGGATTGCTGAGGTTATCTTGAAATGCGCAGTGCCTGTTCCATTTATGAATGTAACAGTCTTCAAGGTTAGAAATGAAAGCTGGAAGATCAGTAGTTAAAGCTGTTCGAAGTAAAGGAACAGTTCTGAAATGGAGTTATGTATAAGCTGCTTCATATATCACCCTTTGTTATGGTCTAAAATTTGAGTGTAGGTGTGAGCAACCACTATAAATTGCCATGGAGATTAGTGTTTCAGTCACTGAGGTCACTGTGGCTTGTCCAGGAACTGTTTGAGGTAAAATTAACAGTGTCTTTATATTTTATCTCCTTTGGATAAAATCTGTTAAAAAATGACATGCTACTACTTGTAAACTTCACTTTTAAAAGCAAATCAGACTGAGTGTTACTGGAGTTTGCTACTTAAAGCTTCTGACCTTATGTCTTGTATCAATCAAACACTTCTGGGCTATCTCAAATGGCATTTTCCATCCCTACCTCTTCTGGCTGTCATGGAAACGCCATGCAACCTCTTATAAAGGTACTGTAATACTGCTGGGCCGAACACAAATCATATTAACAGTGGAGTTGGAAATCAACTTAGATGTAATAATGACTGCAGCTTAGGGAAATAGGCCCTCTCCTCACTTCTAGACAGCTCCAAGTCTGAGCACTTCCTGGGAAACCAGGTTCCATTTCCTGGAGAAAAGCCATCCTGAGGGACACCTGCAGTTCTGCACTGAGATGATGAAAATAACAGGCATGAAATCCCTGCATCCACTGTTAGCTGGAGACAAGTTCCCTCTGGGATCTGTGATTTATGAATGACAGTTAGCTTTTGCCATTCAATGCCTTTCTTTAAGGGTGCAAGTGCTCATGAAGAAATTAGAGAGAGAAACAAAATTCTGCACCTCAAGCATCTCATTCTCACAGCACAGAGAAGAGTCACTGCCTGGCTTTAGACTCACCTTACATTATAGAATATTACAGCACTCTCTCATCCTCCCCCAAATGCCATCTTGATTGTCATCATCAACAGGAGAAAAAATGAACATCTCTACAGGGAGACTTTATTTTATTTTCTTGTTGTGAGCTCTTTTTCTTTACAGATGTTCACTTTTTCTTTTGTTTGTTTCCTTTTCTGGAGTTGTAAGTTCCAGGAAGGGGAAAAAAAAAGAATAAGGGATATCCTCATCCCCTCTCATAGTGAAAACCCCACAGCTCTGTTTTTGACTGTGATTCCGGAGGAAATCCTGAAAATTTCACTCTTTCACCCTCTCCTCCCATTTCTATTGAATGAAATGGCAGCAACTGCTCCACCATTAGGATCAATATCCAGGCCATTATGTTGGCAAAAGAAGCAGCAAATCACATTTACGTGGATTGTCAGATTCATTATTATAAGCAGATGGCAGTCCTTGCACTACAATGCAGCTAAGAAAAGACTGACATCATTTCAAATTAAAATCTATAATGCTAATACACATCTCTAACTCTTTGTACAGGCCTAAGTGCATTAATCTTCTGAATGATTTGCCAACGTGTGCACTGCTTTAGGTGTTTTCACTTGAGTGGAGCTAAAAGGAGAGCTTTTAACTGAGAATGGTTAACATTTATTCATACAGATTGATAAAAGTTAACATGCAATTTTCTTTACTAGTAGCTCCCTAATAGGAATTAATGGGACATTTTGAAGAGAAAATGCCCAGTTCAGAAGGCCAGTTTAAGAAATGTGTTAACCACTGAAGAGAAAAATATCTTAGTAGCATCTCCCTTATATAAACTGCTTTTAAAATGCTCACTCATAAAAAAAAAACCAGACCATTTTTAAAATGTTTTGTAGACATATCTAAGTATGCAAATAAATTTAGTTTGTTAAATATGGACCACAAAATGGAAATTTTTACAATCAGATGACTGTCAAAATTTTGAAAAGTGAACATAAAATCTGTTCATTCTTTTAATATACATAAAGTGGAAGATTGTTCCCAGAAAAAGAAGTTTACATATTTCAGGGATGGTTGTATCTGCAGTGTCTAAACAATATATGCTGTCATAATATTTTCTACAGCATGCTTTAAAATATCAGAATTTTCTACACAGTTTTTAGGACATGGGGGCTAATTCCTGCATTCTTCCACCTTTCTCCAGAAAGGATATATTGAAGAGAAAGTATCTTCTGGTGATTGAACTATGTGTGATGACATGGCTTCCAGTGTGGTGTTATTCAGCACTGTACTTGCAGGTAGAGAAAATCCAGGACTATGATGCAAACATTTCTCTAGAAGCAAAAGCTTTACATTCTCACAGCTAGGCAGCCTGACAGCACACTGTCCATTCCAAGTTAAATACCCTTCCTTTTGGAAGGGCTTAATAGGGGAGTGGCATTACACTGATGCAGCTGATTGAATCCATGGGGCAAACAAAATTTCTGTCTTTTCCTTAATTATGATTGTTTTAAAACATCCAGATTAACCACAAAGCCACAAACCTCTGGAATTCTCCCATCAAAATCTTTATGAATATATATGTCATTGCAGAAAGGTTTGGCTTTGTCAGAGAACTAACTGAAAAAATAAAGTTTGTTAAAATGTTTTGACCAAACCCAGGTAGAATCTTTTGTGCCATTTATTGTTATCCAGAGATTTAATTTCAAAAGAAACAGAGCCTTCAAATCTACATTATGTGTTGCCTTCTCCCAGTGTATGACACTGCCATGAGCTAACATTAATTACTTACTTCTTTAAATATCACTGATGTTTTGTTTTTCTGAATTCTTTTGTTATTAGCATATCTGAAATCCAATGTCTCTATATTTCATTCATATTTGTTCACCTCAACAACAAAAATTTATTTATTAATATTTTCTTGTTCCATTCATCTGACTGAGCACTAAAACCTAGTTTAGCTTGCCCAAACCAGTTGCTATGTGCAGCAATAGAAAATAACATGTTTCACTAATATAAACAATGTAAAGCAGCTTAATAATTAGTTTACCTAGATTTTTTTTTTTTTTTTTTGAGTGGGGATTGATTTGTATTACAAATGACAAATTTTAATAACAAAGTAAAACAAGTAGTTTTTCTGTTTGGGAAGTTGTGGAGAGCTGCACAGCAAGATTCTGAAAGAGATGATGAAAGACAATTTATTTTCCAAATTTTTTAAAGGAAATGTTGTTAAAAAAAAAATTAATCTTGAAAGAAAGGTATGTACCCATTTACAGCTATATGACTCTGATCTTCCAAAAAGTTTCATGAAAAATCTTGTGTATTTGGAGGTTCCAGTTTATATGGATGTTGAAATTAACTGATTAACATAAAAACGTTAAGTCAGCTTTAACTTGTCAGCTTTAACTCTGTGATTATCAGAGAATAACTTACTAAGAATTCTGAAAAGCTAAAAATTCATCAATGTTTTGATATGTTGAACAGGGCTTTTTGCAATATTTGAATCTTTTAAATCCATTTTTTGGTAAAGTTTTTACCAATTATTGAAGTCTTAAATGCTATGCACATCTTTCAGGTTTCTCTTTTAGGGATTATGGATAAGAACAGGTACATCCGGGGTGTCAAAATTTATGGTTCTAATAATTTAAAGTGCATGAGTTGCATCTGATATTTATTTAAGAAATTGTTTTTGTAGCAAAATATTTAAACTACTTAATTAATGGATAAGAGCAAGAGATGGGAAATGTGTAATTTACAAATTGAAAAAAGCTCTTAAATGTTTTGCAGAACATCTGGAACTTTTCCACAGCAGTTTTGAAATAATATACTCCAAGCCATAGATCCTATTATAACACATCTTACATACGTAGTACCACGACTACTCCATGAATTGATTTCTCATATGTGAATTGCATACAGCACACACTAACAGTTCTCACTCTGAGTTGATTAGTCAAGTTATTAACATCCAAAATACTGCTGCTGAATTGACAAATCTGAATAGAGATTTCCCTGTAGCTCCAGAGCTTATTTTGGAATATGGCATTTCTCCCAAGTGACTCTCAGTAACACAGTTTGAAAGCTGTAGTAATTGGTAAGTAAACTGTAAATTAGTGGTTTTTGGATACATGAAATAATAGGCTATTTTCAATCTGTGTCTGAAGATATAAGAAACATTTACGGGTTGTGCGTGCCTCACATTCAATCTGAGCCCTAGAGTGTACATTTCTTCTCCCACCCCCCCACCCCCCTTTCTTTTGCCTGCATTGCAGTTTGTTTTACTGACTGAACACTTAAAGAGATATCTACTTAAGGATGTCAAAAGGTGTAGTAAATGGGAGGCAGGCCACTGGGAGACAAAATAGGGAGGTCATTCCGCCTGACCTCCTCCTGTTTTTTCCCACTAAGAAAGATGCTGCTCAGCTGACTTAAGATTGAGAGACAAGGCAGAAAAACAGCAAAAACAGTATTAACTCAACCTGTTTGGTGGTTCACTTTCTACTTGAAAAAGGTTTTCCTGCTGGTCTCCTGTTGCAGTCATTCCCTTCAAAAATACCATAGTATATTATTTCTTCTCTGTTATTCACCCTGCATGTGCATTGTGTAAGTGAACGGAAATTCCATTATAAAGTTCTCTCTGACTTTTACTGGTAATATAGAGATTAGTTTCAATGGTTAAGCTAAGATTCTCAGTAGCTGATGCTTTTGTTGACATTGCAAAGAGGATTTTTGTCTTTAGGTGATATATAAGGCTTCTGTAATTTCTTGTTGTGGCATTGACACACTGGGAAGGGAATCCCAACCTTTAACCTCACAGCTATATTGATGAGGTGCAAATTGATTTCCTGTGTGTATTCAGTCTGAGCTGGGCAGGAGGGTCCCAAAAGTTTGGCCAGTAAACATTCAGGCGAGTGCAAGTGGATGCCATACTGAAGAGAAGCAACAAGTGTGCTCCACTTGCAGGAATTGTGTACTTTTCTCTCACCCAATTCCTGGCAGATCATGTCTGTTTTGACAGCTCCTTGTTTTGGTAATCAGTAGAAATGAGGAATTTCTTCTGCACTGGCATCCACTGTAGCTAAGAAGCACCTCTGTTCTTTGGACAGCAGCGTTTTCAACCCAGCAAAATGGAAGTTAGCACTAAAAAAATACAGTCTAAAGAGACGTTTCAAAGGCACTTTACAGGTGCTTACCACAAGTCATTTTCTTTACTGAACCTCACTCTCAAATCTGAGCATGGTTTATTATGAACCTGTAGAGGAACTAGTTATGTAATTTACACCTAGAAGGAGGGAAGAGGAGCTTGCCTCAGAACTATATCAAAAATAATTTTAAAAAATCCACATACAGTAAACTAAAGCGGAGTGTAATTTAAAAAAAAATTAATAGTAAATTGTTTTTGGATAAACATGCACATTCAAATTCTTCTTTTTTATGAGTACTACTCTTGCTGCTTGAGGTTACGTTAAAAATATTTTACTCTCATATATTTCCTCTATTTAGATACAACTAAGAGCCACAATTTTTAAATTACAAATCTTTCTGATGAGGGAATATATGCAGCTGGGAAATAAAGGTTTGCAGTTTCACAGGTTAAACACCTTAGAGGCAAGGCTGGAAAAAATACCAGTGAATGAGTGTAAGGCCTGACCAAACCTTGATAAGTGAATCATTTTGAATGAGATACTTCTCGCTCCTATGCTGAAATTGGTCACTTCCTTTGGTGGAAATTACTGAGGATGTGTTAATTTGACTTATGTTCAAGTCCATGATTCTGGATTTATCAAGGCATTAAAATTCTAGGATGCAAGGTAGAAAGACTCTCAAATGAAATGGTGAAAAAAATGTACACAGAGCATTTAAAATCTAATTATATTTCCTGTCATGAATTTTAGTCTAAAAGGTTTGTTTTCCTTTTTGGAGTGGTTTTTTTTGTTTGTTTGTTTTATTTTTGGTGGGTTTGTTGGAATTTTGTTGGTTTTTTGTTTTTTTTTTAATAAAGTCAGATAAATTCTGGGGAAAGACCTAATTCATAATGTTCTGTAAATAGGACCTTTAATACAGATTTTCTTGCATATAACTGTGAAAAATAATAGTAAATAGGAAATGTTTGGATTATAACTCTGCCTTCATGAAGAAAGTGAAACAAGATTTTAAACATCACCAAATCTACTTACATTCATTATCTGAAAATATCAGTGATGTACCATTGCCAGTCCCTAGTTTCTCACATCAGCTATACCACTAAATATCTCTCTTTTCTAAATATTCTCTATTTTCTAAGCCTGGACTCTTTCTATATTTATTGTGTCATATATAATTTAAAAGAATTAATAGATGTATATTATTTAAAACATTTTTTGGAAATCTCTGGATAAAAAAAGCCAAAACAAACAAACTAATGGTAAAATAGTCATAGGGATCCAATAAGCCACTTCATATTCCCTTACTTTGTGCCATATGCTAACTTAAGAGTAAATATTTTTCTTTTTTCTTTTCCAGGGGTTCCACGTTGTTATTGATACTCTCTTCTGGTTCTATATCCATATAGAACTTATTCATATAAGAAGCTGAAGAGGTGACTTTAAAAACCTGATATTAGGTTTTAGTCAAGTGTTATATCAATAAAAACAGAGAAAATTTAGGATCAAATACAAATAGAATGGCACCAGAATTTAATGTTTTAACCTATTCTCTGGAGGAGCAAGAAATATTTTAGTTCAGGAGTACTCAAGACCCTGTACATGAATATGTGAACAGGATGAATCCGTTGTCCTTAATAATGTTTTGTGTAGCCATTTTTAAATCAAACCTTGCCAATTGCAACAGGTAGAAAATAGCAATCTTCATTTGTTAGTGTGTTTCATTTAAAGAGTTTGCTTATGATTTGAAAACCAAACTCTTTTCAATGGGATCCTTAAAGTTAGGGATGTGAGGCAAATGCACAGAGCAATGCAGGGAAAGTGCATTTCTCAAATGGCAATTAGTTTTTCACTGTTACTGATTCACTAGGCATCTTCTGTCCAGTGCGGCAGCACAAGTGGGGGCGGCCTATCAGATAAAGAGCTCCAAATGAGAATGATAGATGTGCTTTAAAGCTAACCATCTGTACTTACTTTCAAAGGTGCTGAACTAGTGATTTTTTTTTCCCCCCACTTCCTTCTTTTTTTCATTTCTCATGATACACATTTGCAAAAGTACAGAATCTCTAGTGAATGGCAAAGTGGGATGTGGACAAAGGTTTTCCTTACTCGGAAGGGATGAGCATGGTGTAGAGTGAAAAGTTCATTGTATGATGGATGAGCCAGTGAGTATGAAGGTCACTCTGTCAATGGTACACAAGAGAGGATTATGGGTGACAACAGCTCTAAAGTACTGGCAACTAAATTGTGTACAAAATGTAATAACAGAGACTTGTAAGAAACGTCCCCAATTTTGTTATTGCAAAAGGATCACCAGGACAAAAAAGCTGAAAGGTTTTTTGGATATCTCGGGGAACATTTGAAAAGTAGGGAGAGATTGTTGCTTTGAAGACTAAGATCATCTGTTCCTTTTCAAATTAAATTATCACTAAGAGACAAAGAAGTCCCAGCTCAAACCAACAAATGCACCAGAACCCCACCACTCCATTCCAAAAAAATAACCCAACCAAACAACAAAATAAAATAAAGTTATATTAATTTTAACTAACCCCCACCAAAAAAGAAAAATAAAAAAAAAAGTTTTACAAGATAATGTTGTGTGCTGAATGAAAAGAAAGGATTCCTATAAAATTTTAAATTGTGAAAAAATACTCTTATTCTGTTTAACAGATTATCTTTTAAAGTCAGTAATTTAATGTTCTAATAAAAAATGACCGTAGGCACAGCTCCTGAAGTGACCCTCAAATGCCCCACTATTTGCATACTTTACTTTCTGCCAGCTTAAAAATAATATAAAATAACCTGAGGTTGTTATAAAATGTTAATATCATTAATAATATAAACCCTAGTATTTAATTATGACTTTCTCCCATTTTTTACTTGTTTTTCTTTCAAATAAACACTGGTTTGGGATGTCTGAATGTTATATTGGCTAAGATTGGAATAGGGAAAGTGTAACATTTAATACCGTAAAATTTCATTATAATTCAATCATGTTCTAGAAATGCTTCCTTTGAAGTCCCTTATTTTGAAAAACAATGTATCTTAAACACTTGAGCAATTAATATATCAAATTTCTGTACAAATGTTTTCCTAAACAAAAGAACACCATTTTAAATAAAAAAAAATTATCCTCAAGATATACACCATCTTTTCTCCCGCTAAGCAGAAGCATATACAGAAAGGTTTCCAGGCACCCACCAATGTGAGAATATGCCAGAAGCAATAGTTCCCATCCATATCAAAGCAGTGTACTGGATAGTGTTTTTACACTGACTTAAAGCTGTGATAACAGGCCTTTTCAGATATGCCATTTCTTAAATAAGGCACCCTTCATTTAACCATGTGTTCAGTATTGCCAAATCTATAAAGCTAAATTGCTTTTTTATAAGGTAGAACCTTACCTGTTGGATAAAGTATGTGCAGCGAGGCTTATAAATGCTCATAAAAGGAAAGTATGGACAGTAAAAGTATCCATTACCTTTTGGAAAAAGGACGATTATTTCAAAGAAAATGCCAGCAGTGGGAGACATATAATAATAATTTAGGAGGAAAAATAAAACTGACTTTTTCCCAGTACCACTGTTAATAATACAACTACTTCTTTTATATTAATTAAAAAGTGTTTCTTGCTTGCTATATATTTTTAGTTAGCAGCCAAGTATTTTGCACTTTATAGCAAAGACTGGACTTCAACCAAATTGGGAGCAAGTGTGCTGTGGAAAGCTATTGGGGAAAACTTTATAACATACTGTCTATTAATGAAGGACAAATTCATTTAATAGATCTCCCAGTAAATCAACATCTGTTGGTAAATTGGCTAGTGGAATTGCTGTGGGTGAAATTCACTTTTGTGTACTGAAATGGCACAGTTTGAGTTGGGTTAGACTTTCTACCTACCAGTAAGTTACAAATAAATGGTTCAAGTGCTTTTTTTCTAAGATGCAGTGCTAGGCTTTCCTATGCTGGTACAAGCACATAAGAAGATCTGAGGAAAAGAAAAAGCCAAATTTCCACATTCCAAAACTCACCTTTGTATCAGCATTTGGAACTACTTCATAATAGATAAATCAGCTTGCTTTAGTCTGAGGGAGACACTTGTGTCATTTACTTTTTATCCAAATGAACTCGGTAGCACTTATTCTACATCAGCCCCTGAAAGGCTTTATGACATCAGCCTCCTCAGATACTGACCTTTGTCAAATATACCTGACTATGAAAGTGGGATTGTCTGTCCTACTGATGGAGAGTCTCCAGTAACTGCACTTCAGTAAGAACAGAAGATAGTATTGCATGACTATTTGACTATTTTGTGGTGCTTAACATCTGAAGCACACTCAGTTGTCCATCTGGGTTGGGGAGTGATGAGAAGATATTCAGGGGTCCAAACAAGAATTAAGAGCTCTCATTTCTAAGATAATCTCCAAAATTCCAGATTGGATCAGACACTCTGTCCCTTTTTGGGATTTGTTAGGATACAAAGAACTGTTGTGATGAACTAATCTGGTTTATGCAAAACAAAGACATTATAACTGGTCAAAAGTTCATTTCACTATGAATGAGAACATATCAATTTTCTGGACAAAAAGTTCAGTCTCAATTTTCCTGTCATAGAGAAATTCCCATGATCCTTTAAGATCTGTTAATTTTTCTTTATGAATAGTTAATCAAATTGTGTTTGCATGGACAGGTTTGTAACTGGGGGGGCACAGGGAGGAAACACAAATGGCTTCTGTGAGAAGATTCTCACATATCTGACAGCATAACTCAAGCCAATATTGCAAGATTGGCCATGAAAACATCTTGTATCTCCTCTCCTTTTTTTCCCAAAGGCTATCAAACTGGTGCCATGTCGTGTTCTTAAGCTGCTCTCTAAGAATGACTTATTTCCCTACTCTATTGCCACGCTTACAAGGTGATGTCCTATCTGAAATATCAGGAAAAACTCCTTCCTTCCTTCCTTCCTTCCTTCCTTCCTTCCTTCCTTCCTTCCTTCCTTCCTTCCTTCCTTCCTTCCTTCCTTCCTTCCTTCCTTCCTTCCTTCCTTCCTTCCTTCCTTCCTTCCTTCCTTCCTTCCTTCCTTCCTTCCTTCCTTCCTTCCTTCCTTCCTTCCTTCCTTCCTTCCTTCCTTCCTTCCTTCCTTCCTTCCTTCCTTCCTTCCTTCCTTCCTTCCTTCCTTCCTTCCTTCCTTCCTTCCTTCCTTCCTTCCTTCCTTCCTTCCTTCCTTCCTTCCTTCCTTCCTTCCTTCCTTCCTTCCTTCCTTCCTTCCTTCCTTCCTTCCTTCCTTCCTTCCTTCCTTCCTTCCTTCCTTCCTTCCTTCCTTCCTTCCTTCCTTCCTTCCTTCCTTCCTTCCTTCCTTCCTTCCTTCCTTCCTTCCTTCCTTCCTTCCTTCCTTCCTTCCTTCCTTCCTTCCTTCCTTCCTTCCTTCCTTCCTTCCTTCCTTCCTTCCTTCCTTCCTTCCTTCCTTCCTTCCTTCCTTCCTTCCTTCCTTCCTTCCTTCCTTCCTTCCTTCCTTCCTTCCTTCCTTCCTTCCTTCCTTCCTTCCTTCCTTCCTTCCTTCCTTCCTTCCTTCCTTCCTTCCTTCCTTCCTTCCTTCCTTCCTCCCTCCCTCCCTCCCTCCCTCCCTCCCTCCCTCCCTCCCTCCCTCCCTCCCTCCCTCCCTCCCTCCCTCCCTCCCTCCCTCCCTCCCTCCCTCCCTCCCTCCCTCCCTCCCTCCCTCCCTCCCTCCCTCCCTCCCTCCCTCCCTCCCTCCCTCCCTCCCTCCCTCCCTCCCTCTGCCACTTCCTTCCTTCCTTTCTTCCGCCACTTCCTTCCTTCCGCCACTTCCTTCTTCCCACACCCATTTTCCCTTCCTTCCCTCATTGCAACTCCTGCCTATGGTGATATCCAAATTTGGTGTAGATTTATATTTATTAAAGATATCTTTTTTTTTCCTCTAGACTGAGAAACTGTAGGGAAAGTAATCAACCTACAGAGAATACTATCAGAACACTTTCTTAAGGTGATGAGACTAAACTACTTAGGAAATGCACTACTGGATTGCTTTGGACTGTTGCAGGAAAATATAACAGAAATTAAAGCATTCTCCTTAGTGAGCTCTGCCTTGTATAGGAAGTGTAAGCTGAATTAGGCTTAATGAACCATACCACGACTCTTCTTGGTTAACTTAGACAATGTTTTATGACTGGAATAGGCATATCCTAGCATATTTATGAGTAGCACTATGCAAAGACATAAGTTTGGCTTCAGAGATTTCAGTGTACCTCTAGTCACATTTTAAAATTGAGATTATGTATAAATAAAAAGCAAAGTTTAATTACAGTTTGCTGGAACTTCACAAACAGAGTGGGCATGTGATTCTTTATTTCAAGCAAATTTTTCCAGTGAAGGGTTTTATAAGTTCACCAGTCACATAACTAAATATAGAGTTTGCATCACAAATTTGAGTAGATTACACCAATTTTAAGAAAATATTTCAAATTTAAAAAAAAAGCACATTTAAATGCAATATTACTTAAATTGAAGCATAAACTGAAAACAAAAGAAAATCTGACATTTTAAATGGGATTTAATGTACAAGTATTTTTGTTTTAGAACTGAAAATCATTCGTTATTTTGTACCAAATAAAAACTCTCTTTGGGACATTCAGCAATGCTAATGATAATTGAGTACTCAATTAGAAAGGCCTTCAATACAGGTTGCTGTAGTACAAATGTCAGGGGAGATTATAACTTAACTATGATGGAAATCCCCAGTCTGTTAAAGCTAGGAAGTTAGAGGGAATAAACCAGAACTAAATATCTTCATCGTATGTGATGCTTAAAGTTCCTGTTTTCACACGCAGAGTGCTCATTTTATCTCATCTCCCCTTTCACAAAAATCATTATGTTCTTTCTC
Source organism: Poecile atricapillus (assembly GCF_030490865.1). Taxonomy (NCBI): domain Eukaryota; kingdom Metazoa; phylum Chordata; class Aves; order Passeriformes; family Paridae; genus Poecile; species Poecile atricapillus. The sequence goes on along the minus strand of NC_081250.1, from coordinate 91,372,384 downwards.
TCGGTGAAACAAATGATTTTGCAATTTTCTTTGTGTTAGTAGGTGTCCCTGCATTGTCTGCCTTGAGGGACTCAGATATTAAAGCTCCACATTCCCTGAAGCAGCAGGGATGCCCTGCCTGGAGGAAGGGCTGGGCTGGGGCGGGCTGTGTAACCCCTCTTCCCTTGCAGCCCCTGTTGATGCTCTGTGAGGCAGCGCTGGGGGAACAGTGGCACCAGGACGGAGACCCAGGAAACGGCAGTGAGCCACAAGCTGCCTTCGGCGGGTAGTTCCCCCTGTTACCTCAACCAGAACTTTAAATTTCCTATTGAGGAGTCTTTTCAGGGTGTATTGACAGGAGTGGCAGACAGGGTAATGAAAGACAAATTCCATAACGCAAAAGGCAGAGGCGCTGACAATGAGATCAGAGAGCTGACCCCTGACCTAAGTCAGCATTTTCTTTTCTCTCTTTCTCCTTCCCTCTTTCTTTCTCAGTTTACTGTTTCAGGTTTGCTTATTATATGGAACAGTCTCAATTGTGACCCTGAGCCCATTATTGCTTTGGCTTTTCCCCTTCCCTCAAATGATTGTTTGGAAAATGGCCCCAACAATGTGGAAAAGATGCTGATAAGTATAGAAAAGAGAGGTTAATGAGAAAAGCTTGGAGATGCTTGCAGTTTTTATTGAAAAGAAGAAAAGGAAGAGTAGTGTTTTCAGTGCTGGTGATAACTAGAAGATTAGTGCAAACCTTCTCTGTGCATTTATGTATGTTTGTGTGTGGTGCGTGTGTGTGATGAAGTCTTTCTATCAGCCACTTTCACCGAGAGGATAAGACAAGCAGTGTAATTTCTTTTCCTGTAATGATTTAAGACTTCAAGCCATAACACCGAGATGTGAAAGATGTATGTGTTGTCATTTTTCAAGCACCCTCTTTTTTAGCCTTTTTCTACAGAAACACATTCAGTAGTTAAAATAATTAATGTTATTAATTTAGCTCAGAAAAAGGGGAAAATATACCATTTTACCCTAGGGGTGGCAAGACTGGCATTCTACTGAATACTGAGCATCTCACTTCTGAAGTACATGGCTTCTTTTAGGATCTACTGTCTCACCACCAGTGGTGTTCAGATATTTACACATTTTAAACATCCATAAGGCTCTCCAGTTTATTGTCTGAACAATGGTTAGTTGAAATAGGCTAGTTATATAAATCATAAAGATGCTTTTCAAAACTTTTCTTCTGTTTGTTATCTCCAAAAGCATTCCTTATTTTTGGGGTCCTGTTCAGACCCTGTGTGAGATGTCTCTTATACTGCATTAGTCTCACTGATATTCAGCTAGTTCCATCTTCTCTCTATAATTTTAAACTTCAAATTTCATGAGTGCACTGAGGACCATATCACCAAAGACATTAAAAAAATCAAAATAATTGTTTGTGCTTGTGGAACAGAAGGCTTGTCTTAGAAATAAATAAAAAAACCCAACAAAACAAAAAAACAACTAAAATTGTACTATTATATGAGTATTAATTCTTCAAGAATATAGTGTTTTAACATCCACAAACTACAAGGTACTTGAAGCTGAACAGGAAGGGAAAGGGATGTAGAGCAAAAAATTCCGATGCTAAGAATCTTCAAGTTGTTTCTTTCACAAGGTCATCACGTTGTGAGAGTTTGGATGCCAAGTCAAGGTTGTGCTGATGAGAAATAAACCTTTGTTTGACAAATAGAACTGGGAAAACATTGCCGACTGTCTTTATTAAAAATTTCCTCCTCCATTTCTGGTCTGAGCCTTGAAGAATGCAATTTTAAGACATGCTGCATTAGCTGCACTACTGTCCATAGCAATAATTTAATTTTAGACAAGCAAGAGGAGTATCCCAAAATTTTAGGTACTATGAACCTGTAAATGAAAATATTGACTCCTCTCATGAAAAGGTATAAGGAAAATAGAAATTAAAATTTCTGAAATCTATTGACATGTTTTTTAAGAATATAGGTAACAGTGTTTTAACTAAACCACTCCAAACCTGGTAATAGTTAATAAAATACTTATGGGAAGAACTTGTTCTTTGTAAAACTTTATTACACTGCATTATTACAGGCTAAATAGAAGGGGCTTGTAGAGTCATCTAAATCTGACCTTTCTCTGTCTCTTCCTCTAGCTCATTGTGCTATTAGCAATAAGTGGGATATGGAAAATATTCTTTGTTAAAGCAAGGTTCTCTGACCAATAGACATTTTTCTTTCTCTTACAGGACATTTATCAGGTTCAAGCATGTTTTGCCTCTTTTGCAAAGGACCACAAATCAAATCAAATATCACAAAGTACCTGGGGATTACCTATGCCTCATGCTCAACCTTATTATAGGTACTATCTCGTACACCAACATATCCCATGTGAAAGTAGCCCTATTAGTATTCTCCACTTAATGCTTTAAAGCAGGCCATTGGATAAGGGAATAAAGATAGAACCTTTAAATTATTAATAATAAAAAAAGTCTCCTATATCACATCAATTCATGGGAAAAAAAAAGCAATTTGCTACGGTGGAATAGGCATTAATTGAAAGGTTGACCTTCATTCAGCACAGCTTAGACAAGATCAGCAAAGTGGAGGCACTGGCGGACTGCAGATCTCCAGAGGGTTTCCAGCTTCTTGTTGTGATGCTTTGGATGAGGCTTTGCATTCTGCCTCACTTCAGGGACTTGTTAAACTGCTGAAATTTGTGAAGTGAGGAAAAGAGCACTATTTGTACACAGGCTTCTGGCATGTTTCAAAATATGGGGCCAACAGGGTCATACCTTTCAGCATCGACCTATGAGCTTGTCTGCCTCACATTCCCAAAGCGTTGTTTAGAATGGGGAGCCATGTGTGGGTAGTAGGAGTCTTCTACTTAAGACATTATGGCACTTGATTTGGATTTTCTATCCATTAAATTGGTCTCATCAAATTGAGCAGATAAGCGTATTGGCCAGTGTTTATTGCTGGCAATCAGCAGTGGACTGTGAAAACCAGACAAAATTGTACTTTCCTAAACATGTTTTTTCCTGGGAGACTAGATGCTCCAAATCATGCTTCTGAAAGTGAAATGTTTTTTTCCAAAGAATAAAATCAATATGTTCATGATTTCATCATTATTTAAGTAAGCTGAATATATTAGTAAAATGAAAGTTCTGTTGAAAGTCTTCAGAAATGACCAAACACATACTCCAAATCTGGAGCATATTTCTGTGTGTCATCTCTAAAGTCAAAAAGTATTTCAATCTGTGTTTCAAATGAATCAGTGGCTTCCCCTCAATGAGGTCTTCTAACATCGGAGTCAGATTTTCAGAATAATTTTTAGATTCTTCACCTTGGGAGAAAAGAGATTCTCCAGCTAATGTCAGCCAAGGAAACAGCAGAACTCCAGCTGATTGGTGGAACCTCTCCTGCTGTTCCATATTACAAGAAGACTAAATATAGGGTTCGTTAATAGTATTTTTCTGTTTGAAGCAGATTTGGCTTTCAAAATTGGAGCAAAGAAGAATGACAATATATTCAGTGTGACAGACAGTGTTCAAATAGCCCAGTTTCAGTCACTTGCCTCATTTTCCCCAGGTCATACATCTATGGGGACAAAAACCCCAAACCAAACTAACAACAGTATCGACAGACAAAAAACCCCATCCAAACAAGGAAACAAACAACCCCCCCCCCTCAAAAAAAAAACAAACAAACCACTACTCCTCTCTGCAACATGATTACAAACCCACATGGATCAAAGTTTAATGTAACTATGTTTGGAAATGAAAAAAAAGCTACATTGTGCATTGTTTGGGTATAGATTTTACTATCACTGAACAGAATTCTGGAAATCAAGATGATAGCATTTGCTAAATGTCAGACAATCCTAATTGCACACAAAGTAGAGATAAGGGATTCATAAAAATATTCTTTACACTGCTGCCAAGATCACAGAATTAGGTGATCTGTTCATTTATTTGATGTGCTGTCATAGCTAGATTGTGGTATGACATCATAATACAAGTGGGAAAAGAAATAAATTAGTTTTCAAAGTTGAAAGAAAACTAACGAATTAAAACTGTGGGAAATTGGACAGTTCAGGCTCCTGTGCTATTTCTGGAAGTACAACAGTGAGTAGTAGATACTTTTTGAAACACTTTGTTTCCATTGTTCTGACTTCCTAGAAAATAAGTGTTTTTTAAAGTCAAAAAACCCCCTATGGTTTACTTCTCTCATTTGTTGGGAAAGTTGAATTGAATGAAAAGGGTAGATGAAGCACTGTATGGCCTAAATATCACTGAATTCAGCAAAAGTTAGAGGATCTTTAGAAATGCAAATTATGAAATGATTTAATTATATTTTCAGTGTTGTTTTGTAGCACAAAATTAGGATGAAACACAGATGAGCTCAGACATGCAACAATATAGTAGAGCAGAACAATATAAATCACACTGGAGCTGCTGTTATCAACCTCAAAATGCAGAAGGCAAATGGGGTCCTGTGATAGTCCACAGTGGGAGCTGCAGTCAAATATGGGTGTGTGTGTGTGTGTGTGTACTCTTCAAGTTGAGTAGGAAGTGTAATTCCTGATAATTCTTAAAAAAACAACCATATTCCTGCTTAGTCTTTGGGGTATTTAGCAGTAAAAAGTAAGGCAGAAACCTACTTCTCCTTTTGCCAACTCTATTATTTTCCTGTTGCAAGGTATTTTTCATCTAATGCTCTGCAGGGGAGACAGATTGTAATCCCTGAATTCCTCCAGAAGTGGTTCTACAAAAAGGAGAAACAGAGTCATTAATCCTTCTACGATATATATTGCAAAAAGGCACAAAAATTGTCTGTATAGCACTGATTTGGTAAAGGATAAAGTAGGATCAGCTGAGGCTTGTTCCTTATGCTTTCTCCCGTCTTGCAGCACACAGCAAAAATATCATCACTGGAGGTGATTGGATCCGTAGGACAGGTCTTCCCCAGCACTGTAATATTCATTTGGAAAATCAACGAAAATCTAACCAGAAACTGAAAAAGTTTTATAGATTTCCTAAGTACTCAAAATATGTACCACTACAAAATCTGGACTAGCACTGCACCTGCATTTTTTGTTTATTTGCCCACACCCTCATCCAATGTCAAGCAAGATCTTATGTCTCATGAGGAAATTTTTTTTATAACTGCATTTTTTAACTAAAAAAAGCATTGAATTCATAGTGCACATTGAAAATTTTTCATTTTTTTAAATTTTGTCTTGTTATCTCAAAATGCTCATAACTTTCTGAAAGGTACCAGCAGTCTTCCAGGTTTCTTTTCAATATAAAAAGTGGGAAAACTTGCTTTTTGAGTAAAATTGATTGAAAAATTCTTGGGGTCTCAATTTATCCACTGAGAAACTGGTAAACCAATTTCTTCTCTCTCCTTTCTAGGTAAATTTTTCTACACATTCCTATCACAAACACTTTGTGGATAAGGAGAATAATTTCCCTAATTTTGCAGTGGTGTTTAATCAGTGGATCATGGTTATTAAGCTACCTGTGACAGGAGCAACTGAAACCAGACTTAAGTGTCTGTCTATCATCTGAACAGTGCAACAACATTTTCTCCACTCTGAGTACTTTGCTGTCTTCTGACTTCAGACACCTATCAGAATAGTTGGAGTTTTTCCTAAAAAACATGCCTGCAAAAAGCATGGTGCACAAAACTGTTTTGCAGAGCCAATCAGCAGGCCTTGTTAACAGCTCTGTGCAATAATGTTTTATGTTTTATGTTGCCTTTATGGTAATCTATATCCTATTACAGTGACAAACTCTAATGCAAATTAAATTTTTGTCTTTACAATAAGCATTTAGGATTAATAAAAAGTAATAAGATAAGTAGTCTTAGATTAAAAAAAGGGGAAAATAATAATTTCTTCTTCATAAAATTATTTCTTTCATTCTTTTTTTTTTTAGTGTCTGCAAACCATAAATGAAAGTGCATGTATTCCCTTTGGGGAATTGCAAAGATATTCTTCATTGTACTCTATGGAAATATAGCTTAAAAGAGTCTGATAATATGAATAAAGCTTGCACAGATGTGAACATAATCATGGGTAATTTACCAAGACTATTCATGTGCAACTCCTTCACATAAATAAAACTTGCACAGTGAGTTCTAAAGTCTTGGAGCATTCTAAATGAAATAAATTAACAATTTCTTTTCAACATAGCAGGACAAGAAAGAGCAGATAACACCTGGGAAATCAACAAAATCCTCCTGTTGATTCCTATTTGGCCTTCTGTTGCCCTGTGGGCTACTTTGTCAGCTCTGCGCCTGGTCATGTATCACTGCTCTGGTACTGCTGGACGGGGAGAGATGCAGGACCCCAGCAAGCTGTGCAGATCACTGTACAGACCTTCCAGCTCATTGCTGCTTCTGGGAAATTATTGAATGGAATCATAGAATCACAGAATGGTTTGGGTTAGAAAGGACCTTAAAGATCACCTAGTTCTGTTCATTATGACCAACAGAAACAGGAATGAAGAGCCCACTGCTACGAATCCTCCTGAGTCACCTTCTGACTCAGTGTAGGAGTTAACATTCAGGTGGGGCCAGGTAGCATTTATTTCATCTAACAGTATTCCTCTTAGCTTCATTCTGCAACATCCCAGCTACCTAAATCTCTGCCTCCAACTGTGTACAGTCCTACCCTACAGTCTTTTCAGTAAAACTCCATAAAACTGCCTACATATATCCAAGCTGCCAGTTTTAGGAGGGTACTCTCTGTGTGGTCTTCTGGAAAGAGGTGGTTTCCTTTAGAGAACATGCATTTTAAAGCCCATAAGCTCCCACAGCTCCCAGCAACCCACGTGGTTCTATCCTCACTCCTGTGGCTATACAGCTCATCTATACTTGCAAATAAAAAGCCCAGCACCTTTTCCCTGATCCAGAGTGTGGGCAGCACACTGTCCCTTTATGCAAACAAGTTCTCGTTCCAAAGAAGTCAGCCTCATATATCGTGCTTGCAGTTCTTGGTCTGCTGCAGAAGTCAGCTCTGAACATGTCTGGGAGGATGTCATTTGCACTGACAGTGTGACTGTGACAAGATTCTCTCAGGCTGACTGCAGTAAAACCTGCATGGACAGTTGCTCATCCAAGCTTAGCCCCAAAACATTTTACATCAATGAGACCATTTCCCCCATGGGTACCCAAGACTACACTTCCCAGGGGCTGTATGCTGTGTGCAAACATCATATGAGAAGAGGTGGCTATTATTAGAGCTTGATAAATTAGAAGGGGTAGACATATGCCATTTAAGTTGAAGCCAAATTGTGAAGCCCTTATTTCATGTTGGTAAGTCATAACATGGTTGGTTGTGATATTCAGCCTATTGGTAATTGCCAAGCATTGTGAGTACTGCCCAGTGTTTAAAAACATACACTTAAAAAAAAAAAAGAAAAAAAAAAGAGACAAATATTACAACTTTTAGGGATCTTTCCCTAATGAACCATTGTTAGGCTTTTTGAGCTTTAGCATAAGAAGGAAGATCCTAAATTGCTGGTTTTGATCAACATCTCTTTTTGGTCCTAATTTTCCTTCATTACTCTGTCACTGTCTTTTGAGGTTTCAAGAAGCAAGATCTGCACTTAAGCTGTGGTTCTTCCCAGTCCCACAATATGCTTTATAAATCTTTGAGTCTCTCATACTGTGTTCCCTATTGTACAGAATAAAGTGGAAATTAACTTCTGCAGAGGCCATTACCAAGATTTATTGATCTGAAAGGATAACATTTTCTTAGTCAAAACTGAAGCTAAACATGAAGGGAAAAGACTAAACATATTTAGTCCTGTGAGCTTTTTATAGCTGAGGTGCCAGGACCTTATTTCCGTTTTGGAATAATCTATTCTCTTTCTTTTTTATTTTTCTGAGCTCACAGAAAATGTCCGTATTTGTTTCCATGTTGTAGTTCAAAGCCTTTCTTTTTAAATTTTAGTAAGGACACTTCTCTGCAGGCTTTCCCTGAGGTCTGAAGTGGGTTTGTTGTTCCTGAAATCTCTGCAGCAGTTCTTTTTAATATCATGCCAGCTTGGAATTAAATTGCTTTTCACCTCTGGCATCTGTGACATGAAAAATATACATTTCTGTGTTCTGAAAATAAGAGACACTTAGTATTTTGACATTTAATGAGTCTAGACGTACCAGTTAGGCAGACTCAAATCTTTACAGTAGTGGCTTTTCAGCTTGTCTTTTTAAAACTATTTTTAATGCTTCCAAGTGGTGTAACTAAATATGCTTTAGAAATGTGATTTTTGTATTTTTGTAGCTTTTTTTTCAGACACGTTAACAGTTGTTTGAAATTCCTTAAAGAGTTCTATATATATGGCATTCCATTCATGAAACATTTGATAGCAATTAAAACTTAATATGTGATTTGTCCTTGAAATATCTCATCTAAACCTAAGTTCCATTGTATGGAACTAAGTGGAGATGTATGCAACACTGTAAGAGCAAAAAGAAGTATAATATAAATTATTTTGTGAATAGTGGTAGTTAACCCCCTTTTTTCTTTTTGATAGATTGTCAAACTACCATTTGAAACTTCTTAGAGAAACCGCATTGATCATAACTCTTGTTTGCTTATATTTATAGCCAGCTAGAACTTGAATGCCTGAGATGTCCAAAAGCTTCTTTCCCTCTTCCATAATTTATTAAGTGCTGTTTTTCTATCTGCTCCTCTGATTTGACTGTCTGTCTTGGCCCATTTAATCACAGTAAGAACTGTAGGAAGGAAAAGCCTCTTTGAGGGTCTCTTTGAGCCTCAAACAGCTCTCTTTTGGAAATACCTTTAAATCCCCGTATGGACATGTTCTTCTCAACCAGTGACAAAGGAGGAAAAAAGAGAAGAGGCTAGCAGTTAATGATGAATGTAAACATTATTTTTCTTTGATCATGGAAGAACTGGAGTTATTTTCAGGCATTAAAACAACCAAAGGCATTAGACCTCCTCCTTGGAAGAAATGAGCTGCTGCCAACTGCTTTTTCTAATATCTCAAAACTTCTTTGGACCTTTCTGTGATGAGAGGACTATGCACTGTCACCTTTGAGAAGCACTTCTGTAGGACCAGGAACAGAAATCTCCAGTGTGGAGTAAACTCAGTGCAGATGGAAGCCTCAGAACAATGTGTTTCTCTTAGCAAGATTGTGTTTAATATGTACTTCTAGCCCACAGATACAATAAGAATTATATTTACTAAGAATACATCAGTTCTTTGAATTGAAAAATTAAACAAAATACAACAAAAAGAAGCCCCCAACATGTACAGGTGGAGATCATGTAAAGGAGGTAATGCCTTTGTGAGACAGTACTTTGATATTTGGAATTCTGGGGTAAAACTGTGAAAGTGCATCTTCATATGCAATACTTGAATCACTTGGAATGCACATGGAAGAATAATAGCCTCATTTGTGATTGCCTGTGCTGTTTGCAAAGTCATGGAATCAGGAAAGTCAAAGGAAATTCAGACTCTAAAAGGAGCAGTTTTCCACTTTGATTAGGCCATCAAGTGATGTTCAAGAACGACTGTCACCATTTTCACAAATCTTGTAGAAGACACTTGCTCCTACACAGCACAAGCCAGAAAATCATCATGTTATCTTGTATGCAGCAATAATATTTCTATGTTCGAGGAGCTAACAATGAGAAATGCATATTCCACATTTCCAGCCTGTGGTTTACATAATATGAAGTTGTTAACATAACCTCATACACTTCTGCAATATCACTTTTATACAATGATGATCACCTTATTTTGCAATGTCTAATTTTATTTTCCAATGTCTAACATTCAATTTTGAAAATATTTCTATATTTGAATAAGGAAAGGTCATGCTTTATAACTTCTAGAGCTTTATGGTAGAAATCAATAGTGAAGAACAAGGTAATATTTTTTTATTGTTTTATGTATTGATTTAAGCCTTACAAATTACACTCCACCAGATTTTAACCCCTTCCTCTCCTCCCTCTCTTGTCGAAGGCAAAGAAACACTCAATTTCAAAATAATTGCAGAATTATTTATTTACACAAGCTATTTATTTAATTTGATCTTTTTTTTCAGTCCATTGTTTAAAAATGAGCTGGAACAAGCTGATGACTTTGATATCAGTAAGGGACAGATTTTGAAGACAAGATTATTTAATTTCATTAATTCACCATTAGACTAAGTTTTTCAAAACTACTCTTTCTCAAGAATTTAAATGTCACATATTATATAATTTCCATCTACTTTTTTTTTTTTTTAGTTCTATATGGTACTTATAGCTGCAGTTTATTGAAATAAATTTTTTGTTATATTGAATTTTTTTAAAAATGCTTGCAGAGATTTAATTTAGATACTAAAAGAGTTTATCTTTTAGTAAACACAAAAGAGTGTTTAGTACTACAAAAGAGTTTAGAACTGAGCACATATTTATGGTACAGATGGAAAAGGTTTTACTGCCAATGTCCTATGCTGATTATTTATTTAAATTTTTAAACCCAAATTTCTCTGGGTGATATTATATTTTTATACTTATTACATAATATGTGAATATGCATACATATTTGTAAGTATATATTTATTTTATAATACATAGTTATATTTTTATTTTAATATTTGCATTTTTCACTATACATTTTCTTTTGGAGAAGTAGAGTTTTTCAGACAACAGGTGAATACATTTATCAATCTCATATTTTAATTTTGCATTTCCTTTATTATACATGCAGATTCTGAATTTCTCACTGTCCCTTGTAGCTCTTTTTTTTTTTTTTTTTTTTCTGCTGAAAGGTTAAGATTAATTTTGCAGAAGCTAAAGTAATACTGAGAAAACGATCTGTAGATGATTAAACAGCAGTAAAGTGCAGCACAGTGATGTCTTCAGAGGTCATGTCATGAAACAATGCAGGAAGCTCAAAAGAGGAGCAGCAGAACTTTCTGGGAAGCCTCAATTGTGCTCTGAAAACACCCTCCATTCTGTGTAAGCTTCCAGAGATATGTTGCTTCCTGACATTTTAGTTTTTTGGGGTTTTTTTAAACAAGCTTTTTATCCTTGTCAAAATTCTCAGAAAAATGCTGCACGTTATCTATTCAATATAGAGAGAAACCACAATTAGCACTGAAAAAGGAGTATGAGGAGCATAGGTTAAACAATGAAAAAGAATTTCAGCTCCTTGACCCTTGCTGAGAAAGAAAATGTACAGCGTATTAATAATGTATACATATGTCTCTATGTATATGAAGAGTATGTACAAATGAAGGAAAACTGAGGGTATGACAGAAAGTGGAGTGGATCTCAAAAAAATGTAAAAGATTTATTTCACTCTTGTAAGAAAGGACATAGAGACAGAACCAATGTATAATTTTTTCTGTTAAAAATTTATTTTCTTTTAAAACCCTGTTGATTAAAAAGTATAGAACCGAGATATTTATACTAAAAATAATAGGTTTTGACTCAGTACCTGTCATGTACTTCCATAAGAGAAGGTGGCATTTCCATGAATAAATACTACAACAGAATTTAGAAAATATAGAGGGAAAAAAATCTCTTTACAGCTACAACCCAAAGTATATGGAGAAAAAGGAGGGTGAAAATATATTTTCTTATGACAAAACGTGTTTTATATAAAAGTTGACAGGTTGAGAAATTAATAGAGGCAGTTGAAACCAAGAGAAACAAATCAGGGCTAATGATAGACTTGTTGAAATTATGTCTGGTTACTTTGAGCACCTCTAAAATTAGCATATGGAGCCTTTTCAATTTAGGCCAGCTCTACTGAAACAACTTGTTTACTCCTGAGGTTCTTACTTAAAAGTGCAGTGAAATGAAGACTACTTGCAAATTTTTGCTTTCTTCTTTTAATTTGCTTGAATAAAGTGTATCATTTCAGCTTAGGCTCATGTTAAAACAGTGTTTGTAAAATGTAATATCCTCACTAAGACATTCTTGAAAATTATCATAAAGAAAATATGTCTGTGAGGAATTTTAAATAAAAAGATACAACGAGGGCTCCTAGGACTTCCTACACAGAGTTTATAATTAATATGAAGGTTTTTTAAAAAAAGAGGATTCCATACACAACTGTAGAAATTTTGACTAGTAAGAACTGATAATTTCAGCTCTATCTGTAATGCATAAGATTATTAGATGCGTAGGAGATAAAATGAATTTATTTTATCATAACCAATTTTTTGTTTAAGTCAAAATTGTTTTGTAATAAGTTTATTTGAGCTCCTTATTTAAAGAATCACATGGCTCTACTACAGATGTCAGAAGAACTTGCTAGAGGGCAAAAAAATCTCTGAAGGGAATATTGTCTTCTGATAGACCCTTGGATTGCAAAACCCGATACTGAAGAATGGGAAAGGAAATGCTGCAGTTCTTATCACTGACATAAATTCAACTGCATACAGAAACACAAAAAATGTGTGTGTGCTTAATGAAATGATATAATCGTTGTCTGTGTGAGTATTGACTATATATATAGAGGTACAAGGTCCTGGAAACAAGTTAATATTTGTGAGCTGTGTCACATGCCAGTACTTGGATAGTTGTAGTATCACTTGCCTGGGCACTGAGCTGCTTATACAAGTGCATGCTGTCAGATTGGGCCTCATTGGGATCAGAAGCAGAGAGGGGCCATATTAACTGTATTGCAGGATGGCTTCTCAACCTTTCCTGCCACTTGAGAGAAAAGATTAAACCAATTGCTTTCTCTGGGTACTGCAACTGTGTGAATGACAGGAATGCAATAAAGATCCATAGTTATAAAAATTGGCTAAGTAGGCTGCTACTACGGCTTATCGCTTGTTTGGAACATTAAAATGAAAGTCATTTAAAACATTGGAAATTCTCTTTGAAATCCACTAACTAAAAACTTCTGAAAGTTTAACCCTGTTTCTTGATTTTATAACAGTCAAGAGCAGTTTCTGGTACGAAAGGTTATGTTAATAGTGTCATAACATTCTGATCCGTGCAGATTTGTAGAGCCCATGGGCTTGATGGATGTGTTTGGAAGCCCTGAAGTGCTTGCAATAACTGAGTACTTCTGTACCATCTTATCTTTCACTTTACTTTGTTTATTTATCTTTCAAAATGTTGTAAATATGCCTATAGATAGATATTAAAAACTGAGCCCCAAGGGTTTAAAACTCAGAAAATGTGAAGAGATTAGTTCCTCATATGGAGTTAACTGCAGCTGCCCACTTGCTTATAAAAACGACCCTTAAATTCCATTCTGGTCCAATCTTACAAAATGATCTCACATCCTTCCCCAGATGACTAGTTAAGCAGAATATGTATATACATGCATATACTGAAGAAAATAGTGAAGTAATGTAGGCAGGATTACATCATGTCTATGGTTAACAGGAGCCAGAGGTCTAGGTTTTCTCTGCAGTTTGTGGCAAGAAGCTGCAGGCCAAAAGGTCAAGAAAAATATTTGGAATTGAATGAGCAGGCGAAAGGTGTAGGAGAAGAAATGGGCATTCTGAAAAGATCTTGAAAGAGTTCTCTAGAAAATGCACACTGCTGTAATACTGATCTCTCACAGTTTAGAGAAAAATCTTGTAACATTGAAATCTGAGGGATTTGAGGCAAGTAGTAGTAGTCAAACAAGCATGAAACAAACAAGAGTGATTCAACTCTCTCTTTTCCACAGTAACTTTATTGTCAACCACAACACAAAGCTCTTCATTTTCATTTCTTTTTCACTGAATAATATGATACTGTAATTTATGATAGTATTGCAAAATTCTGGCACCCGATTCCTTTATAAATATAAGCATCATTCTTTCCTCAGCAATGCATATTAGCCCAAATGCCACCAAGAGAAGGAGAGGCTCAACTGTTTTGGAGCAACTGAAATAAAAATATTGAGCAGTAGCATTAATAGTATTTTTAGTCGAGCCTGATTCCAATAAACCTTTGTAGTGAGACTTCCTGCATTTGAGTGGAACACAAGTCTGCTGTCAGAGTTGTCATGGAGCTCCTCAAAAAAAGGGTTTGGAGGTCAGGACATATGTCTCAGTTATAACATGGTAAGAAACCTGTGCAGCTTATGTCTCAAGTCTAAAAAAATGCTACTGCTGCAATTCATTTGCAATTGAAGTCTTAGAGGATTTTCTCTGTTTAAAATTTCATTTCCAGAACTACAGCTCTTTAATGACTTTTTCTACGAAGAGATGGAATGGTAATTGTAGCAATGCAGAATTGCAAAATTATTCATTTTTATTATTTATTTAAATACCTTTTCACAATTTCACTAGAAGCAAAAGTTTCTCAACCTTGTCTTTTTATGGACTTTTTTTTGTTTTCTTTAGATTTTTCTCATTTCTTAGCTGTTTCTCTCCTTATGCCAAATTTGTATACACAAGGGAGGTTTTATTTAATTTGACCCTTACCAATTGCTTTACTTACTGTCCTTTGCAATAGTCAAGGAATGTACAATTTGATACTAATTTAATAATTTGCTTAGCAAGTTTTCGCCTGTTTATCATTTCTCCATTTAATCGTATGATTCAGATATTACTTTTCAACTTAAACATACCATTCTAATTGCAAATTTAAAGCCAGTATGATGCATGTCGCTTCATACAAAATTTCATGTGATCTTTGATAAATAGTAAAATGATATGTGTCTACAGTTCAAGAACTAAAAATTTAATAAAAAGAAAGGGAAATTAATATTGTTTTTTTCTTGGAATATGTCAACAGGGCACAGGTTTCCTGATATTTTTAAAAATTATGTAGATATTACTGTAGAACTGTTTAATTTATCAAACACAACTATCAATTTCATAATTTTGTTCTTACAATCCATTCACAAATATCAAATAATAATTCTTGTTTTAAAGAAAAATCCTATCCCATAATTTCTCTATTTCTAATTAATAGGTTTGATAAACGATCTGCAGCTGTATTACTTTCATAGTATATATTTGGTATATTTAGTTTGTGACTCCAAATCATCTTTCAGCAGCATTCATTGGACATTTAAAAGGCTTACTTCAAAACAAAGCTTTTTTTGCAGACTTGACCAATGTAGTTTTGCAATTTTGACTGTGTTATTTACTTTATTTCAGTGATCGTCTGGGAATGGATACAAAACTGTGATAACAATTAAATTGTCTTTACTGAATTTGCTC
Organism: Poecile atricapillus; assembly: GCF_030490865.1. Classification (NCBI taxonomy): domain Eukaryota; kingdom Metazoa; phylum Chordata; class Aves; order Passeriformes; family Paridae; genus Poecile; species Poecile atricapillus. Next base: position 91,357,244 of record NC_081250.1, on the reverse strand, counting down.
CTGCCGGCTGCATGTTAGCTGATTTTTAATTCCTAAGTGCTTCCAAAATGGTAGATATCCCTTGAATCCCTTTCCTATGAATGGAATTTAAGGAGTTGTAGGCACTTAATTCTCTTCATCTACTTATTCAATGCCAAGTATTATTTGCAGTTTTCTGATCTTTCAATCTTCATCACTTTCATCATTCACAAATTTTCAGCATCTCATTAATGTGCTTACCACTGCAACACTTATACATCTTTAAGGAGACACAGATGGAGTTAAACAACTTAAATTCCTTAGGGTTTTATTATGTTTATTCTCTTTATTGTGAGCTGTGATTTCTTGTTTTTTATATTTTAGATATCTGAACAAAACTAATACACAAACAAACTTCCCCCCTCCCCCTGCCCAAGCTTCTAGTTTGTCAGTATACGCAGAAGTCAAATTTGGAAGGTAGAGTGATGTCAGACAGAAAGGTAAAAGCAACAATGCAGACAACAAAGAGAGTGAAATGGAAGGCTGTTGTGAATAAAAAGGACATATTTGGAATCAAGTCTCAGCCCCAAGTTACCAGAATTCAGTTAAATGCCCATCTTCTCCTTATTACTGATAATTTTGCAGTTGGGAAGGAAAAACATCCAGCTCTGATTTAAATGATATCATCTTAAGGCAAATAATTTTGAATCATGAATCAATGTGACAATATAATAAACTATCACATATATACATTCAGAACAAATGTATTATTTATGTGCTTTTCAGAGACAGATGCTTTGATGGTTTGGAACAGCTTCTGTGTTGGCACGCTGTCTGTTGTTCCTTCCACCCATGGGACACACACACAAAAAACCCCTGTGTGGTACACCCACCTAAATGGGGGTGCTCTTTTTCCATGGACATTCAGTAGGAAGCAAAGGAAGAAGGTGACCCAGGCAAAAAATCTAGGAGCAGAGCTGATCACATCTCTACCATCCCCTTTTCCGATTCTGTATTTATAAGGATAATTAATTGACCTACCTAATTTTTTCTTTCCCTCTTTCTTTCTCCTCCATGCTATGGATTGCTCTCAAGTACCTTGCTATGTGCAGGAAGAAAAAGTGTTTTATCAGGTAAAGGGAAGGAATGGGGAGGAGTTCAATCTGCCCAGCATATGCTGGGTTTTTTCAGGCTGACAATACTGAAGCATCCTAGAGATTTCTAAAAATTACAGATGACAATTTATTAACTTAGAGAGTGTTTCATCTTACATAGAGGAATTTTGTCTTACCTCATCTTGACAGATAAAGAGGACCTGATCACAAGACTAAAAATTAGTGGTTTCCTGTGTTCAAATGACTGAAACTTGATTTCACTACACTCTGCAAAAAGAATAAAAGATATACCAATGAGATATAAACTTGGTGCTTAAAAGGGCCATTTAACAAAGGAAAAAACAATTTTGAGACAAATCAATTGGGAGACAAAACTCAGTTGGAAAAGACTATCATTATTGCAAACTATTTAATAATTTTTAACTAGATGCCTAAAACACTATCAGCAAAAGTTCAGCTTGGTCAAAACTGAAAACAAGCATCAAGATAGCCTAAAAGATAAATGACAGCAGCCATAAAAATGTGGCAACCCCACAATCAATAAATAAGTTATGAAAAAAAAATAAAGAGCAATGAATATTCATTAAATTAATTTTATCAGTAGAATATTATTTGGAAATAAAAGGGCACAAATACATTTATAAAACTACCCTTTATTTCTGAAGATATTTTTAAACTTGATTTGTAAAATTCAACATAGTGTATGTTGATGAGGCCATTAATGAGTGAAGGTCTCTGAGCTCTCTTTGGTTCACATGTGAACCCACTTCTAAGCTTTTGGCCTAACTGTATCTGCAAGTTACATATTTTCTTAATATACTAGCCAGGTCTTCATAAAAAAAAGAAATTAGGTATCATGGTGGATTATAATAGACTGGTCATTTACAAGACTAAAACAAGCTCATGAAATTCTTTGATCTAAACCCAGTGCATCTGAAATCACATAAACACAGTGTAGGTCAGGTTGGGAGGGGACCACAGCAGATCATCTGGTCCAGCCTCTCTCAAGCAGAGCAAATGGCACAGGATTTTGTCAAAATGGTTTTTGAATATCTCCACTGAGGGAGACTCCACAGCCTCTCTGGACACATCTGTTCGTGTATGTGGTCATCCACACAGTAAAGAAGTTCTTCTTTGTATTCAGGTGAAACTTCTGTGCATCATTTTCTGCCCATTGCCTCTTGTCCTACTGCTGGACAGCACTGAGAAGAGCCTGGTTCCATGCTCTTGACACCCTCCCTTCAGATACTTGTACACATTGATGAGGTTCCCTCTCTGTTGTCTCTTCTAGAGGCTGAACAAGCTCACTTACCTCAATCCATCCTCATAATCGAGGTGCTCCAGTCCCCTCACCGTACTTGTTGCCCTCCAGGACTGGCCACACTCCAGGTGTGACTCCACGGGCTAGAATAGAGAGGCAGGATCACCTTCCTTGGCATGCTGACCATGCTCTTCCTGTTGCAGCCCAGGGTACCACTGGTCCTCTTGGCCTCCTGGGCACACTGCTTACTCATGGGCTACTTGTTGTCCACTCACATCCCAGTGATTATATTTGGAGTGGCTGATAGTCCAGAGGGTTGAGCAGCCCTTCAGAGAGATCTCAACTCGCTGGAAAGATGGGCAGAGAGGAACCATCTTAAATTCAGCAAAGGGTAATGGAGGGTCCTGCACCTGGGGAGGAGTAATCCCAAGCACCAGCGCAGGCTTGGGGCTGACCTGCTGGAAAACAGCTCTGTGTGGAAGGATTTGCAAGTCCAGGTGGACAATGAGCTGTCCATTTCTACAGGTATCTGAAGGCAGGCTGACAAGAGGATGGATCCAGGTTCTTCTCAGTGGTGCAAAGCAACAGGACAAGAAGCAATGGGCAGAAACTGATGCACAAGAAATTCCACCTAAATATGAGAAGAACTTTACTGTGCATGTGCCAAACAATAGGACCCAATAACCCATTGTGGTCCCTTTCAGCCTTATGAATAGTCTGACTCTGTGATTCTGTGACTACTGCAACTCTGAACCTACTGCTTGCATCCACAACAGATGAAGAATGCTGATAAACTGGAAAGCCTTCAGAGGGGGTTGAGTCATTGGCATGAAAATATTTTAAAGGCTGGAAAATATTCTACCTATACTCCAGTAGTCTATTTAACTTATCAGTGAGAAAATTTAGGAGATGGCCTGAGCTGACCCTAGGCTCATCCACATGAAATGTCAAAACACAATAGTAGATGATCTTCATTCCAGTGTGGAAGGAATGAAATCTGTTTCTTGCTAGCAAAAGAAGACAGAACCAGATTTAAGATAAGGTAGGAACTGTTACTACTGCAGTAATTTATCAGTTTTACTACAGATTTGAGAGGACATTTTTCTAAAAGTCTTAAAAATTCATTCAATGTGGTCATTTAGCTGCACTATGTACAGGATAAGACATGGATCACAATATCTGGTTGTTCACTTGAATTGCTCACAAACCTCTAAAAGGGAAATTGCCTACTCTGTGAAGTGTTTCATAAATCTCTAACACACTGAAGAACTTACCACCTTGAAAAGACACTTTTATCTTCCATGCCCTCACCAGAGAAAGGTGCAGATCCTGAAGACATCTGCTGGTTTTACAGGGTACTACTTCTATTTGGCTGGAAAAGAGAATGTGGGGTGATGGGGGAAACAGCCCTTGAAAACTCTGTCTCAGGTTTTGTTTTCTGATGTGGTTCCCCTCAACTGTAGCTGGAGTGCTCCAGATATATTATTGCTTATCTTGAATGAAGAGTGATACCGCAGAAAAATGGAGAGGTGTAATACCTGTTACTCAACATGTTCATGATGATGCTTATTTCTGTCAGAAGTGGATATAGGTCCTCTAGGAAATACAGTCACCCTCTCATCAGAGCTACCTGCCATACTCAGGCAGTTAGGATCTCAGAGCAGGGCAATAAGTCCACCAGAAAGTTACCTGTGAGGAAAGAGCCTGGGGGAGACAAAAAGGTCCACAGTTTATAAACTATCTGAGTGCTGGAAGTTGAAAGGGGAAGCACAACAGGAAGCGTTTATATCCAGAATGACAGTGGCAGCAGGCTGTAAAGGAAAAGCATCCTTTCTCTGAACTGTCTGAAGAGTGGAAGTTTGCAAGCTGGATCTGAAGGAGCTGTGGAAATCAAACATCTAGGTTGAATGAAATCACTACAGCACAGTCTCTGTCTGAACATCTTTTGTGTAAGGGTTCAGAAAAGCGGCATGAGAAGCAAGTCAAATCTAAGCTAAATTACTGACATCAGTGCAAGGAGCTGACAGGGGAAAATGAAAGAGGAATGGAAGTTCAATAGAGGATCCACTCCTGAAAGCATCTTTTGAGTGTTTGTGGTGTTGATCTTTTCTTTTAATGTCCCAAAGATAGTGTTAGAAAAAGTGTTATGAGAAGGGAAGTTTGACTATATAGGAAGGGTTTTCTTTGTCTTTTGTTTTAATGTCAGCTGCAGAACTCTTCCCTCCTTATATATTTTATCAAACTATGTTTTCAGATGCAGATAACCAATGTAGACAATACTTTTATGATAAAAACTCTTCAACATGGGAACACTCACTAATTTTCAATTTAAAATTATTTAAATTTTAAATTTTTAAAAATTATTTTAATTTTATTTAAAATTATTTAAAATTATCATAGAAAGCTATAATTATTTTGAAACTGGGGGAAAAAGTCCCAGTTTAAATATTTAAAACATTTAAAATGTTTTAAATTGTTCCAGTTTCTGACTAATATATTTTCTTGAAAATGTGTAAATAAAAGTCATAAAATCAAGGCACTCCTTTTTATATTTTACATCTATAAAATGTTTCTAAAATATTCGAACATAATACTAGCCTATAAAATAACTATCAAAGCATCTTTCCTTTGCAGCTATCTGATGAAGTGTAATCAAGCACTGTATAGGATACTGGAAAAGCACAATCAATTTACAAAGCCAGAGACAGCTTCACTCTAGATGTAAAGGGACATACAGCAGCACGTGATGTGATTGGGATCATACATGTCAGATGGGGCAGCATCAGTGGAGCCTTAATCAGTCATTCCCTACAATCTGCTCCTGCTCTGAAGAGTTTTAACCCCATTTTGCTCTGTCTTTTTGAATCACAGAAGTCTGCTATAAAATCATATCAGGTCAGAGTGGTAGGTTTTTGCAGCTACTTCTCTATTCCCTGTGCAGAGATTCAGCTTCTGGTGCTGGGCAGTGGGGGAGGCAAGCTTTCAAAGAGCAGCCAGTTTCACCTCTGGGAGAGTCCACATCAAGCAGAGCTTCTCTGCATTGCACCGTTCTGCCTGGCTGTCCTCTCCCAGTCTTCCTGGGTGATGGCCCAGCTTTCCACTGCCTCTAGGTTAGTTAAATATACATTCAGCATGGCAGGGACTGTAGCTGTGGATGAGTTTTCACCCACAGAGAAGCAGAACACCTGGAAGATTTTTGCTAATTTAATGAGATGCAGCATGGTTTTCGAGGACTTCAGCTCCAAGGAAACAATATGTCACTGATTGTCCCACCATCGCAGCGTACCTTTTTCACCCAAAGCAAGTTGCACACTGATTTCAGATTTGTCTTCCGAACAGTAGGACCTCTGTTTTCCTCCCTGAGGCCTAGCAAGAGGAAATGCTAAGCTAACTGGAACCTGGCTATTTGTATTGAATTAGTACAGTCATTAGGACTTTAACTATTTTTATTTGGTGACAGTTTGCTACTGATACCACCTTTGGGACAAGCACCTCTCTCTTTTATGTTGCTTTTCTTATCACTAACAGGAGAAAATGACTGATTGGTTTTGGCCTTTGCTTGAAACTCCTTTTCGTGACTTTCTTGAGTGCATATCCTGTAGCAAATAGATACTGCTAGTATGCACCAGTCTTCATTTACCAGCCTGAACAAGTGCTGACAGATGAGGGAGCTGACAGTCTGCCCTACTGTTGAAGCTGGGAGATATAGTTACATGTGAATTTGCTGGCTTTTTAGACCTGAATAACTGCAATTGTGTGTAAGGGTCACCTCTGGGCTCAGTTATCATTCTGAAGAAAAATGGAACTTTTTAAAAAAAAAAAGCATATATTTTTGGCCTTCTGCTAAGTGATGCCCAAGGAATGCATGGCCTTGAGAAGCCAGGTTTTCACAAAGTGACACAGAAAGAAATAAGACTAATGCTAATATGATAGCAAGCAGAGATGTTAGGCATAATTATTATCCAAATTAAACCACTGGTATTTTTTCCAATAGCAGTGGCCCTCAAAAAGGTTTCTCACTCCTACCCTGTCTGTCTGCCTGCCTGTCTGCCCTGAAGAATTTTGCATCATATTATCCAATTACGTGTGTCACTGTCAACTTTTCCATTGGAGTCTGCTTCTCCATTGTCTTCAGCAGTACTAATCATGCAGGACTCTACGCTGGAAAATATAAGGCAGTCATATTTCAGTTTATAATTCCACAACATTACTAGCTCTTGAGAATTTTGTGATAGTGATTTGCCATAGCAATATCAATAATCAGAGAGATCAAACACAAAACTGCTCTGCATACCATAGGTGTATTTTCAGGTATATAATGTTTTGAAAATATTTGTTTTGGGTTAACATTCTTTTTCTTTTCCCTATATTAGTAATCACTTTATAACTGAAAAGCAACTTTTTAACCAAGCTATCTCCTCACTGACCGTAAGCCTTTTATCATCATGAATTTGAAGAGCAGTAGAAAAAATATACTTGGTATTTGATCCGACTCAGCTTCACAAGGAGTAAACTCTGGTTGCTCATTGAATGATGACCACCTGCATCTCCTAAAGCCTTTTACATTCAACTTTTCTTTCTCTTATGTTGCAAATATAGTTAATTATTAGGTCAGCATATTATTCCTTCTAGTGGAATGAATTCCCATTCTGCTAAGGGTGCTCTGTCTATCAGAAGTGTTTTTTCATAGCACTTTCTGAAACCTTTTTCAAATTCTTTAGAAATGTTGTTTCTGAGTTCATTCTAGTCCGTGCGGAAAATAGTCACATGCATCTAATTATCTAGTCAGGCTTATATCAGCATACACAGAAAAATGGTTTATTTTAGCCTTTTAAAGGTTTATACCCAAGTTCTTTTACTACACATAGTTTATCTATTCAAATCTGCTTTGCCTGCTGCTTTGATATAGTCGCAGAGAATGGTCTTATTAGCACTATGTTAAGGAGACTCAGCAGAAAGAAAACAAGCTGCTGCCCTGATCTCATTCTTGTTTATTATTGACATTCATAGTCAGACAGGAGCATTTTTCTCAAGAATATTATTTCGGGTTTGTTTTAATGATGAATGTAAATATTTTCAATCCTATAAAATTCTAATGTGACTGAAGAACAGATAAAAAGATCACAGGAAGAAAAGTTGAAAGGTCGGGGATTTATAGACAAACTCCTTAAAACTTTTGCTTTTATTTCTTGTTAATACCCATCTAGCACAACATCTAATTAACATTCTGGATAAAACACAGCATTATTTAGGCTCCAGTACACTCATAGACACCTTTCAATTAAGGTGCTTGAGTTCACACAAAACACATTTTCCAATCCTAAGAAAAAGCTTTCAAGAAAACCAGCTGAGTCTTGACAAGTTTATGTTAAATAAAAGGAGAGAGACTTTTCAAAGCTTGTTTGGGCCTTTAAAAAAAAAAGCAACAAAACCCTCCAGAAATATACAGAAACAGTTTTCAGGCCTTTGCCAAAAAGAAGCAAGAACTCTGGAAATCTAAAACTTTTTTAAGTCTTAGGCAGATCTCAAAAATTTCCTATTGTTTTTGGAAATAGTGCTTTTTCAGAGGCTAGATATTTTCACTGGGGTTTCCTCACTCTACATAGCACTGCACTGACTTTGAACCACTTAACATCATTACGGAGGAGCAAAGTAGATCTGGCTTAAGAGTGGAAAAAATCAGTGCCTGTCAGGCCAGCAGAACAAACTGCTGTTTTGGAATCTAATTCTTTGATCCCCAAAGTCTCTATGTACCCTATTTTATTGCTGCCAACTAGTTGACATAGCTTTCTTGTGCTTCTTTACCAGACTGACACTTTGTTATGAATTTATTGTAAAATAGATTTCAATAACACGTAAAATTAAAAATGGAATCCTACTGCAATTTTCTGTTTCTTTCTGTAGGACTCTGAAAGTATTAATCAAGTACTTAATTTTCTGTCTTTGGTAGCTTTTGTCCAAGCTGGACTTTCTCTCCTTGCATTCTGTTTTCTTTCTTTTACTTAGATAAACTCTCTTTCTAAGCACTTCTTAAGGTTTAAAAAAAAATAAAAATGGAAGTAATCTAGAGTTCACTTACAGACCAAGTACCATAAGCTGGTGTTTTTAAGTATCCTGAAAGTTTATTAATGCTTTCCAACTCATTTCCTACTTCCCTGCCAAAAGCAGTCTTTAGTGGACTGTAAAGTTTTTTAAATAATAGGCATCTGATCCAAGTTTCTTATGATTTTTCTTTTCAAGAGATCACATACATTCAGAAATCTGGTAAATTTTTATTGCAATATAAAAATCTGGTATTTGGACTGGGCGCTAAGAGTTGTGAACTTATTAGCCTTTTAACATCTGTTAAAAAATTCATTTCCTCATTCTGAGAGATTCATCTTTGTTTTAATACACACATTCATATGATGTTTAAGTCAGAAGAATAAAAGATTGCTGACCTTCCACTCACAAATAACAGTATCTGATATAAAAATGGTCATGACCTTTTAAAAAAAAAGCACTCTTTTGAAGTACGATGCAGGACTGTAAAAAATTGTCATTTGTATGTATTTTATGAGCTTGACAACAGCATTTGCATCTCTAAATAAAGGATCTCTTTGATCGTGTATGGCTTCCAAAACCGAGGCAGACCATCTATTTGTGATCAAAGATGTCATGGATGCAACTTTATACTCCCTCAAACATAGATCTGTCAGACTCTTAAACTGGTGTCTCAGCACAAGATCCCCCCCAAAACCAAGTTGTGATCTCGCAGAAGACTAGCATCAGGAACAACAAATACAGAGGGAACCTTCTGAACACAAGTCAGTCTTAAGTATCTTATAGAGACTTGGGGTCTTGGGTTTGTCACATTTATGTAGCCACAGAATTTTTTTATGCTCTTGTTTTGTGATAATTTGTAGGACACGTAGGCTGTAAAACAACATTGAACTCAATGTCAATGTGACACTGTTAACATCTATAAACTGGCTTAGTAGAGAAGCTTAGAGCAGGGTTAGACATTTCTACAATCAACAATCTTTTCTGTGCTTTTGATTAAAATTTAATAAAAATGTTCAGTGAGGTGAAAACTTGTGCAGAGCAGGTGAGGAAAGATCAACATTTACTCAGCCCAAATCTAATCCAACCACTTTTCCCTCTTCTCATATTCCCCATTCATTCAGAGGGGCCAGAGTGTCCCATCTATCCCTGAAATTTAACAGACAGCATGACATAGTCTCTTACTCAGGAAAGAGGATTAAAAAAAAATAGTTTCTATTTGTAGGATCTGAGATATCTAAAACTCTATCTGCATTCCCACAGCAGTCATGACTCACCTTTTTAAGCCAGAGGTTTTTCTTTGACTGCAAGGATATAAAATTCCAGTGGGGTCACGGTGAATCCTATCCAGAAACTCACCACTCTAAATATGAGGACAGAATTCAGTGATGATCAGGTCAGAGCCAAAATAAACCAACAAGCTCAACATTGTGAAGTCCCAGTGTGACTGTGCAGTTCAGGCTGTGCAAACTGTTTAGACCAGACAAACTCTGCAACTGTCTCTGGATACTCTTTACTGCTTAGGAAATGGTGCTGGTGAAATTATCACTTTAACATTTTACAAGAATACAAAGAAAAGACAAGAAAAGGGAGAACGTGTTGGACGCTCGAGGCAGATTTCTTCATTATGCTCTCTGAAAGCATTGCATCATTTCCAGAACCAGTACTGTGTCTTGATGGGCTAAAGTCTTTTTGACTGCATAAGCAATGAAGTAAATGCTTTAATTAGCAAAACGTGTAGTACTGATAGGTACTGATTTTATGTTATACTTTCAGATTGTATATATTAATACAGTTTAAACATCTTTGTTGATGCAGACTGCTAAATTTATCTGGTTGGTAAGGTATTATAAAGCTTCCCTTCTTCCTCATGAGACCTTTGAAAGGCCAGGATTTTAGCAATGAAATACTGGCCTTCAAAAGCCTTCCGTCATAAGCATTCAAAGCAGTCCAACACGGAAGGTCAGTCATCAATCACTGTTACGCTGTCCTTCCTGTGTTGTTCAAGTAACTTTGTAGCACAAGACATTTCATATGCATCCAAATTCATTCTGACATGGGCTTTGTAGGTTACATCATGATAGAAATGCATGGCTCTGTTCTACATGTGATGAATAACAGAATCATCAAGGTTGCAAAAGACCCTTAAGACCATCGAGTCCAGCTGTTAACCCAGCATTGCCAAGTCCACCACCAAACCACGTCCCTCAGTGGTACACCCAAGTGTCTTTTAAATACCACTGTGGATGCTGGCTCAGCCACTTCCCTGGGCAGCCTGTGCCAACGCTGAACAACCCCTCTGGGGAAGGAATTTTTCTGAATATCCAATATAAATTGTCTGTAAGTAGAGTGAATTCTAGTAGAGGATGTATTTGTGACCAAGCTCTCTATAGTTCCTTCAGCAATTCTTTTCATTAAATTAGAGTTTTAGATTTCCATGCTTTTTTAAGGAAAAAAGTTTGGGTTTTTATTACTATTATTATTAATAAATATTGTTATTTATTACTGTTTATTACTAGTTTTCTGTCTGGTTAAAAGGAAACAAGAAGCAATACCTGTTTAAAAATTGTGTCTTAAAAAAATATGTTTGTCTTGTTCTATCATAGTGAAAAGAGATATTTGCATTTCTATGTGGACTTTTCAATCCAATAGTTAAAAATAGAGAACAGTTTAGATAAAAAATTAAACAGAAAACATAAAGCAGTGTGTGAAAAAGGGGAGAACTCAAAGATTACCAACCTTTAAACACAAATAAAACATGGTTAATTTTAAAAAGTGAAAATACACATAAATAACTAATCACATTTTACAGTATCAAAAACCTTATAATGAGACCAATTTCTAACACAAAAATCTAGTCACTCTTGAAATTCAGTGTAACATATAAACCTTGAGTATGCTGAATACCTTCTTTATTTCATTTTTTTTTCCTTTTCAGCTCAGTTAAATAATTAATTGTAGTATTAAATTATAACTGTGTGGATTTAAATTTTAATATTCATATTAAAGAAAGGTGAGCTGGATTTAAGCCTGAAGATCTTTTTGGCATTCAGGTGAGTCTTTTTTAAAGGACAATTTTCCCCATAGTAGAACTTGTCTGATAAAGAACAACTGTACTGGTACAAAATACAATGAGCAGCTAAACTCCCATAACTTTTCGTAAGTGAAATAAGGAAGTGCTTTTATCACAATATGCATCATTGTTAAATATTTGGCTGATCATTTTGAACTGCCCCTTGACATTTTTCTTAAGGAATTCCAGTCATACATCCAAAATGGTCTGTTGGTCCTATCATCAGTTCCTACTAAATCTTTCATGTTTTCTAATACTTATGGAAACTGTTGAAATGGGAAGAGTAAATCATTCATACAAGGTTCTGCTGTATTTACTCATACTAGGTGAAATGAATGGAATACAAAATTATTTTAAAAAATCAACCCAGAAGAACTAGTTAATTTTGGTTTTAAATTCAAGCACATGGTTTGCTAAAAAAAAACAAAAAGGAAAGTTTTAGTGATTCCATTTTTTTCCTGCTGTTTAAAGCAAAAAAAATAATCTGAAATTATTCTTTTTGTAGTTTAAAAAGAAATATTATCTTTCAGAACTAAGCTTTGTAGTTCATTATAAATTTTGATCTAAAAATAACTGAATGATTAAAAACATTATCTTACATAGTAAAGACAAAAGTCCTTTATCAAAGAACTTCATCCAGTTAGATTGCACATATATATTAAATTAATATACAAATGTTTGTATAAGAAAATCAAACTTAGGTACACATAAATGCACTCTTTTAGAACTACATTTTCTATTACCTTATCCATGTAAAAATACTTCAAGGGATCACATGAAATGTTAATTCACTTTTTCACTTTACTGTATAACCAAAATGTGATGAAAGCTGACTCCTTTTTCTCATTCATTTTTCTCTACCAATCTGCTTCAGATAGAATAGTGAACTGTTTTGACTGTACTCCATCTTCATTTATTTTCTATTCTTTCCAAAATTTTTCAAGTGGAGTGTGGTACATTAAAAAAAAAATAAAAATTCCCACAGTATTTGACTGTAAAAAAGGTAGTTTCCTCTTATTGAATAAATTCAGGAGCAACCTAGCCCTGGAATTCTGGAAATTGTAGTAGAATTGGCATTTTCAGTACAGAATTTTATTATTAGAATTACCTCTAGCTGAATTTTTCATCTTCTTTCTTTTTAATTTCTTCCTTTTTCTTAAAAAAAAAAATTGATACTGTCTGAATCCTCATTGTGATCTTATGTGCATGGTATGCTCTGATACCTGAGACACCTATTCTGAGGGCATAAAACAATCCTGGGAAATAGATTCTTCTTTCTCTTTTACTACTAGGTTGGGGTTTTGCTGCTTTTTTGAGAAATCAAATTATTTTCTCCCTATCAAGGGATGACACAATAAAAATTTATTTGTATTATTACAGAGTTCTGAGGTGCTGGTACTAAAGCAGGAATATATTGTCCTAGGATCTGCATAAACACTGAATTTAAAAAAACCCAGGAAGCAAGAGGAAAACAATTTTTTTTATTTTTTCACTAGCTTATGGAACAGTTAAGTTACTGGTTTCAAGCTGTGCTTTTGTAAGTAAAGTGCAAAAGTAAAATGGAATGTTCTGTGGTAATAGAATGAGGAGTGACTTTAAAAACATACACCCCTATAAGCAAATGAATGGCTTTTATACAGATTGGGTTCATTCCTGAAAGTACATTTTCCTCATCTTTTTAGACCAAACAATGGCATAAAATCCCTATGGCAGATATATATAATGAAGTACAGAAAATGAATGATAAATAATATATTGTGTCTTGTATGTTCTCTTTTGGAAAGGATTTGCATTAAACAACATTCTTGACTTGTCATTCAAAATTAAAACTAAATCTGCCTTCCCAATATAATATTTACAAAGAGAATGCTTCTTGCCTTTTCTTCCACTGTGCACAGTAGAGTTTTGTACACATATCTTTCTGGAATAAGGCAGGTAAAGTCATCCAGCTAGATCTATCATCTGTTGATTTTGTTGTTGTTATTTTCTATTGAAAATCTTCCATAATTTGTGTCATTCTTCATCAAGAAGTGATTGTTGGTACACTTTTATGTGCTGCACATGATCTGAAGAAATTAACAAAAAATAATAAATAAATATAGTTTGTATCTTATTATCTGGCAGCTCTGGAGAGCCTAAACCATCACTTAGCCATTGTTGACATTGAAAATTGAAATCAAAGCATTTGAAAAGTTAGGAAAAGATAAAAATCCTTTAATTTAAAGTTCATGCATGGATTATCTTATTTATAGATATATGAATAGCATTAATATTAGTCTTGCACATTTTAGAAGTGTTCATAGGAAGATTAAAACTAAATTATTTGTATTTTTCTGCACTGAATAATATGTAGTAAAAGAGATCACTAATCTGTCAGAGCTTCAGGCTTAATTATACAATTAATACCTAGCTCAAGCCATCCAGCAGTGTCTCCAATTTATCTATGGTGAAGCGCATCTTCAAGAATGTCTAAATTCTCAAGACAAATTGTTTTACTTTCACTGTCATCCAACAAAAAAAAAATTGACACAGCAGATGTAATCTGATTCTAAGCACAAGAGTAGCCTTGTACTCAGCAACCTCAAACTCAAGAGAAACTACCTCTTCAGAGGAACATAATGTTTTAATCTGTCTTTTCTACAGTTATCAAGAGTCACAGTGAATCTAGTGCTGTGGTGCCACTTGCTCAATTTCATATTCATGCTATCCACTGATGGAGTTATTTCTTTCCCAGTCTTACTTAAGAGTGTTTCAGAAACAAATGAAAATTTTCCAAATGGTGTTTGAATCAGATAACAAAGACTGTGATGCAGGGAAAAAAAAAAATAAAAATAAAAGACTGCTTTATTTCTACCCTTAGATATCACCACTGTTTTGATTAAGATCTGACCACTTAGATGATCATAAACTTGAGCTGAGTAGCAGGCAAGTAACTGATCTGATACAGTCTTAATTGAGCTACTGGGGTACTGTAGGATGAAGCACAGCATTCCAGGTTCTGAATTGCTTTTTTGTTTTTTGCTTTAATGGTTTAAAGTGTAGGACTAATTTTGAAGATTTTTTTTTTTTTCCCCCACTCAGAAGCCTTATAACAGCAGTTTTATGATGTGAATCACAAAAGAGAAAGAACAACAAAGGTTACAGGTAATTATTTCTTTTTCAGCTGGCGGTGTATTTGGGATGGTTTTACTGATTTCACTTTGCAGAGGTAAGACTGAAAACCAGTGTATAACTTAGTAACTGTTCTAAAATACTTTACACTTCTGCTCATTCCCTATGTTTTTAGGTGGTTGTCAATCACAATTTTGTGGACACTATCATAAAATGCTTTTACAGGTATTTATATACATATGCAAAGTAGAAAGTTCAACTTAAATAAGTATCTCAGAAAGCAAAGACAATAGCATCTTTTATCCAGCTTCATTTACATAAATGCATGTTCTCTGTTCTCTGAATTTCTTAGGTGCACCTAAACAGAGCCTAGCTTGGGATAACATTGGAAAATTCACCTGGATTCATATGGCCTAATTCTGCTAATCTCAGTCAAACTAAGCATACCCACAAAGGAAAGTCTGCAATGAGTACTGAAAAGCACAGCTCAACACAGTAAAGACAGTAAAATCACACCCTGATGTATGCTTACATTTCAATGTCTACTAAGCATGTGTCTGTATTCAAGCTGTTTACATGGATTGTTTTTGTGACTGGTGGCTCAAATGAAAGTCTTCTAGGGCACAGTCCTTCTGCAGCAGTCATCTAAAATAAGCCAAATGAGTCATGGCCTCCAAGTGCCTCTTTACTGATTACAGAGTCTAGATAAGCAGCTGAGATGTGAAAGTCTATACAGTAGTTGTCTGCAGTTAACAGATACATCTCACTCACAGTGATTTTACACTCACAAAGGTGCTTCTACGCCACTCTTGGGGACTGACTGATTAATTTAGTTCAATTTCAAAGTTGCATCAGTTCCACTGAGTTTTAAAACAGAGCAGCTAAAATTGTGTGGTGCCTAGTTGTCAATATGTCACATAAATTTCATTAAACTTCAGCCTAACTTAATGGGGAATCAGATTAAAATGAATTAGTGAGTCTGATTCATACTGAATTAATTAATTAGTTCCTTAAAATCCAGTTTTCTGTGTGTCTAGTTTTATTTGGTAATAGGAAAAATTTCCAGCTATTTTAATATAAATTTGAATAATTTTGAAAGAAATAGCAAGAAAAGAAAAAGCAACTGCTGAGAAGAAATGGCATCAGGATCATGTGCAAAAAAAGACTTAAAGAGGTGTTTGGGACAAAAAAAATAGAGGAGAAAATTCACTGGTCTTTCTTTAACAAAACAAAGACACTCCTTGGGGGGAGGGGTTATTTGCTTTTTGTTTTGTTTTGTTTTGTTTTGTTTTGTTTTGTTTTGTTTTGTTTTGTTTTGTTTTTAACAAGGGGAAAATGGCTCAGTTCACCTACATTTAGGCATCTGAAACTTTAATAATGTAGATGTCTGTGCCTGTGTCTAATGAAATGTTTGAAAGTCTAAGTTGAAACGCTACAGAAAGGGCCTTCAAGTTTGGCCTTGGTAGTTTTCATGATAGTGATTCACTTAAAGATTGAGGTTGAAAGCCTGTACTTGCTAATTTCAACTGGGGTTTGGACCCTTTTTAAAGGAACCTTAGTGTCATGCTAAGCCTCTGATTTGTGATACTACATTGTGTCAGATTGACTCACTCTGCACTTTTGGATTATGTCAATGAGGATGTCAGGTAATGTAAACAGATCTATTTCCTTTGAAAATCAGTGGAGTCAGTTGAATTTACAGCAGCTGGTAACCCAGCCAGGGATACTCACAATGGCATCCCAAGTTCAGCTATTTAAATGAAAGTCAAGGATGTAACTTCCTTGTTGCTCCTTGTAACTTCCTTTTGCTTCTGCTGATCTTTTGCACACTGATTATTTCAACACTATCAAAAACTTGATACCTATCCAAATTGGATCTCTGATTCACATCTTGAGATTTGCTTGCTAGCATGGGGATGCATTAATTAAAATGTACTCCGTTTACATCCGGATGCACTCAACCACACTGAAATAACTCATGGGAGGCAAATTCTTTTTGTAAATGAAGAGATGCTGGCTGCACAGCAACTGTGGTAGCTTCATCCCATCACTCATATTGTTAATGACTCTGAAGTGCCTGTTTATGCAGAAAGCATAAAAGGAATTCATTGCACCTTCCTATGTGTTTCTGAATGGCCCAATAACCTTGAGTGTCTTAATACTTTTTTTTTCTATTTTTAATTCTATACATGAGAGTGCATGTTGCTGTCACCTAAAACAAAATAAAAAAATTCAACTTTAGTGATTACAAGATTGCCACCTTATAACTATTCCTACTGTATCATGCAGAAAACATGTACTTTTTCTGTACTTCAAGTGCCTGCTTTGTAGACCTGGAAATGCTATACACTTAAAAACCAAGCACAACTTGAAATGGCAATAATCTAACTTATAAAATCTCTCTTTAAGGGAGCAGGAAATAAGAAAGGTGATGGCAATTGTAACAGAAATTTTAAAGCCCCACACAATATAACTTGAACCCTATTTTTGGAAAGCTCTCAAGAATGCCCAACAGTTTTTGCTCATATTTCCTTCTGAGGCTATTGTTTATAGCTTGCTTTCTGCTCCCCTCCTTTGCCCATGTATTATTACCTCATACATATCACTTTCTATAATTCTGCACAAAGAAGGTTAGAAAGCACTGTATTGCAGATAATACGATCTGAAAATGTACATTTTTTAGTGCTTCAAAACAATTAACATGAAATTTCTCAGAAGGTGGTATTAAACTGAAAAGATATATTTTTTGTTTTCTTAATTTTTTTTTCAAGGGAATGTTGTAGATGTTTATTTCTTACCACACTGCTAAGGAGGAAGAAAAATATGAGATTGGTTTTTAGAGTCATATTTTTTTAATGAATCCCTTTATTCTTATGCACAATGATTTGAACTTGTTGAGCAATAGCAACCTGATTTTAAAAAAATAATATTATCAATATATCTAAACTGCAGCTTAGCATAAAAGTATGCAAGTTCCCACACAACAGGGTAAATAGGGAATATGACAATGTTATGTTACTTTTCAGAGTTAGGACTAATATCTGTGAATAGGCTTGTGCACAAATCAATAGACATATGAAAGTGTATTGGATTGAACTTAACTGTAGTACTTTCAACTTTATGATTTTATCATTCAAAACCCATGTCTATTACCTTGTCTTCATACACATGTATGTGCATTTCATTCACATTTCTTTCTCTTGTCATCTGTGCCTTCTAAACAGTTCTAATGGAATATATACATTATGTATGAGCTGAAAGAAGGCACCCTGGCAGAAGTAGTGTTCAGACAGTAAACTTCATAATTTCATTTTCTAACACCCCATTGGAAGTTTTTTTTTTACCAGCAGTAATTAAGATGTGATGATTAATACAAAAAGTAACAATTTTAAATTCACCCTGTTACTTCTCTATCACTATTTTTTCTGATTTTTCAGTAAGAGATCCTCTCTTTTTTATTTTCTTCTTTTTTATTTCTTCCATAACTTTAAATATCATTTAGTGCTCAAAGTATATGGAAAAAAAAAATAGGAATTATGTTACTGAATTTTATTCTCTAGTTGCAAGCATTTAAGTGAGGGAGAAAACCGTGAACAATGTCATACCTAATTCCTTTAATATTGCATACTCATATCATTTTATATAGACAGCCATACTTGACTATCCATTTACTTGTGTGGGGTTAGCACTTGACTTCACTTTATAATGGAAAAGACTCATTCAGGAAAAAAGTGAAATTTTCTTGACCAGTTAAGAGATATTGCAACTAGATTTCTGTGAATCTTGAACAGCAGTGCTTTGTTCATAGGAAAAAAAATACTTGAATAATAAAATATATCACAGTTTATAATCTAAGGTGATGCTTAGGCCAAATTGCATCAGAAATGTTTGTCATCATTCTAGAGCAGCAAGGTTGTTCATAGGTGTAGTGGCATCCAAGGGGACAGAAAAATCACAGATATTCTTCAGATAATTTGAATTATATTCAAATATAATTTTGAATTATATATATATAATATATATTTTGTTATATTTTGCTATGACTCAAAGAGCTAATTATCCCTCTTGTGCCGGAACTTACTATAAGAATAAAAAATAAAGGAGGGTAGCAAAATAAGAAGAAATATAAATCATGAGCAAATTCTTACCTTAGATTAAAGTTTTCCTGTAGCAGTTAACCAGTGGTTTATTTAAATAAAATATCTTCAGCGTTCCCTGACAAATAAAACCTGAAATTATAGATATAGATCTATGTAGAGGTATGCAGACATTTTAAGTTCACTATTAGGAAATTGGTAGCAATCTCATGCTGAAATTAAGACATGCTTTTAATTATGGCACAAAATTAGGTAATGTTTTGTATCCAGTTTACTCTTCTTTTATGGACCCAAATATATATCTCCCAGAATTTTTGGTCAAATAATAACATGAGATGTTTCTCCTGGTATCTTGCTATTTCCTCCTTCATGGAAGAAAAAATGACAGGGGTATTAAAAAAATACATATACAAAGGCCAAGGATGATGATGATGATGATGATGATGATAAGGATGATAAGGATGATAAGGATGATGATGACAATGATGATGATGATGATGGTGATGATGATGATAATAGTACTGCACACAAAACCACACAAATCATAATGAATCATAAATCTCATTGTGTTAGGCTGTGAAACAAGAATAATTCTGTCCTGTAGATTTGTTCTGATTGTAATCAACATTTTTGTATACATTACATATTAACAATATTAATACATTTCTGGATACACCACTATTCATTAACAGTAAGAAAATAAAAGTTTTTAAATTTTAAGAAGAATATTGCTGAGCTACTGGGGTGTGTTGATCATGCTCTTGAAAATGTTTCAAATGTTTTTAACCAGTGACTAGACTGTAGAATGCCTGCAGAATATCAAACTGATAATATGCCGATTTCTGGGATATATGCCACAGAAAAAGCTATGACAAACCAAGAATTTGCATCTTTAGTCACCCGAGTTTTTGTACGGGAAGCATATGTTGGATATGTGAGAAGATCTAGCTCTTCAACACCATTTTTATTGGTCTCCATAGATTAATCCCATTAATGAGAAACATGTGTTTAGTTGAACTTTGGGACTATTGAATCACCTGTCTATCGGTGCTGAAGACATTACTGTTGATTTTTAGTTTTCATTTTGGAGGAAAAAGAAAGTTTATTGGTTGTATCTGACAGAATAGTCATGTTACGGAACACTGGCTGTCCATTTCTCTTTGAGAGACAGAATAACCATGTACAGCAGGAATCTTAGTTTAAATGCATACTATGTGAGAAAGACTAAACATAGATGGGCTCTTCAACTCCCACTTGTGAGGTTATCTAACTGCCAACAGCACATATTAAATGTCATGTGCGTGTGGTGTGACTGCGATATGAAGAGTGTTAATCCTGATTTCAAATAACCCTCTGATAAAAGTCTGCTGATTGCTCCTACTTCCACCATACCCACTACATTTTACCTGCAGATTTCTTGCTTGTGTTTTCTAGAAATTATGTGTGATAGATCATATTTTCCCATTAGATTTTCTCTAAATTATTTGATTGATTAATACAATAATAAGGGTTCCAGTCAGCTGGAATTACTTTTTCAAGAAGGAATGTTCATTTCACCCCTGGTCCTTGAAACTTCTTCCACTTAGTACTTCAACAAGAAATAAGTACTTTTGCGATCTCTTTAGCACTTTGTCATATTAAAAAATCCTTTTAGTGGCCAGAAAATATAAGCCTTTGGCTGCTGCTAAAGGAGTTTTTACTCATGCCTTTAATATGAAACAGTTCAGGCCCTGAAATCTGAGTTATCAGCTCATCTGCCTATTTTCTACCTAAAGATAGTTTTAATCTTTCTTTGTTCTACCCATGCTACCAGTGTTTCTAATTCAGAAGTTCTGCTTGACAAAGTCTTGCTCCTGCTGGCCATGCTATTTCTGATAGAGGCCAGGATGCCATTGGCCCTCTTGGCCACCTGGGTAAATGCTGGCTCACGTTCAGCTGCTATCAACCAGCATGCCAGGTCCTTTTCTGATGAGCCTTTCTCCAGCCACTCTTCCCCCAGCCTGTAAAGATGCACAGGGTTCTAGTGACCAAAGAGCAGGACTTTGCATTTGATATTATTGAACTTTATACAACTGGCCTTGGTTCTCTGATCCAGCCTGTCCAGATTCTTCTGTAGTGTCTTCCAACCCTCCAGCTGATCAACTCTCCTGCCCACTCGATGTCATCTGCAAAGTTACTGAAGATACACTCAGTATTTCCCTGGAAAAGACCATGGTGAAGCATGTTTCCCCCCTGCTTCCTATGGCAGCAGCCACACCAGAGCAGGTGATTGCACTACAGTCTGTGGAGGATCACAGACACACCAGAGTGGTCAATTAGCCCTGGTGAAAACTGCAACTCATCGAGGGCTTATGCAGGAGAAGTCTTCTAGAAGGAACCATAGCCCATGAAAGGGACCCCAAGCAGGGGTTTGATATAGCCCTTTGATTAAAGGGCTATATTCCATGGAAAGAATCCACAGTGGAGCAGTTCTTAAGAACTGCAGCTTGCGGGAAGGGCCCACAGTGGAGAAGACTGTGAAGCACTATACCCCATGGGAGAGACCCCATGAAGTTCAGAGAAACAGTGAGAGAAGGAGCAGTAAAGACCGACCACAGCCCTCATTCTGCACTTCTTGGGACAGGAAAGGAAGGAGGCTGAAGAATTAGGAAGGTGTGTCTGAGCAGAAACAGATGGTTTTAGTTTTGTGCCTATTTCTCACTATTCTACTCCATTATTAATTGACAATAAGTGAAGTTGTTCTTCCCCAAGATGAGTCTGTTTTCCTGTGATGATAATTCATGAGTGATCTCCCTGTCCTTAACATGTGAGTTTTTTATCATACTTCCTCCTCCTGTCCTGCTAAGGGTTTGAGACAGATGCTTGATGGGCACCTGCCAACCAGCCAAGGTCAACCTACCACAAGACCATATAATAAATTAGAACTACAGAAATGTCATGACAGCATAGCTTTCATCACCATCTAAAAGGCAAATATTGATCAATTAATAGGAAGAAGAAAGGGATTCAGTGAAAAAATATGAAGATGACTTAAGAAGGGAAGTTTGAACAAGAAAGAAAGCCTGTAAAGAAAAGAGAATAAGAAGGAAACACCTAGAAAAGATATGAGAAATTCTGCACGCTGACAAAACATACATATTTTAACAAAATATTAATGAAAAACCTTGTTTCCACCAAGCAGTAATAATTTGACTTAAAAATTGATTAGAGCATACTCCAACTCTTTTTCATAGCAAAAACCTTTTCATCTTAAAAGAGGGGTATTCTGACAATTTTCCTGGAATCCAGAGTACAACTCTACCACAAAGCCAAAGAATACCACAAAGCCTTCTCCCTTTCTGTGCTCAGTTCCTGAAAGCTGTCTGACAGGAGTATCAATACCTTACACACCACACAGAACAGCGTAATGTGTAAGTAAGGATGGGTATTCTCTTCTTCAAAGTCACAGGATGGAAACCCTTGGAACACAAGGCATTACTTTGAGCCAGACTGCTACACAGAGAAGCTGCTGCTGACCCTGTCAGTGGCCAGCAGTTAGGCAAGATAAACATTTCAGCTCGTCACTTTCATTTCAAATCCTGCAGAGTTGGTATGGACTATCTACATGATTTAAGGGTCCAAAGTAAAAAAAAAACAAAAATAGTTATTATACTGTCAATCCTATGAATCAACATCAATTTAAACCACAAAAAAAATTATTAATTTTCTTGCTAATCTTCTGGTCACCAAAACCCAACTTATCTATTTTGATTTATTTAAATTATTTTAATTATCCAAATTATTTTAATATTTATTTCAATTATTTATTTCAGTTATTTGAACTGTTTTAATTGTCCAAATATAAACTTAATTTTCTCCGATTTATATCAGTTTTGACTACCTAGACTAATGATTTACTATGAGTTGAAGTCCAATAATGTCCAAACTGAAAGAAATCTGACTACTGAAAATATGTCTTGCCCCTGACTCTGTCTTGGATGGGTTTTGCTTCTTCTTTTCTTTGCAGATGCAATTAATGTGGGAATTTACAATATATAATGTGAAAACATCAGAAGTGGAGAAGTAGATCTTTTTCCAGCTTGGCTGTATGAGATGATAAAGAGGGTAGTCTCAATGAGTGATAACCTGAATCCCTCTTCTGAATCTGCAGTTGCTACTGTGCATTCATTTTCAGCTGGTACAAAATCATTTTGTTGGAAAAATAATTTTCTTCCTCACTTATCCACTATAAATTCTGTGAATAATTTTGTCTCACTGAAGCTGCTTTTATAGCATTGTAATGCCACTAATTTTGATGGATTTTCTGAAAAGGTTGAACTGAGAGGCAAGGCATGTGCTGTGTCACATTAAAAGCTTCTAGGTGGGGAAAGTCAACGGTGGATGTCTGTTGTGTCATTTAGTTTCATGGTGACTTACACTGCATTCAACATACCAGCTCCAAAACGGCCTCGTTTACAATTTACAACAAAGTGAATTTAGTCTGAGATTCTTTATAAATAGAAAATGTATTTGTTTGACCCTTGCTTGGATGAAATAGGAGGCAAAATATAATCTATACAATAACCACTTAGAATCAAGATCTAGAAAGTAAGTAAAGGGAAATATTCCTGGAATGTATTAGAGCATTTATGTGACATTCAGATATTTTTGTTTATGTGTAAGGAAGCTGTTCATACAAATAAAAGAAAATATATAGTTTTTAACCCATTTGGTCTGAAAAATGTTTCCGTGGACAACTTTCATACAAACCTGGAGCCAAGTTGTTAAAAGTACAGAAACCAGAAAATATTGCAGATGTTGAAGATTGCTCATTTAGAGTAAACTATGCCAATATCCTAAAACCTTTAATTTTTCTTACTTTTTTTTTCTTGACTCAGAAAAAACCTAGAAAAACTTGTGTGTGGCTGCTGCTGCTGCTACTAATCTTTGCTTGCCTTGATTTCAAACATGTCTGTTATTCTAAAATACCACCTTATGAAAATGGTTTTGTAGGACAAGCAAGATGCCTCATTTGGCATGTCTACCTATTAAACTACCCCAGTTTAACTAAATTGCTATAAATTTCGAGTCAGATTTTTCAGGTTTGGGTGCAGAAAACCTGTACTTTCCATTGAGTTGAAATGTAGCAAACTGCAGCATTCAAGGTTGTGTTCTTTGGTATAACAAGAGACAGAGGTTACCTGTACATTTAAAGCGGGGATGACAGAGAGTTCAGGGGCCTCTAAGCAAACCCTGCCCAGTATTTCTGAGTTGCATGCATATGATGTTCTTCTTTTCTGTGGCTGGTGCCCCGTGTCAGGAATTCCTCTGTCAGACTCAGCAGCTTGCACCCGAAGGGAGCTGGGTTGCAAGGCAGGCAGTTTGACAGACAGGGAGCCAGAAACAAGGAAGTGTGCTATTTATATTGCTGTCTGGCTTATCTGTTTATATGCTAAAATGTATGAACAGTTCAGCCTTGAGCTGGAATCTCAGCTGAGCATTGCTCTGGTAGTCCGGTCTAATCAAACAACACAATATTTTAGTAATATATAGTTTTTCCTAGGACTTCCTCATTTATAGGGAAACACATCTTTGATAACTAGTGAAAGCTGATGATGGTATCCAGTAAAAATGTTTCTTTGGGCCTAACAACGCTGCAGTTATTGCCTTCTTCAGAGGCATGATCAGCAGTGCCAGACAGGCACTGTCCTGAGGTGAGAATTTATGGTAGACCAGCTGTGACTCTGAGCTCGCAGCCTGTCCTGCTGTAAAGGCGTGCGTGTAAAGGCAGTGCTCTTTGCTTTGTAGCTTTGGGTGCTGAATGACTTGCCCAAGGTTATGATTTTTCCCTGCAGCCCTAGGATTTGTGAAGGGAAAATACCTTGCTACATGTGGGAGAAAGCAGGAGAGAGAGCGAGAGCAAGTTAGTGAACGAACACAACCCTTACAGGTGATCCATTACCCTGCAGCCATTACAATTTGTCATATATGCTTCACCTAGCATCAGCTGCAAGATGAAATGTTTTCAGCTCAGTTTATCAGTCTACCTGGATGTGTCAGGTCAACTTCCTTTTAACCCACTGTTCTGGTTCATGGGCTTTTAGAAAATATGGCACAGCTGATCACAGCTAGCAGTTGTCTTTCTTTTTTTTTTTTTTTTCTCCTTTTTTTTTTTTTCCTCACAGTGTGAACGAGGGATTTCTGTACACAGATACCACAAAGAATTAGACTTCCAGATTGCTCCAGTACAGTTCAAAAATCCTAGACTATGCCTTCACTTCTGTTCCGAATGATAATTTAGAAAACACATTATATTAGAAAAAGAACTTCCTTTGTAAATATGTTTTCACACACATGTACATATGCACGTAGACATGCAAACACACCTACCTTCACATCTGCATTCTAAGAATCTAATCACATGGAAATAAACCCACTTTAAATTATTTTGGTTGGTTACTAGTATATAAAAACATACATTTTTTTTAGTCACAATGCTATGGCAAAATGATATTCTGAAGATTTTTCAGTTTTATTTATCTTTTCGTGTGTCTACACAGGGAGTAGATGTTGTACATGTGTCTACATGCTATACTCTATAGAAACACTGAAATTAGAAAATTCTATTTGTAAAATTTTTAACCTTGTTCAATACATAAAGCAGACAGAATCTGAAGAGCTTAATTTCTGTTATTACTGTCAGACAGAACTGGCTGAATTTCTATGCACATGGCATAATGTTAGAATGGAAATTATTGGAATGATAGTTAAATGGTCAGGCAGTTCACACAAATTACATTGCCCTTCCATACAGAATGACCTAAGACACTGCTGTCAGTGTCCATTGCTCAGTCCCATTTTATTCCCAGAACCTATCAATACTGACTATGTAGAGATTGAAGGATATTTGTCTATATATTTTCATACTGACCACTATCCAGTGTGCAACCAAAGTGGCACATTGCTAACAAGTGCAATTATCATGTAGCCTTGAAATCTTGCCATTCTTCTGCTCACTTGACCCTCTAAGTGGTCTTTTAAAGTTATAAATGTATAAAAACATTTATAACTTTAATAAAATCACATGGCTGGCTTTTTATTTCTAATTTATCTTCTGCTTTAAAGTGAAGGGGGTAGTACTGGGGTCCCCTGAACACATTGTTATTATTGTTGCTATTGTCTAGATGAGTGCATGGGCAATATCAAATAATAAACACTATCTTATATTATTCATGATCCTTCATAGTTACTCAACTATTTCTGGTGGTAGTAGTACTAGTACTAGTACCAGTAGTAATATTTTATTTCCCTTCAGGTTGCTCAACATATATACTCAATTTTTTGAATGCTGCAGGCATATAAATGATAGTTTTTTCAGTTTTTGGTGTTACAGCCTGTCTCCAAATTTGCTATCCATGAAAACACAGTAAACAGAGTTTCGTCATGGAAAAGAAACACATGGAACACAGAAGACTGGAATTTCACTTCACTGCTCCTTTTTTCCCAGGCAGGCTGCTTGATAAAAATGACTGTTGACTTGAATACAATGCAGTTTAATAAAACACATCATTTTAATAAAAAACAAATAAAAATAAATATAGAGTATTATTTTTACCTTAATTTTTTAGTTGTAATTTTTGCGAAGTTACTTTCAAACTTTGTTTTCTGTGCCGCAATATAACAATTTGTCACCTGTTTTGCCTCAACCTCAAATGCTTAGATGGATATTTTTTAAACTTTCAGGCTGGGATATCTGATTTTCCTGTACACATTATCTTAGCAATGCCATGGTGACATGGCTTTTGATGGGACAAAGAATTCTGTAATTATAGAAACCTAGCATATTTTGTCAACAAAAGGCTGATCTGCTCACCACAGGCACCACAAAGATCTACTTGCCTGTAATTTCCAGCATTTTTAGAGTCATGTTAGAAGTTGGGCCTCTTCCAAACAGGCAACCCAGTATCCCTCTACAAGCAGTATGGGGAGAAGCTGGATGTGAACCATACCCACTTGAATAGTGGGATGTGAGGGAAAGAAGCTATCCCTAGGCACACGTCAAAAGATGATCTAGTAGAAAGAACATCTAAATGACCTAAGGAGCTTAAGCACTGTACAAAAACCCTTGATGTGAGTTGTCATGCCTGAAGGACTAAACTTATTGATAGGAGAGGGGAAATCTAACCTGGTAAGACTGATTGTTATTCACCAAATTGCTCTGCCTCTGTTTAGAACAGCTAAGGCTAGGCTGGGAATCATAAATAAAGGAAGAAATTTATTTAAACTGTAGCATGACCTTTTAACAATGTATTCATTCAAGCAGAGTATTAATTGAAATTATGTAACTTGAAAATAATGAAAATTATGAAATTATGTGAAAATATTATTTTATTAGATATTGCCAACACTGGAGAAAACAAACCAAATCTGACTGAATCTGAACAGTAGAAGAGCATTTATCTGTAACATTAAGCCTACCTCATCTTTATAAACATAAGGAACTGAATATCAAGAGAACATTAAGTGATTATTTCCGATGTGCATATACACAACGGTCTTGAGAAGACTGTTTTATTAACAAGTGATTTACTTATTTTCATGTGTCTATTCCACAAACACTGTATTGAATTCCAAAAAGCTAAGGAATTCCTCTAATCAAATAAAATGATTAAGGTGATAACTTAAATTTATTTAGAAATTATTTCTTTTCTCTAAGACTTAAGCATATCAGCAAATATATTAAAAAAAAATCAGCTAAGGATAAAATTATTTTTGTCCACTCAAAACAGCAAACTGTGTAAAAAACCTGTGTTAGTTATATGAGGAAACATCACCACATTACTGTATTAATGTAAATTGTTCTTCATCTTTATTAATCTCAATCAACAGGAAAATATCAGCCTAAAAATCTTCACCGTATTTTTTTTCATCAAGTCATATTTTTGTAACAGTCATCCTGGAATGGGAAGGCACGTAAGGTTCTGCCTTTTTTCAGGGAAAAAATTGCAAATTACCAAAGGAGAGGAAAAAGCTAATACCTTGAATTGTCTGAAACAGACCTTTCTAGGCTTCTCAATGTTTTCTTCTTTCAACATTTTGAATTATTCATCGCTTTTCTGTTTGACCTGTCTTGTTTCAAAGTAAAAGGCCAACAGAAATGGGAAAGAAAAACAACTGGAAAAATATAACCACTCTCTTTCAAGTAACAAAGGCATGTCTATAAATGTACCTGTGTACTGTGTAGAATAATTTCAGAATAAAAATATCTGCATCTGACCACAACTGCAAAATCTGAGAGAATTTCAGGTTTAAGAACTGTAAATAAGGTTGGTTTTATTTGAAACATAAATAATATTTATCTATATCTACTTCCTGTCTCATGTTGTTTATAATTAATATCTTAAAATGATCCTCTGAGAATTTTTGGCTTAATTGCTCTCTAGCAAACAGTTTATATATTTTGAAGTGACAGGTTGTTATAAGCTAATAAAACACATTCCCTAGACCACAACTTTAAAATCTCCATGCAAAATGAAGTAAATTTGCCTTATTTTGCATTTTGACAGTGTTTAGACCTTAGTGAGCAACCCTTCACTCCAAACAACCAGCCAACCAAAACTTTCCTAATACTGTACAACCTGAATAAAAAATAGCCAACTCTCTCAAGACTTCATTGAATTTTGATTCTTCCCTCTACTACAACATTTTTCGTTCATGGAAAACAGCACCAGGAAATCCTGTTTAATTTCTTTATGCAGGGAATTTTCTGTAGCAGGATAATGTGCAGAAAGATTTAATTGGTTCAAGTAAGCAATTTGGGAAGTTCTGACAGCACAACTGGGTATTTTATTCAAGTGCTAACAGCCCTACTTTACACCAGATTCTTACCACAGTGCATCAGATAAACCTGTGTCATCATTCACTGAATGAAAAACTTTATGAGCACATAATACCAGTTATATAGTTTTCATTTTTCCTGAGCTTAAAATATTCTATTAGACAAAAGCTTAGTCACCATGCAAAGCTGTAGAGTTTCTTGATGGATGGCTAGGTTAGAGAAGGTTAAGTAGATATGAGTGTAAAGTAAATAAAAGACTGAACTGGGATCATTCCTTTTACACACAGACATTCCCGATACCTGTTTACTTTAGCATTAATTACTTTGTTAGAAGTTTTGGTCTAAACTGAAATTTGGAGTCTTAGTTCAAGTGGGTGAGAAGGCTACTTTTATGTTGGGAGAATTTTTTTCACTTTAATGAGAAGAATACAAAAAAGGCTGGAAACTGAAGACATTATATCTCATCAGAGCACAGCTCCTATTAGGGGAGAAGAGGTGTGAAAACAGACGTCAAACATGTCTGAATAGACATCAAATACAATAAAAATCAGTATCTTGGATATTATGTCAGCCCTTTGTCATGTCACTTCTGGTTTTTCTGCAGAAGTTTGTTTTTCAAGCTCTGTCTGTTACTATCTTTACTAAAAATGTCACTAATATTATAAACCCTATGAAAAAAGAGCACATTGTAGTTGCAGTTTATTTCATCCTGAAGGTCTGTGATAGCTTACCCCAAGTTTAATTTGGTTCTTTAACAACAAAGAAGATAAAAGAAGCACTTTAATTGAACTCAAAGGAAAAAAAATAAACAGAACTGAGAAGGTGCTCTACAGTTACACATTTATTTGCAATCACTGTTATCTTCTTCCATAAGTTTTTTTTTTTTCAGATTATTATGTGGCTAGTGCCTGTATAAAAGACATGTAATCCTTGTTGATCTCCAAAAAGACTCTACTTAAATTTTTAATTTTATATCTGAAAACATAGATAGGTTTATTGAAATTCTAAACCCAGATGATGCAATACACTTTTAAAATAATTCTTCATGGTGTTTTTGGGTAACTGTGTATTGATACAGCATTGTTGAAATATTATTTGGTGTAAGTGGAAAGGTAGTATAGCAGAGGCATTCCACAAGAAAAGGATTATATATTTTTAAAAACCTGTTCATATGTTTGCGCAAAGGAAATGTGTCTGCAAAATAACATGCTGTAGGTGTATTAAAGGAAGAAATATGGGAAAGAAAAAACTGTTGTGACTCTTTGGTCAAGTTGAGGATAAATTTGTGTAGTAAATACATGATAGGATAATTTCTATTGCTGGAATGTTAATATAAAATAGGAATAGCTTGTACAAGAAGGGCAAGTAATGCAAAAAAGGAGAAGCATTGCTTTGAAGATGAAGGATGTGTGTGCTTGCCAAGAGAGAAGAAAAAGAAAGAAGCTTCTCTGAGTAGAAAGATGGGGAAGAAAACAATGGAGCTATCTGATTAAGATCTGCTAGAGTCCAAAATATGAAGTTGTTCAGATAGGGCTTTCTGTGAATAAATAGCAAAATTTTTTAGCACACAGAATTTACTTTTAAAAGGAATGGGAAATTAGGGAAATTATACAGAAAGTTAGATCTAATTTCAGCCAACATGGAAATACTGGATAAGAATGATCTAAAGGTGAAAGGCCAGCTTAGTGTGAATAAAAATAAACCACTGGTATTTAAGATCTGGTAGGGTTAAGAAGTAAAAAAACTATTAAAAAGTCAGGCTCCCAGGAAGACATATGTACTCAGAGGGTTGACAAATACTGCAGGTGAATGTAAGAAAAAGTGATATAAGTGGCCTTTTCTTATGAGCACAAATACAAAATAACTAAAGCAAAGATAGGCGGTTGGGAAACTTCCTTGAATTGTGAGCTTTTTATAGACCTCAGATGTATGGGGAAATTGTGGAAGTAGTAAAAAAATATGTTAGCTTACTGAGAATAAATAGAAAAACACTGAGAAAACACATAGGGACAAAATCCTAAAAGTCTAGATGGCAAATGAGGTGCAGCTTACAAGAAATTACATTGATAGTGCAGAATATGTATATTTATAAGAGAAGGAAAACTAAGAATATCATTGGTTAGCTTCTTCATTGAGAAGGAGAGGTGTTGACAAATGATGCCTAGAAGGCCAAGTATTTTAATGGCTTATAGATCTTCATGAGACATTAAAATGATAAGCCACCATTTGCTATTAGCAAAATTGATGAGAAAAAGAGAAAAAGAAGTTTCCATGCTAGATGGGAGTACTTAAATAAGACAGATGTTTTCAGCTTGTTTCTGATGACATCCAAATGAAATCACAAAAAGTAAGCAGATATTTTCAAGACTGAAAAGAAGCTGGAGTCATTCTTTTTTAAAAAAAAAAAAAAGGAAGGAAAAGAAGAGAGACAAATCAATTATATATAATATTTGTCAAAAACTAAACACAAACTAACAACACAAAAACCAAAAAACAAATAATGAAACCATCTCTAACCATCTGAAAGACAATAAAGAGATAAATAGCAGCCAACAGACACATGTAAAGAATAAAAACAATAATTATATATATATATGTATATTTGGATTTTTAATGAAAGGATGACAAATTTGTATGTCAGGATTTTGTGCTTTTTAACCTTTCTGAGTATATTCTCAAGCCATTAAAAGTAGATTATGATATAGCCACATATTGTTAATTGGCTTTTTTTTTTTTTTAAGTATGATGCTAAATGAATTATTTTTTTTTTTCACATATATTTTTCAATGATATTTACCTAAAATCCATTTGAACTTTTAAATTTCCTTAACAGGAACTTTTTCATTGCTTTGAAGAAAATAATAGTGCAGTTGATAGAATGATTGGTGCTTGAGAGACAGAGATTGAGAGTGATTGTGCAACTACTTTTCTTTGTTTTCATTTTAAAGACAAATGGGAATCAAATGCCAGCATGAGGTAGTTATAAACATAGTGAAATTGTTCTACTAATCTTGCAATATGCTGTCAAGATAATAATAGCTCTGAGCATTTCCATTGATTTCTGAAGGAATTACTGACTTATTATCTAAAGGAACTCCTTATAGCTGGTTAAAAATGAAATGTGGGTTTGAAATATCCACTATTTCAATAAATGCTGTGAAAATTACCCTTTTATTCAAAAAGAAAGCAAGGAAAATGAGAAGTAGCATGTTATGGATGTGTCATCTTGAGTTACACAGATGTAAGGTGGATGGAAGGGTCCCCACATACCTTTTCATGATTGTTTGGAATTGTCCATTCAGAGATTTCTATTTCACAGATCTATCTAAGGCTTCAAAATTTATGTTTTGTCCACATTGGACCAAACTCTTGCATGCCATCCCAAGACAGAGCTGTAAAAAAACAATGCTCCTTGGAGCAAAACCAAGAATATTTCTTGGATTCAATTTCTCTCCTTTCTCTACCGTTAGAGAACTCTGGAAGACAGAAATCATCCCATTAGAAAATAGTACATCAAAAAAGCTCTAATTAAACAAAATATTTTGAGAAAAGTACATTGGACAAGAGCTCTATCTTTTACCCTCTATAGTGCAAATTCAGTGAGTGAGGTAGGAATGAAGATAAAACCTTTTACCTGGCTAGTAAATGTGTGATTTCTTTGATGCATATTTTAAGTTTGAGGAGGTATTTCTTTGCCCTAGGAAGAAATACATCTCTTGATAAAATTTGCAGACAAATTTATTACTTTGAAATTGATGTTAGAACTCTTTTGTTACATTTCATTTTATGTGGTAGTATTACCTATCATTCAAAATCTCAGGACACCAATTTTACTTACACAACGCAACACTTAAACAGTAGCTGCTTTAACAAGCAGTGTCACTTTTGTAATAAGAACAGTAATCTTATTAAAATATTTGGATACTTTATGCACTAATTTTCAGAAGATTTGCATATGTTTTAGGTACCATGCTTGGTCCACATCAGTTTAAGCAGTTTACTGAAAAATACTATGTTTCCTATTATAAGCATAATCTGAAAAATTATTTCCAGTATCATTCTTGCTGTGTTCTTGATGCACTGTGGCCCAGCTTACATAACATGTTTAGAGCACTTGGTAAATTTTCCTACTCTCTGCTTTTACCCCAATTCTGTTTTGGAAAATTTAATTCCTTAACCTTGATAGGTTAATGCTCTCTATTCTGAGGATTGGGAGTTTCAGTTCTTTCAAACTATCACCAGCTGCTCATCCACCTATGTTCAGCAAGAAGATACAAATACATTTATCTGCACACAAGGAAAGATTTACATGCCTGTGTCAAGAGAAGCTGTGAGTCATAAATCCCCGCTTCTGGAGGCATGCAGCTCAGGATCATGTGTAATTGCTGAGCTCTGGGCAGTGTGCAGCATTCCTCTCATCATTGTTTCCAGATCACTTTGTTATGTGGCATTAATGGGACACACATAGCATGCTCTGGAGGAAACAGAGAGATGGCCACGTGTGGAAAGGTCACGCCACAGGTACTGCTGGTTTTGCAGCACCCTGTGTATGCACAGCATTGGGGGATCTTAGGCTGAATGTTTCAGCTAAGGGCACTGTGTGAAAGGGCTGTGGCACCAAACCCTGCTGCAGGAGCCTCAAGCTCACAGGAGAGAGCCATCAACCCATGTGCACAAGGCAGGTGCTGCAAACAGGGCTTTTGACCTCAGTACAAGGGGTACATTAAGTCTGTCCTTTTTATTATCTGCTTTTACCCCCTGCCTATTTCTCATTCAGACTTCAAATCTGCAGTCTTAGGTGCTTGCCTTGTACCATTTCTTGTGGATGGAAAACAGTCTTTGAGTACTGAATTTCACTAATTAGACACTGCACGGGCAGGTGTCCTTTGCGTTCTTTGTCCAAAATGAGTTTTGGCATGGTAATATTTTATTCTGGTCCTTATATTGTACACAAGGGTATCTTTACTGATACTGATACTGGTCCTGATTATACAATTTTGAATTTTACAGTGATTTGAAGTACCTTGGATCTGAATATCCAAAGTAGATCAGGAGGTAGTTGTTAAGGGCTTGAAAAAATTATTTTGCTTTCTGTCAATTGAAAAACAGCCCTTATAAATTATTTCTGATGTATCTGAAGAGTGTATACTGTAAATGTTTGTCATGAAATTTACTACATCGTAATAAAGGTAGCACCACATTGACCCTCATACTCAATTAGAATGAATGCTCTATTCTGAGAATTAGCATGACAAAAATATTTTTATTTTATTTCATGATCATCTGTGTACTGCTGGAGACTGAAAAAAAAAAAAAAAATAGATGGCTAGTAAATTAGAACAAATAGATCATGTTTTGTGTCAATATTGGTTCTTTGTATCCTGCACAGTTGCATGTTACCATCCGTTGTGTGTTATGGTTTGTCTGCAATTTTCACCAACGGTGTTCATTATTTAAATGAGACAAATAGGCTATTGTCAGGGACTGTGATCCTGATGACATTATTATTCTGACCTAGTGTAAATATCATGACCTGTCTTGGAACTCTTGCAGTAAATGAAAGGGTTCAGGCAGTCAAGGTGACAACAAGCTGCCCATAAATCAAACCCTCAGTCATTAGGATAAGTTTTATTAAAGAACAAATGGATTTCTTGACATTATGACTTGTATACAAAAGTCAGTAAATATAAATTTGGCCATTTATTTAAAAAGCTAAACTAGATTAAGTTGTGAGACTAATGGAAAATATTTCTGTACCTTTTATTTTACTTTTTTATGTTGACTATTGGACTTCTAAAATACCAGAGATGGATGATACGCACAGACACCCACTCATTCGGAAAGACAGCAGGAATCTAAGCTGATGAACATAGCCCCTATTAAAGATCAGTGGCTTAATTAATTCAATACTCTAACCATTTTTATTTGACAGAAGGCTACACAAAATTATTTCATGCTTCAGAAAGGTCCCACTATATCTGGATGTGTAAGCTAATATGAATTCTTAGGAAAGCTTTAATGTTTTTTCTTTAAAAGGTTTGATCTGAATTCAGATAGTTCAACAGTAGAAAATATACATTGTGGGAATTAAGATGTCCTTTTACATATACTTGTAGCTTTTTCCATCCTCTCTGTAGAGGTTTAAATTTTGCACACCCATAAAGTAAAGAATTCTAAACACACAATAAAATATTACATATCAGAAAACTTTGCCCAAATACACTTTTTTCAAAATAATTTGATACTGAAATAAAAGAGAAATTAAAAGGGTGCAGTTTATGTGCAAGATAGTTTTTTGCTTAAAAAAATAAATACCTCAAAAGTCCTGAGAGTCACATTTGCACAATCAAGTATTTGTTTATGAATATTACAAGAAAAATATGTGCATCTAAAAATTAAATCTTTCTATAAAAGGCAAGTGCTTCAGCCACACTGCCCAAGTCACAGAAAGCAAAGGTAGAAATTGGGAAAATTAGAACTACTCACTGCAGGAAGAGATCAGGTTTGAGACCATTAAGGAACCCAAAGATGTGCAAGTCAGAATCATTCAATGGCTTGGGTTGGAAGGCAGCTTAAAGATTATCTTGTTCCAACCACCCTGCCATGGTCTTCACTAGACCCCATCCAATTTGGTCTTGAGCACTTTCAGTGATGAGGCATCCACTTCTCTAAATCTGGTGAGATGTATCCCACATTCTGAGGGAAGGGGCAGATGAAGTGGCTAAGACACTATCCATCATATTTGACACACAATAAAATATTACATATCAGAAAACTTTGCCCAAATACACTTTTTTCAAAATAATTTGATACTGAAATAAAAGAGAAATTAAAAGGGTGCAGTTTATGTGCAAGATAGTTTTTTGCTTAAAAAAATAAATACCTCAAAAGTCCTGAGAGTCACATTTGCACAATCAAGTATTTGTTTATGAATATTACAAGAAAAATATGTGCATCTAAAAATTAAATCTTTCTATAAAAGGCAAGTGCTTCAGCCACACTGCCCAAGTCACAGAAAGCAAAGGTAGAAATTGGGAAAATTAGAACTACTCACTGCAGGAAGAGATCAGGTTTGAGACCATTAAGGAACCCAAAGATGTGCAAGTCAGAATCATTCAATGGCTTGGGTTGGAAGGCAGCTTAAAGATTATCTTGTTCCAACCACCCTGCCATGGTCTTCACTAGACCCCATCCAATTTGGTCTTGAGCACTTTCAGTGATGAGGCATCCACTTCTCTAAATCTGGTGAGATGTATCCCACATTCTGAGGGAAGGGGCAGATGAAGTGGCTAAGACACTATCCATCATATTTGAGACATTGTGGCAGTTCAGTGAGGTTCCTAGTGACTGGAAAAAGGGGAAACATAACCTCCATTTTAAAAAAATTGAAAAAACTAAGACCTGGGAAACTACAGGCCATTCATTCACACCTCTGGGCTCAGCAAGATCATAAAGCAGGTAATATCATCTGTCTAGATTTGTGCAAAGCACTGACACTGTCCCTTCATGACTTCCTTGTTGTTAAACTGGACAGACATGGATTTGACAAACGGACTACTTGGTGGATAAGGAATAGGCTGGGTGGTTGCACTCAGAGAGATCTGGTCAATGGTTGGATGTCCAAGTATAGGCCAGTGTCAGATAGTTTCCTCAGGGCTGGTATTGGGACTGTTTAGCATCTTTGCTGGTGACATGGACAGCGGGATTGAGTGTACCCTCAGTAAATTTGCAGATGTCACCAAGCTGTGTGGTGCAGTTGACATGGAAGAGATGCCATTCAGAGGGATCTTGAACAGCTGGAGAACTGGATCCATGTGAACTTAATGAAGTTCCACATGTCCAAGTACCAAGTTCTGCACCTGGGTCAGGGCAATCCCAAATGCAAGCTGGGTGTGGAATGGATTGAAAGCAACCCTGAGGAGAATGAATTGGGGGTGTTGGCTCGTGAGAAGTTTGACATGAGCCAGCAATGTGCGCTTGCAGCCCAGAAAGCCAAACATGTCCTGGGCTGCATCAAAAGAAGTGCCGTCAGAAGGTTAAGAGGGGGGATTCTCCCCTTCTGCTTTTCTCTGATGACACCCCATCTGGAGTGCTGCATCCAGCTCTGGGGCTCTCAGCACAAGAAGAGCATGGACAAGTCGGAGCAAGTCCAAATGAGGCCACAAAGCTGACCAAAGATGAACCTCCCCTTTGAAGACAGACAGAGAGAATTGGGGTTGTTCAGCATGGAGGAGAAGGTCTCCAGGGAGACTTTCCAGTACCTAAAGGGGGCTTATAAGGTAGCTGGAGAGGGACTTCTTGCTAGGACATGTAGTGATAGAACAAAGAAGAGTGGCTTTAAAATGAGAGTAGATTTAGACTGGATATTAGGAAGAAATGGTTCATTTTGGGAGTGGCAAGACACAGGTTGCCCAGAGAAGTTGTGGGTGTCCCATCATTGGAAGTGTTCAAAACCACAATGGATGGAGCTTTGAGCAGCTTGGTCTAGTGGAAGATGTCCCTGTTCATGATAAGGTGGTTGGAACTAGAGGATCTTTAAGGTCCTTTCCAACACAACCTATTCTGTGACTCTGTGAATCTTGTTACTTGCAGAAAAAGTTTGAAAAAGATAGGAAATTTCTGACATAGAAGAAATTTGAATAC
Organism: Poecile atricapillus; assembly: GCF_030490865.1. Lineage (NCBI taxonomy): Eukaryota > Metazoa > Chordata > Aves > Passeriformes > Paridae > Poecile > Poecile atricapillus. The sequence goes on along the minus strand of NC_081250.1, from coordinate 91,320,127 downwards.
TTTTAAGATGCTGAATAAAGCAAAACTGAATTGGTGGCTGATTTTAAAATCTTTGATGCTAAAAACTTCTATTTTTGAAAGGAACAGAATGAAAGTCAAATATAACTGGGAAAATTAGAAAAGGAAAGAAAAATTCTCAAAAGAAATTAAGAAACTGAAACTGAGAACTGAGAAAGGAAAAGTTATAACTCATAAAGAGAAAAAGAGAGTGGCTTTTCTTTAGGTTAGCTGACTACAACCAGAATGCAAAGGGAAATGCCTGGCCTTCATTCTAGAAATTGTTTCTGAGATTGCAAGTGCTTTTTTAGAGCTGAAGCCAGTGTGATAAAGTGCTGTTCTTTCACCAGAAAGAATGTTTGCTTACTATTTCATCATCCCCTGGAGGCACAGAGAAAGAAAATAAGCACATCAGTTGTCATTATGACAGGATAAAAATGGACCCATCATATTTCAATAACACAATGCAATGAGCAGCCCCATCGAGTGATGAATTATGGACTCTCTCTTTCACACTCAACTATAAGTTAATATTATCTCCCCAGGATAATTAGAGTGAAGTTCAATTACTGACCCTGAATTACCGTGTGGGCCACTCCATGGGTTCTGACACAGCGTTTTACACATTTATCTTTTCACCTAATGCGCTAAATCTGCATTGCTCAGGTGATTAATCATACTGGGTCCCATCTAGCTCACACTATTCTTCTTGTATGGATTGGCTGGTCCCTGGAGTCCCCTTGAGCACAATATGAGAAGGTCTATTATGCTGTGTTTTTCTTCCAATTTGTGTTCTTTCTTGCGTTTTGAGATTGTGGTCACTTCAGATGTCTGCCCAAAAAAAGCTCATTGCAAAAATGCAACGTTTTCAGATAGGGAGTTACCCACCTCCTTGCCAACAAGGAGATAGATAACTCAGTCAGTGCAGGTAAAACACGTATAAAACTCCAGTTGAAACAGATAGGTCCCTTTATTTCTGTGCGTAAAGATGAAAGAAGAAAAATTTACAATATGGGTCTGGAGGCATTGATCAATTTCCTGCAAGCTGCGTTATTTCTTTCCCTTGTGAAGAACAAATTCTACCCTTGATCTAGTTACTCAAAATAAATCCCTTGCTAATTTTTCGTATGTCTTTTTAGGGCTGTGTATGAGTAACCTCAAATATCTCTCATTAAAAAAAGGAAAAAGACCGTTTTTATTTATAATGCAAACTGTATAAACAAATTATTATTTCATAGATTCAGGACAATTATGCTTTCATCAGCCCAGTGTCTTGCTAAAAATACATTGGTGATTTGAGAAAGCCAGATAATTCCACCTCACTTAAAGAAAATCCTGTTTTACTCCATGAGCAGTCTCAGTGAAATGAAGGAGAAGGGATTAAAAGAGTCAGAGGATCTGGATAATCAGCTATCTAAAGGACAGAGATTGAGGTCATATGCTGAGAGGAATAAAAGAGAATGAGATCCCCTTTTATGTCATCAGCCATAATACTTAAATCTCAGGTTGCAGGGCATTGGAGTAAGTTGTAATTCCCTTACACATGGGCCAGGAAAATGGGTTGCAAGGAGAAACGGGAGGCAGAGAACAACTTGGGAAAGTGACTACATATAACATGCAAATCAACACAATACCATGTAGCAAATTTGGGCTACAGCAAAAAAGCTATGTATCAAAACAATAGAATCAGGAATAGATGTAGACCTCAAATTGGCATCTAGCTCCCACCTCTTCCCTGGATGTGACCTCCCTGTGCTAGGTATAGATAACATGGTGCCAGTGAATGACTCCGTTTGTGCCTAGTAAGCAATTTCATGTTGAGCTATAGCCAAATTTTTTAAAAAGGTTAAAACCTTGACTTAGAAGTGTTTTTAAACCTACTGAAATTATTTTATTTGAATCAGGTTCATACCAAGTTTTATAGATGTTTATGTTTTTGTAACTGATCCTTTGAGTTCTAATTTTGTCCCTCTGGGTCACAATTTCTACAAATATAATTTATTTTAAAAAAACCCAACCAATTATTGCTACAAAACTATTTCTACACACAAAGGAAGAAAAATAGTAAATCTAATGTCTGACAAACAACAATTAAGAGAAGAGTAGAAAAAAACAGGGACTATCCAGTCCTCAGGAAAATGGTGGATAGCAGCTAGAAGCAGAATAAAACTAAGTAGTGAATGAAACTCTCATTCAGCCTTTCTGCTATGTGAATGGTACTGTTTCATTGGATGACCCATTTAAATTTACTCATTAAATCTTTAAAATACTATCCATACAAAACAATCAGAAATCAAAACTAACAGAGTAGTCATAATTTTGTTACTGAACTAGTACAGCTGTATATTGATATGCTACACCTGCTGAAATTTGGTGAGTTTTCCAAAGAGGTGTGATGGAACATGCTGGCATGCTCTGAGTTTCATATTGATTTATTTTGCATTTATTTGTCTTTCAGGGTCAAAGCAAAATTATGGGCCCTGAGTCCATAAAACTGTAACCCAAAGCAGCCATAAAGGTGGTGTAGAGGAATATGGTTTTCATATGAGCATAATAACCAGCCGGTATTGTGGAAAGCTTTTCAGAGGAGGGCAAATTCCTTCAATTCTCATCAGTAGTCATTTTTAATTACTGGAGCAGCACAAAACAGTTGGAAACCTGACTCCTATAGCATGCTGGATATCTCTTGTGAGATTTGCAGGACACATAATAAAATTCTGCACTTTGCCTTTCCCAGGTTATATATATATATATATATATATATATATATATATATATTCATCAAGACCCTTCCCATTCCTCTGTTCTCCTTCCTCTTCTTGAGAGGAGTTGGCACTGTGATGCAGAGGAGGCTTTAATGATTCTCAGGTGATCTCAGAGTCTCTGGGTGTTGAGAAGCTTAAAGCCGACATTCCCCTGGTCCCTGTTCTGTGCCAAGGGCAGGTCAGAAAAGCAAAAGAAACTCCATCTGACAAAATGCAAACATCAAGCTCTTTCCACTTTCGGGCTGTAATACAAGACCCTGTCCTCCTAATCACCTGGAAAAGCATAACCAGAGCAACATAACTATTTTAATTAGACTTTTTGGATGAGACGAGGATATATACTTTTAATCCATCTCTATAGCTCTGCCTTTCCTAAACTGTGCACTAGAAAAGCCTGTGATTTTTATTTGTCTTTCCAACTATATGTAGCAGTCTAATCACAGATCAGTCTAGATGATGTGCTTTAGCACAATTACAACTATAAATGAAAATTTTTCAATCATTTGATGTGTCACATAGATTTCAGCGGATGATCTTTTCGAACTTGAATATGCTTTTATAAGCTTCTTGGTTGATTACTTTTTTCTGAACTGTACTGAAATACTGAAATACTTATACTTGAGAACCTCAACCTTCTTTTATTCCATTCTCCCTGATTTGTCACTTTTGTCCACTCAGGACAGCCCTCATTATTCTTTTAAACATACCACTGCCTTAAAAAACAGTCCAGGATTGGGCCTTACCTGTCAACAAGTTGAACTGTTCAAGAGCTACATCGTTAATTTCAACAGCCAGAGAAACACAGCAAAGAGCACCTTCCAACAGAGCCAAGCCTGAGGAGCTCTGTGATGGCTCACCTGACAACATTGTTACTGTTTTAGTATTTGCTATTTTAGACCACAGAGGTACTGGCTTGAGTCAGGCAACTGTGATGTGAGGAGTCACTCTGCAAACCCAGGCACAGGATGAGAGGGATTGCTAATTAGGTAAGTCTGGCCACCATCTGGCACTTGTAGTCTCTGCCTAAACTCTCCAGATGCAGCTCTGAGCAGCTGTAAATACAGATTTTCAGCAGTCAAAGGTAATTTATATTAGATATTTTATTCTGTTAGTTAAAGTCCAGAGAATTTTGTGTGTCTGACAGCCTTCTGTGAGCCAGAAGGAAGAATATGGGGAGGAGGAAGAGGATGGAAGTTCAAACTATACTGCAGTTGTTTTCAAGACACTCGGATCGCTGTGCCAGCAGTTCAGTCACATTTTCAACACTCACTTGTGAGAGCAGCTGTTGAACTTTGTCCAGCATGTGTTAGCATCTGAAAAACATACAGTTTGTATGTTGTCCCCATGAGGTTGATACCACTTATTAAAAAGACTGAAAATTCAGGATGCAAATTATGTCATAGTGCTACTGATAATACCATGAAATGTAGCAATGGACCAATCCCTTACTAAGGCTATAGCTGAATCTTAATTTTCTTTTATTATCTACTCTAACATATTTCCATACTTCTATATTATTCTTGCAATTTCATGTGTTTTTATACTGTACAGTATTTTTACTCTCCATCTGTCTGCACTTAGTCTTCTCTCTGGAAATCCTCTCTCTGGGTTTCCTCTCTCTCTCTGTTCCTCCTTTTTTTAATCATTATTTTCCTTTCTCTATTCCTCTTACTGATTTAAATTGTTTAATTTTCTTCTTCTCAGCCCTGCATGCCTACAAAAATTCCCCTGCACTCAAAAGGCAGCAATTTTTCTGCCACTTTATTTTGAAACCAAACAAGAACAATCTGAAAAAGCCTCAGTATCCACTTAAAAGTGCACTGGCCACAGTTCTCAAAGATTTTCTTACTCAGCTAGCCCTCAATTGACATATCCAATGTTTTCCCTTCCATGTTTGTTTCTTTTTCCTTTATTTTCTACCTACTACAGGCCTATGTCTACCCAAATCCACATCTACCTTTCTGCTCTTCCTTTACTTCAGACTTCAGTCATGTCTGTCCAGGTTTTACACATGTAGGGATTGTAGTCTTTCCTAAATCTCTAAAGCACGTGTTACTGTGTTGATTGTACTAAAAAAGAAGCAAGCTCCTTCCCTGTCAATAAGAAGAACAGCATGTGCTATAGCTCTTTAACTGGGCTCAAATTCTATCTCATAAATGGTCCCTAGGGTTTCCTTTAGTTCCATCCAGGGCCACTTGCTCAGCACATTTCCTCCCTGAATCGATAATGCAATACCTGGGCTGGATGACAAGAAGTGGAATGCCACCTTTTTCTTTTTCCTTTTTCTTCCCTCAGACTTTGATTATAACCAGACACACTGATTATATCTGTTTTATGAAACTTCATGTGACAACCAAATTAGACGTTTGGAACAATTCCCGTCCCAAAGAAACAACGTGTGCAAGTTATCAACCTGCAGTTGAATTTCTCTATGAAGAGAAAATTCCTGCCTCAAAAAAAAAAAAAAAATCTGGTTTATTTAAGAAAAAATTTGAAATAAGTAAAAAGAAATGTTATATGCCCAGTTCCAGCATAAGTGATTATGTGGTTATATGGTTATGTGGTCTGCAACCCCTCTAGAAGATTTCTATATAGCAGTATTTTGTGGGTGATAGCGGGAAGTAGTTAGTCATTCAACAAAATCTCTATTGAAATGGCTTTTACAAAGATTTACTACTGTCTTGCTCCCAGTTTTGCAAGTTGTCATTAAAGGACAAAAACTGGAAAGCTTTTCTTCTTCCAGATCAGTAATCTCATAAAATTCTAAATAATACTATAAAGCATTTGTTGAAGCTTAGTTCCAAAGACTGTTGCAATATCCAGCATTTGAACCAGACTGACTGCACTGGCAGTAGACAGGAGAGATGTTCTCTCTCTCTGGGAGGGAGGGAGGCATTAATCCCCAGGCACAAGGCTCTTAGGATGATACAGGCTTCTCTACAGCCTGTTCTAAAATCCGATGCAGAGAGAAAGGAATCCTATGGCCTGAACTCTTTCCTGTGTCCTTTAGATGGTAACAACAACTTTTGGCTACAAAAAGGAATGTACTTTCCTCACCAGCAGCTACTGCAGCTCTCAGTAGTCCTCTCTTAGATGCTTTTGCTAAAGACATTCTAGTCCCATTTAGTAATATTGGTAATAAATTTGTAATAAACCCAATAATAATTTGACAGATGTGTCAAATTCTAATTTTTTAGGTAAGTTTCTTTCTCTTACACATATTCATATATTAAAAACCCCCCAGAACCCCACACCAAGTGCTCTCAATTATTTGCTGTCTTTCTTCTATAGCACACGTTCGTGTGCCAGTATTTCCTAAAGCACAAGACTAAAAAGGATATGTTTTTAAATTTCCTGTTTTCTCACTTGTTAGCTTTATTACCAGAGGGGTATTTATATTTCATTTTTTTGATGATAGTCCCTGGCAGATCTTCAGTGAAATGTAAATAGTGAAATGTCTCATTATTTAGAATCCTCTAAAACATCTAGGACAACTTCAGAAAATTATTGTAATAGAAGACTAGTTAAGAATTACGAACACTCCTAAACTATCCATTTTTCCACAATTCAGCTCTGAAACTGTCTCAGGCTGGAGTCAATACTACAGCTATTTCAGGCACACTTTTTTTGAGGAACATTTATGTCATCATTGATTCTGTTGATTTTTTTATAACCAAGAACCAGCCAAAACATATTTGCTTACAATACCGTGTGTTTATTGTTATCTGTAGTACAGTATGTTTTATAGGGTTGATTAATCCAGGAGAAAGGCTAGCCTAAATTGACAAGACTGAAAGAAGTCATGAAAAAGAGATCAGGTCCTATAGGAGTTCTAAATATTTATTAATGATTGATTGATACTATGTAGAGTAAAGTTTAATGCACTTAGATCATTAATTTATGCTTCAGTTTTCCTGAGGCTCTTCTTGGACAGTTCAAACCCTCTGCTAGTTTACATTAAATCATACATTGCAGAAATTCGGAGACTGAACTACTTGCTTAGAATTTCCTTCATTTTCTTGCAGTTGCAAAGTCTGAACTGTGCATTGATGAGCATTGTGGGAAATTAGTTCTGTTTCCTTTGAAAAGAAATACCACAAAGCATACCATTTACCATCAATTATGATATAGCAAAGATTGTCCAAGAAATTAACCTAAACAATCAAGTCATCCTTTGATATTATTTCAGTAGCTGACTGGCATTGTCACATTTCAGAAAATTGAATTCAGCTTTATGAAACATATGTTTAAAAGTTGTACTCTTTCAATAATTATGCTATAACATCCCTATTTTATGCAAAGCTAACTAGATATTGTCATATTAAAATAGCAAATCCAATTCATTGCTTATGAAACACATGTTTAAAAAAATAAAAGGCACACTTTAATTATTTCAAGAGTGTTCAGACTGGCTCACCAGCCTACTGAATATTGCATTTGTTTAAAACTCAATCATGCAAAATGAAGACTCGATTTGAAAAATTTTAATAAAGATAACCAGACTATCATTATATCATTTGAATGCTAATCGGTGCTTTCATTCAGTGGAGGGAGCAGCGATAGTGTCAACTTTGCTGGAGGCTCTTTATTTTGCAATAAAAACATTTACATTCTAATGATTTTATTAAAGCATAGTAGCTGTCAGCATCCCCAGATGACTCCCTGGCAAACTGTATCAGTTATCAACTCATATTGCCTTTATCAAAACCACCCAGTGGTGAGTCTAGGCCTGCCACAATGAGATGTCTATTGCTCAGAGAGCTGGTATTTAATCATTTCTTCTTCAGTATTGTTCTGCTTACAGTGCATAAATAAGTGCTTCAAATAACCCCAGAGTGCTACTGACAATGAAACAAAGTGTCAGTCCTATTTATCTTTCCCACATTCTTCAGAAACCTTCTTCTCCACTTCTTTTTTTCCCTCTTTTTTATTATTTTGTTGTTGTTGCAGGCACTTTTTTATTCACTCTAACCTATCATCATTCAACAGCTCTGAATTTCTTCATGATGAGCAGTAGAACTCACAGATAAAGTCAAGGAAGGTGATATTTTTGTGCTAGGAATTTATATAATGAATACTGGAAACAAATGGATTTAAAGTGATAGGTGGACTCTGAAGCAACGTTGACCTTAACAGAAAAAACTAAGGGGAAAGGAAAATAGCAACCAAGTTCCAAGGTTGCCATTTTCTATCTCAAAACAGAAAATGTTCCTTATGGAGAGAGAGAAGGGAAAAAAATTGTGGGGGTGGTAAGCAAGAGATTGTAAACCTCCTGGGCAGACCACGTCAACTTTCTGCTAAAGGATGCTAAATATAAACAGATGCGTGCTATCCATTGTCAGATTTCTTTTCCTGACCAAGCAATGCTGATCTGAGGACAGCTCTCTTAATGGTGATAAAAGTGTGTCAGCCCACAGCATGCATGCATGTCTGTTTTTAAAAAAAATTCTTTCTCTGGCTTTCGTTCACTTTGTTTTTCACTCAGAACCAGCACATATAATAGTGCTCTGAGGAGTCCTTTTTCAGCTGAGCCAACTAAAACCATGTCAATCTCACTGGCAAAATGACTCTTAATTTGGTGGTGGTGAAGATCTGTCCTTGGATTGTAGCTGAATAATTTTTAAAACCTTCAGTAGAGATTAGCTGTAGGTGTTTTGTTTTGTTTCAGTGTTAGCCCAACTCACTTTGACAGATGGCAGAGGGACAGTGTACTAGGTGGTGGCTTTCAAGTTTGGTGTCCTAACATTTGACTTTCTGCTTAAACTGCTGAACATCAGTTCTGATCCACTGGGATGTTTTTCTTGCACAAATGTCATCAAATCCTTTTGGTTTATGGCAGCTGTCCATCTACCCAGTCATATTATCCATTCTCCACTAAAGTGTTTAGTATCAACATCAAAATGCACCATGCAAATCAATAACATATTGTTGTAATTACATTTCTCAGGCTGGAAAATCAAATACTGTTTTCAGTGTTTGGCTGAAATGGCATAAATATGCAAAGTCTATAGCTCAGCTGTCTACTGGTAGCAGATCTATTTTAAATCTAGATCCAGATTTTGTTTTTGATTCTGCTTCTGATTTGCTCTGCAGCCTTTGGCAAATCACATTGCCTCCATGTGTAAAAGCAGATGATAACTGATCAAAGGCACCATCTCTGACTGGTGTGTGTAATCGCAGCCTAAAATGAGGACAGATTTTGAAAAGACACTAGAGACAGCGAGGCAAAGAGTCAGCAGTGCTAATTCCTGAATGAGGGATGGATACGACATTTAGACTTGCTCATGAATGTGTTTGGGAACACTATCCAGACTGGGTCTATTTTGTGCTTGAAGGAAGTGTGATTTTTGCCTTCACTCCTGTTCCTTCCAATCTCATTCAATTTCCATGTTTTCTTATGAGGTTTTAAGATCTGAAGAAGATTTTGAAACTTTGAAATGTTCTGCTTCTGCTCCAAATGTTTTCCTGGTTTAATACTGTCGAGAGTTCTAATCTCAAAAAGCACCATCCAGGTCAACAAACATACACCTGCATTCGGTGAAAAGAGAGAAAAAATTGCCTCCTTTTAAATGTACTTCACATTTTTCCCATGTGATGTTGGTACAAGGCTCAGGGCTTCCATTTGACCCTGTCCTGCTCACTTTATACTGAAGTGCTGTTGTCCTGACCTCTTGGATATATCAATGTTGACAAACATGCAGTCTGACAAACAAGGTCCTGATCAGTCTTTCAGACACAGTAGTGGTACTTCAAACACCCTTCAAGCTGCTGTTCAGATGACGATCCTGCCAGAACACATTTAATTTTTTTTATAAGGTAGAGACTGTACCAACAGTTTAGAAATAAATCCTCAAAAAATAGAATTGAGATTTTATCAAAATGCATTTATTATTGTTTTTCCAAGTGCAGCTTTGAAACGTTATTTCAGCTGTAGCTTTGCAAAGTAGCACATTTATCGGTATTGAACATAAGTGGTTTTATAATGTTGGATGAAAGATATTGAGGAGTTGACTGAGGATGCACTACCAAGCTAAACACCATTTTTATACAAATGTCATCCCTTTTATTAATTATCTTTTTGTATAAAAATTAATATTTCTTATTTTCAGTGCATACATGTATTTCTTTTGACAGAAGAAAAAGCCGTATATGAACCAGCTATTTGTTAGTTTCATAGGCAGAAAAAACTGATGATTTAAATTATTTAAATGAAAGGGATTGAGGGAAGTGGATTGCTCAAAGTGATCTGCAAATTAATTTTCCAATGTAGATATTATTTGTTGAGGAATTTTCATGTATTTAAAAAAAATTAGATTTTGTGAAAATATATTTGCAAAGAACATGCCTGGGATAAGCATTTTCTTCACCAATTTAAGTGTGCATAAAATTATCTATGTAATAACTTTTGTTTTCTAAATATGTAATTTTAACCAAAGTTGCTGCAGGTTGTGTTCCAGTAAATCTCTGATTAGAGTAGTTTCAAGGCAGATTTAAAATGCAGCAATCTGTTATTACTCAGTAAATCTCAGACAAAGAAGAATTGATATAAATTTATGTTAATTATATATAAAACAGGCCAAGAGAATTCTGAATTTGGCAGAATGCGCAACTATTCCAATAATAACTTGGACTGTCCAACAGAATTGCATTCTTCTAAAATGGATCATGCTTCATCAGCAAACTACAGACTTCAAAAGATATTATAGAATCCGAAATCTTACTCTGAAACACAATAATTATTTTTCATTTCTTTCTCTGACATGCATTTATGGAAAAGAAAAACTATAAGGGGTCTTTCACCATTTTCACATTACTGATAAAATTCCTCCTTTTGTGCAGTGGCTTTTGTACAGTTTCTGGAAGAAATTCCAGAAACTGTATTGTATTTTTAGAGATAAGCACTCAAGAAAACACTCAAGTTTTCTTCGAAGAATTGCAACCTATGGCAGAAAAGACTGATCTCTCACCTCTCTTCTACTTTTATTAGTACATCACACTGTGATCAGAGAAATCCTTAGGATGGAGAAGAGGACCTGCAAAACAAAAACCCGTTCCCACTCTATCTAGCACTAGCTCTGAGCAAACCTGACAACTACAGGCAGTGGAATCAGGAGACAGGTGAGCAGTAGATGAGGTGAGCTCATTCAAGGGATGCCAAAAGTGACTCTTTTAAGAGAAGCACCAGGTAGGCTTCAGAATTTTATCTCCATTAAACACAAAGCCTGTTGTGTTTGACACTATCCATCTTCTTTGCCTGTGACAATTTATTGCTTGCAACACTGAAAAGTTCCACAGCCACACAAGACACTGCTGGATGGGGAAAATGTGGAGGGACATCACCTGTCAAATGAACATCACAGATATCAGAGCTTTTCTGTCTGGTTTCAGTGCAAAATATATGAATGATAATGTTGTAATTGTACAATCTAAAAAACTGTAAAAACATGAATTCTTTATGTCTTTCTTCTCTGATTTATTAAGTGACCAGAATGACATCACTGGAGAGCATGAATTAGTGGGAGTAATCTTCTCTTTTCTATTCCTTTCTGTTATTTTGATATTTGTTGCTGCAGATATTGTATCAACAATAACAAAGCAAAACAAAACAAAAGATCAAGGGGTTTTTATTATTTTTATTTTACTTAGTAGAAGAGTAGTATAAAAACTACTATTTGCTTTTTCAAAGCAATAACTTTAGTGATGTTAACACCATCATATGATCTGCTGGGATCTTTTTCTCATTTTGACTGCTTTTGAACTGTCAAAATTACTTTTAATTTCCACTACAGATAGAAATGTTTCCAGATGTACACAAGAAACATATTTGTGAACCTAGAGTTTTGTTTACTTATGAAAAAATGGGTTGGTCTTAAAATTGGTGTGTTAATAAATAAATGGCATTCAACCAAAAGTAAATATATATATTCACCTTTGAGCATTTTTGAGACTACTTGGAATCATAGACACTGCAAAAAGACTACACTGAGATAGCTATTGAAAAACAGCTCTTAGTTTCTCAAAGTTTCTTTCTATACAAATTATCCATAGATATACCTTATCCATATATTAAAAATGAATCAACAAAATAAAGAACCATGAGTAATTAGTTTCTCTCTTTCTGTAGGCAGCAACCAAAATTATGATATGCTCAATAATGGGTCTTAGCAGGGTTTTTGGTACTTTAGATAAAAAGCTGTGAAAACTGTGTGTAGTGTTGCTCACCTGAAAAAGCATGAAATCAGCACATGGTCTCTTGACTTCTCTGTGTAACTTCTTCTCAGACTTTACTTGCTTTCTGACTGTCTCTCTGTTTCTCTCATTCAAAAGAGAATCTCTCTTACAGAATCTCTGAAAACCACGTCAACATGAAAGCAGTCTCTCTGAGGGTAAGAAAGGGATTACTGGAGCCAGCATACAGTTTGAGCAGATTTTTAGTAAAAATATCTAGATTTATTAAGTGAAATAATTGATGGAAATATGTAAATTTCACAGCTTTTACACAGAAAACAAAAAATGTTATTTTTCTGTCTTGATGTTCAGTATGATAAAGTGACCAGTATTTAAAGCTTTTTGCTCTATTTCACTGAAATAGATTATTAAATTTATTTTAATATTATGAAATGTATGTACTGATATTTACCTCTATAATTATATGTAAATTTATTCTATATATTTAATATTCAAATAAAAAAGAAAACTTTATCAAATATTTCAATGTTGCAAATTACACTTTTGAGATAATTTTTATTATGTAAAAATTTTTTGAATGTCACATTTTTTTTCCATTTGGAATGAAGTCCCTCAAAATGTTACAAATCAAGTTCTAAGATTATGTAAAATCTGGGAAAAATAAAGGTTTTTACTTTTTTTTTTACTACATTCGGGTAAATGTCTGCAGGTAAAATCCTACCTCATTCTATTCACACAAGGTGGCATTGCTGAAGTGAAGTAGCTATGGAAGATGAATAAAAATTGTCTTGTCCCAAAGTCCCTGCACTTTGCTAGATGGAATTATTTTCATTCTCTGTATAAAAGACTGTCTTTTAGATCATAAAACCATGCCTTACTAAGAGTGGACTGGAATAGCAGCTGCGATGGGGTGGTGCTCATTACCTCGCTCTTCATTTGGGACATACAGAACAAGCAGTGGCACAGTTTGAGGCTATGTTCCCTTTCCTGAGGTTCTACCCATGACAGCACAGGAATTCCCTGATAAGCAAAGAGGAGAACATGCCAATGAGGACTTAGTGCCATGGCTAAGCACTTTCTGAAGCAAAATTCCCCCCTGTGAGGATGGATGCTGTTGAGCGAGGTGAGGATAACATGATGTATATTGCACAAGGAACAATTGGTAGAGTAACTATGTAAAAAGCAGTAAGAGTCTTTCAGTAACAAACATTCAGTAAATGAAGGCATAAATTAAACTATGGACACTTAAGAATTTGTTTATTTTCTTGTTCTCTGGGAATCTTCATATGAAAAGGTGTGGGGGATTGTATACAGGGATTTATCTCAAAAATGTTATTTTTAAGCATTTATCAAAAGGTCTTGTCTCACTTAAGACCTAGTAATAATTTTTACTTAGCTCCATATGAGGTTAATGAGACTACATATATATATTATTTAGGGACTTGTTTGAGCATTATACTGGGCCATTTTTTTCTAATGTTCTTCTAATGTTCCTAGGGGAGCAAAAAACTCTCCAGAAACTGTTTTAAAATATCTTTAATATTTTAATAAAATAAAAAATGGTGTTTTTATGGCAATTAATTTCTAAAAAAAATTGTTCTGAAGATTTTTGAACAAATTTACAAATATATCCAGAAAACTAGCAGTTTGAATCACATCCATCTTTCTCTGTTTAACCTGAGTTTTCATGATCAGATCTTTTAGCATGATCAGAAATGTCTTTGAAAGTCATAGCATGACACTCTAAACACATATAATCTAAATGCTGCTCTTCCACTTCAACTAATGATGTACATGACTCTAGCAAACAAAGAATATTCATTAGCAATAAATCAAAAAGCACTGCACTTTATATAATTGCACATAAAATCTATTAAGAGAAACTATTAAGGTTGCAAAGTCAAGCACTCAAAAATTTGAAAACCTCAGAATTAAAATTGCTCATGCAACCTTAATTTACTCTGTCTGTGTATCCAGTATTATAAAGATATCAATAATATGATCACATTCCTTTTTCACGTTCCTTTTTCTTCTTTTTTTCTTTCTTCCTACAGGAACTTTGTCTCATAAAATGGATAACATTTTCTTACAAATAACTGTTCACTATACTCTTTTTCTATCATCACTCTGGGACATATATATTTATTCAAGGCTCTTCTGAAGATTAAATGATGAACACCCTTCATGGCTTATATATAGTGCTGATCACTCATACTTAACAAACAAAGGAATTTATGCCCCTGCAAAAGCAACTGGGTTGGAATGAGATGGTACTTCCAAAATAAATTCGAATTTGAGAGGCCTGTTGTCTGAATTATATTTTTTTTCCTAAGACACTTTAATTAGATAGCATTTTGTGGGTGTAAAGATTATTTTTGTTTGCTGCATCTGTAGCTATGAATTCTCATTGTTTATGCCAAACAAGTTCTTGGGCCTCTAATCATTCAACCAAGACCCAGAAGGCACAGATAGAGATCTCATGAAAAAATCTTTTCTTGCCCAGGAAAACATAGAACCTCTACAGCGTAGTCACAGCCTCTGAAGTCAGGATTTGAATCCTGGCAGAGTCAGCCTGTGTGATTCGATGGAGTTTTATGTTAATCAGTTCACCCTGAACGTAATACCCATGTATGCTCAGCTGTGTAACCCTTGAGTATATTATATTTAGCTGAGTAAAAGGGGAGCTGCAGCACCTAGCTCACATGTAGACACCTACATTTATCTACCTTAATCTGCAAACTGAAGTCCACTCCAGTTTTCTAACATAGTCCTAACCATGAGATTCTTCTGATTCTTTCTTCCCTTAATTTTCCTTCCTTCACTTTCACTACATATCCAATTTCCACAATGAAAGATGCTTTTCTATCCCTAAGGTAGATTTCTGAACATAATATTATAGAATCACAGAATGAACTAGGTTGGAAAGGACCTTTAAGATAATCTAGTCCAACCTGTGACCTAATACCTCCCTATCAACTAAACCATGGCACTGAGCGCCACGTCTGGTCTATTTTATATTTTCTAATTAATTTTATTAATTAACAAAGCTTAGCTGTTTAGAAAACAACATAATGACTGCTAATATAGGACAGTTTTCCCTGGAAATACCAGTTAATATCTTCCTTGATGCTGGAAGCAATTCCCATTTAACCCCTCTGTCCTTAGCTAAGTTTAGCCTTTTTAAAGGCCTAGCCACATTTTGTCTTTTCCTTTCTGAGATTTTCTGCAAGTGCCTTTCAGTTTTCCTCTGGGATTCTTCTCCAACCTAACATTGACTCATTCATGCTTCTCTCATATTCCTTATAATTTTTCGTGCATAACATTTCCCTGTTCTTTTGACTAAAAGAACTCTTCCACCTACTTGAATCAATCAGTTGTTCCCCTCCTCATCTCACCCTGCCAGTCCTTGTGTTCTAACAGGCCACTCCTACTTTCCTTCAGAAGACAGTCCAAAGACAGACATAGTCAAAACTGTTCCAGACTATATTCCTCCTGTAGTGACAATTAGAAACAAAAGCTTTCTGGTTTTTATGTCTTCTCAGGATTCAAGGGTTAGCTAATGGGGAACTGGCACAATAACTGTCACCTATGTGTGGACAAAGAGCAAGAATGAACTCTATGCTTGAAGGCTTTGCAGATGGCAAACCTGACCCAGTCTGCAGCAGCCTGAAGTTATAATTTCAGGAAAAGTCCTACTCATCCATTGGCACAGATGAGCATGACCAGATTACCACTGAAATGTGTGGTTTTTTGCCAGGCTAAAGATAAATCTTTAGCCTGGTGATTTTCAATATTTTTTAAAGGAAACAAATGCCATGCACTATTTTCCTGCCATTGTCCTTCCTCCAAGTCTTATAGGATATACATTTTCTTGTCTAAAACACATTCAAAATTTTAGAATATTTCTGGAATAGCATAATGGTTACGGCTGAAATTTTGCAAAAAATTTCAACTTTAGTTATCCCATTAGGGAAAGATATTTCATCCCTGATAATACAATAAAGTTATTTACATGCAATGCTTTTTTCATAGGAGTTCAGAAATTTTTAATAATATGCAGTATTATCCACCCCACTCATAATTACTGAACTTCAGTGTATATTCGTGGCATACAGGTAAATGAAAACTAATTAAAATTGCCATCACTCTTCCATTCCCTGCTAAATGTCTGATCCTGTATCTTCTAAAATCATTTACTCTGAGGGCTTTAGCACAGGGTCTTACATGTTCAAAAATCTTCCATCCACAGGACAATGAAAACAGGGATGTGTGCTGAACTCTGATCTCCCTCTCTGATTTAAAGCCGTAAACCCAGAGGCATTAAAGGCAAGTTAATACTTGTTAAAAAAAATTGCAAATGTGTTTAAAAGGTAATTAGTGAATAATTCTTTAGTTACTTTGCTCTCTTCCTTTCTCATTGAACTTGACCCTGTTGTCTATAGGAAGCATTATAAATTTTGAAAGTCTCTCATGAATTGGACATTTTAATGAACTACTCACAGCAGTCACCTGTCAGTGGCCAGTTTATTGGAGAAAGTGAGTGAAAATTTATCTCTCTGCACAATATGTAACACTACTTTTCACAGGGACCTGGGCTAATTTAACTCTGCTGTTTTCTGAATTAACAAGGCTTGTCTTCAAACCTTTCGACATAGGAGCATTCTGTTCTGTTATTATTTTAGTGCTCGCCTTCCCACCCTCCCTCAGGACGTGCATTATTTAATCCATCTGGAGCCTTAGTAACCAAGTTCCCCTGCTCTCCCTGACCCCAGTGATTTATGTTTCATATTTCATGCTGTGGTTGGTCTTTTACCACTTATATTCCCCCTCCTTATCCTGGTCAATCTTTTTTTTTAATATTTTCCTTATCCCTCCACTCCCCCCCCTCCTTTTTTTTTTTCCCTTTTCTTTTTTTTTTAGGAGGAAGGATAAATATTTGACAAGTGGACTGTTTGTCATGCAAGCCCTAACACAGTTACAGTTAGGGAGGAGAATAATTCAATCTGCCAAGACTTAAATGCTGATAGATCATTGGATGTTGCTAGGCCAGGGGTTGTGCCACTCATAATTTTTCCCACTGATACAACTATTTTATGGAATATGACATACATCTTTAGGTGTTAAATCATCCCTAGAATAATTTGTCTGTCAGGAATCAAAGTGAAAGGAAATAAAATCATCAGAGCACAGAGTTGTATTGCTAAATCTCATATTCCACAGAGGCCCGTGCTTGCACTTTAGTGTGTGGTTGTTTCTGTGTCTTTAAATAAAAACAACACATGCAGAGAGGGAAGCAAATCACGAAGGAAGCTGAGATGGGGAGGCATTTGCATTGTGAATGTTGGATTCACAATCAGTCTTCCTTTGCTCTGTACCTTCCTTACTCCCCGTTCCTCATAACCTTCTTATCAGATTTCATGTTTAATGCCCAGCCTGAACTCCCCATCCTACACCCACAAATCTGACTGAACACAATAGCACTGATAAAACGGAAGCAAATTTCTTCTATTAGTGACTGACAGCAATTTGAAGAAAATGAAGTTGTACCATGATATCGTTATATATACAAGGTGCAAATAACCTAGTTTGAATAATCACAGCCTCTGTCCTTTTAAATGATTTTTCTCCCCCATTTAGAGGGAGGCCTTTGATGTGATAATATTAATTCCCTCTGTGCTTGGAGGAAGGAAAAAAAAAAACCTAGGAGAAGCGGAAATTAAATGAGTAATGCAATGTCAGTCAATCTTTTAAACCAGGGCCTTATTAACAGCTAATCATTTTGTCATTTTGTCGCTCAAAGTAATGAATTTGATAGGAGGAGAAGGGAATGTTTTATGTTTATTTTTATTAGTTTTAAACAGAAACAGTTGTGGAAATATTATATTATCAAGACTCGCAGCATTTAAGTGGTTTCTGTTCAGCATATCGCTATTTTTCTTCTCTGCCAGTATCTGATTGCCATAATTTTGAATAATCTGCTTGTCTTTCAAAAAAAAATTGAAAAGGATATTCATCTCAGGAATAGCACAGGGTTCCATCATTGGAGATGCATTAGGCTTTTGTTAGGTATTTCTTTACATCCTATTTATTCCAAAGTATCTAAGTAATTAATCGCTAGAAGGAGAGTTATGCAGCTGAAAGGAACGGTATATGTTTCTCAGCTGCCAGCATCTGAAGACCAGAAAAATTACAGGGAAAAGACCATGAATAACTTTCTGTTTCTAAAAGTGTAATGCATGGTTTTGTTTTATTTTAAAATTCTCTAGGCTACAGCTACACATTAAGCATGAACTAGTAAAATGCATTAAATATTTGTTGCTGGGAATGGATTCTCTTTTTGATGTCCCTATAGCATTCTCCTTTGAAATGGCAGGGGTGACCTCTGAATTGGGACTCCAGAGGACTCTCAAATTAAGTGCTTTGAATGTGGTGCCATTATAAGGCTTGATCTAATGTTGATGGTAGTTTTCTATCAGCAAAACCTGCAATACTGGGCACAAAAAGAATACAAGTATCCACAGCCTCCTATGGGGTTACAAGTTTTGGGTTGCCTTAATGTTGTCCTTCTTATGCTTCCATTGCATTTATGTGCTTATTTATTTTATATTTTCTTACTATTTACTAGTTTATTTCACACTTATATTTTAATGGCTGAAGAAAGGATCTTAACTCTAGAGAAGAACAGAAAAAAATAGTCCCTGATCTCCAGCTCAAGGCCAGCCTTCATTTACTGTGAGTTAAGTTAGCAAGCAAATCAATACCTGGTGGCCTAGTGATACATCTGGTGATTTACTTACTCATTGACTGAAAAGTAATTGAGTGGGTTAGACTCCATGTGAAAATACGTCTGAAATATTAGCATAGGTTCCATTTGGAGTTTGTTTTTTTCCAAACATGAATGTTTGTAAATTCTCTCCACCAGGACGGAAGCATTTCCTGTATAAGAAAACATGAAGGTGCATAAAGAAAATACTCCTTAAAGCCTAAACAGGAAATGCTGCTCTAGTCAAATTGTAAGAAGGTAGCTATAAACGAACCCACTTTCCAGACAGTTAAAAACGAGGGAATGCACCATCTTTTGAATTTCACCATGGGCAGGAAAGAAATATGTCCTACTAGCCACAATTTCAAGTTACAGGAATAAAGTAGGAACAAAGTGATTTTTGCAAAATACTGAACCTAAGCTGGCTCCTGCTTGAGCCCTAGACTCTTTGTTCTCTGCTCTAAGAATTCAGCCATATCTATGAGTTTAACTAATAGATATATAATAACTGTAATTGTCATCATACCCAACCAACCTGTGGCAAATATGAGATGAAACCTAATACCTAAAAAATTGTTGAAAGAAATCCACATGAAATTGTGAGATCACAATAGATTGGTGGTCTATGAATACACACAGGGTTTCCAAAGGTCAGCTGTCATACCTAAGTTTGGCTAAGCTATGTTAATGAACCTTTGTGTGGGAGTCCAAAGCATGGCATAGTATTTGAGCAATTACACTCCCAGCTCTCTGGAGCTGAGTTGTCATGTTGTTTCAGAGATGCAGAAAACAAGAAAAGGAATATTAAATACACCTATCAGTGCAGGGATTTTAAATATATTTAGTGAGCCAAAACCGTTCTCATATGGCAATGACTCTGCTGTTCTTCAGTGAAAGTATTACTCAGGAATCTGTGCTAAATGATGAGCCTTCATTATCTTTACATATGTAAGCATCATTTGTGTTATAGAGGAAGTGCACTCGTGGGAACTGATTTCTGCCATTAGTCTGTTGATTCTGTTGATTGCTGCTTTAGGCTGTTCATTTAGTCTCTGCTCTCCTCAGAGAAGCTTGTCCAGAGAGTCTCATAAAGCAGGTTCTCTTCAGAGGAGAAAAACCTTCAAAGCACTGCCAGAGATATTATTTCCTTTCTGGATGTATGGAGCAAAGACATCAAAGAAATAGCTGGATCCATAATCTACAGCATATTCAGAAAATACATAAACTTTGTAAATTTCTCTATAATTAGTTGGAAATTACATTTGAAGTACATTTGAATACACTTTGGTATTGAAGAGAGAAAGAGTAGTCGCAGAATCACAGAAAAATTAAATTGCAAAGGACCTCTGGAAGTTGCCTAAGGGTTAACATGGATCAGGTGGCTCAGGGCTGTGTCCAGCCAAATTCTGGGGGTGGAGGCTCCCCAGTCTCATCAGTCACCGGCCCAACCCTCAAGACTTAATTCAAATTTTCAGCAGCTGAAACCAAACCATAAATCAATAATGATTTTTTTTTAATGAATTAAATTTTTCTAAAGAACTTTTAGTCAAAAAGTATTTTCAGACCCAAGTGCTTCTGATAAACTTGATCTACATTTTGAACATTTATACTTCAATTTTATGGAGCAATCAGAAGAGTCAGCTTTTCACTGATTTTAAATACTTCCGGTGAAAAGAAACTTCAGCTTTCTTTCTGCCATAAGAGAATTTCAAAGTTACTACCTGACTATGAAAATACATATATGAAATATCATTGTTGAAATGCAACTTGAATTTGGGATACAGATACTTGAAGTATTAAATGTTTCTCAGCTAAGGCAGTCCACATTTTCCTCCTGACTATTGTCTTATCATATACACATTCTCCATTTGCTATTAGGAAATGTCACCTCTTAATACATTTTTTATTGAAAGGGGGCAAAGATTTAACTGTAACACCTTTATTTGTATATTTATAATTGCAGATTTCTATCATTAATAATAAAATCCATACTGCAGAAAGAAACCTGGTTGACCAAAAAGTTGAATATGACTCAGCTGAGTGTGTTCTGGGGTGTGTCAGGCACAGCATCACCAGCTAGTCAAGGAAGGGGATTGTCCTGCTCTAGTTTTGCAGTAGTGCAGCCTCTCCCCAAGTGCTGTGTGAAGTTTTGGGCTCCACAACATAAGAAAGATATTAAAGTATTGGGGAGTGTCTAAATGAGGACAATGAAGATGGTAAAGGGCCTTGAGGGGAAGCCATCTGAGGAGCGGCTGAGGTCACTTGGTCTCTGCAGCCTGGAGGAGACTGAGGGGGAGACCTCACTGCAGTCTGCAGCTTTCTCATGAGCGGAAGAGGAGGGACAGGCACTGATCTCTTCTCTGTGGCAGGGCCAGTGACAGGACCCGAGGGAATGACCTGAAGTTGTGCCTGGGGTGGTTTAAGTTGGATATTGGCAAAAGGTTTTTCACCCAGAGGGTGGCTGTGCACTGAAACAGGCTCCCCAGGGAAGTGGTCACAGCACCAGCCCGACAGAGTCCAAGTGTTTGGGCACTGCTCTCAGGCAGCTGGTGTGACTCTTGGGGTGTCCTGTGCAGGGCCAGGAATTAGACTCAATAATCCTTATGGGTCTCTTACAACTCAGCAGATTCTGGGATTCTGTGATTTGTCCAAATAGGCACACACTTTCACTACAGTACCTCATATTTTTATATTTTTAAGCTATTTCTGGTCTATACTTCTATACTGTTTTACTTATTTTTGATTCTTTAAGATTTTCCATCTGAAATACAGGAAAGAGGACCTTTTACAGAATATAATGTTATTTACTAATAATACACATTTTCCATAAAATTCTTATAATTTTCTCTGTGTGTATCAATACCAATATAGTTTTCAATATTAATATTCATTTAAACCTAAAGACCAAGGTATATGTATAAGGAATGTAATTTGTGAGCAGTGATATACATTTATGAGAAGACCAGAGGAGCAAAAGTCTTCAGAGCATGTGCAGGAATAAAAACTGTTGAAGGGATAGTATTGAAATATATTTATTTTTTTAATCATGGAAATGCTTCATTATTTCTACTAATTTATTGCAGAATTATGGTCAGAATAACTTTTACTAAAACCAGCCACAAGTAAATATATTTGGCAGACGCAATTGAAACAAACCTTTGTAGAGACCAAGGGGTGTTATGTAGGATAGAATATTCATTCACTGCCTGAACCGGTGTCAATAAGGTGTGAAACTAAACATCTCCAAAACTTCTAGACCAAGAATTTTTTAAATAGGAGCCTAAATTAAATCCTTAAAGTCTACCCCTAAATACACAAATAAATGTTTTATTAAAAAAAAAAAAAAAGGAGTTCACAAAACCTTTAATCTCAAACAATGGTTTTTGGTACTCTGTAGTTCTGAAAATCAGACAATTTCTCTATATGACTGGATGTTGGTTTTAAGAACTTAAATTCAGGTTTTGAAATTCTAAGTCATTGATCCAAGTTTGTTTCTCATAGGAATTAATATGAGTTTTCTCCATTTTAAATATAAGTAGGAGTATTTGCTTTCCTAAAATATAAATCTGTTCACAGCAGCATAATATATAGACAGCCTGTAAAATTTCAAGTCATACTATTGTCTTGTGGGCATGTGACTGAATGCAGAGGCTGGTAAAACATAAAAACAACTGAGCTTTCTCCTGATAACTGAACACACTTTAAATGCCCAAAAGATAAAATGTAGACTACCCTGTAGTTTTTTTTTCCTAATATTCTGAATAAAAAATATTACATGAAAAGTCATAGAATGACCCCAATATACTAGAGAAAAATATTTCAAAATCCATACTCCCTGAATATACATTATTTAATCATTCAGATCATCATTATGGGTGACTTCCTGTAGAGTTATGAGAAGGAGAATATTTTTCCCCATACTTCAAAAAATACTAACATTTTTAAGTCATGGAGTTTAAAAAAAATTTTCATGTAAAATGTCCCCACACTGTTTCCAATAAAATCAGACTCTAAAGATGCTAATTTAGGAAAGAAAAGATCTGAGGAATCAAAATGGCTACACATATAAGTTGTTTAAAAATAAATCCTCTATTTTGAGAAATATATTTATTCTATAGAATTGTATTTCATATATTGTGTTGTTTTCTCTTTATACTGTAAAAAAATATCATGAAATGAGGAGTGAGAAGTAAAAACAAGCTAGAGTTGCCTTATAGCTCTCCAGCTATATCTTCTGCATGCCCAGACCTTTATCTGTGTTATTCTCTGGCAAAGAAGAGGGAGGGACTCATACGTACTTTAAACAAATGCTTCTAAGACTCTCAGAGTCAGAGTGTGACTTTTCCTTGAAAATTGTTATTGGAAACGCAGGTGCTTAAAATTCTCTTTTGCACCTCTGTCATGTTCAAGAGACTCAGCTTTGTAGTTTGAAGAGTTTCAGTAATATTTGTATTTGTTGTGCCTTGAAAAGTTGGTATGATGATGCACTATTTGGAGCTGATTACTTATTCCTTCAATACAGCTCTTACATCCTTCAAAACAAAAGCAAAACCCAATGACCCCGAGATGCTACTTTTGATTATTTTTTTTAAGAACACACATGCAAGTAATTTTTAAAAATAAAATTATGTCATATTCCAAAAATAAATGCTAAGAAAACACACAATCTTTCAATAATGTAATATGATGTGGTACCTCTAATATGTTTCAACTGTTCTCTGAAAACAATACATATGATATATATATATATATATATATATAACTGCAGAGGTGTGGACTTATATTTATGACATTCAGAATATTTAAATGGGTTCAGGGAAAAAAATTGTAGCTTCTGTGGTTCAAAATTTAAATACCTACCAGTCTGGTATGAGCATTGTTTTATTCCTGCTCTGTATGAATTTGGTTTGGGTGAATCTAAATAGAAATTGTCTTGTATTGTTGCTGCTCTATTTTATTATAGCATGTAATTGAGTAGAATTTTGCCTTAGATCATGGTTCTAAAGAAAAATAATACATTTTCCTATACATTTAATTAAACAAGCAATGGCTACACACATCTTTTTGTTCTACATTTTATTGACAAAGAGAATTATGTTGCATGGATCATTTTCTGGAGTATCCCTGATGTAAAAATAAGGCATCTTCTAACAAGTTCAAGACCTCAGGAAAGAACCTGTCTCTCATTAAAAGCAAATTTAGGATTTTTCCTTTTCTTTGGTCTATGGTAGACCACAAGAGAAGTGATTTTACAGAGTGAGAATTGAAGATACAGACAGGCAAGAGCACTAGGCTTACTTGCTGAGCGCTAGGTAGCTTCTCAGTCACTTCCTCACTGGCAGTAAAGGAATTCTGAAACAGCCACCTGCCATTGAGCAAAATGAAGCGGAGTCAGACTACCCACTTTAGAAGTGGATGATATTTTGTTTTCATTTCTATATTTAGTACTGTCCCAAAGGTTTGTGTCTGTGCTTGTAAATAAAATGATTGGGTGTATGTCCTCTGATCCCCAGGGGCATTTGACATAGAACAGCTTATATCCATATGGTTGAAGTCTCATAATCTTAAGAAAGCAAAGTAGCATCATCCATTCTGACTCTTGGTAACATTTTCTGAATTACTCAGTCCTCTGAACTGTGCCTAAGTGCTGTCTGGAAAGGATTCAAGTGTGACCAAGGCTTAATGGTTTAATAGCACAGCAGCATCTAATCTGAATTAATTGCATTCATCAATACACACAGCTCACAACTAGCAAACAGATTCACACAGGAAAAGCCTTACAACACGTTAAATGGATTCAGAAACTTTCTGAGGACTACACTGGATGTGCTACAAGTGGGGAAGTGAATATAGGTGTGAACGACAATCTGTATGTTCCTCTTTTCTATGGAGTGCATGGGCATGCAATGAAAAGCAAAGTGAATATCATTCTGTTGAGCAGTTGTGATGCATGATTTCAAACTTATTTTTCTCAGTCTTGCTCCACAGTGCTATGTTTTATTAGTTGATAACTAACTGCTTTACAACCAGCAGGGAATACTTGCAGATCTAAGTTAAATTGCAAGAATTAAACTGATCAAAAAATTTCAAGAATCCATTAGATTGACTAGATGGGAGCTTGATCAGTTTGAAATGTAGTACCACGATTTTTTTTATTTGAAATTAGATTTTTTTTTTTATTTAAAACATTAGTACACAGAGAAAAGTTGCATTGTAATGTTGAATTTATAAATATAAAAGAGACTGTGGCACACAGAGGTTCCATAGGTGCTTATGCAACTCTCTGTGACATAATGAATGAGGCAAGAAGCCAAGTTCTTCCAGCAAATTTGGATGTTACTTATAGCCCAACATAAGAGCCCTCATTATTTTTCTTGATATGATAGTTAAGTCATAATATGGTCTATTTCAAATGTGAGCTTCCAGAAACTGCTTTAAATCTGTGCATCTGAGCTTTGGATTAAACTTTTCTGTCATATCGAATTGCTTGTGCCACCATGTCTTGTAGACATTTAATCCAACAATTTTTATTAGGCATCTTGAAGGGCCAGGAAGCTTGTGTTCACATAGAGAGAAAATTCCTTCTTTATCAATCACTCCTCCAAGCTGTTTAGGATTGCTTTGGCTAGGGCATGACCCATATGAACAATATTTAAGGATTCTACTAGTTCTTCTTTCTCTGACTATGGGAAAGATTTATAGTCTGCTTTCCAAAGAAGTAGGAGCTTCAAAGACTAAAGCAACACATACTAGAGCTACAAAGGTGTCCTGGGGTGACTGAATGCTCCAGTATCCCCATCATCTAACTCCTTTAAAAACATCAAGCCTCCAACATGATCTCAATGAACCCACCAATGCTTTTGATGGACTTTCGGTACAGTAAAGACAGATCTGTTCTTTATGGTGACACAAAGAATTTAAGGAAACGTTATATAAGACAACGTGAGTAACAGGTAATGAGATGTAATTTGAAAAATCATCTGCTCTGGGAGTGCTCCTCAGCCTCACTTGTAAGGTGGCAATTTGTACAGCTCTATATACCACTGATTAGCTGTTCTTGTCTCATTTTATTGTTACCAATACATTCCCATGTACTGCTAATGCTGACTCCTTAGAAGCTCACTTAAATCATGAGGGACAGGTAAAGGCTTGCTCCACTTTGCTCTTTTTCAAGCAACCTTGAGAGAAATTTGGTGTGTTGGAGACAATTTTTATCTTAAGGGTTCCTCAGAGTGATATTTAAACTAAAAACTACTGATATCCAGCAGTTTATTTCTATTCTCTTCATAATTTTTATAGTATCATAGAATATGCAGAGTTGGAAGATGGCCACTAGAATCATCAAAACCCAAATCCTCTGAACAGTTACCCTGGGAATAATGTATAATTTGAGTAAAACTGTGCAAATTCCTGAATAAATAACCAGCACTTAGAAAAATTCCCTACCTCTAAACTGAACTTCTGTGTAGATGTAGATTTCATGATGGATATTTTAACCATATTTTCCTTTGGAGAGTATACATGACTTTTGAGTTTAATAAACACCCTTGGAACTTGTGAAGAGACACGTGAAAGTTAAATGCTGAGATACTGATGACCCACTGCCTCCTTCTCCCGGTCCTCACTTATGTCTCTGCCAATCAAGTCTTTAGTATCTCAAGCTAAAATCTATTTTACAATTTGAATAGTGTTCATTTTCACTTATTGTCACACTTCCCAAGTGAAATTACCTAGTGAATTCCTAGTGGACTTCACAGAATCTTTTAAGGTCAAATGCACTTGTCTTTTTATCTCTCTTTACTTGTTCCTGTATGTTTTCATTGGAAAACAAAACAAAACAACTTTTTTTGTTTTTATTAATTTCAATGCTTTTTTGTCATCCTTGACTTCTCTATAGTAGTGTTGTCAAACAAAACTGGACTACTAGATTTTATAAAATTATCCTAAAAGTTCAGAGGAATAACTAACCTTCTGGAAAGAGCAATGTGCAGTTAAGCACCCAGGAATACCTGAGATACAATCTCATGAGCCATTGGCTTTGGCAGCGTAAATGAGTGAAGAAATTCTGTCTCTCTCTGTCCCCATTCTCAGCTGATCATTCCTATCCCTGAGCTTCTGAACCTGGAATATTTGATTTTTCCTTGGTTTACAGTGCAGGAACATAGAAATAACATATATAGATGGGAAAGGGGAGAGAATGAATCATTAGAACAAAGTAAAAACTAAATTAATTTACAAATCTACAAAATTAGACATTAGACATATACATGATATACTAAGTGCTCCACAAGATGAGATTTAAAGCACAACAAGGGTTTCTAGTCAGTTATGCTGCAGGCTCCTATTACTCTTTCTGTGTGCAGGTTGATCTAGGCTAGAGATGGGTGTAATGAGAGAATCACACTGGAATGAAATTTGGATGAATGACCTGGTCCCTTGATTGGCCAGAGATATCTGTTTCTTCCCTTTATTTTTTCTTTTTTGTTATTTTCTGGTGGTAAAGGTCAGAACATCATGTTTCTTTGCTTTAATAATATGGAGTGTATGACATCCCTGACTTACTGTTTTGCCTTAATGCTCAGTCCTAGTGAGCGTATGTGTGCGTGGACATGCGTTCTCTGTGTCACAGCACTTCATTAACTTCCGACTTCATTAGAGGCTGGGTTAAAAAGTATGATGTGCTACAAATGAGGCATCCCTATTCCAATGTGTGACCTTCATTCTTTCTGATTTATTAGTGCACTATGGTGTATTTATCAAACACATCTTTCCGGTAACTTGTGATGAAAATAAAAACAATGAATGCACATCTTTCTTATAAAGCCTCTGATACCAAGGCACAAGATATTAAATAATTAAATAACATTGGTAAAAGTTCAGTGGATTTTGCTATGCCAGAGCAATTTCTTCTCCCCAAATATCATTGCCTATTAACTATTTTGCTCTCATACTTAGCAGCAAATTTCTACTTGAAATATTTTGAATCTTAAATTGTGCCTTGGCTATTTTTTACTTGTTCTTCCAATGATAAATATAATGAGTAGTTTCCACTCCTCTGTGATAATGTAAAAATACAATGTTGTATAATATGGGTATGGCTTTTCATTCATGGAGAAAGTTTACAATTTTTTATATACACCATTTAAAATACTTTGAATTAACACTCTTGATTATAAAAACTGCAAAAAGCACTCTTATAAGGTAAATCAAAGAATATGGAACAATGTAAAGTAACTTCCAAATACATTTCAATCAACTTAAGACTAGTAATGACTTCAGTACTTCCTTTTACATGAAGACACTCTTCTAATAATGTATTTATTTTTTAATTATAGGATTTCTGATACCTTTCATGCTTAGTGTTTGACATTTCAGAGTTGTATTTTATTCCAACAAAATATTTTCTGCTCCCAGATGAGAGTTTCCACCTTACAGTGGACATATCTTAATTACTAATTGCTGTTGAGACCTTTACATGCTAAACCACAGACCTATCAGACTTCACCTTGACTTTTTCTATATTTATAAATAATGTTTGGCATATTTCTGACATCAGTTTCTCATTTGCAGTGTAAACTAATAATGTAAGATGGAATGGAAAGACACAGAGATAATCCTCACTGACCCTTGGGGTCACTCTCTGCTTTGCTATAAAGATGAAAAGAAATGAGCTGCAGCTCAGCCTTTTAAATTAACAGCAAAAGATATCAAATCCTTAAACCATTTAACAACTTAATTTGACTTGGTTTTGTTTTTCTTTTATTTCTTATGGGAGAAGGAAATGGGAAAGCCTGATTAGAGCAGGGTTCCAATTCTATCAGTCTTTGAACTAACGTTTGGAAGAGTGAGCTCACTTAATATTTAAATCATTTTGCTATATATTCAAGCAGTTTACATATGCTGCAATGTGTCAATAGAATCATTCTCTAATAAATGCGATGCATGCTAGAGTTTAGCTCTAGACAGGATGTTATTTTAGAACAGTGATAATATTATTATTGCTAATGACTTCAATCTTTTAGATTCCTCTGTTTTTCCTATGGCCTCTTAAATGCAACTAATGAAACACCCAGCAATTCAACCACTGGAAACTGGTATTTTATTGAAAGATACTTTTCAATCTCTTCATTTTTTTCTGCCTTTTCACTGAGTCTTGGTTATGACTTAAGTAGCTAAAAATTTATTTCTTTCTTCTCCTAACAGATATTTTTATTATTGTTGCCCTGGGATACTACTATGATGATGATAATTGAAACTGCTCTATTTCTTCAATTTTAGTATGCAGTGAAAACATATTTTTGGATCCAGCATAATCATTACTACACAGCATTAGATTATTATGTCACCAGTTTAGGATTGCTTTTGACTTCATTATAAAACCTGACAGGAAAATAAGATGGATTACATGGCTACCAGCTGAGCAAAAGTTTAAATTACTTTTTTTCATCCTAGGGAATAAAGCTTCCTCTCCTCCCAAATTAAAAAAAAAAAAAAAAAAAAAAAAAAAAAAAAAAGAAGACAAAAACAGACACACCAACATCTGATGCAACAAAAATGTGAATAGCAGTGATAAAAGCAGTTAAAATAAATTCTACTTTGCATCTAGCAAGAGATGTCACAGTGGTTTGAGTTTCTAGCACAAAAAAAAAGTCCAGTTTGAATATTGATCTTTTGAAGCTCCATTAGCTATATGTTGAGCATTGCTGACATCACAGATTGATGTCTCTTTAAACTGTGTCTCAGATTTAATCACTTGGGGAAACCAGGTATTGACTTTGGATGTTTGTGCTGTTCAGCCACTGGAGAATGCTCTCTTAATATCTCTCTCTTTCCCTTTGTCCATGTGTTTTTCTGTGTCTCTCTTGAAGGCATGCATATGCACACACACACGCTAGTCCCTTTGTGTTAAGGAGTATTGTCATTATTTTCTGTGTAACTATAGCTTGCCAAAATTACGTTTCCTCATTATATCTGTACGTTACAATGTGTAGGTCATGATGTTCACACTGAGGCAAAGTACTTCTCACTGATTTAGGGTACTGAGATAGTATCCAAGAAGTTCTAAAAGGATGAGCATCATCTAGTCTGTGGAGACCTTCATTTCACCTTGTAAAGCGAGGCAACCACAATAGCCTCCAGAAAAGTGCTATAGGAATCAATACAGACAAAGAAACCAAAGCCCTTCTGAGGTGCTGGTGGTAGTGATGTGTGTCTACATGTCTGTGTGCCTGTGTGCCTAAGGATGGAGAGAGATGGTTTCTGATGAAAAGAAATGCAAATGTTCAAGGCATTGATCAGCACTCATCTCCGTTCAACCTCATGCCCTCTGCTACATCAATACATTGGAAACATAATTTGTATCAGCAGTTGTTTCTTTAATTAAGATCTCTCCCAAATCTTTTTCATTGATTCATGTCATTAACTTATTGATCAGCTTACTTATGCTGAGGTGGTAGTTTTGTTTAGAGAGGGTGTCTCTCTCAGTTCATGATGCTGGTTCACTACAAATATCTTCTTGGCAACGAGTGGGTAAACTGGAGCTCACTCAGCTTTGGCACTGCTTTAGCAGTACACATAGGCTTTCCTGGGGCAAGAAAAACAAACAAACAAAGAAAAAAAACCACAAAAATACTGACTTGTAATTTCAGGACTTTGAAAACCTGCCCCCTCAAAAAAAAGCAATGGAAAGTTTTATTTGTTTTAAAGCCTCACTGAAGAACTAATCACTCTAAAGATAACACCAAAAATATTATAGCCATGGGGGTATGTGGCATATCCAGTCACCATATGTTAATGGATAATAAATAACCAGGAACTACATGATAGAGTTTGAGCTGAAATGTGATATATTTAGAAATTAATGACAAGTAACTGATGCCTCATTTAATCAAATAATTGGTAAAAAATGTGATAACCAAGGCAGGGTGAGGTTAAGGCTAGGTGAAATTTGAAAAAGGAAAGTTCTGCAAGTATTTTATTGTAATTATGCAAATTTTATCTCTTCACATGGTCTTTTTATGTCATTTTGTCATAAATGCTGTATCAAACAGGAGTACTGTTCAGTATGCTCATAGATACAGAATTTCATAGGGATACTCATGGTCTAAAATTAGGTATTTGTATGGGAACATGACTCAGGCAGAAAGAAATGCAAACTGTATTACCTGTGTCTTCTTAGATACTCTAGCTGAAGTAGCACAATTATGAATGGCTTATGCAAAATTCACAGATGAATATTTATTTTTCAATAAAATTATTTAGATAATAATATTTAGAGGTGCTTCCCTGTCTCATATGGACTTCATTATATCTTTCTAAAACTGCAGGGAAGTGCAATAACTTTTAGAAATATTGCTGGGAGGTTCAACAGAGTCCAGAAAACGAAGAAGAAGCAGCATCAATGAACAGGTTCCTCTAAACCTAATTTCCAGATGGAACAGCCCAGGGACAGATAATATGCACATGGCACTCATTAAAGAGCTATGCCTAATGCGTATCCCTTGGGGAACACTTTAACCTCATCAAAATACTTTTGAATGTTCAAGGTGACCAGTCAAGAAATGGCTAAAATGACTTGTTTGTTGGGTTAAAGAAACACAGTCTAGCACATTGGTGGTCAGACTACTGGGAGAAATGTGTGAGAATTTGATGTCAATACCAGTAAATAAAAATATTACTGACAGAAACAATAATCAAAGAAAAGGTTCAGAAGCTGATGTTTTTCCTCATGAACAAATGTATTAAAATTAATACAAATAAAATTAGTAAAACAATTCCTCATGTTTCTTAGACAACTAGCATTTGAACTAAATCTACCCTCTGTGAAAAAATGTGTCTTGAGAGTCCAGGCACTACTTTCAAAAGCAGTACTACTCAAGGATACAGGTGAGTTATATACTCTGACTCACACAAGGAACAAATCATTGCTGACAATAGCCTGGACACTACCTTTCAAATCTGCTTCAGCAAGACAAATTGTAGGACTCTGAAGAACAGATTAGCAATAACAGTGTGTATCTCTTTAGAGTTTGATAGAAATGCAGTATGAAACGAGCACTGTTTTACATTCAGATGCCTGAGATACCTACTTTTTTTTTTATTTACTGAACACCAAACTTTAAATTATTACTATTTCTCCGCAGAAAATTTAGTCAGCTGCACCATATAATTTTCAGAAAATAACATTATGACCTTCCCAGAAACAACATTCATCTCAGGTGATGCAAAAGGCCATTCTCCCTACCAAAGGGACAAAGAACATGTAAAATGAGGGAAATATAGCAATTACATGGAAGTAAAAGTGTGACTAAGTGAAAGAATCAGGCATGTAAGCTAAAACTGACCTTCTGTGGCTTTGAATAATACAGCCTGCATTTGAACAGGATATGGCTTTCACAAATTATGTGTTTTCCCTTGAAATCTTCCACAGCAGCCATATCTAACCACATGAATATTCATATAACTATATCAGTAAAATGAGGAAAAACATGGCCTGTATTTCTGAGAACTCTGATTTCCCTTTAAATTATGAATTTATTTGAAGATCCCTATTCTGGTCATGATAGATCAGTATCTGCAACCCTCTCTAGAGGCCCAGAAGCAGCAATATTCAAACCCAGGCCTAAGTGTCTGAGGCTGAGGAATTATAAGGCAATTGGACATTGTGTTGATTGTGCCTGTGCAGCTTCCATGGGGATTAAAAACCATAAAGCTTTTGCTGCACTTCTAACCCTGTTCTCTGTTTCTAGCTGCACCTTCCCATGCAGAGCTAGCAAGGAAGCAATAAGGAGAGAGCTGGGAAAGACACAGACCACAAGACAGGTGGCAGGTGCCTTCTTTTTGGTCACTAAATGGAAGAATGGGTGAGAGCACACTTAAATTCAAACAGTTTTGAGAACAAGCGGTCCTTGTTTTATATATATATATATATATATAACATATATATATATATATATATATATATATATATATATATAATATATATCTGGTGTGGGAAAATTGCAAAGACAGAATTCATGGTGCACTTCTCTTTAATTTAAAAAAAAAAAAAATCCAAAAGCAACTCATAACTTCTTCTGCTCTTAGACAAATATACCTGAGGAACAGTAACCTGACGATTAAGAAGCAGCCAGAGATGCTCTGAACAGTGCAGTTTAGTGAAGCAAGTTGCACCATAATTCCATTTAATTTCAGAGATTATCAGTAGGGGACTTATTTTCCTGTTGTTTTCTTTTGGATAGCTTGGCTTCCAAAAATAACAAAGGAGCGGTTTAGAATTTTGGCATATGAAATTAAGATGGATGTTGTGGTCAAAAATGATCAGGAGTGAAATAATTGGGGTTTTTGCCTTGGCTATGATGAGCAATAAATTTCTTCTACTTGAGTTAAATCTTTACAGTAAATTCTAGAACAGGTGAATGAGGAATCAAGGTGCCCTTGCCAGAGCTTTCAGGTGAAGTTTTGGAAACTTATTTTGGACACAGTATTTCATTATTGTTTTAGTTAGCCTGCAAACAACACAAGACAAGATTTGATCAAATTATGCTAATTCATATTTTCAAGGTTGTTTTCAGAATGGGTGAAATCCTGGCAGAGAACCCATCAAAATTAATTTAGTTAATTGGAGGATTTTCCTCTGCAATTTGAAGAGTGAATATTCTAATCCATTTATTTAATTTGGTATTTGAACTGCATGTAGTCAAGACCTTATGTTCTGACACAAAGTCCAGCTAAAAAGGAGAAAACACGAGAAATTTCTTGCTTAGAGACTCACAGAATATAGTGGAAAAAAACCCCAAACAAACCAATTTTCTGAGAATAATTTTAGGTAATGGTTAAAGACAGATCAGGCACTATCTGTCTGATTTTAGTATTTTGGGACACACAGAAAATTATATACTCTGCAGGATAGCCTAAACTATAGGCTCTGCAGGATACCTCTCCCAGGTGGAGAGGTACAAATTCTGATGGGCAGAAGAATGCCCTAATAAGAAAATACTGTGGGGTTTGTTTGCTTAAATTTACTGCATATGCTCTTATTTTTAACAGTTTTCACAGAAACAAGTTTGTATGAGAAATTGAGAGTGAAATTTTTTCTTGTAAGAGCACTCATTCCAGAAGACAGAATGAGAATTCAGGGGAAAAGTGAGACTTTATTGCAAGAACTTACAATTATAAAATTTCTGTGGGCAACCCTTTGTCCTATTGTTCCTCCTATAGGAAATATTGTTTTGTCTGTGAGTTAAGTGTGCCATATCTTAATTTTTAAACTCTGATGATTATTTTTCTTTCTATAGCCTCTCAAGCTTACAACCAGTAACTTTAACAGCTCTAACTTTTATTAGTTTTTATTATTTGCTATTTTTCTTGTTTGTGTACTTATAATAACATGTTAAAAGGAATAGAAACCTGAAAGGTCAGCTTGTAAAATTGACAGATGTCCACAGCAATACAGTAATACATAAAATTTATAATATATGCAAGCTTCTTATAGACACATTTTGCTGAAAAATTAAAACTCCCACATACTCAGTAGTCTGGGAGATAAAATATGGACACTGGCTCTTACACTCTTGTCATCATGGTAAAAAGAACCTGAGTGTCCTGGTTGGGAGGAGAATAATGGGTAGTTTGATCAAAAGGTGAGCCAGGACTTCATCCTTGCAGGCAAGAAATACAAACGGATAGATGAACCGTGATAACAAAATTGAAAATATGCCTTACATATTTTTCAGAAATATTTTCAATTAACATTGTCTTCATTATATTTTCTTCATAGACTCGTAAAATCATAGAATGGTTTGGGTTGGAAGAGACCTTACAGGTCATGTATTTCAAGCCTCCCTACCATGGACAGGGAAACCTTTCACTAGACCAGGTTACTCAGAGCCCCATCCAGCCTGGCATTCCTTCAGGAACGAGGAGTCCACAACCTCTCTGGGAAACCTGTTCCAGTGCCTAACCACCCTCACCATAAATAATTTCTTCTGAATATCTCATCTAAAATATCTGCTTTCAGCTTACAGGAATTGCCCCTTGTTGTATCGCTACACACCCTTGTGCCTCTCTGGCCTCCTTGCGAGCTCTCCTTCTTGTAAGTGCTGGAAGATACTACAAATTCTCTCTGGAGCCCTCTCTTCTCCAGGCTGAACAGCCCCAGCTGTCCCAGCCTGTCTTCAGAGGAGATGTGCTCCAGCTCTTTCATCAAATTTGTGGCTCTACTCTGGATTTATTCCAATAAGTTCCTAGTATTCTGTATTTTGCAGTATCCTTACTGAATTCTTGGTACTATTTCTATAGCATCCTGACTACCTTTTTCTCTATTTTTTTGCCTTTTTTTTTTCTCTTTTTTCCTCTTTATCACTCTTCCTTTCTCTTTTTTTTCTACTTTTCTCTGTTTCATCCATTCTTTTTGTCTCCATCCCATTCTCTTTCTCACTTTTTTTTTTTCTGAGAAACTTCTCTTTTGCCTAATTTCTCTCTCCCTCTTGTTCACTATCTTGCTTTCTAACTGTGTCTTTCTCTTTCTCTTGCTCTCTCTCTTTCTGTGTCTCCCCTGCCACACTTCCTTTATAGTATTTTCATACTGGTTGCCAGAATTTGAAATTTAAACACTTTAACATAGATAAATATAACAGAAGAAAAAAAATATTTTAGTCTTAGAAGAGGTAGTGCACTTATAAAATCAAACTTATGGATACACAGGTAATATTGTCAACCGTATATTTATATTGAAAATCTAGCAAAACACTGGGAATATGTTATTAGAGCTCCTGGGGTGTAAAGTAATGTTAAGTATTTTATGGTTGTGATTGCTTGAACTGAATACAGAATAAAATAGGCTGTTTTTTTTTTTAAAGAAATAAAAACATAGGAGAAATTACTGAACATTTGAGGCATATATTGTGACCATTCAGACAAGGTTATCTTGTTGGAAGATTTTGTGACCATTGATAACATCCTTTAATGTACTGACAATAATTTCAGAGAAGAGGGGCTTTAATATTTTTGAATTAATGGAATTTATGAAGATATGATTCCCTTTGAAATTCCATATTGACTTTTCTAAAAGTTTAGTCTGTATTATATTGGGAACTGGGAGCAGTGGTGAAGATTGATTAATTTTGCTGTATCTGACACTGTCCCAGAAGAACTGTAACTGGCGGAAAATTTGGCATTCATCTCAGCTAACTTCAATGTTCACAGCATAGACCTTGACTCTGAGTTGTTGAGACTTCCTTTAAGTCAGTTCTTTACAGTCACTCTTTATAATCCAGAAAGAGAATTTAAACTGCTACTTTCAGTATAGGTATCTACAAGAATTTAAAGTTAATGACCTCTGAGAATATACTACGTGTTGCAGGTGTTGGAAGTTTAGTGGAATGCAAGGGGTCACTGGAAAATTTGATAAAACTATGCATTTTTTACAATCCTTTGAGGATTAGTAAAAACATTGACACCACTTCTGGTTCAGGAAATCTCTAAAATGCAAGCTTTTGAGGGCTGAGAGTCAATGCATCTTTAAAAATTTATTTTGTTTTCATGTTTCTCCTTAGCCAGCCTCTTAGTACCATTGGCAGAGACAGGATAGTGTGTGCTGTGATGCACCTTTGCTTTCACTCTGTGCACAGACTCATGTTATGACATTGCCATAGTAATATACAGAAGTAAGGGGTTTTTTACCGTAAAAGTATTTTTCTGTGGGCTACAAGACTTTTCTGTCTGAAAATATCCATCAAAACTGTTTTGAAAAAGCTATTGTGATGGATCCTGGAAGAGGAATGTCAGTATATTTAAAAAGAAGTGGACCAGCTTATTAGCTATAGGCTCTTTCATTCCATCTTCAAGTTTCTAGATGCTTTACTTTATCAAAGGTAAACCTCTAGAAACTGAAGGAGGCAGATCAGCTGAAAAATGCTCTGAAAAAGTTTGTGATAAGGCACTTGAATGCACCCTAACAACTGCTGGCAGGTGGCCAATACACATGATGGTACGGCATGAGCCAAAAAGGAGCTGTTTTATCCATTGTTTAAAGGCTGGTCTCCTCTAAGGAAGTTTTTCTCCTCACCTAAAAAAAAAATACTGTTTTATGTAGTTATCTTGTCACTGGCATTACTACCAGGAAAGGACTGCCAAATCTTGTGAGGTGAACTCTGACTGATCTATCCTGTTTGGCATCCAGGACATAGCCTAGAAAAGAGGAATTATATGCTCCCATCTTGAAAAAGAGGAAACAACTAAACTGGTCCAGGAAGGACTGTACTCAGAGAGGTCCAAGAAGTCCAGTGTGGAATTAATTTATTGACTGTGAGTGACTGTGATATGCTGCAGGTAATGACTTCTCCAGTCATTCCATTACACTGAAAGATACGTGAGATGCTTCTCACTTCCATTGTTAGAGAAATAACTTCTATAAATAATTCACTCCTCTTTCTATAAGTAATTAAACATTATTTATTTGTTCAAGAGAAAGTGAACTTTAGAGAGTTTGACTCAGTAGCTCTCCGGTCAGGGTATTGTTATTTTCCAGATGGTACTACAAGTCCAACTAGCTCTATGACCTATAACAAATTCCAGCCCATTTCCTAAGGAGAGGAAAAACACATGTGATAGAATAATAACACTCTTCATTCTTGGAGTAGTGGGAAAAAAAAAAAAAGCAAAAAACCTTTACACATTCTGAATTTTATGTTACAGAATTATTTTATATGCTTAAGGTGGCTTGAGATGGGCTTCATTTCACTACGTTTCGCTGTGCATATTTCTTATGACTTCTTTTTAAAAGGTGTTATATGACTACTTTTTAAATATGCGATATTTAATTTATATTTTTTCAGTATATTGTGAAAATATTAGGCTTTGGTAGTTTGGATGAACAATTTTATAGAGCTGAGTACTGTTTCATCCTCTTTTTTTCCCTGACAAATAAATTTGCTCTTTTGATTGAAGACAGCTTGATATAAACCATATGCAGTTACCCTATTAGAGTAAGAGTACTTTGTACGTACATTTCCTTGCTTTGCACATCTATTGATCAGAGTGACACTATGAGGTCAAAATTGCTTATTATACTTAGTCTTATCTTATTCTGGGTAGAAGGAGAGGAGTAGATTAATTACAAAGGCAGTATCTTCGTATCTTATTTTCTCTGAACAATCAGAGTTTAGATGTGTTTTATAGTCTTATAGATTGAAATATGGGATGGTGGGGTTTTCAAAGCTCTTTAAGGTTTTAGATTCTGCTGTGATGACCTTTCATGATCAGGTTTTAAAGATCTCTTCTTTATATTTCATATGTCCTTTTAGACAACCATGTATTCTTTAATACATTCATCACATAAGTAAAAAGAAAGTTACAGAAATCAAGCAACTGCTCCTTACATTATTTCAGAATAACATAACCAATAAAACTATTAATCACATTTTGGTTTTGGTATAGATTCAAACCTGAAGAATCCTAGGATTTTAAATTTTTAGCTTAACTGGAATGGCTGAGAAAAGGTTTTTCCTTTTGTCCTTCTCCAAACATTTGATTATTCTTTTTGAAATCCAAGTTCTTTTTATGTGGTAGAGGCAATTGCAAACAAGATCCTTTCTGGGAAAAGTAAAAATTAACACCTATATAAATACACAGTCTTGAAATGCATGAGAACTTTATATATGATCACAAATTTCAGAGAACTCTGCTGGCAAGATAAAGTTTTAAAACATGAAAATGTTTCTGGATTTGAAAATTTCTATAGCTCTAAATTTTTATTGAGATTCAAGAACCTATAAATATAGTTCTTTGGGTCATGGAGGACTTCGCTGTAACACACTATTTCATTTTTCAAATGGACTTTGGAAGAAGTTTCACAAACATAATTTACATAAAAATATAAGGTTTGCTTCCAGAAAGGTTGGATGATAGTTTCTGTAAAGATCTAAATTTAAAAAATCAATCAAACAAACAAATGGAACCAAACTAAAGAACCCCAAACCTCAAGTCCTTCAGATACTGTGCTGACACTGTTACTTGGCTAGAGAATATACCAGAATAAGACAAAAATCTGTAAAGAAAGCAAACTTTTTATCTCAGTAAATATGATGAGCAATGTTCAAGCAAAGTTTCTGAGTAACTGGATCTAACTATTTCCTCAAACCATCTTGCAGTGTAACATCTCATGGATATTACTTGGTCTCAAAAAAACCTCCAAAACCAAAATATTTTACATTTACAGGTAATTATATCAGCTGTTACAGAAATGCAAAACAGTGAGTGTGAATTGGCTTTCCTTGATAGCACCTATCTAGCCAAAAGAACTTCAGCTAGGATAGTCAGCATTATGATATCTAAAAACGTTTTTATCGTACCTATTTGTCATTGGGTAAATAATGACTAATCAGAGCACAGTATCTGGAGGTGTTGGCTGTATTCTCAAGGATGGATCATGGCAAAGACTGACTTTGGGTGAGGTCTTATTAGCACATCAAGGTGTCCTCTTGAAAATTAAAATATTGCATTGTCTCAAGTGGATGATTAAATAATTTTACACAGATCATACACATTTACACATTTTATGTGTAGCAAGAATGTTTTAAGTCATTCACGTAATGTTTTTTGGTGTTTTGAGTGTTAGGTGGAAGAATATTTGATAAATATAATGAAATTACCTTTAATTGGAACCACAGATTCTACCATGGAAGTAGATTTTTGAAGGAGTGTGAAATACAGGTTTCAGAGTTAAAGGTGCTCAAATATTCTAAATTTAAAACACAGTGGAGTTATCACTCAAGTATAGTACTATCCTGGCCCTGCAGTTCTTTTCTGCATCTATCTCTCTAGTGATGCAGCATTTCATCAAGATAATTACAGAGCTGGACTTCAATATGTCTTTGTTTCTTTTGTGATGATTTATTTGGAAAGTATTGTATTTGGCACTAGCAAGAACAGAAACCTGCTTTGCATCTTAAACTGAAAACTAAAACCCCAACTGTGCAAAAATTTAGATGGGTGTCCAATTTTGTGCATTATGAATATCTCTTTGCAGAATTCAAGACTTCAATGCTCTACTTACTTTTTTGTTGTCATAGTACACAAAACTTTTCACTTTGCTGTACTTGAGCTTCTTTCATACAGATCTTCATACCTATTTAGATAGTATATCTTCTATCAAATTTCCTTAAACTCTTTGTATGTCATGTTTCCTCTTTTAGAGTGGATGCTGTACAATATTGTGGTGGGTTTACTCTGCAGTTTGATTGGATATATGATGCTGAATGTGTCATATGTCACTTATTATACATCATGGACAAAAGGATTGTTTGGGGTTTTTTTTTGGCAATATAGCATTCAATTGGTTTTTATAAACTGGTAACTACTACACATCATCAGACTAAATTTTTACCTCATGCAGTGAGATTTGTACCTACCATTATAAGGTCTGGATCTAGCCCATCGTGACTGGGCTACCCTCACTGCTCTCCTCCCACTCTCTCCAACTGTGGGTGGTATGTAATCTACATTAAGGATCATGCAGGCAGCACAAGTGGACACATTATAGCAGACCTCTGTAAAGTGCCATTGCTGAAGCCTTGTAAAACGGAGGAAATCTCACTAAATAGTGAAGGAATGCTGCTTTTCAGTCTTATTTGGGGATTTTTTTTGTGTGGTATTTTTGATGGATCCTCTTACTCAAAATCCATCAACTCATCTGATACCACTGGAACCTGTGAAGTGTTAAACTCTTAACCTCATCCTTTTGGAAGATGACTTAAAATAGGTAAAAGGATGTGTGTTTTGTGGAGAAGAGGGATATATATTAAAAAAAATAAATAATGGTGTGATAGGGATAAGGGGCAACGGGGGGAGCTGACGGTTTAAATCTCCATGGGCCTCGGAATCGAGCCTGTTTCAGTCAGATTGTGGCCCTGCTAACAAATCCAATAGCAGCTAATCTGATCATCTGCTCTCCAGTTTTCATGCTGTGTTTTCTTCAGAGTTCCTTCTCCTAGTTCCAGTCTGTGACAGTGTGATAAGACACAAGAAATTTAGTCATCATTGCTGCTGTAAAGTAGCTCAGAGAAGGGATTATGATATTCCATAACCCTTACATTAGACACGGACAGGGGCAGCCACTGCTGTGATTACAGGCCTGAACACTGCTGTTATTTTTCCCACCTCCCTCCCACTAGTCATTTAATTATTTATTTATTTTTATTTTATTTTTTATTTCTATTTTTTCAAGAAAGCTTTAAAGATTAGCTGAGAAATAGTCACCCTTATAATTATCATCCTAAATCTTGTGCAGAACTCAGAAGTTGGGCAGCTCAGAAGGTTGTTACACTTCTAACCAGCAAGATAGCTCTCAACCAAGTTATCAAAAACACTCATCCACTATTCAGTCATTATTAGGAAATTCAAACAGTATAAGCTGAACAAATCAACATGGAATACAGAGAGGATGCCACAGGGAGCACTGATTTGGGAAAAAATATAGTATGCTGCTGAGGCAAGTCAGAGATTAGTTTGCCTTTCCTCTGTTCCGCACATGGCAATATTTATGATGAATATATTATTTGCAGTACCTCTTGCTTCTGGGTATCAAGTAGGTTTGCAGTGATGTCTCTGAACTATTAATTATATCTGTGTTAATTGACATTCCTGCACCAAATCTCTTTATGCCATCTGTGGCTCTTATCCCCACAAAAAAGGATCTTCCTGAAAAACAGCAAAGACACAAATTAAAATAATGGGTGATGATGGAAGCTGTCTCAGATTTCTCAGTCTCAAAGGGTAATAAAATGGTCAGGCAGGAATCTTCTCTGTTATTTGTTTGGTTTAAAGGGAAGGAGTGAGAGAGCTATTGAATTGGTTTATGCTGTTGGTTAAAGATTGCTTCTTGCGTTTCAAAAGGAACACCTATCATTGGTGTTGTGACTTGTTTTGCAGCATTATTATAAGGAAAGGTATTGCATACAAATGTACTCCATATGCCCGAGACCAAAGAAAGAGAGTGAAGCACTGGGCAGAGACACAGAATGGTCTGGGATGTTCTATGCCTTTGTACACATGTGGTGTGCAGTGCTGTCCTGCCTTGCTCTGCTCTGCTTGGAGAGCCCAGGCAGACCCAGAAACAGCTCTGTGGTGGTCACTGGACTGGCTCAGTAGCTGCTTCTGAGACCATAAAAGAAAATTTCATTGCAGATGAACCATCTGATAAGACCTGCCTGGTCACTACTCAACTCTGAGGAAGGAGGAAAGGTTTTAATCACAGTAGTAAAAGGCAGATCTTTAGGTCTCTGTGGCTCCACTTGGGATCTAAAGAGATACTTGTTGTGAGCACTTGGCCACCCTTATGTACCATACAATTCTGGTTATATTTGGCTTTTGCCTGCAAGTGAAGGGTAAACTTGAGAACTCAGAGGTGTGGAGACTGCTGCCCTGCTGTTTGATGAGAGATTTCTTTCAGCTTTTCAGATGGGATTTTGATTCAATTTTGAAAACAGTAGTGATCTACCATACACAAAGGCTTCGGCTACCAGTCCAGATCGGAGGAGATACTGTTTAAGTGTAATGTACTAGAAATATGGCAATGTAAATATCATGTTAATACTTTATATCTGAATATATGTAACCATGATGAAGAGAAGAACTTTGAGGGATATA
Organism: Poecile atricapillus; assembly: GCF_030490865.1. Taxonomy (NCBI): domain Eukaryota; kingdom Metazoa; phylum Chordata; class Aves; order Passeriformes; family Paridae; genus Poecile; species Poecile atricapillus. Next base: position 91,277,767 of record NC_081250.1, on the reverse strand, counting down.
TTATCATCAGTAATTCTTACTAACAGATTTAGTTTAAAATTTAATCAAAGTATTCCAAATACGGTTTGCTATGTTTGATGCTATTTATAATAGTTTCTGTATGCATTAATTTTCTTTTTAATTGGAAGACTTATGTAGTACTATCTCTTTGAAAGTTGACTGGAAACTATTAATTCTGATTTATCAAAGTTTTGCATTCTGTTAGTATAAGGTTTAACTCAGCAGTGTTTTCTGAAAACAGCTATTGCTTTCTTTAAGCTAAATTTCTGTGTATCCTTTCACAGAACATTATTTCTAAGGCACAGAAAGAGCAAAGGTAACTCAGATGTATACATAGCATTGCTTTAACACTAGTTTATTCCTAGAGAAATACAGCTAGATTTCTTTGGCCTTTTTACAGAGAATATTGAAAAGATTAAATATTACCACAGAATAAAAATTACCTAGTAAAAGTAAGCTGTGAGAGAAAAACTATGCAACCTCTTATAAAAAATTCATAAAAACTGACAGATGTCTAAGACTGATGGCAAAATTCCCTATTAATTTATGATATTTTGTATTAGGAGATTCAGCAGGCCTTGTGTGCAGAGATGACAAGACAAACAATGATAGTTTTTGCTAAGTAGGTAAGCAATCATTCTGAGAAAAAGGAAAAAATAAACAACAGAAAATCCAGCCTCCAGCATGTTTCTCCTCTGTATTTTGAACTTTTGTGTTGAAGCTGATTGCCTTGAGTATGCCTTAGACATTTTAATTTGATCAAAACCTTTTGACATTTCTTTAACATATTTTCCTGTATTACCCCTGCTGTCTCAGGTACTGCTGACATCCACAATCAAAGTGATCCAGCACAATGGATTAGTGCTCAGCCAGTTACCTTACCCCATTAGGACGAAGGCTAACTGATATTTTTGTTTGCTTGCTTTTGATATTTTGCTTTCCTCTAGTTAAGTGAAAATTTATTACAGAGCAATATATCCAGGATAGATTTTGATATGAAGAGGCTTCATATGTCCTTGAGCTACTCAAGTTGGGAACTCAGGCTGACAAAGGTCAAGGTTGCCAACTACTTCCTGTTTCCCTTAAAACAAAAAGAAACATTAAAAGATCCCAAACTTTTAAGCCATCACCGTGGGGATTTTAGAAGATGATTGAGGCTGAAACAAAGCTTACCCTTTTGCTTCTGGGTATCAGGAAGGACTTTAATGGTATCACGACATTGATCATTGAATTCAAGGTCACAGTCATGTCAGTGTTAATGAATTCCAAGGATGATTTCAGAAGATATTAGTATACAGAACATAGGAAGCAGAGCATATTATAAACGTTATTACACATTATTTATAACAATCCAGAATAAAGCTTTATGTTGTCCACCTATGATAAATGTAGACAATTTTTTCTTTTGTGTCATGTGAATCAACAGGAAAAAACAGCAGCCTTAATTTCTACATAGATTCTCTTTATTCATCACTGTTTTAAAGAAATTGTTTACATTTCTTGAAATTATGGTTGCAAATTTCTGAAGAACTTACCTAATCCTAAGTAAAATATTGATAACACTGTGTTCTGAAATGATTTTCTGTCTTTGCTGATTTTCTCAGTCTATAGTCAGTTCACATTTTCTTGTGATTTGCACATATTCTAAGTCAGATGAAATTAGGACAGAGCTGTCTCAGTGAAGCCCACAGTGACAGAGATCTCCCCAGCTGCAGGAATTTGCAGTTGTGACTGCCTCTTTTCTCTGTCCACTATAAATATTTCAATAGGCCACGAAAGAAGACAGTTACACAAATCACAACTACAATGTATTGAAGTTAGCTTCCTTTCCATTGGCCTAACATAATCCAATACTTCTTTAAAATTCATTATGATGTATTACATATATTTTAGCTATTTAAAGAACATATTATTTAAAAGGCTTTATCAAAGGGATTTTATTTTTTTTTTTTTTTAGTTATAAATGAAATAGCATTGAAAATTGAAAATGCTGCAAACTTTAATGAGATTCACATTCCCTCTTAGAATCTGTTTGTGTTTCTAGAATCTGTCTCCACCTGTATTAAAACCAAACATTTCTCCCATATTGCAGTACAACTGGGTTATGCTCTTCAAGATCTAAGAATCAAACTGTTAGTGGAACTTTAAGAGATGTTCTGTATCAAAAATGGAGGAAGTATTGGCTCTGACACAAGACTGAATTCTGGTTTTTGAACCTACAGTAAGCAGGGACCATGTCAAGGTGATGGCAAACAATTCCCTGTGCTTCTGGATATCATTGCAAAATTTCAGAGTTTCTGTGCAGTTCTGCCTGTGCAGTCCTAATAAAAAAGATAACAATCTAGAAAGGGTAGAGAGAACTGAAGAATATTAGATGTCTCACCTGAAAATAAAGTCTAGAGAGGTGTTTTCTACTGAATTCCATCAGATACAGTTTGAGTGATGAAACTTTCCCAGCAACAGAAGTCAGATCAATGCTAACCAAAGCCAAGTGCTGACACTGTATTTGATGTTAAATTTAGGTTAGAGTAGGCCAAAAATTAGACATATCATGGTGCTAAAATACTTCATTTGAAAAGCAACAATAAACTCTAATTATTCAATGCAATTCTTAGACCCCTTCAACAGTTTTCTGCCATTTTCTACTACACTCTGGAAAATGCTTCTTAGAAAGTATTTTTTCTACAAACTTGACATAGCCAGGCTCTGTCTGATTACTAGACTGGCCCCTTAAGAGCTTTGGAACCTTCTGTACCTGTAGAACTATGAGAGAGAAAATAAGCACTTATATTTGAGCTGTCTGTTAATAGAGAATCTGGTATTTCCATGTAATTTTTTGAAATTATAAAATTATACAAAAAAATCATGGAATCATAGAATAGTTTGGGTTGGAACAACCTTTCATGGCCATCTAGTCTAACCGACCTGCCATGGAACACCTTCAACTAGACCAGGTAACTCAGAGCCCTATCCAATCTGACTTCAAATTCCTCAGATAATGAGGCATTCACAACTTCTCTGGGCAACTTGATCCAGTGTCTTAGCACCTTCATCATAAGAAAAATTGTTACTTATGTCCAGTCTACCCTCTTTCAGTTTTAAATTATTTCCCTTTTCCCTGATCTTGGTAGAAAGAAGGCTTTGGTAGAAAGTTTCACTCAATCTTACATGTATGCTTTATACTTTGAACTGTAGCAATCAAATCTTCCTGGAGCCTTCTATTCTCCAGAAAATAAAATAAATTAAAAAAAAAAAATAAAAAATAAATAAAAAATAAAAAATAAAAAATAAAAAATAAAAAATAAAAAATAAAAAATAAAAAATAAAAAATAAAAAATAAAAAATAAAATATAAAATATAAAATATAAAATATAAAATATAAAATATAAAATATAAAATATAAAATATAAAATATAAAATATAAAATATAAAATATAAAATATAAAATATAAAATAAAATGTTCTTTGTAACCTCCAGATAGGAACCTAATTAATTGATCTAGAGGACCAAACACTGAGGACAAATGTATATTTTGGGAGGAACTTAATAGATTTGACACCTAGATTTGGCATGTTATGAAGGATATTTATGTAAAGTAAGCATTTTCAGATTTTTCAGAGGCATAAAATTATCACATAAGCTTTTCCATTAGTGAAACACTTCTTCTAAACTAATTTGAGAATCACTTGTAAAAATCATTTAATGATAAGGAACAGTTCACTTTACAATTAGATGGAATAAATTTGACTACTAATAAAGCAAGATTAGGTGAGTTCACTTTTGGTAAAATCTTATTCCAAACCAGAAAAAGACCTTGAGTCCATGCTGTGCACTAAGAAAATACATGGTAACTCTTATTTTCTCTAAGTTACATTATCTAAGGAACTTCTGTGCACCAATAAAGCATAGTATTTTTAAAAAATATTAATATACCTTCTTTCTTAATCTGTGTTACTAGAATAGTAGATGACAGGTAGTAGATGATAAGCCTTGATATAGGGTAATATTCATCTAAGGAACCAAATCTCCTAAACAAGAGGTTTGATAGCTGACCTATGGCAAAACCACTCCTCATTACAAGGGTTCTTACTGCAGCATCCTTAGCTGGATTGGAGAGTACCTCAAATTATTGTTTTTATTCAACTGGCTACAATCTTAAATTTACATATAGTTTTAACTACACAACTGAATATCTGTTAAATATCTTAACTGCATGGAAGGGACTGTTGTAGATGATGTTCACACAACAATAGCTTTCATTTAGTTCCTAATGTCTTATCTGTGTACAATTTCATCCCTTCTGCAGCAGAAATCACAGAGAGCAGCCTTTGGGACATTCTACTCACACTGATAATCAACACATTTAAGTGTAATAATCAAATGTCAAACAGCAAGAGCTGCCTTGAGGAACTTTGAGAATGACCAAAAATTACCTCCTGGGCTTCTGTAACAGCAGAATTAATTACAAATGTTCCACCTTTCACCTAGTTTCAAATAGACCCCAAGTCAAAACCCAACATTTTATCTCAACTATACATGTGACTGATTAATGATTCAAGTGAACTGGGAAGGCACACAAGTAAAAAACAGCCATGATGCCTAGCTACACCCAAATCATAATTAAAGAATGAACTTTATTTTCGGGAGAAATTCTTTACTGTGAAGAAGGTAAGGCACTGGAACAGGTTGTTCAGAGAAGCTTTGGATGTCCCACCCTTGGAAGTCCTCAGGGCCATGTTGGATGGAGCCCTGAGGAGCCTGGGATAGTGGAAGGTGTCTCTGCTAATGGCAAGGGGATTGAATCTAGGTGATCTCTAAGACCTCTACCAACCCAAATGATTCTGCCATTCCATGATAGGTTTTGTTTGGTCTGGGCTGTTTAAAAATATGTTAATCTTCTGAGTACTTACCTGCATTTAATGAAATTTATCTCTTTTGATCTATGGAGATTGGCATTTTTAATTTGCAGAATCCCATCTGAAGGACTGAATTACAAGCATTTGTTCTGGGGGACTGAATTCCTCTTTTAATTCAGAAGTTGTCCAACACATGATTTTTAGAAAAATTAGGTAATTCTTACTACCATTTTCTTAATAATCATAAAATTTTTGAATCATAAACACTTCTTCCAGGGGTAATTTGTAAATTTTTACTACTTTGTAAAATATTTACATCAAGAGATAACAAGCGCTATAGGCTTTCAGATTAGTATTTTTGTAAGCTCTTAACTATTTTTGTATACTCTAAACTATACTGCACTGTTTCTGAAGTATGTATATATAGCTCAATAATATGTTTGAACACATGAGGTGTAAAAAAACTTCAATGATTTAGAATATCTGCAAAATCAAGACATGGCAGAGAGGTATTTTTGATTTTGAAATTGAAGAAGATTCGTGTTTCATGTCAATTTAAGTAGCTTTTCTATAGCCATGTATAGTATAACCATCCAGTGTCAAGAAATTCTGCTGCCAAAAAGCAACAGAGGAACAATGTCTTTGTTCTTTATTTTCATTGATCAGAGTGGAACTGGAGAAAAAAAATGTCAAGAAAAAAAGCTTTAAAGGGAGAGATGAAACTATCACCTGCTTTCTGGTCCTATTTCAAAACTATTTTCTAGCCATCTGTGTTTAAATATTGTGATTCTAAACCTAGATTTGACATATATTGCAGGAAAGTATGACTTCCCTATACCACTTGCACAAATTCTTCTGTATGTTTTTTGCTATTAGTACAGGTAACTAGGATCCACTTTTTATATAAGTTTCCATATATTACCATAATAGCAGCTTTATGCCTCATAGTTACTTGCTTTGTTTTTCTTTCCCATTTTATAACAGCATGCCTGAAGCCCATCAATATTCAAGTTAGTACTTTAAAATGAAACTATAAATTTCAATTTAGAGAAAATAAGCCCTTATTCAGGCTCATAAGTTTTAAATAACACATTACCATTGGCTACATTAAGTTTGCATTTCTAATGTTATTTTATGCATTTGACAATAGATGTTTCACTCTGCTCAGCAGTGGAGAGCAAATGCATGTGAAATGTAAGTCTGCTTAAAATGTAAGAATTTATTAGAGCTGTCAGTCAGCAGTGACATGAGAATTAAATTATTTCTGAAAATATTTCAGTTGATTTTTGCACTTTCTATTGTCTTTATCCTCTGAAGTTTGAGTATAAATATCTCTTTTAAAAGGTTTTCTTCCTAGATGGGTTAGTGCTTCCTAAAGGCAAATAAAATGAGACTGAAAATAGAATGTGCAAAACTCTTAAGGAAATAGATAGGTAATATTTAAAATAGAAAAAAAAAGAAAAAGAAAAAGAAAAAATAGCTTAATTATTTATTTCTATTAATCCCAGAAGAATGAGATTAGTTTACTTCCATTTTCATCATTGTTTAATTTAGTATCTTTCGGGAAAAAATGGGGATTCATTAGTTTTCCTTTACAACGCTTTTTTTAAAGTGAAAGTTATGTACTGGTGGTCAAGTGGCATCTTTTGCAACTGTCTGAGTATTAGCTGTGAAACAAATTAATATAAAATTCCTTCTGCAGTAGGACTAACAGCGAGGAATTTTTCTTGCTGTTACTACAAAGCACTACTTTTCCTGGCAGGAGTGATACCCATGCTTTACTACTTTTCTTGTTTATTGTGTGGGTCGCTAAGTGCACTGATTGATCTGAAGGAAAAATTTCCTTTTCACTTGACCCTTTTTTTAATGATCATCTGGTGCTACTGCCTCCTTTTCTTAAACCTATTTTCTTCTACAGAATTTAGAATGAAAAACAATTACTTTCCTTATGAAATATTACATCTGTGAGCTACCACAGTCATGTTACCTTGGTTCATTTTGGTTATTAACTTAAGAGCTTTTGCATGTCTAGAACAAGTCTCAGGAATGAACTCACTCTGCACTGTCTCTTAGAACTGAAAACCTGACTGTGTAGCTCCTAGGTGCTACATCTGTCAAACCACCCCCCCCCAAAAAAAAAAAAAGAAAAAAAGGGGGAAAAATAAAAGAGGGCTTTTTTTGCTAATTGGTTGGTAAAAAGTGTTTATTCTTGGCTCAGGTGTAAAGACATAGCTAAAAAAATACTATGGATGACTAGTGACAGAATTTGGATTCCTGCATTCATGTAAATATGATCGTGTTAAGAAGTCTCTGCACTACCATTTGTACTTTATTGCTATGTGACGACAGGAAATTCCTATGGTTACTTGGACTACTACAGTGTTTTCACATGAAAAGGTCAAAATTCAGTCATGGCATAAACAGTGGAAGTTTCACAATGTAAATTTAATTTGAATATAACAAAATAAATAAAATGATCATATTTTCTTCATTCATGTAAATAATTCTCACATGGGGATTTATTATGAATATATAAATTTGTCATGCATTTCTCCATTATTAGAATAACTCTGTTTCGAAAAAGGGTATTATGACCAGAAAGTATACGGTACTATCTCTAAAATACCTGGAAATGCCTTGCTTACAATTCTAATAAAAAATTAATCAAAAAAATGTATAACTGCTTAGAAAATCCTGAGTGCCATCTTTTCTAAACGAGGTATCCTCAAAACTTGCATTTGATTTTCCAGATACCCTTCTGAATTACAGAAATATTGATAGGGTTTAACTAGATAAGCAGATGCAGGAGGGAAGAAAGAGGAAACTTTTGCACTTGGAAAGGAAATGAATGGATTGATATGAAACTGGATTCATGTCCATGCTAGAGCTCAGACATACTGCTGAATTAACATGCACTTGTACTCAATTAGTATGCAAACTTTTATAGGTTGTCTTAAACACCTCTATGCATTTTCACAGATATCGCAGTCATAATTCTGATCCTTTTATGCATGCTGAGACAGCAACAAAATACATTTATTTTCTTGGCTAATGAACCAACAGGTGTCCAACATATAGATTTGAATACTGTTGCATTGAATGTCTGCTGAGGAAGATTAGGTCACATTTTTTAAGAAATTAATCTGTACTCATACAAAATTATGAGTCACTCAAAAGTGAAGCTCTTTACTTATACTCTTCTGGTGTTATTCCAAAAGAATGAATAAGACTATTTCAAGCCTTTCAGTGTTAGGTGGCACAGCTGGGAATTAAATAAATGAGTTAACAGACTGGACATAAATGAGGTAGGTGTCTACGTTGTGTCAGAGAAATTTGGACTCTGTTTTTATGCAGCTACAGTAATCCAGCATTCTCATGTAAACCATGCATAACTGACATGGTGGACCACTTGCTGTGGCAGCAGGAGGTTCTGCATGATGCAGAAGACAGTAGAATTTCATATCCCAGTCAGACTTTGCATTCCCAGAATAGCCTCTTCATAACTCCTGTTTCCTTGGTATTCCACTATGCTTACAAGCCTCTGTATCTGTGTTCCTGGGCAAGAAAGAAGAAAATGGGTCTGGCTCATCAAAAGCATGGACAAAACTCACTCTGGACTCTATGAAATTGATCTTGGACTTTAACTTGACAAGGCAGTACGCAGATATCTACAAACTCAGGCTGCATAAAAGTCTTCAGTTATCCCTTTCTTATTGTAGATATTGTTACACCAGAGACTGATTCATCCATTCATGGTTCACAATTAGGATGTCTAAAAGAGGAGTTTAATAGTAAATATCATTTGGATTCAGAAATTAACAAATCAGCTGTGCAATCTGAACAATATCCATGACTAGTGGCTTGAGCATCTGAGTTTTCATGGTTAGACTCCCTCCCCAAGTCAAATGCAGAAGTACAGGTGAAATCTGGAATAAGCAACAGTTTTTAATTAACAGGTGCAAGGTAATGTTTTGTATGACCCACATATGAGTGTTTTACAAAGCTGAGGAAAAGCTGATCTGTTGAAAACTTCCTTTTCAGCTTGCCCTGTTTGAATCATTCTACCGTGTTCTCAGCCAAGCCATTTAATAAAAAATTACATTATCCAGATATTGTACTGCAAACCCATCATGTCTGCAAAAGCCTGCCTGGTTGTAAATCAAAACATTTTTAAGGCAGGGGAAACAAGGATTACTTGCTTCAAGTGATGGAAAAGTAGTGTACACAGGAATCTGATAATGCCAGTAGTAGAGGTCACATCCATTAGGATAATTTCAACCCATTTGAATAAACGCAGCCACAGCTCCAAGTAAAATCCAATAATAGATGTTGCAAAACAAGCCATCACACCTGAATTCCTGAGTTCTAATATTTGCTGGAAATAAATCAGGCCAGGAAAGCAATCTGGAAATAATACTGCGAGATGACTACCAGAGAGAGTGCATGCCACACTGTATACAGTTTTCTTCTTTTTCTCTAGGTCTTGCAATGTTTGGCACTAGTGCCTGTGTTGTAATAATGATGGTAATATTACTTAGGAGCCCCACAGTAGCCACGTGTGCTCTAGAATTTTCTGTAATGGCTGTGTGGGGCTACCGGGAGTTATCACAGAATCATAGAACGGGTTGGGTTGGGAGGGACCTTAAAGATTGTCTGGTTCCAACCCCCTGCCATGGGCAGAGATGCCTGTCATTGGATCATGTTACCCAGGGCTCCATCTAACTTGGCCTTGAACACTTGCCAGGATTGGGCAAAAATATAATCCTACAAAACATAGAGGGGCAACAGGGATGTGCTGTAGCAGCAGTTCAGCTCCCAAAAGAAGTTCCAAAGAAAGAAGCTTCTCTTCACCTGTGACATGTTTTTCCATGTAGCTGTTCCAGTCCTTTGATTCATGAAAAAAGTTGTCACAAATAAATATAAATAATTTTAGACACATTTGACTGCCTGTAAGTCCATTGGTCCAGAAGTTCAAAAATAAGGGCAAGGAAAGAAATATTAATAAGCTGAATTGATAGAGGAGGAGGAAAATCTTATTTTGGAACTAATCAGGAGCAGGCATTCAAACCATGTCTTACTTTAAAAGCCCATTCTGTTTTATTTTATTTCAAAATTGTAGAAAACTTGTGGAAAATCACCAAAGCTGATGAAAATTGTGACTTTAGTTCCTAAAAATGAAATAACATAGCTCAAGAGCTACAGAGAGTTACAAAAAAGCTACAAAAGTGTAACTTTCATACCTTTTAAAAACTATTTTTATGCATTTCACTTCAAAATGTGAAATGTAATAAGATTTTCTTTTATCAATACAATCTAGAATGCCAACATGAAGACAATAGCTAAATATCTGGTGGTTTTTCTGCCTGTTGGAGAGCCAATGTGATATGGCACAGATATTTCTTCTGAGCTTATGTTGCTGGTCTGGAAGTCTATGTCAACAGTGCAACACCATTGATTTTAAAAATGGCCTCATATGCTAATTTTTAAAACACAGCTCTCTACAATCAATATAACAGCACTGACATATCCACTAGGTAGTTCCAAGCACACTTTGCTTTGATCAGCTTGTCACTCAGGCAACAGAGATTTGTAGGCACATCTTTATTCTCCTTCAACCCATTATTTAAAACTGTAGCAATGACGTCAAATCAAATGACATTTAATGACATTTAATAATGTCAGTGTTGCAATAATGGTTTTAGGGGAGGAGGCATTAGAACTTTATTAGTATCTCTTCCCCACAACCTTTCCTTAACAACACACCTTCACAAATTATTAATCCTGAACGATCTGTGCATTTTAGTAGTCATTAGGTGTGACAACCATCTTTGCCTTCCTTTTCCTGTGTTATATTCACTTGACCATGTTCTCAAGGACCACTTGCCATTTAAGTTGTTTGGAAGATACTTTAGCATGTGAGGACCATGTACCTCATCCTAAATTACTGAAAGTACTACAGTGATTTTAGAGCTGTTAGCAACTATCTTTGAGAACACAAAGTGTGGGAATGATACTCAAGACTGTAAGAGTGCAGATGAACTGCTCATCTCTAAAATGGGATAGGAATTCTAAAAGGAGGTACAAGAAAATTACAGATTTACCAGTTTAATTTCAGTGCTCAGAAAACTACTGGATCAACAAAAAACCAATCCAACAAAATATTTGTAACATGGAAGGTAATGGAAAACTGACTATCAGCCAGCAAGGATTTGTCAATAAATTATTTCCTTCTGTTATAGAGTAGTAGGCCCTGTGGACAAAGTAGAAGCAGTAGATATATTTTTAAAATAGAAATATTTCAACATTGTGCACATGGCATTTTCCTAATCCCTTTAGAAAGACATGTTTTTTAAAAAATGCTACAGTATCAGGAAAGAAAAGATAGAAAAGATTATGGTTCACTGATAAAATCAAACATGCCGTCTGTTGTTGTCCTGTTCAAGATTTTCTTTTGTGACATAGATGATGGAATGTTTATTAAGTGAGTTGGAAGCAACACAACCACAAAATCTTTAGACAACAGGAAGACACTGTAAAATTGTCACGTAACACTAGAAAAACTGTCCGCAAAAAAGAGAGAATAGATCCATATTTATTGAACACAGGAGACAGTTATCCACTGAAGACCAACGTGGGGAGAAAACTGGTCATATGAAAATTTTGCAGAAAGACATTTGGTGTCACAAGACGAATATTAATCTAAATTCAGAATTCTTGCAAAACAAGAAAAGGAAAGTGAAGACCCATGAGACACATAAAATCATCCTTCTGCTGTGTCACTTCTAAACCCCGAAAGGACCAGCTGGAGGTCGTATGTAGGAAACTAATATGGAATTTAGAGACTTAGGAAGCATTATTATGGGGGAAGACTGAAGCTCCTAGTCTTCATCCAGCTGCAGAAGAAAATGGAGAGAAATCTCTAATTTCCTAATAAATGGAAGGTTATTGAACTGAAAAACTGATTAATTTCTTTTCCTTGGCCAAGGTAAGCAACATAAGAAGTCATAGGCGCAATGGAAAGCATTCTTACATTTAAATTAGAATAACAGATGTAGGTAGGGTTTTTTAGAATATCAAAAACTAAGGGCTAGAGTATTAAGCTTTGAACATTTTTTAGGACAAGCTAGACAAGTGACATATTTGCCATGACATATTTGCCATGACATATCTGATATCTCAACTACAGTAGGGAAATGATTCCATGAGGTCTCTTCTTCTCGTACTCCTTCCTACTAAGGAGAGACACTGGCTGGGAAAGTGGCAATCCATGCTTTGCCTATTTTTTGAATAAACAAAAAATGGGGTCAAGCAGGACTTTCCTCATGCTGGAGAAAAGTAAGATATTTTTCTGTAAATACCAATGAAGCAAGACTAAATTTATAATATAAAAGGAAACAACACGCAACAGTATTAATTTGGCTTTATTATGTTTTCTATTTCCATTTTGACATGCCTCACTACCTTATTAGCAATGTAAAGATATGAATACAGAAGGGCTCATTTTATCATGACGATGTTCAGTTTTGAAACTAATCTAAAATAAAACCTAGGGTATGCACAGAAAACTCAATTATGAGACAAAAGGCATCCAGTATGAAATTAAGGTAGTACATTCCATGTTTTATGTTCTGGCATTGTAGTTTTTTACAGGGATTTTTTGCTGATAAACCTCCAAAAGCTCACATAGCCAAGAGCAGCTCTAATGGACTGAATCAAAAATTACTCACTTTCATCTGCTGAAACAAATTGGTTTAATATACAGTTGTTTTCTGTCAAATATACTAAAAAAATTGTGCCAAACAAAATTATAGGCTGTGTTTCTTGTTTGCCTGGTATATTTGGTAGGTGGGGGAATGGGAAAAGGAGGAAAGACAGTGGGTGGAATTATCTGCGCACTTGCCAACATCAGACTAGATAGCATTAAGAAGATGTAACACACACAATATGCATGCAATGTGTCTGAGTTACACAGGCATAAAGTTTTTTCCTTCCATTTTTTAATGTTTGATCATGTGTAACTAAAAAGTTCTAACCTGTTGGGCATTGCAAGATAGTATGCAAATAGACCAACTATTGACAAAGGACTACAGTAATTCACTTTTCTGTTAATCAGGGTGTGATTATCATTTGATTCTTTTGAACTCCATCCAGCTTCCTATTCTGTCTCTACTTCAAGCAGGTGTTTTGTTGCTGCCAGACCATGAACACAGCCCAGTGCCTGAGTCTTTCAAGTGTGCTAGCTGTGCAGATGAATTTTGCCTGCAAACTTTCCTCAGGCAATGAACTGACTAGTGCAACATGCTCACAACAATGTTAATCTAGCTCAGGGACATTCACTGCACATGAAAGACTATTTTTAGCCTAATTTTTAATAGATATATTTTGTCCACTGCAAGTTTTTTCTCTCTCTTTTTTTTTTTTCTCTCCACTCCTTCTCTCTCTGTGTCTTTACATCTATATACCTACTCTTTCTTTTTTTTTTTTTTGAGACAGAAAATGGATTGAAGTGAAATGAAACTGCACTAGCTAGCAGACACGAAGCAGAAACAAGGGTGAAGTTAAATAAAATATGAGAGGGTGGATGCTCAGCAAAGAATTCGCCTTTGATTTTAAAGATTAGATAAATTGGAAAAGTAATAATCAGGAAATTGAAAAGTGGGGACTATTATGCATTAGCATTGTGACTAGCATAACAAATCTTGTTTATTTATTTATACTTTCAGGATGATACAATATTTTATATTACACAATAGTTTAAAATGTCTTCTGGAAAGGGGTCGCAATGATACATTTTAACTGCAATCCTAGCAAGACATATTTGTGAACAAATATGATTCAATTGTATTCAACAGAAACTGGTTTGAATATCAGAATCTTTCATACTTGTTCACAACATGTGTGTTAAATGTAACTTATTTTAAAACATTTAATTGGTCCATTTCTATATGATATATTTGCCTTGGATTTTTTTGTATCAAGTTGATCTTTAACAGAAAATGTATACCCATATAGACCACTGTGGATCTAAAACATAATTCAGAATGAAAACATTGTTAAGAATAAAAATAAAAGCATCTAAATGCTGACTACACAAAACTTCCCTCCAGTAAAGGAGTTTAAGAGCTCACTGTTCATGAACTGGGTGTTTTCCATCTCTCCTCAATATCTACATAAGAAATATTTAACATGGAAAAGATACCTTATATTGTCTGCTCTTTGCCATTTGCTCTTATTGGTACTTTCCCCTTCCTTTGGACATCAAAATGCAGACCTCCCTGTCCTTTTCTGCCTGCTTGAAAAGAAAGTTTTTTTCCAGAAGTTCCTGCACATTACAGTTGATGTCTGTCTTTCCTTGCAGTTCCAGGCTGGAATATCATTGACCCTCAGTGGCCTTGTCGTGTGGACAGCATCAATTCCATGTTAAGCAGACGCACATGTGGAAGGACATCCAGCTACATCTGAGGGAATTTGAAAAGCTAAAACAGAGGGGTGAACGCTTGATGTGTACTATTTACAAAAGGAGAAGGAAAATCAAACTACTTCATGTGGGGAGATGAGCAGGGGAAAATGAAGATTTGGGATATAGAAGATTTGCAATAATGGAGAGAAAACCAGTGGAACTGAAGTGGTGGCACTTATGGCAAGAGAGGCTGGCTGTTTCCAAAAGTGGAATGGTTGAGCATGAACAGAGAAGAAAATAACCATATATTTTGAAAGCTCAAGGAATAGCAGCTGAAGAACTTCTAGACACTGTTCTAAACAGTTGTAAAGTTTGGGGAAGAGCTATTTTCTGGTGAGTTTTTATGGTGTCTCAAAAGTATGTCAACTAGAATAAAATTGTCAGTAAGTTCTTTGTTAATCCTTGTGTGTATTAGCATTACAAAAATATTCCAACATATTCTCTGCTTATTGCTAATTATTTTAAGATATTATTCTTCCATTTTTAAGACAAATGCACCATTTATGAAATTTTTATATCCTAGTAAGACAGTTAATTTTAGACTAATTTGGGACCTTAATTATTAAAGTCAGAGTAAGAATGAGAAAGAAAAAAAATTTGTGTGAATTCTTTCAATGGTATTATATCAGATGATATTTTAAAATATCTTTTGCAATTATTTAGTTAACTCATAATATTGTCTTTCACATCATATGATTTATTATAAATTATAGAATTATGTCTGTGCCATTGAGTTATAGTGTGTCCATACAGGTAACTATCATTTAGTTGGCAAATTAAGGAAATTCAGTCAGCATCCATCATTGTTCATATAACTAGTTTGTCCTCAACTGAAATAGTTTTAGAAGTGATTTTCAATTTAAAAATTTCAGTCCATTTCATTAATTGCTTTTCAATTGTAGTATAATTTTAGATAACATTAACTGTTAATATATGTAATAATCACCACAGAAATAAGCTCACAGTTGCCTGATTGACACCCCCAGTCAGGGAACTTAACTGCTCTTTAGTTATAAGGACAGATGTACTTGGACTTTATTTATACAGTAATGGATTTCAGGTGTCAGCAGTGGTTGAAGACAGTCCGATTCCCATTTTCTCTTCCCTTGTGGCATGATAATACTGCTTGGAATAGTAGAAAATAGATCAAAACTCCAAAGTGTTCACAATAATAATACTTTTTGTGTGTTATGTTGGGTTTTCTGTTGCTTTTTTTTTTTTTTTCGATTTTCTTTATATTTCTCTTTACATAGATCAGCTCACTAGTCCATTGCACAGTGGAATCATGTCTCAAACATGGGAGCACACAAATAAGCTTTCTCATCCCACTCAAGTGCTGCAGCCTTGGGTATATGTTGGAGCTGTGCCATAATACACAGTTTCATGATACAGCTAATCTGATCTGACAGCTAACTGCCACCAGACAGAACAATCTTCCCTTTTCCCTGCCTTTCCTCCTGGCCCTGGCTATGTGTGCCTGCCTACTCTTGTGTCCTGGCAGTGGTATGCTTCCAGCTCCCCAGAGGGATGTTGCAGTGGAGAAAACTGACAGAAAAATATTCCTTGCCTTCTTCTTGGCATCTTGTCTGGCCCCCAGACTGGCTCCGAGGAGGGCTGGGTGAACACCAGTTTCTCCTGGGCCAGGCAGAATAGAGAAGCAGTGGACACCTGGGGCAGCCCGTGGTCAGCAGCATACCCCAGGATCCCTCTTCTGTACCCACATCTTGTCAGGAAGCAGTAGAGCACATCAGCACTGCCACTGCTGACCCCATGGTACCTGTCTTACAATGTTCATTATTTGTATAGCTATTTAAAATTAAAAAAGCCTCACAGAAAAAAAAGTTGAAGAAGACCAGAGTTATGAACTGCCAAGAGCAGAGCAGTCCCAGTGGGAATTTAAGGCTATGGTAAGCTCTAAACAAGGTATTGTACTGGGTATAACCCTAGATATTGTAAGTGCTCATTATTGGTTTTTATCAAGTCTCTGAAATAAAATGGGTTATTTGAAATGGTTCTAGACTGTAACAAATAATATTAAAAAAAAAAAAAAAAAGACAAATACCATTCAAGTCTATGTGGAACTTTTCACGGAAGAGAAATTTCTTATTTCCACTGAGTATTGGTTTCCCGTAGACTGAGCCCTAGGTTCATCAACCTCAGCATGGATTTACTCACTGAGTTTTCAATCCACGGAGTTTTCCAGGGGATAGGTACGGTGAACTAAAACAGCCCAAATTATGGAAAAAATTTCTCATTATATGTCTGTTTCTCTTTTGTGAAAAAGCAAAACATTAAGCAAGTGAGGTGAAATTCTAGAAAATGTGTCTTGAGTAGAAATGCATTAGTAAAACCCACTCTTTCAGCCATTACATAGGGCCCTGCTTTGCCCTGCTTTGCCTTGTACTTTGTGTATTTCTGTGCCTTCTGAGGTTCCTTGATCAGCACTGAGGACTTCTAAACTAGAGTTCACAATAAGTTTATTTATGGTCACCTAGTGATTTCATTGGAATATTCAGACATTATCCCAGTTTGAGGAGTATACTATTTTTTTATTATTATTATTCAGATAAAGGTTTTAGTGAAATTGGAGTAAGGAGTTCTATAAACTAATGTCTAAACTCAAGTCTGAGAGGTAATCATTGTTGCAGTTAGTACTGGAACTTCTACAGATGTTTTTAATTTTTTCTCTGCGATACTGTTATCCACAGTGATCTGAGTAATGGAAAACTTGGTTTAAATGCAGTGTCAGAAAAGCAAGGGTTTTCAGTCTTTTCCAGGGCAATGAAAAGGATTTGCAAGCTGAGGTGATCTGCTAGTTATCTTCATCCAAGAGATGTAGAAGATGAAGGAAACTGAGTTGTTACTAACACCTAAACAGACAACAAATATATATAACTATTTGTGTAAACAAAGAGTAACTGGGAAATGCAGCTAGCTAAATGGATGTTAGTAATGTTATCTGGAAAGGCTTTCATCATAATAAATTGCTCAAATTTAATTGTATAAGTCTTACTGTTTTCATTTATATAAACAGGATCATTAAGAAGCACTGAAGAATAACAATAATACTAATAACAGAAATGACAACAATAGTATCATAAAAATATATCTCATTGTCATAAATGGATTTCTGAAACGGGTATTGGAAAATTCTGAAGGTTATTTTCATTATCATATATTGTTACCATACTAAACCAGATTTTTTTTTTCTGCAGTCAAGACAAAAAAAAAAAGAGAAAAAAGGGGTAAAGTACAGATAAGGGTAAGGGTACTTCTGTGCAATGTGGTCTAGATTGACCCTGATTGAGCAGGGAGGCTGGACCAGATGACCCTTCCAACCTTAACATACTTTGATTTGGTAAGAAAAAGGGAAAACAAACAGGAAAATTCATGAGGAAAACAAAAGGGAAAGAGAAAAAGGACCCCACCCTCACCAAAGAGTTGGAAATCAGTACCATTAAAGCTGACCCAGTTCTGTATAGAATTCAATATACAATTTCAGAATCAGAAGGCCCTCAGGATTACACATTGTATTGTTAATCATGAAGAGCTCTATATCTAAAACTTTAGGACCTAGATTACAGTTTTTTCATGTTCATTATTAACATGAGTTTTGCATGTTAAATTTTATTTTTAAAAATATTAAATATAGTATTTTTCCCCACATAGGCACTTGTACAAATATGAATTTATGTACATATTTATTGATTTTTACATATATGCAGCATGGAAATGTTTCATTAGCAAATTTTAATATAGAAAAATTGTATGAGAATGGTGATGTTCTTCACAATACATTTTGTATGATTTCTTCATATTTTGCACCTCTGGGTTAAGCAGAGTGGGCATGAAATGGAAATCTCTGTGCATTTGCGTCTTGAACCTAATAATCTTTAATTATTTATTAATTATTGTATTTACATACATAATATTGATAAACCTAGTTTACTTGAAAAAAAATTTAGAAACACCACTGTTATTAGTGTTCAGCTGTACTTAGCAAGCATTCATATTTTTCTAAACAAAAGCTGAAGTGTATGATGGGAAAACAAATATTAGCATATCTAGACTTAACACGGCTTGTAGACTCCCTGGTGAGTAGTGCTTCTACAGCCAGGGATTATTCACACCATATACAATTACGTTTTCCTTTAAGACTGAATCTTTTATGCTGCAGATAAAAATGAGAAGCTATACAAAGTCTTCTAAAGAAATATTCACGTACCTCAATAAAGAAAAGAATGTAGTTCATCTCTTGCGGGCCAGACAAACTTAGGGAGTTTTATTTTATCTAGGAGTGTCTAAGAACAGAATTTGGTATACAGTTTGACCTCTCCGATTGTATTTTGAGGTTGTTATTGTAATTTGCTGTCGGCTCTTTAATTAATCTTGCCGGGTCTGTAATATCATTGGGGCAGAAATAATTGCTTAAATATAAAAGGACCTGTTAAGACAGCCACATGGGAAACAGTGAAGTGGTGAAAGAGTGCACTTCTAAGATTTCCTTATTGACTGTTTAGTAATAAATCGTATGTTTTAATTGCTCTGTCAGAAGAATCCTTCAATGAGGGAAAGGTGACTGGAGCTGAATATGGGAACACCACAGGACAGCTGTTTGGTCTGGCAAAGGGCTCTGTGCACTTGTACTATATATCCAGAGCGACCTTTCAGATTCCATGTACATAGTAACAATTAAAAGTACACAATGACTTGACAATGTTCACTGTGACAGACTGCAGGTTGGCTGCTTCCCATAACAGCCTCCCAGGCAGAGAGGAACAAAGAGCCCGGGCCCATCTGTACGCGGCTCTGAATGCCTCATGTTCCAGAGAGTGCGCTTTGTTTCTCCAAACGCCCCAGGAAGCTCTTCAACAAACAAAACTCAGAGGTCCAGAGGAGCCCAGTCAGGACATTAATATGATAATGAATTCCGGATTACCCTGACAGACGTGACAAAGAAATAGATCCTTTTGATAATAAGTTATCGGGTTGATTAGGCAGAATTTGTCTGACTCCACGACTGTTGTGGGTATTTCAACAAAGTCAACAAACCCATGTATGACATCACCTCAGTCACCCTCTATCCTTGTTGCTTTTCAGCAAGTCTGACCCATGTTGCTAATTTAAGGGTTCTTCAGTTGCAGTGTAAATGCTGCTACCTGTCCAAAAAGGTATCGTAAACCATAAAATGTCATCCTCTTTGCTAGTGCATGAAACAAAAGAAAATGGCTGCTTGTCACAGGCAGTTCTGAAGAAAAGCTGCCATTAACTCAGAGGTATGACTTTACAGCTGATGCCCCTAGGCTGAATTAGTTCAGTAGACTTTGTAAAATTAATTTCTAGTCACCTCACCAACAAGGCAAAATGGTTCTTTTTCTGGCCCACCAAAATAAATCTGGTTCAGCAGAGGCTGTCATAGCATTTGGAAAGGTACTTTTCTTGTGTTACTATTGATTTCTCTGGTAATTATTATATCTTCTTGGCTGGATTCTCCAAAAGGCTCTAAGATAAACTTCTGTTATTCCACAAAAGCTCTGCAGAAAAAGAGCATCCACTGGTTGCAGATACAGTAGATGACTAAGGTCACACAAAGTACCAAAATCGGGTGGCACCAGCCATCTGTAGTTAACAGCTATTATATAAACATAAAGGAATGTACCCTGTGTTTTGAGTGATGGAAAAAACCCTGGTCATTAGCCACTTGGGAATGTCCGATTCCCCCCACAGCTTTCCAGCTGCGATCCAAGTGTATTTAAATAAAAACTTAGTACACTTAACAAGAAGTTTGATAGAGTGTTAACAATCCTCAACTTCACATTGAGCTGTTAACCAACAAAGTAGTCATTAAAGGCTGGTAATGACTGCGTTTCTTGAGATTATTGCTTAATTATAAACTTGATAGAGTGGGTCCTGCCTTCTGACTTGGGGGACATTTTCCATTGCAGAGTTTTAAATACAAACTTTTCTTACTATACCACCTCATTTATAAAACCTTGAATATAAACTAGAGTGAGAATACTGCCTTTAAAAATGGTTATTTGTACACCTCACAATTATGTTCAAACCATAACTGATCTTGGATTCACCTCAGACAGTGGACTAGCATAGCTCGACTGCTGTTAACAAATGATTTCTGAGGAAACAGGGCTTTCTTGTAGAATAAAATAAGAATTTCTGAAAAAGAATTCTGTATTCTGATTGACTGGAAGGAGTCTAGAGTGTAGCATTTCTTTTCAAAAGGAAACCCACGAAAGTGATGAAAAACTGCTATGGATGTTTTATCTTTTGCTCTTTCAGAAGTGACTGAATACTGTTTTTAGTATACAAGAAATTATTTCATCAGCCATGACCTTGAAAGTTTCCTAGTTATTGCTAGCTGCTTTGTCTTAACATTTAATAATAATTTCCCCAAATCTATAGATACCAAGGCCTTATGTATACAAATTATTATAAAAATGTATTCAGAAAAGTTTTCTACTCTGCACCTATATCAGCAGATCTAAATATATACTATCCAAATGCACAAGGAGAGATAAGGGGTGGAAAGTTTCATGGAGTCACATACTTCATATCACAGCACATGAGATGGCCATGCACAGACACAAAGGGTACAGGGACAAAGGCAGACCTATTTTTCTTTTTTTGGTTGGTTTCATGTATATTTCAAGTCACTATATATCATTAATATATATAAGATATCTTACACATACCATTAAATAGCTAGGGTTTGGATGTGGAACTATACTGAATTTATTCCTTTTTTCCGTAGGAAAAAAAGGCTTAATGTATTTAATATTAATTTAAACTTCTAAACTTCTTATAACTCCTTGGCACTTTAAGGCCACTTAGTATTTTCAAGCAGGGAGGCAATCAATAGGAAAAAAAAAAATCATCCTTTAAACTGAATCTTTTTCTGTAATTCACAAAATACTGAGTCTTCTAATGCTAAGTAGCTAAGCAAACTAATACATCTTTCGTCTTTTTCAGACTGTTCTTTTAGGTATTAAACAACGAGGAAATCAAACAAAATTCCATCTTTAGAAGCTATTAGATCAAACATTCTTTGAAAAGAATAACATATAGAATATATTTATTTGTATAAACTTTTAACTGAAAGTCTCCCTGATAGATAGATAGTGTCACAACTAATTTGCCTGCAAAATGGCATTTAAGTATTTTTAGAAGAGTTTAGAAGATGGTTAAAATAATGAATTTCAAGTTATTGTATTAATTATCTCATAAGTGACAACTGTAAAGATGAATTGCATCTTTTAACAGAACAAATTATATAGCTGAAAAAGATGGAGAAGACTTGGAGCACACAAGTACATTTAGGTTTTGCATTTTGTTTCCAATTATTGCCAGTAAATGAAAGGAGGAGCTGTTTGTTGGAAGTCTGAAAGAGAAAAGAGACAAATATCTTTGCATGTGTAAATCCTCTTCTTCATTCAAAAACTCGGGCTTGTGTCCACAGTGGCTTGCTGGCTCAGTTCATCAGAAAGCCTGCAGCAATTCCCTGAGCCCTCATTTGTAGACATCACTCTGGCAATGGAACAATGCAGCAAATTCTCATTCGAGGGATTACGATATTATATATAAAGAAAACATAAAAAGATTTACATATATTCCATGTAATTTTCCCCATTATATATTAAGCATGGAGAAGAATTTTGAGTCTTTTAATTGCTAGATGTGTCACTAATTTATTTTTTTTTTAAATGGTAATTTATATCCCAGCATTTTATTTTCAATGATAATATGAATCTCATATATCACACTCAGTAGATGTCCCAGAATCTGCAGGTGGCAAAAAGGATAAAATTCAAGACATTCTTTTTTGGCAAATGACTTATCTTGCTGCATCATTTGAGCAGTGCCTATGCTTTCCCAAACCTACCTCCTGATTTGCATGCACACTGTAAATGGCCAAGAGAAGGATCACAGACATTGCTGCCTGGCATTCTGTCCTCATGAACAAAAGGGAACAGTGGAAATGAGACCTTACCTTTGCCAGCTGTGGACCCAAGCATGAGTGAAGAATTACTGTTCACCCACAGATCTGCGACACCTACATTCCTACACCTTTCCAGGCATTTCAAGACAGAAGGGAGGAACTGTACCACTGAGAAAAGTCTCTAATATCATAGATTTTCAGTCACAAAGATCTTTACTTCATCAGACAGATGTGCTGGTACTGCTCTGCTCTAGATGAGAATATGTGATCACTTGTGAACACATGAGCACTGTTTGTGGCGGGAAGTAGCGAATCCAACAATGATCCTGACAGGAAGAGGCTGTGTGGGGACCATTCAAACTACCACATATGAACCCAAAATTAATTTATTCCAAATCAAAGCCTATTTAAATCACACAGCTGTCTTATAACACTGAATTTGGGAGTCTCAGAGTCCTGCTTACACTATTGTTGGGTGATACCTTATCAATCAATGTCTTCATTTCTTGGTATCCACTGTCTGCTAGCTTCTCATTCATTGAGGCATGGTCAAACTTAAAGACACTTGAGCTGAAAATGAAAATTCCCAACAAATATTTTTACTCTAAATAATAAAAGAAAATCTTCCATTTGCTTAAAAAACTTTGGGATCAGACTCCTCTTGGGAGACATGGAAAGGAAAGGAAAGGAGCCTAAAAACTTATTTCTGTCACCAGTAATGTGTGAGAAGAAAATGCCAGGGTGCAGCTGAATGACAAAAGAGGAGACACTGGCCACTATATTCACTGGAATACCAAAAAGACATTCATTTAAATTAAGTTCAATCACATGGCACATAAATAACTCTCTCTGAGAAGATGTGGGGCCCCTTGCAAAGCTTCCTGTTGGCACAAGCCTCTTGAGCACAATGAGCCAATGATGTACTGTTACACAGACTCCTGTGGCTCTGGAGCCCACTGGAGAGAAACAAGGATTGGTGCAGCAGAGATCTGGAAGACCACAGGGAAGTGTAAGATAGTGTAGTACAGGTATGACACTCAAAATGGGGCAGCACCTCAGAGCCTGATCCCTTGGTGAGGCCAGACTGGTTTTCCCTTTATGGCAGAGGCCACACAGAGCTGGAACGAGCGAAATGGAGCGACAGCAGACTCTAACTCGTTTTACACACCCCCAGTTTCCTGGCACACCGGCATAGAGAGGGCAGTTATGACCTGGGACTTGTAGGAAGGACACAGCTGTCTGGAGCAGCAGCAGACAGCCAGGAGATTTAACCTCACTACCTGAAATGACACTTGACACCTGCATGCAGGAGTGCAAATCTTTTTCTCCTGTTTTTAGGGGTTTTTCCCACAACTTCAACACTCAGTCCTTAACACAGAATTTCTGTGAATGAGGTGAACCTGTTATCTGGGCTGCTTCTTCAGAGGCAGTTGAAGGAGATAGGCCCCTGGGAATCTGACTAGTTCCATCCAACTGGACAAGCACATTGGGATGCGATTGATTGTTGTTTTTCTGTATGTTGTTCCATTAAGTATGGTTAGACACTGGAAAACTGACTTTTAAGTCATGAAAGGAAGATGAGATGAATCATTTATACAAAGTCACAAAAATACTTACCTTATAGGACTCCTCAGAATAAAAGATATTTTCAATAAGAAGACCTTTCTCTTTAACTTTTGACTCATTAAAAAATCCAAAAAGATATCATGTTTACAGGAAGGGCATGATGGAGTTGTTCAACCTTGATAGGGTCCTTATGAACCAGAAAGTCATCTATATATGCATTTTCTAGAAAATCAGATGATATGGAGCTTTTTTATTTATTTTGCTTTGTCTTAATACAGACAATTTACCATTAAAGGATATTGTTTTTGTCTCCTTAAATTCACATTGATTTAAATGAACAAAAATAATAAAAAATCATATTATATTTACATTGCATGAGACTTTTATAAATTTTATAATAATTCTCTATTCCATTTTAAGAATTTCTGCATGCTTTTTATTCCCAAAAATTAGTATTTAATTCAGTACTTAAAAACTTAAATCATTAGCCCTTAGTTTGGGTTTATTACACATAAACAGGTCTTTAATTTTATCTTTTTTCTGGCTTTGTCTAAATATGCCCATTCCCTATTTCACCACATTCAAAGACAAACAACGAAAAATTTTATTCCTGCCTAATTCATCTACCAAAAAAAAAATACAGTAAGCCTGTATGTACTACATGACAAAAATATTTGTATTTTTAACTTTATAATTTTGTCCTATTAACAATAAATGCCATGTTTTCCTCAGATACCCAGATGAATAGATTAAGGAACACAGAAAGGAGAGGAATGGCATTGTTTGTTACCTGTGCATTCAGATCTTTGTAAAAGCAGCTCCCAAAGTTACTACTTCTCTCTGCACCATAATGATATTGTACAGTGCCTTTTGGCTCTAGCACAATGTGTTATGCATCAGTGTTTAAGAGCATATTGTGCACCATTATTGCCCTCTCTCTAGAGAACTACAAACTGCATTAGTTTGAATTACCAAATCAAAACTTTATGTGCAGCAGTTCCCCCACAAGGGCTTTAGCATTTTTATGTCATAATCCCTCTATTATCCCCCTCCTCACATGCTTTATAACCATTAAGTTATTGAAAAATTCTCAACAGATGTCATCTTAAGATGAATGTTGCTGTGCCGACTGGTATCAAGGCTGGAATCTGGATATTGCTCAACTTTACTAAAAATGTCAGGGAGAGAATAGTCAGCTGTAAAAATACAAGATATGCCAGCAATGGTTGTTTTCATGTCAACTGCAACATGACTTGTAGTGTTCACAATTTTAGCTTCTAGAAGATGCAGTTTTCATTTGATGGGTTGGCAGTAGTGGCTTGAGATATGTAGCAAGAAAAAAGAAAATAATTCAAGGGCTTTTTTTCCCTTTCCTTTTATGATGAAAGCAGATTTGTGCATTAATCTGATTTAAGGCTCAAGACTTACATTTTAGCATATATTGTTCCTATTGAGAGTTTTGTTGAAATACAGAAACTTTTTGAGTAGGTGTAATAATTTTAGTAAGTTACTGGTGATTGTGTACTCTCTTTGCATCTAAAGCAATGAAACACCAAACATGTTTGCTATGATGGTAATGGTAACAGTTTTATATTTTCCCTCTCATTGTATTAGAACATTTGTAATTTTAAACAATAAACATAAAGACATAAAAATATACATTGTGACATAATTTACAACCATCTTAAATTTGAAGCAAACAAAATAAAAGATGTTTACCTTCCAAAGAGATGACAGTATGGTATTAAAATAATAGGAGATACACATGGCACATACACCTGTCAAAATGAGATTAAAGAACAGAACCAGGGCCCACATTAGTAAGAGCTTTAAAAAGTAGTGGCATTTGATAGTAAATCAGCTTTTTGAGAAGCAGTTACTGTACAAAAGAGAGGAATAGCATAATATGCTCCATTCATCTGAATAGCAATATAGCAGTTGAGTTCTCATATTCAGAGCTGATGTGACAAACGCGAGAGATTTTTGAAGAAGAAATTGCAATAATCAACTCCCCTGATGAAACAGGTATATTTTGTGTAAATCTAGCAAGGAATATATAAGGGATATATAGTCCGTGACGATTGGAGGTGAAATAAATCTATTGGTATTGCATCTGAGATGTGAAGAGTTTTAGCCAAAAACGAGGCTTGAGATTCTTAATGTGAATCTTCTACATCTTACTATTACAGAAAGAAAAATAAAATTACAAAAAAGCTTCCGATTTTCCTCTATTGCTCCCCTAAAGGCCCAGGATTTGTTAATGGAAAGTTTTCCCCTAGTGTCTATGACAGAGACTGTTACTATTTCTTTGATTCACAGCTGTGTGTGCTATTCTAGCTGTCTAGACACCTATAATTAGGGGAAGATTGCTTTCTGGACAGCTTTCCAGCTATCCACTTTTCGTTTTGCATCCTAAAGGCTCCTCCCTTCTATGGAAGCTCATAGCTTCCAGTGGTGCAAAAAAGTAAAGAGGAGATGGGATTCACCAAACAAAACTCTTTTAGCTGATATTAGCTGTAATAGAGAAGAGGCTGATGAGGTCAATATGGCCTGTAAGCAATAAAAGGTGGAAATGCCAAAACAGGGCTTTTGAAGGCAGCATAGATCTGACTCTTCACTGTAAAAATGGTGTTAAGGAAGATGATGCACTCAAACTGCCAGACATTCAAAACTCTGAGAAACTCAACTATTTTAATAGGAGACACTTTTGAATGTTCAGCTGTCCTTAGGAGAATATTTAATACTGAATTTTAGAAAGGTGCTGAACTTCTGTTTTCAAGATTTATTTAATCACAGAAAACTCATCTCACATCAAGTCTTTATAGTCACTCTGTGTTGTGTATTATTCCTATTTGTCTCTCTCGTAAAAGTATTCTAATTCATCTCATTATATGGTGTATACTGATTTTATTCTGTGGTGTGATTTTAAAACTTATGCCCTATGAACACTTCCGGTTCTTTTAAATATGATACTCTACTTGAATTTTACTCACAGTTTATAAATTGAGCTGGTTAATGTATTCATTTATATGCTGTGATAGTCTTCCAGCTCAAAGCTTTAATATTTCATTGCAGCGCTGGTATCTGATCTGAGGAAATACATTTCTGTATATTTTGCAAGAATCTTCTTAGGTTTTCCCAACATTTATTTTCATATGGTTCTTTAGTGGAGGTTTGGATTTGTTCTGCTCTTTTATTGCATGTTCCTACCTCTATATTTGACTGGTGTGCCTTGGTATATAATCTGCCACTAACCTGGATAATTTCTACTACTTGACTTTCTAAAAGCCCAGGATAAACTGCATGAAGGAAA
This sequence comes from Poecile atricapillus, assembly GCF_030490865.1. Lineage (NCBI taxonomy): Eukaryota > Metazoa > Chordata > Aves > Passeriformes > Paridae > Poecile > Poecile atricapillus. Next base: position 91,250,617 of record NC_081250.1, on the reverse strand, counting down.
ATAATTGTAAAGGCATTTGAGCTACTCCAGTGCTTTATGAGACTTTGCACAAAGATTATACACAAAAAAATGTTGATAATAAGCTATAACCTCCCTAACTTATAGAAAATTAGAGTATATTTCCTAAATCTCCTACACCTCTGTCTATGACACCAGGATAATGTACATTTGCAGATAAATGACTCGTTTATTTCCAATTTTACCTGGACTTCATTAGGAGCTGGCCTATCTTTGTGAGAAACAAAATTCCTCTACCAAGCAGTTTTCCATCTTCTTCTTCAGCTGTAATAACAGAAGCTAAATAACATTTAACAAATTGCCACTTCCTTTCACCCTGTCTTCAATCCCCATCATTGTTTTTAATGGGGCAATTTAACCTTTGAACTTATGTCTCTATTACAGATATAGTTGAAGAGCTTTTAATTGAAATATTCCATACAACTTGACATCCAATATTATTTCTTTGCTCCTCTAATTATCCTTTTAACTTTCTTCTGCTTATTTGTATAAACTCCCTCCAGTCTGTCTTTCTACCAGACTGTTTATATATTTTTCAAAAGCCTTTCAATTATTTGCTCATTCTACTCTTTACATACTACATAACTACATTTGACCTCTGTAACCCTCCTCCTTGTTTAGGTTTAGCCAAAATGAATTTCAGTTGCAAGGTCTGCAGCCATTTCTGAAATTGTTTCCCACTGCACATCCATAGTGCTCATCTCTGCACCGGAAAAAAATCACACAAAACCTCTTTGGAAATGTTATACAATATCAGACTCTCTAATGGCAAAAACAAAGTTCCAACCCAGAAACATCTGAAACAGGTTGGTTTATTGGTTTATACAGGTATGAAAAACCAAACCCAGAGAGAGGTTTGCCAGCTCCTAACTGAGCTTTTTTTTTTCAGTCTTTTTGGGTGCACAGTGTTTATAAAATACGAAGCAAAATTAGGCAGAATTTGTGCCAAATCTAAAACATGTCAACTTGAGCAAGTCATGTGCTGTTCCTGTCCTAAAACTTGGAGTTTCTAGTCTTCCACCTTCTCTGATGGACATTATACTCCACCTATCTCTACGAGAATCCTTCTTGCCATGACGTGCCTAATGACAGAATAGAAAGAACCTTTTGCTCTCAAATCTAACTATGGGTATAGTGACTGACAGTGGCTGGTAGTAGGATGATTCACACTAATCTGCCATTTAAGGTAGTTTTGATTTCCATATAACATACAAAAACCCTTAACTTTTCTTTTGCATATTCTTATTTTATATTTTTTCCAGTCTCTGAATTATTTTTGTTTTCTCTTGAAAGTAGTGTTTTCTATGGCTGAGAAGAGATATGGTGCAGAATGAAGTTTATGGGTCATCCAAGATGCTTAAATTGTTTGCTTATAGAGTAGTTTTTTGACTCACTTTTTCATCAGGTGGCAAAGCAAAACTTATGGACTTTATTGTTTTCCACGTTGCAAGTGCCTCAGAGAGTATTACTTGAAAGCCACTACTTTTGCTGGGCATATCTGGTAAAGATATTAAAGATATAATCTGAAGTTAAGATGCTTTCCAGGAAACTTCAGCCTGTGACAGGAGGCTATAATCTTCTCCAGAAGAATATTATCCATCCAAATCTGAGTAATTGCCAAGAATTTCCATGCTATATAAAATTTAAAAAATATTTTACAGATTTTCTGTGTCTTTCCATGATATTATGACACAATGTCTTCCCACACAGACAGCTGAGTAAGCTCAGTAGTATCCAGTTGTGTACTATGACCTCATACTATCTCCTTTGGGTTTCGCATATTCCTTTTGCACTCAATAACTATGCAATTAAAATCCCTCCAATGTCACATATTCTGTTCTTATTTCTCTTCCCTCATTTCCACATGCAATCTTTCTTAATGATGTCACTTAAAAACAGACAGTAATGCAGCTGGAAAATGGTAGAAAATTCTTTCAAAATTTGAAAATGTTGATCGGTATATGAGGAGTTTCATACGAGTATAAATATGTTGCTTGAAACATTCTCCTGAAGAGTAACATCACTGAGTAAAGTTTTAATCTTCTCTTGCATTGCATCTCCTTAAAAATAAGGGAGCTATCATATTTCATCAGAGAAATGTCATCTGACTAAACACAAAAGATGAAAGGAAGAATGAATTACTAAAATGAGGATTATTTCAGAAGTCTATATAATCACTGGTTGTAGAAATTTTATCTATTCTGAAGCTTTCTATAAAAATAAAAATGAGATTTGACTTGTATGTAGATAATGTCACACAACTGCAACCTACATGGGCAGACCTAAGCAAAACCACTGGACATTACAAATTTTTCAGACCAGGAGCACATGTGCAGTTGAGTACTAAGGTTCAAAAAAAACATTTCACTGTTCTGCAAAGCTAAATATAAAGGTCCTGCAAAGGTTTCTTTTTTACTTCTTTTTTACTTCTTTTTTACTTCTTTTTTACTTCTTTTTTCCTTTTTTTCTTTGATGTACCAAGTGTTCACCAAAACAGATTTGAAAATGCACTAAAACAGGAATCCCTTAGAACTGCATTGGAAATCCTTCCAAAGTTTTAAAGATTTCCACAACAATGAACACACTTTTAAGGTCTTATAGTACTCTTAATATATAACAGCACTGTGTAGTTGAGACAGAAACTACAGTATTCTTTTTGCATTCAGTATATGATGATCAAGAGAAAGGCTTTCAAATACACTTGCAAAGGAATAGAGCACTCAGTCATGACTATTATATGGAATGTATAACAGAAAAAAAATCAAATATTTTTATTTTTCATAATGAAGAACAGTGAGTTTTATCACTAAGAGCATCTGAACAGCTGTGTCAGATCAGACCAAAAGCCTGTCTGGTCCTGTATCCTGTCTCTGACAGTAGGCAAAAGCAGATGCCTGGAAAAAAGTGGAAGAAGATGACAAGTATATTGTGAAATTCCCCTGAACCCAGCAGTTGCACATTTAGGAAACTTTAAGAGGTAGATGTGTTATCTCCATTCCTTACAGACTCCAGTGACATCTTTTATATTTTCTTCCAATGTGTTTTAGAATCTACGTAAGTAGTTGTATCCCACTGCCTTTCCACCGGGTATTACCGCTGCAAATATTCCATATTGTCTGGAAATTTGAACCTGTCACCTTGTGGTTTTTGTTTGACTGCAGATAGTTCTGGTACTGAAGGGGATGTTGTCTCTACACCGCTCCATTTCTGAACTTATGGATGCCATCATCCTCCCTTCTTTCTGTCAGACTCAAACCATGCTAGCTTATTTAACATTTCCTCACTTGGAAGCTGTTTTTGTACGTATTCCTGACTTTCCATTGTATCTCATTTCAGACAAGAGAGTCAGATGTACACAACATTTAAATGCAGGTGTAATGATGATTTATATAGTCAAACAACAGTATTTTCTATTGTCCTCTCTTCTTTACCTATTAAGCCTTAACATTTGGGTTCTTTTTTCCTTTTAGTGAACACTGAAGTGATAGTTGTGTAAAGATATATGTTATAATCTATGATCTCATTCCTGACTGTTAAGCCATCTTAGAACCCATCATTATAGAACCCACCATAAAATTACATTTATTTTTCCATATGCACATCACATTTATTTACATTAAATCCCATCTTCCAGTTTATCATCCCATATCTCAGGGCTATGCAGTCCTTTTGCAACTCTCTGCAGCCAACTCTTCTTTTCAAGATCCCAAATGAATCATTATGATCAGCAAACTTTTTCATATAATTATTCATCTTCTTTACATGACAGTTTATTCACAACTTCACTAGTCAATTCTCTTCTGTATAAAAAAAACCTCACTTTTTTCCACTGCTTCCTAATTTATAGTGATTATAATAGTGACATAATGATATAGATGATACAGTGATGATAATTTATAGTGACTCATTTATCCAGGGTAGAGTCTTCTCTTATACCATGGCTACTTAGTTTCCTTAAGAGTCTCTGCAGAGGCCTCAGCCTTCATCTTACTTTCTGTTTCATTCACAGTACAGGTTATTGCTCAGTGAGTGTCCAGACTAAGTCTGCTTCTAGTTTTCTGGTATAGAGCCACATTTTAAGAGTGAAGGTACATACTTCAGTCAGACATTTATTCCTTGAATTTCAGCAGAGCTCTTGAAAACATGTATTTGACTTTGATGCTGTAAAATCATTCATTTTGTCAAGTCGTCCTATGAGTTGTGTTCCTGACATTTAAATGTGATATTTTTATTCTCTTTTGTGTTCTTTGTGAAAAACAGTTCTGGCTTAAAACAAACAAGAAAATATATCTTCAAACACCTACCTGATGCAGGAAGATTCAATATATTAATTTAGTTCTTTTGCTATGTTGTAATATTTGTTGTCATCTCATCCAAGCACTCATTTCTTCTGATAAGATTTTAGTTTTTTTCTGCATTAGTATGTTTTTACATTTAAGCTACTAAAGTTCATGACCTTTTCTAGTCTTTATTGAGATTGAACTTCATGTATTTGAAGGATTGCTTTTAAATTTTAATAGACTTCCTTACTGTACTGTTTGCCCATGCTGACTTTCTTTTATTCTTTCTCTAATCTTTGAAAATGTTTGAAAAACATTTCTGTTGTGACTCAAACAAGAGCCTCCAAATCATTCCCAAACTTCCAGTGAAGATTTTGTTATCTTTTGTAAGTACTGCAAGACAGTAGAGGTTTTTCCATCTCATTATTCACACAAAAGTGTGGAGATGAAGCATGTTCTAGAGTGGCACTTCAACAAGAGTGTTATAATAATTTCATATGGACTGACTCAGGACCAGGAGAATTTTTTCTCCTTGGAGGTTTCTTGTATGGCTTGGACCAGGAATCATTTGTTGCCCAGGAATCATTGTGAAAAAAAATTTGTTAGCACTTAACTCCAAGCTTTTTATAGGACAGAGCAACCTTTCTGCATCCTTTTCCCTTATGTTTAGCTTATTTTAACTGTCCCACTGACTTATTTTATTGTATTTTCTGATGCATCTTTTCCTCCAATTGTACAGGTGCTGGTCAGCTAGGAGAGTGGATATAAGAGGACTTTAGATGAGATCACATATATGATTCTGCAATACCCCATTTGGAAGTGGCAGTGGCAGACAAGCTAGGAAACCTCTGCCCAGAGCAGCGGTCTACTGATGTAGTTTTGGTGTAAGAACTGTAACAGAGCCCAGATCAGTGGCAGACTACAAATAAAATGCTCTTAAAATGAAAACACACTCATATAACAAGGAAGTTATTAATATTAACTGGGACATGTGCTTAATTTGACGGCAATATAAACAGACTTTTGATGTCCATTTTCAAAGTGTGCATTTGTATATAATTATGCTTAATGCATATCATACTCTGCAGTCTTATGATTTTATAGTCAGACTGATGGAAGTACTTGGTTTTTTTCATCTTCTTTTATTTGCATTGCAAAATATTTCTTTGTCTTTGTTGTTCTTACCTGCTGGAAACAACTTTCTTTTTCATGAATCATGTAGATGAGTATTTCCAAGAGTCATGATATACCATATTTGGAAAATTTGTAAATATTTCCTACTTTCAAGTAAGTGAAGAATTGCAGTAATGTACTAATGTTGGTGCAATTTAGTCTATTACATATATAATTTAGAGGCATGAAAGAAAAAAATACTTACTTGTTATAATGTAGATTAAAAAAGAGAGTTCTGACTACAGCCTTATCAGTAGTACTTTTAGACATATTTAATTTTCTTTTTCAGTGATTGTTGTCACAACAACTATTGTTTCACGCAAGCTTCATATTCACCCAGCAATAATAATGCCATTTTAATCTTGTAATGATGTGTCTTCTCTAGCTGAATTAATAAGGAAACCAACTAAAAGATAATTTGGGATATCTCTGAAATGCGTGCTAATAAAAAGACTATGATCAGTCACACTACATGTTGTTCTTGGTAATATTATGCTAATAATAGTAAATAACGGCCTTTTGTGTCCTTCATTTTCTTTATAAAGATAAATATTGATAGATTTGCATGAAATAATACAAATGGGCTATTTCCTTCTGAAGTTTATAGGCATGGCCCTGCTAAATGGAACAGAGCTAGTCCTATTTCCATCAAGGTTTTCTATAGGATTTCAATACCTCCCCTCAACTGAAGTGTCATGCTATAGAAAAATAATAAAAATGTAAATCAATGTCTATCAACTATTTTCTTGTATAATAATATCATTATACAATGAATGCCCTCATTGTAATTGATAAATTTTGCAAGTGTTCCCTAGACAACAGGGGTGGCTTCAGCCAGGAACTGTTCAAAGCTTCCCCTGTATCCCACAGAACCAATGACAGCTGGCTCCAAGGTAAACCTGATTCTGGCCGAGGATGAAGCCATTAGAAACAGTGGCAGAGGATGGATTTAAGAAGGATTGCAGGGGCAGGGGGAACAAACAACTTTAGATGGGCAGTGGAGTGTGAGTATTGAAGGAACTCTGCAGACACCAAGGTCAGTGAAGAAGGAGGGGCAGGAGGTGCTCCAGGTGCAGGAGCTGGGATTCCCCTGCAGACCGTCATGCAGACAATGGTGAGGCTGCTGTGCCCTTGCAGCCTACAGAGCTCTGCAGGGGAGCAGAGATTCACCTGCAGCCCATGGAGAGGACCACCAGAGCACGTGGATGTCCAAAGGAGGCTGTGATGGGAAGTCCATACTGGAGCAGGCTCCTGGGGGCACTTATGTCCCTGTGAAGAGGGGAGCCCACAGTGGAGTATATTTTCTGTCAAGGCTTGTGGATCTGTCAGGGATCCATGCTGGTGCAGTGTGTTCCTGGGGGAACAGGCACCCCATGGAAGTGACCCACATTGTTTCATGAAGGTTTGTCTCCCATAGGAGGGACTCCATGCTGTAGCTGGGGGAGAATTTAAGGAGGCTTTCTCCTGAGAAGGAAGGAGCAGCAGAAATAGAGTGTAATGCAGCTCCATTCTCCCTCCTCCTGCAGTGCTGCAGGGCCATAAATTAAATTAACTTTCCCTAAGTTGATTCTGTTTTGCCCATGATGGTAATCAGTGAGGGAACTCTCCCTGTCCTTACCTTGACCCACAAGTCTTTCACCATATTTTCTCTCCCCTGTCACCTGAGAGAGGAGTGATAAGGCTGGTTTAGTGGGTGCCTGGAGTCCAGACAGGATCAACCTAGCAGAAACTCACAACAGGTACAGTCAAAATTAGCTTATTATTTCTGGGTCCAGATGAGAACAGTCAATAGTAGCATAAATACTGCAGGTGTGCCCTTCCTCTGGCTCAAAAATATGATTTGAACTTGTGAGAATGGATCTTTGTTTCCCAAAAAACAATCCTTTGAATGGTGAAATCCCTCTTTCCTCTGTGAACATGGATACTTTGTCATGGATCAGCTTATTTTTCCATGAGTTCAGCACATTGAAGGGGTGTATAATATTAATATAATATTATATATTATTATATTAATATTATATATGAACATTTATATACTTCAAATATTCTCTCTTTCCCTATTATTATATATGGATATATATAATTATACTTTATATATTTTGGAAGAGAGTGCTACTATCACCATAGCATTCTGTCTTCATTAGTGCATATTTGACTGGAGATTATTTGGTGCCAGCTCAAGGGAACCTCTGCTAAAAATGCTCTTTGAATTCTTCTAGCTACCTTGTAGACGGGCTGGGTCCTCTTAAAATCTTTGTTTTCCCCATTTTTAGACGTGGGGCATGGGGTTAATTAAGATGTCTCAGAACTTTGGAGGAACCAGGAGATCCAGAGACCTCCACAAAGTTGACCTGTTGGTTTAGACATAGGAAATTACGTGGAAAGCAGGAACAGATCTCTCATAGGAGCCGTGTAGATTTAACATGGTATAGTATTTTTATTACTGGTGTTACTACTGGTAAAGCCACAAAACCAGATATTTGTGAAAGAAGGGTTCTAAATATGACCATTAATGTGTAGTGTGAAAATAAATTTTAAACATTCTGATAAAAAAAATCTTACCAACTTAACGTGTTATTCTTCTTCTCTCAGATATGATGTTTTCATGATATAAAGTCAAGGAATGATGAAGAATTTATCTTTCTAAAACAGATTCTTATACAACTATTTTATTTACAGATTGATCTAAAAATATCAAACTTATATAGAATATTTGACACAAAAAACATTTTCTGTCTTTTTCATATTTACAGAATCCTTAAACTACTGTACAGAAGATTTCCAAATCTTTTAAATCTTTAAATATTTAAATCATTGTGGAAAAGGCACACATTAGGTAGAATGTGGCCAAAAAGGGCATCCTATGATTTAGTTTTACTGCTATAAAAACAGGGGAAGTAAAATTATGTAGCTTTTTTTCCCTCTCAGTTTCCCATTCCTGTTCCAGAGAATATATCTATGAAGAGAAAAAACAAACAGAATAAAGAGACAGGGTATGAAAACTATGGATCATTACCTGAAAGATAAAACCCCCTTGTTTTCTAGACTATAAGAAAAGTTAAGAAATTTATTTTTGCAAATATTGCTTTGTATTTCATCACAAAATGTACCAAACTGCCCATTGTATATCCAATATTTCTGGATTAAATTTTTTCTTCCAAGTCTTCACTCTGGAGCTGTCTTATAGTTTGGCCTGCTTCCAAATGCCAATCTTAGCACAGAATAGACACGTGATAAAAAAAAAAAATAATTTATATCTCTATGTTGGCACTATGCTGGAGGGCTCACATAGCTTGTCATTGTGTGATATTGCATAACTTAATCTTCTGACAAAGTGTAATCCCGTCTCACACGTAACTTCTACTACAAGTATAAGTAACTTCCACTTGCAGACAGGATTCCCATGTTCTTGACCAGAGCAGTCCAGTCATATGCTGTAAATTCATTTTGTATAGAAATGTGAGAACTGTCAGAACCACAGCCATGGTGGTACCATGCACCATGATCATTTTACATGTTTTTAAATGTTTCCTCTAGCTGGGACTTGATCATTTCAGTCACTGTAAGGAGCCTGAAATCCAGCAGTCTTTATTGTTTACTCTCTTCTCAGAAAGAATTCTTTCTGTATTTCCAGAATTTTTCATCTAAAAGGACTGAATAAGTTTAAAAAAATGCTGATTTTTCAACACGATGTACTCCCATAGGAAAAGTTATATTTGCATAATTATCTTCAATGACATTGTCAGGATTGCAATGATGAGCATTCTCTTGTAACACCTTAGATAAGCAAAACGAGATATAGAATTGCAGCTCCAGACTATACTCCACCACTTCATATTTTTATTTTCTTTTCATTTTTAAGGCGGTTCACAAAATCCGGATGTCAAATGTAAGTTATGTTTTGAACAGGTAACATGTGGATACTTGCTCAGTTCACATTTACAGGCATTTTTTGTGTCAGTTTTCTCTCTGTCTTTCCCATAGGTAGGTTGCAGATGTGCTTCTAAACGTCTGTCTTTTGATGTAATATATCATATTTTAATTATTTTCCATTCTTCTTGCATTTGATTCACATATGAAAGAAATTACTGGCTAATCCCAGGTGGGATCTATAAATAACCTTTTATGTAGAAAATATTTTTTTCTTTTCAGTAGCTTCAGTTTATTAGAGTTACATCCAGGTTTTTGTCTAAGCAAATGAGCTGTATGTCTGTTAAGAAGCTGCTTTTACAGATTGAAGAAAAATCTTTCACCCCTTCCTCACCTGTGGGAAATTTGAGGGTCCTTCTTTTCGCTTCAAAATGTTTGGGAATAAATCATAAAATAATAGGATTTATACACAGAAATGTTTGAAAAACTTATTTTGATGTAGAAAAGGACTCATAAGTCTTAAAAATGCTTTCACTATAGGCATGTTTAAACCAATACTTAATGATTTTAATATTTAAGGGTTTTATTTTCCAGCTTTCTTCCTAAAGCTTTAATGCTTGTTGAACTTAAAAATATTGGAATAAGAAGTCTGCACAAGTGTTATCAAACAAAGGTAGTGTGGGAATTTTCAGGTATTCTCCTGGATGGAATAGAATATTTTTTCTGTTTCAACCACTGACTTTTTTGTGATACTTTTTGTCATTTTGGGTCCTTATAGCAGAAGCTAAAAACTGGTGCTTTCTCCAAAAACTTTATCAAATCTTGAAGTGCATTGATGCTGTACAGCTTTTTTATTATTTTGTAATTCAGTTTCCACTGTCAGAAAGCACCATAAGGTCTAGAGATGCAAAGCACTGAATAACAACTAAATATTCTTGTTCAAGTTATGTGACCAATTCTCAGTATATGGCTTTATTTTTCTGCTGTTGCTAGATACACTGGACCCATCTGTATCCACAAGATTATTTAAATATGTTTTGTAAGATGCTTTCTGTTAGAAGGAGTTTCCAAATGTCTTGAATCAGCAGCCCAGGAACTGAACAAGCAAGTACATATTTTATCAGACTCCTTGCAAGCCTGTTCTGAACACTACTGCATCCTCCTTGGGCCAAATGTAACTGTGTGAACACAGAAACTGAAGAACAGCTTGGCTTTAATCAAAGAAGCTAAGCACCTGTAATAAAATGAAGTTTATTTCCATTTCTGTTTTAAAGCTATGCATAGATTCTGCATTATACACTTAAGTATGCGTTGTGCAATAGTTAGCTATGTCGTTAATAGTTTATAATGGAATATATATGGCACCAGGAAAGCACTTGGAGTTTTGCACATGAAGTCATAATGCTTGTGTCTGTAAAGTTTTAATGACACTTCTGCCCTGTCCTGCAGAGCACATGACATATTTGTGAGGCTGTCCTCAGTACAGGAAGGGCATAAGGGACAATGAAGTAGGATTCAACCATTTTGTACATGGCACAGAAGGCTAATAGTGCTCACAACCCTGTGGTATAAGAAAACAAAATCTCTCTGGAGCAATTACTGGGCAGTAACAAATCACCTTTTTTTTTTCCTTTGTACAAGCTAAATTCACAGGCTAGGTTAATGACCTAAATAAATAAACAGAAGAAGAAGCTAAGCTCTTGGTGGAGACGTGGTTGAAAAGCTTGTGAGTTTATTCAGGTTTTCTGCCGCTTGTCTCCAACCAGATTTGTCTCCAAGAAATCATACTCCAGAAGGAGCTGGAGAGACTCCAGTTTCATACTCCATCTCGTACTTTTTCTCCTCTCCCAAGTGGATTTTTTTATACGGTGACTTACTGAGTGCTCTAAGAGATGTAAGTAGTGGCTACACTGTTGCTCAATAGCAACTGTGAGCTCTTGTTCGTAATGGTCATGAGCAGCTCCCTCTTTATTCAGTGTAGCCTTTTAGCCCCATAAATTCGGAGTTGTTACTCCCTGGAAGAAGACCCAGGCTTCTTTTAGACTTCAGGATGTTGACTTAGCCTGCCTGGAGATAAGGTTTTACGTTATAGAGGTTTTTGTTCATTTAATGATCAGGTAATAGCTGCCTGCATTTATTTAGCTTTTGCCCAACTTTGAACAGTTGTTTTTGTTCTGTGCATTTTGTAATTAATACACAATAATAACAAATATTTATGTGGAATGGGGAATCCATTTGTCATGGATTGACTTGCATTGTCAATAAAATGTAACATAAATGAGTAAAGACAAGGAATGATAGAGAAGTTCCTGAAAATATAGAGGGATGGTGACTGAAGACTCCAGACTCATAATTGACTGACCTCTGCCCAAATACTGTTCCCCACGGGAATGTCACCTGAATGAAACCTGGTTTAGTCATAATACACGAAGCAGGATACACAGGACAAACATCCATTGTATGTCAAATCTGTAAGCACATAAAAAGATTGGAAAGTCCAGGATGCAGCCTGGACTTTCAGAACAACTAAGATAGAGCAAGGTGTAGAATATGTTAGCAAACACATAAAGTTGCTCTAAGCATATGTTATTACTGGGAGGATGACACTGCCATCATCACCAGCAAGCAGCTCCTGGCATGCTGATGACTTGCTGTAACAATTTCCCCTCCCAGAGTTTTAGCCGTTGGCCTTAGGAACTCAGAGGAGCAAAGGGTGAGAATAATATCATAGAAAGGAGGAAATACACTTGAAAGTTTTATATATATGATATGGTGGCTGTAATATATTTGGAAGTATAATCATTGCAACTAGACTAATATTTACTTAATTAACTTCATTTTTAAAAACATTTTAGCATTTTCAATATTACCGTTGGATTTTTCCTACAGTGAATTCCTGCGTTTGCATGTTCCACTTGTCAAGAGTGCGACACTCTGGCAATCTATTCTATAACTTTCATGCAAAATATTTGCAATGCAAGAGACATAAATAGAACAAAACAAAACAGGCTTTGAATTTATTCACCAAACATATACCATATGGACCTTTTTAAAATAACACGTTATTCCTTCAGGCTGGAAAAATAGGTGACTGTTCACTGGAGCAAAGCCAACAGGCCATTCAAAAATAATTGAAGATCAACTTTGTGTTAAAAAAAAAAATCATATAAAGCCAATGCATAGAGAGAAGCAATTTACAAATAAACATTTGTATTTGCATATTTTATGAGATTTATGGGATTCTCAGAAACCTGCCCATCTCCAAAGAAGACAGACCCTTCATTCTGTGTCAGAAAACAAACATTCAACATTTTCATAAGACAACTCTTCTTCCTATTTTTTTTTGTTTTGTTTTTTTTTTTGTATAAATGGTTTCTTGACAGGCCAGAGCATGGTGCTTAGCTCTTTTTCTGCTGAAACGCCATTGAGATTTTTTGTCCATCTCAGTTAATTTTATTTCCTTTATAAGTTTTGTTACATTTTTTTTCCCCTTTTTTTTTTTCAAAATTAATGGAAATTTTCATCATTTTTCTTACAATTTCGTACAGAGAAATGCAGGCAATATTTGAAGTAAGGCTGCATGGCAACTATAAAAAGATATTCCTCTACTTTCAAAAATGAAATCTCTGTGTGGGCAATTGAAATTTGTTTTGCTAGTTTTTGTAGCTAAAATACTGTATGATCATGTCGAATTTGTTGAAGACTCTCACATAATAATTACTTTCCAGAGATCTTTCTTCTTTTAGATTTTTCAGATAAGTGAATCAGAATGTAATTATACTCTTTTCCAGACCATACAATATTAGCATTCCCCTTTTTTCATTCCATTTTCCTTTTCTCACAATGAAGACACTTTGTCATACCCTGAGTAATTGAAGGCAGCTTTTTTTATATTGATATTAGAATTTATGTTTTTTGGTGGTGGTGGTAACTTGCTAGCATTACTGGCTTTTATAATCATTATAACTTCTTGGGGGGTATTTATATCATGTCAAATATATAAAGTCTAAAGGAACTTCTGAGCAGCCATCAGTTATGCTAAGAAATTTTATAACAAATGCTCATAGGCTATGGGAAGTTGACTTAAGTCAGAATGGTTGTATCAGAAAATAATTTGGTTAAACTTTCCCCTTCATAAGAGGAGAAAGACAAGATATTCCTATCTATCATAATTTGTTGCTCTTATTTCTTAAATCACACAATGGTAATTAACAGCCACAGGTCTATCTGTTCAATTTGTCTTCTTTTCACTTTCACATACCTTGTATGTAAGTGCCCTAAAAAACATGAAGGCCTTTTCAATTACTTTTTCTGAAGAAGTTGTGGCCAGTACCATTATTGCAATTGAAGAGACACAACCCAGATGGTGGGCCAATTATGCCTGGGAAACTTAAATATGTTATTAATAGAAATGTGAATTTCACTTTATTTCTTAATAATTAGCTTGTGATTGTGTCTTCCATCAGGCAAAAAGTGGCCTGAAAATACTTAAATCACAATAATCTAAGAACCACTTCTCTGACCTTCACATCTGACTTTCAATCCATATCTTCCATTTAAATAGGAAAATAGCAGCCTGGTCTAACTAAGATAAAAAATACACTGTAGCCAATTCCTGGAATAGAAAGAAGACAACTCTGGTGTTTGCCACAGGCATATGAAATAGATAAAAGAAAGATAAGTGCTTTAAAAAAAGATGGGCCATAATGAATATATGGGAATGAAGAATGGAAATTATTTGTTTTCTTCCCCCAAAGTAAAAGGAAAAAAAGTTTTTCAAGAAGAAAACAGTTTTCCCTGAGAAGCAGGAATCTGATGTTTCTTCAGTTTTAATAAAGCATTTAGGCAGAGGGAGCTCTCTGACACTTGAAGGGAGCAGAGGCTGAAACGTTTTCCCTTTGACACAGAGTCCTACAATAGTGAGGTTTTATATTTAATGGGATGCAGGGTCATTTCCCGTGGGCTATTTAGTGGACCTTTGTAGCTTCAAAATGTGATTCTTTCCTCAGAAGGGCCTAAAGCTGATTATTAACCATGATTCATAAATTCTTCAGAAGGCGATCAAGTTAGGTTTATGAATTCAAGCTGGGACAGAATGCAGCTGCCTCCTTTCTGCCTGTAAATACCAAGAAGCACTGCAACTTACAGAAAAATAACATTTTTAAGTTGATTTCCTTCCTCGTTTTCCTTTTCCATCAAGAAAACAGCTGTTTACATGAATTATTGGAACTTGCAAATGGAAGAAAAGGGATAAGAATGAAAAAGCCCATGTATTTCAATTTCTCATTAGAATGGCACATCTCATGAGTTAGTTTTCTGAAACAGTTGTCGATTTAAAGGGACAACTCGAAATAGTGGAACGATTGGGAACTGTTCACTGCATTAAATCTGTTCTGATCCATGATCAGATCCAAACAGTGATTCAAACAATCCATGATACTATGTTAAGTGTATGGTGTGCTACAAATACATAGAGAAGCATTAATAGAAATCACCTAAGTATCATTACCACACTGAAGGAAGACTTTGCCAAAGGCCTGTGGTTATTCTTTTTCTCTAAGGTAGAGCTACAGATTCGTAGGCCAAATACTCTAAATAAGCAAATCCTGGGCAGCATGCATTGACTCCTGCATATTTTCTGCTATTTTACTTTTCCAAAGGTAGGAACTATGAGCAAGGCATCTCAAAGTCCTACTTCTATCACCACAGATGATATAATAAACTACAGATATGACTGTAATGCACAAAGACACAATCTCAGAATATTCTGTGAATCTGTAAAAATGTTGTTAGGATGCATCAAACTGTGTCTAGTTTATTCTGGCAAAGCCTTTTCTTATATGTAACTTAGTGGAAGTCCTCTTGTTAGTATTTAAGCTGGCTGGTTTGTTTCAAGTGTTTGGTCCAATGCTTATATGATCTCTGATCCTCCTTTGGTTGAAATCAGCTAGAGTACTTATATTTACTCCATATATGACAGTAATTGAATTTACAGTGGTCTTTATATTTAAAGTTCAATTAAGATTATCATCTTTCTACCAGTAAAAAAACACTTCTGTTCAGCAAAATAAAGTCTAAGGACATATAACAGGTATTATTCTCTAAAAGAGTCATATGATATTTCTTTTCTTCAAACAGCTGGTATTAGTATCTAAGTTAGCTGTTTGAATAAGATGATTCTATTTTCCTGTATAAGACATTTTATATGTATTTGTTCAAATGAGTGAAGGAAGGGAGGGAGGTACAAGAGCCATTTTGTTCATCAGACGTTATTCTTGGAGATTTTCAATTTCAATTAATATTTTAATAAAACTATTTTATTTAAAATTTATTTATTGCCTACTTAACAACAAGTTTTTTATAAAAATTGCAGTCAGTTTGTGGAACTCCTTTACAAACAAGCTGCCCTGATTGTGGGAGCAGGGAGCAGTTTAGTGCTGTGTAGTATGTACGTGCCTGTTTATGATTGTAGATGTACTGATTCAAGATATATATGTTATCTACACCTTTACGGTAATTATATTCAAAAGTTTCTATTTTAATGTGTTTTCAGAAATATTTATTAATATTATGAGATAGAGTCACATTTTTGTGGAAATATTTTTTGTCTCTGATTCTACCTCAGTAAATTGTGCTTTACCATGCATAGTTGGTAGTCTGTACTAGAAGGTCATCAACTTTTATAATAACTTCCCCTTCCCTTTTTTCCCTGAGTCTGTATAAGAAATGGTCCGCAAAGTTCCAGATTCAGCAGGGAAGACACAATAAATTCAAATGACGATATTGATTCCTGAGTGATGACATAGAGAAAGTAGCAGATGCCCAGCCTTGCTGTATCCAAAAACATTCCCAGGGTTCCGGCAGTAATTAGTGAACTACAAACAACCGCGTTATATGGAGGGTTGAGGTCAGGGCCATTAAGACAGCCACTGCTGAATTCAGGTTACTTTGGCTTGGTTTCAGGTTGGCTTTTTTCACCCTATCAGACTAAACAAAGCCAAAAAAAGAACTAAAGGTATTCAAAAGCAGTGCAGGTTTATCGGAGATTTATTGATGAAAGCCTGGCAGTCTCTGGCAGGGGGATGAAAAAGACAGGAAAGTATAGCAATTACTTAATTCATCTCCCTGCCATGTGGTTAAACTCCAAAGCTTTGGACTCCAGCATGTTTTTTTCCTGTGTTGGGTTTGTTGAATTTAGGGCACAATGATAACATAACTGGAATTACATTCTGGTAAATCATTTCAAGAGTCTCCTCAAATAGAATGAATCTCATAGACTTTGATATATAGGTAGAGTTCACTTGAAAATAAGAGGAGTCTTAGAGTGCATGATCCTCATACTGGAACTCTGTGATTTCTTGATGTTTGTCTGTGCTGACAGGCTTACAGGTTTACAGGCTTACAGGCCTGTCCTCAAGGTGCATTGTTTCCAAAATATTACCACCAGTTTACTTCTTTGTTCTCTGCTGTCTAGCAACTTCAATTACTGCTTCCTACCTTGGCATATTCTATTTTTTTCCTATAAGATACACTTAAAAGAAACATTTTCTTTCTGCATCCCTGGAATTACTTCTCTTGAATGCTTATAATGCAATAAATCAATGGAGAATCCACACTGAAGAGATTAAATATTACTTCACAGAATTATTAGCTGGTGAAAACAATCAGACTTTGATTCATGTAATTTATTATAGTCTCACTTTCTCTGTCCTGTCCTGATAGCAAAGCTGCCAGTTAAGATCACACTGGAAGATTGCTGCAATTTTTGCTCTCATTACTTGATATTAAACTTACATTTTGTTATTATTTCTGATTTTTTTTATTAAACTAAAATGTTACTAAACAGTATGTTTGAGTGTTGCTCAACCTTTGTGCTGTCCCACGCCTTCTGCATAAGTATTTAAAATACAGAACAATTTTCAGAAGAGGCTGAAGGAAGCTATAGGAGGGAATTGGGGGCCTGCAGTTTGGTTGTTCAAAATGAATATCATCAGTGAATTGGGAAATGTCTGGAGTTTTTTCATTTTGGTTTGCTTTTCTCCAGGCTGAATAAGCTGAGTTACTTCAGCCTCTCTTCACATGGGTAAAGACTTTTCTAGACTTGGAGGAGGGAGACCAGTGCCTACAATGAACCCAGGTGAAAACTTACTTCAGGTGTAGCTTTAATAGGTGGAAAGGTAGGTAGATGTCCCACTTTTGAACATCCCATGCCACTCAAGATCCTTTCTCTTCTAATATAATTTTCCTAATCTTTTATCTCATTTTGATAAACAGCTCAATCTGCCTCTGTGCCTGCACCCCTTTCTCTTCCTTATGCCAATTTTTGTCCTGCTAGCTGCCTGTAATTTCTCAGCTGTGGACATCCACAATTTTTAGGACACCCTGTGCAAATGATATTTTGTCCTTCCCTTCATGTGCATTCCCAGTCCAAATATTTCTACTACAGGTATAGCCCTAAATTTCCCTCATATCTCGCTTGTAAACCCTGGGACAGCTATGAGTTCCTACTAGTTTCTTCAGCCAGCAATGTCCACACTTCCTGAACTTCTTCATCAGCTCCTAAACTGACAAAATGTAGAAAGTGTAGACATATGTTGCACATACCAAAGTTTTGTACAAATGATGACTAAAACACAGTTCTAGTGTTTCTGGGTTAACTTACCCTCCTCCACAAAAAAAAAAAAAAAAAAAAAAAAAGCAAACCAAACAAACAAAATCTAGGAAAGAAAGCAGACACAATTATGAGAGTCTTGGAAGAACCTGAATAGAAAATATGTGCCATCATTGACAAACACATGAATCACACATGAGATTATATGATTAATTTAATTAATTGGTTTTCTTTCATTCACTGCTGGCACATGCAAAATATTGTTATACTTTTCATCACTATATCGTCAAGAAAAGTAAAAAGCATTGAGAAAACATACTTTTCTTCAAGGGTTTATTGAGGCAGGCAATGGACTTTTGAACAAATTAAGGTGCAGATTGTAAAAAGGGCCTGTAATTCATTTATACAGAAAGAGGATCTACTAATTCATCATATAGTTTCTCTGAGTAACTGAGATTTCTTAGAATGTGTTAAAATTCTCCCCAAAATGCCATTGCATTATACATGACATATCTGGGTACTACTTGGGTAGAAAGGATGTTCCCTATACAAACTAGTTAAGCTTTAGCACATGAACATATTGATTCTTTTCAAATTTCAAGAATTTTGGTGTGAATGAGACATTTTCATCCTAAATGCCAGCAGATATAAATATAACAACCTGGCTGTGTGCTTGTTACAAAGTGTGTCATCTTTCTGAAGGAATGCAAGCCTGCAAGTGACCACCAGGTAAAGAGCTTTGCTATAATTACCATTATCCCCATTGTCTCTCTTATGCAAGCTATTGGTTTGAGAGAAAGCATGTTATAGAGAGAAGGTATCATATTATGCAACTGTTACACACCAGCTAAACTGCTTATTATCTGTGCTTTAAATTTGAAAATAAAATACTATCATGAAGATTTTCTTGGGAGTCCTGTGGCAAAAGCATAAAGTCTGGGTGAAAAACTGTGGAGAAATATCCGAAGCAGAAAATATCGTGTGTAGATCCATGAACCCCTAGTACTAAAAGAAAAGCAATACAAATTAGGCTTTCAGGCATGTTTGAAAACAAACTTGACAAGCAAATAAATTTGCTTACTGGTAACTCTTCAGAAAATTCTGAATATTAAATTCAGAGGGATTTTGATGTGTTCTAAGTTTCATTAATAAAAATAAATCCTTCTTTACAAACAGTTGCAAAATAATTGAGCTTTTCAAAATTAACACCAAAATTATCTTTAGAAATTTTCTCTGTGGTTCCCAAAGGTTTCATTTCATCAGTAGATAATGTCTATATTTAATATACTAGAATTTTTGAAAAGTTGCTACTCCTGAAAAGTAGAACATTAATTGAAAAGTTTACAAATGTCAGCAAAGAAATTGATGTACTTCTATTTAAAAAGGAAAAGGGTTTGAGGGGCTTTTTGTTTAGTATTTTTAGAATTCCATAAATTGTCAATTCCTTCATTCCCTCCAGGTCAATCAAATCATACCTAATGATGTATTCTAACAAATGAGTAATCATAAAGATATGAAAAGGTCTAAGCCTGTACTTTGAAACACTGTGTTTTAAAAAGTTAACAGTAATTTTGTTCTTTTAAAAGACTGCATTTTCAGACAATTATGATACCAATTCTACTACTACTACTACTACTACTACTACTACTACTACTACTACTACTACTACTACTACTAAAGATAATAATAATAATAATTTCTTAATAGCTTTTGACATAAAAAATAGAAAAATGTATAAACTTATACTGTAAAAGAAATTGTAGACTTTAGAATTAAACACTTGACCACATCTTTTTAGGATTTGTGTTTCGCAGCTCAATCCTGATCCTGAAAAAAAAAAAATCTGTTACTCAGGTGGACTTCTAAACTGTAAGTCTATGCTGTAAAATTAACATTGCTCTATCTATTTTGCAAGGGTTTCGCCCCAAATGATAGAACCTTGCCAGAGATTTCTTCTTTAAATAGATTTATGAGAATGTCTGCTTTTGTCTTCCTACAAATTAGAGATTTAAGCTTGCAGATCTGGGGAAGAAAAGCCAAGCTCTTCTATTTTAGTCTGAACGACAGCCAAAGGAGAGGCTCAGATCAAAGTACTTGGATTTGAACCTTAGCTGTATGGTTTGGGGGATGTGTGTGTGTGTATGTATGTATTTATATTTATACATTGCAGGAGTCCAGATGTGTGATTTAATCTCTTCATGCATTGTATGACTTTATTTGCAGTCCACAAGTCATCTGAATGATGAGCTGAGAATTTATTTAGATATTGAAATAAATTCTAAGCCTCAGTGATTTTTTCTGCATCTACAGAAAATATGTGAAAGCCACAGTGGTTGATACTTATATAGAATTTAAACACACAAAACATGAAATGCTACTAGTTTGTGATGCAAATTGATCTACAAAATTCTTTTTTCCCCCAACATTGCTAAATCTATGCTATATTTTGTGAACCACAGGTGAAAAGTGAAAAGGTAAATGAGTGGAATATATATATATAATACAATGCAACTCGTTTTTAATGTGAAGCAAAGAGAAGCAGAAATGGAAAAGACCTTTTGTTGTTTCTTCAAAAGCAAAAATCATGAACATTGTAGAGTTTCTATTATTTATCTTATATTCTTCATTTGGGCAGTTCAAGATTCATAATTTCATAAAAAGAGATAGTAAAACCATCATGTTTTGATCCTTATATTTATAAACTTTGATAGCTAAAATATAAAATAATGCAGTGCTATCTTCCCACCCCCTGCCCCTTAACACTGGATGTAAATTGACCCACTGTACATTTTAAGATCAAGCTTGGAACTCAATTTAAATTCTAGCACATTCAAACCTCTTAAAAATATAAGTTCCATTCAAATAGGAGTTTTTTCACTGCACACAGAGCTCTAATCAAAAGTAGGGCTGCATAGAATGGTTTAAATTTAATCCAAATCTCAGTGAATTTCATGAATCTGACTATTCAAGCTTTACATGACTGGGCTCATAAAAGTTATTTCTGCTTTTATGCATGATAGGTTGCGAGTTGCTGCTACTTCTGGGCTTCACAACAAATGCCACAAACCAGAGTTCATCTCTGCCTTCATGCATTTTTCATACCTGCAGCTAAAAAGTAAAACTGTACTGATTGATAATAGTTAATGAATGTGTAAACTGCTAGTGAATGTTTTCCAGAGGTTTTCACTAGTTTGGATCACAGGGAGTTGGGCTGGATAACTGATTATCCATAAAGATTACATTAGTGTATTAAAGAAGGGTAGGCTAAATACCGACTTCTCTCTCCCTCTCTCTCTCTCTCTCTCTCTCTCTCTCTCTCTCTCTCTCTCTCTCACACACACACACACACACAAAATCTATTATTTTTCCCATTACAGATATTTCTGAATACTAATAAATATTATTTTACATCTTTTCTCAATTGTAGATATTTCCTATATATATATATATATTTTCTTTTTTTTTCCTGGGGTAAAAATATAATGGACTATCTATTCTAGATGTGTTTCAAATTGAGAAATTAGCATTTTAGGTTGAATTATGCTTTTTTTTTTTCTTTTCTTTTTTTTTTTTTCTTTTTTTAATAATGAAAAGTTCTTCACAGGCACAAAATGTGTGGAGTTCACTTTGTGAAAACTGGCATATTTTGCCAGAATTGTGTTACCACATATCTATAGATAATTTTTTTTTTCTAGTTGTCTTTGTATAGTGAATACAAGGGCTACAATATCCTTTTTTCCTTCTGCTGATACTTAATGACTTTCTCACCTTAGCAGGTTGTTTGTCCCTCCATGACAGAAACAATATTTCTCATTTCTCAGATGGTGCCATTTGGAAGAAAGTATCCATATTAAAGTTTTAGGTTAGCAGTTACTTCAGTGTTTCAGAATAGGGTCGGAGAGCCAGGTGGGGGAATGTGATGTTTTACTCCATTTGAATTATACTACCCAGCCCCTCTCATTCTGTGTTGGGACATGATACTTGACTGATATAGAGCTGGCTGGAAGCCACATCACAACTTCACACTATGCTCTTGCCTCTCACTCCAGATGCTATACAAGATGAGACCATACAGACAGCAATGAAGCTTATCACTGTATTGCAGTTTCAACACCCAATATAAAGGAGAGGGTGAGTTATAGCCTAATATTTACCTGTTATCAATGAATTAACAGAGGCTGTTGACTAAGAAAGCAAGATCGCTAGTTTAGCCTGTTCATCTCACACCTTATTTCAGTCCCCTTCTCCATTCTAGACCTGTCTTTTTGCTAATATATGTACCTTGATAGTTGCATGAGAGTCCTCCTTTTCTCCTCAGTGGTGTGAGAGCCTGGAAAAAACTACCTAATTTTGGAACTGCTGTAACCCAGCCTTTTTCAGAGTTCTGCAAGAAAACATCACAGAGGCAAAACAAAATTTTACTACCACCAGAAAAATTATGAAAGACTGAGAAGCTCTTGTTCTCCTATCACTGCAAAGAAGCCTTTTGCTTAATATTCAATAAATTACTGTGAATTTCCAAACTTTGAATTTCCTTAAGCATTTTATAAAAATATTTGTGTACTTTTATGCTTGGGAATATCTCAGGTCAGTGCTTGACAAGATACATAAGATGCTCTCACTGAAATATTGCAACCATTTTAGAATAATATTTAACTGAGAACTAGACTTCTGCTACAAGTCTACTTACGGCAAGGAACTTGGTGCAAGGGAAGTCCATCAGTAGGCTCTTATATTTCCCTTATGTATGTTTTCAAGCAGGTTGTTGAACCTGTTGAGCAGTCTCTGCTGCACATATAGATGACAGCTTTCTGAAAAAAGAACCATAACATTCTAAGTATGTACCATGGATCTGCAGCAATAGCCACCCACACATTGATTCTGGACTTAATTACATAAATCAAATGTCATGTCAAGCATTTGGAGTGACCTTGGAGTGAAACTTCTGGCTTTGTTTTCTCAAAAAATGTAGTTTTCATGTCTCAAAATTGGCCCCAAGATTGATTCAAACGGTGATGAACAGGAGAAAAAAAAACAAAACAAAAAAACAAAAAAAAAAAAATCAGGAAATTCTCTTTCAAATCATGCTTCTGTTTCAACGTAACATCTCAAATATCAGCCCAGATTCAGAATCAAACAGAAGCTTAATGCAATTTATATAGTATAGCTCTGAAAGGCACATTTTGTATGCATATTTGACCTTGTGTCTTGAACTGTGTTAACCTAGCATTGTGGCAATGTCTTACAATACTTGAAGCATGCAGCATGAAAATGGGGAATACTTTACTTCGATCGTTTGAGGCTTTTACTCAGAAATGAATGTGAGTTAATAAGGAAGGCAATTAATTTTTTGTTCATTAACAGGTCTGACTATCAAATCTATGAACCCTTACACCTCCAATATGATGAGTTTGCATTATCTAGAATGATTTGGATCAGTTAAAGATTCACAGCCAGGGAGTATGAAGGAATTTCTGCAACAACTGAAATTTTTTCTCTGTAATTGAAAACAAACCCACATATCCTGAGGTACATTCATGTGTCACCTAGTGAAGACTATGAGTTTTAATGTTTTGAACATGAGTTAAATCTACCTAAGGCAGGCATAAAAATGTTTCTGGAAGGTTTTTTACCTTCAATCTTTTAACTTCTTGAAGTATGGCAGAATGGTTGAATGTCTAAAGCATTTGGAGGACAACTAATGGAGCAATTTTATCACCCTAAATGTCTGGATTGAAATATGATTAGCAATCTGGTGTGTTTTGATAATATCATATGGAATATGGAGGAGGAGTGTTGAAAACTGTGGGAGAAATGCCTGGCTGAAGAAAGAGATGACTTTCTAATTTGCACTCAAATTTCACAATTTCTCTCATATTAATTTGCAATATTTGTGGTTGAGTATCCACCTAATGTACTTGATGTGTTTTTCTCATTCCTTTTCCAATTTACATATATTACTGTACCTCATTTGAAACTATAATTTAAAACTTCTGCCTATACCAATTAACATTAATTTATTGATGTATGCAGACAAAAAAAGCTTTCAGATCTTTTTGGAAATAGTTACCTTTCCTCAAACTAGAATATGCAGTAAGAGTTTGTATTAATAATTTAATAGCAAAACTGGCCTGTTTAGTCAGTTGATATCCTTTTTGACAGGGCTGGAATTTTTTGGAAAACATATTTGCTTTTATTCATAAGTAGATGAATATAGTTACTACTGAAATGCTACCTGACTTTCCCAAGTTTTCCATTACCTCTTGCAAGCATGGCAGTAAAAGTTCAAAAAGAACAACTAAATAAAATTATTATAATTAGCTGAGTCCATAAGAGTTATGGAGAAAAAATAATAGAATGATAAGTACACAGAAAGATGTAAATCTCAATAAGAACTGATTCCTTCCACTGAGATGTTTGTCCTCTTGTTAAACACAAGCAATAGTTCATTGATAAAAAATGCAGAGCAGAGTTCTCTGCTGTCTGCCAGAAGAAGATCTTTACATCTGAGAGGACTCCTGAAGAAAGCAAGTATTATTTTCTGACTGATGGGTAAACATCACTGCAGACACCACAGATGTTGTGACAACTTCTAGACGGTTCTCAAAAAAAATGGTATATAAGGTGGTCTTTGAAAATGTAATAAAAGTTCAGAATTGTTTTGAATAAACAATACATTACGATGCCTCTGTTGTTATTGGCCAATATAGGACAGATTGATGGTCAGAAGAAATAAGCTTAGTATTGATGAGAACAACAGTCAGGAAAAGGAAAATGTTGATGATAAGTGGCCTAGTGATTTTTGATGGAGTATGTCAAACTGTCATTGTGAAAGTGTGTGGAAATAAATTTCTAGTATTTTGAGATTTTTTCACTTAGGACATGGAATCTGTCTGTATAATAAGACATCTCTAATTTTATGGGAATATTTGTAGTCCTAGAACTGTCTATTATCTCTAGAACATCCTTGGACTAGATCATGTTAACATACTTTAAATATGCATTTGCATGACCATAGAACCACAAAATAAGTCAAGTTGAAAGGGACCTCAAGAGGTGATCTAGTCCAACTTTGTGCTCAGCAGGAAGGTCAGAATAATCAGCAATGAGATGAGATCAGTTTGTTCAGAACTGCATCCAGCTGTGTCTCCAAGGCTGAAATTCTTCCTGTCCCCCTATTTTGCTATCCTTAGAATCAGCTGAGATCTCATATTACAATGCAAGTCTATTGATAAGCAACAAAATAAATGTAGAATAATGAATATTTATATATCTATATATAGATAGATATTTTTTTAGACTAAGAGAAGTCAACTGACTTATCTGCTAGATCTAAGTTATGCAGAAAATATCAGAACATCTTTTGAAGGAAAGTTTAATAATACATAGAGGTAAATCAAAAATGGAAGAAAAAGAGATACATATTAAGAGAAAGCAAATTGTTCCAAACTAATTTTTTCTTTCATTGATTGAATAATTGTTTTTCTACACTAGAAAAATATCATAGATCTCATAAAAATAACATGTAAGGAAAGCTCAGATATTCTTCTACAAAAGAGTTATTAGTCAAGAATCATAGAGACAATCTGATGTAACACTAAATAGGAAGCTGCTCATTAAGATGATAGGGATTATAAATAAATCCTAAAACAAGCAATCAGCTTGCTAACAGGTAGACCAGACTGTCCTGGAAAGGGAAATAATGGTCTGGCACAAAGATGCTTGCCAATGTTTTCATTGAAGAAGTCAGTACTAAAAGTTAGACCCCGATGATGGAAATCCTTCTGACATAACATATGGTGATGCTATCAACAGCAAAAAAGAATTAAATACAGTATTGAAAAAAAATAGAGTGTGTCTGCATTAGCATTGTATTTCAGGGCAGGAGGGAGCTTGTGATGTCAGTCTCCCAATTTTCCTTACTTACTGACCTGTGGCTCAAAACATGTGTCTCAAAGAGAACTTGGAAGATGTTTCCTGCAGCATAAGGAAATGTACCTGAAGCTCTTTAATCATGAATAACTTCAGTGTACCAGGCCAAAGTTAAAAAAAACCTCTTACCTCAGAATGCATGGACATCATATCCTTAGTACCAGCTGCTCTGCTCTACAGATCCACCTGTACTTATCCATGCTGTTCAGTAATGTAGACCTATAATATTGAGGTGGATATTACAATATAATATCTATTTATTTATTTATTTTAATTTATTTATTTATTTTCACTATGGAGTTATAAATTATGTATTCCTGTTAGGTAAAATTACACTGAAACCTAGGGCCTAAGACAGTATATATATCATATGCTCTGCCCAGTGAACGCTACACAGGATCATAGCCAAGTCTGAACTAAAGCCTCTGGTATGTGTCTTGAATAGACAGTGGGGGCTGAGCACCAAATCTTTGTGATCCAGACCCACCACTACTGTGCAGTTGTATTTTCTGGAGCAGGAGCAGCCTTTGAAACACTTGGAGCTGGAATAGCAGAGGTTTACACTGTAAGAAGGGGATTTATCAGTTTGCAACCAGTAGGAAGTAGAAACTTTGTTTATATTATTCCATCACAGAATTGTATAAGAAAATGAAGTGATGTGATTGTGGAAAGAAGAGTGTATGAGAGCCAGGATTTTTTACAGTTGATGTATAAATCACAAAAAACATATTAATGCCTTTATACTAGGAGCTGAAGAACATATTTTCCAAGACTAAAATGCTTTTAAATTATGGCAGTTTTTACCTATGTTCATTAAATAAACCCCCATTGTTACAGTTTCAAATTTCAATGGAATATTGATAAAATAATATTGATATTAATCTTATATATATATAATCATCTGGCTGTAAATCTGTAACTGAGGGGCTGGAATCTATCAACTCTCTCTTACCTATTCATCAATTTGGATGAGAAAAAGAGAAGATGGCAAGTTACATTTGCAATATTTTTTTACATATTTGTGGTAATATACACTAATATATTTGCATTAATTTTCACATTCTGCATGATTTTTTTCATTTTTTTTCTCAAGATATTTATTCCAAATACATTTGTATACCTTACAAGAAACAATTTTGATAGTAAATCTTCATTCAATCTATTATTTGATTATTTTATTTTAGCTACCCTATAAAAATCTTGTCTAAAGACCTTATTATTTTATAACCAGGTATGTGGAGTGCCTTATACTTTGGGGAGAGGCAGAGTTGCCTCATCATATCATTGGTCATGAAAATACTGAACTGACATTTTGGTAATAGTTACTCTTGAAGAACACTTTCAGAATCTGTTCTGTATCTCTATTTCTTTGTCTTCCCAGTATGAAATTTAGTAAATGTCATAGAAATTTTGCCACATATGAGGGGAAAATGTTCTTCAGTCAGATTGTTCCACATTATCTGTTAATTATTAATATCTTGCTTGTGCTTTGAGACAGTTACTTTCTCCAAGCTCTGGATTCATCTGTTTCCTTCCAAAAATAGTAGTATAATGATTCCAAGAAAACCTTAGTGCCACATTATGAGCTCTATCCATATTGTATCTCTCAGTACTAATCACCAGGTGCTTCTTTAGGCCCTCATCTTTTAAGGATGTGATCGTCTGCTTAATTTTATATTCTGTGAATACTTCCATTAAAGGCAAGGGGCTTCTCACTGAGATTAAAGGTAAAAGCACATGTTAGTCTTTATGAGATGTCTTTGTAACTGTTATTATTAGCTTCGATTTATGTATTGTCTATTTTTTAAAAATCAAAATTGAATAAAAGATAAACTTTGATCATAAATTTTGAGTCTTAAAAGAAAACATTAGTTCACAAGTTATTTAAATAATTCCTGAAATATAGCAAGCCAATAAAATCAGTACTATGTTAAATACTTGGGCTTGATGCAATTTTAAAATCAGTAGCTCAAATATAGTTCACTTGCTGTGTTTCATGATTTTAGAAAGATATTATTTCATATTCATCTGTTCACTGCTATTTTGGTATATCAGGAAACTAGACCAATTAATGATTCCAAATGCAACTACAGCAAATATAGAAGCATTATTCCAAGCTTTATGTAAGGCTAGAAAACCACTGAAGATTGATCCTACTATTATTGAAAGGTGCAAATTTTATTAATTTCAACAATAATGAACCTGGATTTTGGCCAAGGGTTTTTGTCAGCTTAGTTCCAGCCAGTATTTATACTGCAGAAAATATACTTCCATTACTCTAGTCTGCCTTATACATGTGCCACATGCTGTATTGATGTGCATCCAAAAATAATAAAACACTCAAAATGTGAAAGGAAGAAACTTTTATGCATAAGTCATTGCAAGTACAAAGACAATTTTTGTATCATGGGATGGTGTCCAGAAACATATTCAAAGTGAAGAGAGTTTTCTTTCTTTAAAAACAAACCCGAATCTTAATTTAAGCAATGTTTAGATCAAATTATTTTCTTTTCTTTATTTTCCCTGAAAGGTTTCATTTCCGTCATGATACAGGGATTGGTTTTTGTTTCTTTTTTTCAGTTACAATACTATTTACAGGTTTTGTTCTTATTTACCATGAAAGAAAATTTCTCTTTAATGTTTCCAGGACCAAAACTATAAGAAAAAAATAAAGAAAATCTCTTTGATTATCTTGATCTGAGAAACTCTTCTGCTGGCAATTCATTCCCTTTCTCTTATGTTTTCTTCCAGAGCCAAAGGACGTGGTAAGTTCTGAACTGCCTGGACCTTCTCTGCTCTAGAGAAGTTGCTGGTGCCACAGTTACAACATGTGGTAAGCAGGTGGGACACCAGTCTTTAGCTGCATTTTATTGAGGGAAAAATAGTCTACTTTCTGTTATGCTCAAACCAATTCACTCCCTACAAATTAGATATTCTTTGGACCATAGAATGAAAGGGAATTTCATCTTCCGTAAGGCAGAGTTCAGCTAGCAGATGGAAGAGGTAGTTTTATGTTCCTCAAGATCACACATCTCAGGTGAGGATTGACATTGTTTTCTAGAAAGTTAAATATTATTTCTAAATGAATTATTTCTTTATATTCTGATTCTATTTTGGCAAATGCATAAAGAAAACCCAAAGGACAAGGAGGAGTAGTAAGCTTAGGAGTTGAATCTAAACTGCCCCAAAAAGGGATACTTCTGAACCTGCTGAAATTTTAAGCTACCTGCACAGGCAATATTTGTTGAAAATGGTATGCTTTGCCTTTGGAAACTTGTAAATTTCAAGCAGGAAAGAGCTGTTCAGAAAATATCTACTCGTGTATCAAAAAAAGTGAAATGTACAATATTATTCATTTTGACATAGTATTCTGAAAAAGTCTGATAATGTATGTTATGTTAATGTAAAGTATGTTTTAAAAAGTAGTGAAATACAAATTAGAGTAAATAATAAATTCATAAATACAACTATTTTTCTAAAGAATGGAGATGAAGAAAGTAGCTCTTTGTTGTAGTCATATTTAAACCAAGACTTCAAACATTACTTATGTTTCTCACATAACTGAGAAACAATATTTTCTCAGAGAAATTAATGTCTTTTAAAAAATTACAAAGAAGTTCCCATTCTGAATGGAGAAAAATAAAATACGGAAAAAGATTAGACATGTTTCCTTCTAGTTCCTCATCTTGTCTGACTCACTGAATCTGATGATGTGCAAATATATTTCCTTAAGGCACCAGAAACTACAGAAAAGAAAAAAGTTAAGATACTTAGAAGCTCTCCACTTGGCTGGCATGCATTTCTCATTGGTTACTGATTGCAAAGTTTGAAGTTTGTGAAAACGTTCTGATGTTCAGATGCCATACACAGTATGGAGTATTGTACACACTGAAAGTGAATTCGTGTTCTCACACTCATATTTAAAGTATGTGTATTCCTCTGTTTTTCTAAGCAATTCCTACCTTGCCCTGGTGCTATATTTGTATCTGCAGTGAATAAGGCAGCACCGCTCTCATTTGGTTATTTCTCCTTTCACTGGCCCTGCCAATGCGAATCCAAAGTGAAAATTGACCCAAGATTTAGAAGAACAGGAGGAGAAAATACAAGTCGAAATTTGTGGAACAAAAAGTAGTGAGAGGATTTTATCGGAGGCATTCAATAGCAACCTCAATATCTAAACATTTTCCAAAGCATCACATTTCCATCACATTTCATTCAAAGGTCTTGGCATTTTGGCAGATTTTATTGGGCGGTGTGGGTAGAAGCTCCCAGCAACCCACACAGCAGCACAGGGGTAATGGAGCAGCCTTCTGCCTGCCCTGCAGGGCACAGTTTTGCAGTATTTAATCAAAAAGCTCCTCAACTTCTTATAAATTCCAGGCCAGATCCTGCCTGCTGCCAGGTAACAGCATGGAAAAGAAGCAGGGTTATGGCAAGAGCTGAAGGACCATGGGATCAAATTTTAGAGAGGTCTGAAGGGGTGCTGGCGCCTTGCCCATCAGCCATGGGCGCAACCTGGGTGCCCGCACTGGGCGCAGCATGGAGACGACTGTGTGGGCTGTTTTGCCCAGGCTGTATCTGCCTGGAGATGAGGCTGCAAAATTGCTTCCTTTTGAATATTTTAATCCATTGGAAGGCTTCAATAGGTTGTTATTTCCTTCTGTTTCTAGTTAGCCCTTACAGTTGTGCTGTTTTGATGTGAGCTGACTTTGTGAGGTCAGGCAGGTTAAATGGTGTTTGATTAAAATCAGAACACCCAACAACTACTGTTTCACAGTTTGACTTTGTTGGCCTCTTCATCTGGGAATTCAGGAAGACACCTTCAGCTTCAAAAAAAGGGGAAAAAAGCAGCTTTTTTTCAGTATTTTTTTTCCCCCTGTATGGCTTAAAGAGAAACAAAGAGAAAAAGCCACATTGTGTACGTTTTTCTGGCAATGGGCCTGCCACTGTTTATCAAACCAAGGCAAATCCAATTAGCCTGTGGCCTGCCTCCCAACCTTATTAACCTGCTCAGCTGTGAGAAACTCAACAGCCCCTGCCAATATCTCATTTCTCCAGCAGCTGATAAGATCAGTTCAAGATATTCAATGGGGTTTCCTTTCACTTCAGCTTCATCACAGTCACCGGCATCTTAACCGTGGTAGCCGGATCTTATTTTCCTCTCATTTACTACATGAAATAGGATGGCGACTCCGAGGCCTATGCAGCTTGTTGGAACAAACAGCGATCAGGCCTTCGCGGCGTTTGACAGGACGGACTGATTTTCCTTATCGCGGCTTGCCCACAAAGGCCTGGGCCAGGCCGGGGTTATTAGCATTCCTCGGTGAGATGCGTCAGGCCTATTTCTGTCACGCAGACAGATTGAGCCTTTCACTCAGGCTCACGAATGAGTGACACATGGCCTGACTGGGAGGACAACATTGTTATTTGAGTTAAGAAATCAATTTGTATCAAATGTACACTGTAATTTATTTGTTGGCTTTGAAGGGAACCTGGCTGAGATAAATGGGAATGGGCTTCTTTCTTCCCCCCTATGCTGAGCTGATAAAGTTCTTGTGAAGCTCCAGATAGCTCCAGTCAGAGCCAAAGTGACAAACATGTTTAAAGTTGCACAGTGATCTTTAAATCTCAAAAAGAACACCTTGTCGGACATGATAGAACATTTTTTACCTTTTCCCTCTATCTGTCAGAAAGCTGCTGTGACACATTGCTTTAGTATTTTTGCTGACATTTTCTTTATCAAGCACATCTGTTTGTGGTCGAAAGATGCTTATTCCTATTTTCTTCAATCTACAGCAGCCTAGAAAACTGCCAAAAGGAAGGAAGAAAATGAGACATTCTTTCCAAGAATAATGCTTATTTAATTTTTTTTTTTAATTGTGACTTCTTGATCAGTTTTTGGTTTTGTTAAAAGAGAGAAGAAACATGTGGGGAACATGTATCATGAGTTCTTGTCTATTTCAAGAAGTTTGGTTTGGGTTCAGATTGATGATACATTAAGATATTGTTATTATACGTTAAATTGTGACCTATGAGATTGACAATCCCCTTATTAGAGTTATAAATATAAGCCTATATGTTGACTCTATGCATCAGTGTCTTTATCTTTGGAATAATTTGAATAATCAAAAGTTACATCTATGGTTTCATGTATGCTAGCAGTTATGACTCTATAATGAAAAAATGCTAGCAAACCAGCCACAGGCAGAGTAGCTCATTGACATTTCCATACAATAACCTGATTGTTTAGTTTTGGCTTTCAAAAGTGATCTAAATGTAACATGTCATATTAGATCACCATGTAAGGTACTTTACCCTTCCTCTGTGCTATATCCACCTGCATATAGACTCTTCTGTAACAGATGTGCACGTGTATGAGTGCTCATACACACAAACATACAGCATTATAGACTGCTGCACTTGGATCAGTCCACACAAAGTACAGCCATCATCAAAACAAGGCCAAACTTGAGGTAGTCCAAAGAGGGCAGCCTGGGTTAAAAGGTCTTCAAGTCCTTCTGGAAGTTAGGTCAAAAGTGATTAATATGCAAGTATTTCTAAAATACATTGGTTTTAGGAACTGTTGGACTTATGAATGGCCTGATCACATCACCAAAATAGTTACACCATTCCCAAGAATCTCAGAGAGGCCCACTTATCATGATTAACTCTTCTCTCAGGCTGCCCAACCAATATATTTCACACTTCTCTTTCCTGCCTTTCCTCTGGGAATGTTGCAATCCTTTAGGCTGTAAGCAGCCTTCCAGCCTTAGATCTTGTTATACCTATGAGTACTGACACTCTAACAGTGTTAAGCCTTACTCTCAGGTTTCTTCAGTGCCGTGGCCTTTGGGCAAGGTCTTGCCCTTTTACCTCTACCCAGGTGCACAGCGACAGTGCTGTTATTCAGAGTTACCTGGCATTTTTAATGTGGTGCTTTTTAAACCTCAAATCTGTGTTTCCACATTTAGGCAACAGCTTCAGATTTTGCTCACCTTACCAGACCAAAGACAATATACAATTTTAAGTATCTAAGAGATTTGCTCTGGCACAATCTAACGATGTGACTTCAGATTTTCAAGTCCTCAGAATAGTCGGTACCACAATCCAGCTCTAATTAGCATTGGATACATTTATATTACTACATAAACATATTCTATAAAACATGCACCTTTTCAAATGAGGACTGTACTTAGCCACATCATTTTAGCTATATCTATATAGCTGTTTGCAATTATTACAGACAGAGAACATCAATCAATTCATTGTCAGATCAAAGTCTTCAAGAAATGATACCAAATATCATTTAACCCCATTTCTTTAGAAATAACCATTGGCAGTTAAGAAATTTAGATTCAAGAAATATCAGTGCAAAATAATACACCCTCTAACTCTGATACAAGGGCTCTCTGTCGCATCTACAGCTTCCCTCTATTAAAATAATACATCCTCCAAAGCACTTGCTTTGGCCTTCTCCTGCCTTATCTTATATCCCTGACTGACAGAAAATGGAAAGAACTTAATTTCTCTTTGAGGTTTATATTAATTCATTATGAACAATGCCAATTTTGTCTCTGCTATGAGTAGGCCCCTGATGATAGCATAACATTGAGCCTTATGCATGGAATTTGGAGAGGAAGAGAACAGATGCAACAATGTGCCATGTTTGATTGTGATTTATTTTGTGTTATGCTCTCCAAAAAGCACGATGGCCGGCAGCAGGGGCAAGCTGATATTCATCTGGTCTTCAGTAGCTCACACTAATCAGAAAGAGTGCTCTGGGTCAAGGGGTTCCCTTCTGCGTCTTACTGGAGAGCAATGAGTGTCTATAGATCGGAAAAACTGTGATGAAACCTGTGGGGTAAGCAGTGTGAGAAACCCAACAAACAGAGAGTCTTCAGCAGGAGCAGTGATTTCTTGAGGAGATCAGGGTAAAAGATACAAGAAGACAGGAAAAAAAAATAAAAAAAGAAGAAAAAAGAGAAAAAAGAAAAAAAACAACAAAGAAAAGTCCCTTTTTCTCAAGAAAGGATTGCATTGAGTTTGGTTCAAGACGCCCTTGAAAGTTGTTGGATCCAGAACAAAGCTCAAAAAAAGCAAGGATATGGTGGGCAAAGGAAGATTTATTTTTGTATTCTCTTACTTTCATTGTCTTACTTAAGCAGGCCTTACTTGTCTCTTTATAAAGGTCCATTGTTTTAGCCTGGGCTAAAATAAACTAGAATTTCAAGGTTCGTTGGATGTTTTTTGGCATGCTTGTCATAAGAGCAATATCTACCTCAAAACTCTCACTGTCTCACAGTCTCTTCCCTGAAGATAACTCTGTGTATCCTGAAAGCTGCAAGGAATAGGAAACTGGGAGACAAGGAAAATGAATTGTAGCTATTTCAAAAGCAATTGCTGTGAACTTAAATTTCATGTGTATAAGGAATGAGTTATAATTTTCATCTGTAAATGAAGGAAATATAAAACTCAGAATAATATTCTGGTCTTTAATAAAACAAAACACTGTTTGCATCCTTAACACTGACTAATTACTCAAGTGAAGTATCCTTCATTGTGCACCCCCTACTGACACAAAATGGCTCTCTGTCACCTTTGGATAGTCAGACTACAAGAAGGGGGTTTGTGAAGACGTTGCTGTAAGCATAATAAGAGATGTAAAGATTTATCTCAGGGTATCTATCACTGGTTCCTTCCTTAAGTCTTGAGCACATGTCTGGAAGTAGTTATTGTTTTTAAAACACTACCATGGTTCTAGAGACAATGGCTTCTTACATTTCTCCTTGGAGAGAAGGGAAAGGGAGGAAGAATACAGCAATGTACATTTTCAGAAGCTCATGCTAAAGCTCCTATGGAAGTAGTTCGGGGTCTACATTTAGAGACTTAAACCAAGGCATAGCAATGAAAGCTCAGAATGAAATGAGAAATTAGTCTACCTCCTTTGCCCCTAGATCTCTGAGATAGCTGCGTTGAAATGCAGCAGGGTGAACAGGAGTTGAATATGGTAATTAATAGGCAGTGCTGAAATGTGTTGCTTCATTGTGTTTGGGAGACACACCTGCTAAAAAGGAGGATGTCATGAAGTGGGGGGCATGTTAAAACTGTAAATATATAAAATTCTGGACCAGTACTAAACATTCATGGGAAAAGGAGCCACTCTAAACTGAAGGTAGTAGGAGGCATAAGAGTTAAATGGCAATTTGAAGTGCAAGAGTTAAAGCCTCAGGAAAAAGAGAAAACAAAACTTCCATTGAAGAATATTTTAGGAATGGCAAGTATGTCATCTGTGAATAACCAAATAACCTGTGTCTAGTGCCTGCATGCTACATGCTCCCACTGACAAGTGAAAACAGCTAAACAGCAAGTGCTCTTGATGAAGCCACAGATCACAGCTAAACCTAAAATCATGATGCTAATTTTGGGACTAGAAAAAATGGAACAGTAGAAAGTTCAGTTTCACTTTCCTTGTGAGGGAATTCTGAATAAAGGCTTGATGTGGTGTTTATTTATTAGCTCTAAAGTTTGAATTGGTTAATTTTTCCTGCCAGTCAAGTCCTGGTTAATACAAAGACAAGCGTATCATTGCTTATTAATATAGGCTGAGAGAAAAGCCTTCAAGATATTAGGTATATTTAAGCTTCTTGACTCTATATTTTCAGACCAAAAGCATCCATATAAATATTTGCTTCAGACTGACTAATTTTGGACAGTTTCAGCCAAAACAGTATGGGGAATTCTGATGACCTTTTATGTAGTCCATCATGTATTCCAGTAGATACATCCATTTGATGGAAAGCAGACTGCTTGGCAGACTCTTGGCTTTCACTAGGTCTTTTTTTTTAATGAAAACAAATAATTGTGATATCAACATCTAATTAAAAACTGTATTATAATGTAGATAGAATAGAGAGCGGAACTTGAGTTATAAGGACACATCAGCAATTTTGTAGCTGTGGTAATTTTAACTGTGTATTTGAAATAATATTCTCAAAAATATTTTGTTTGTTCAAATATCACATTTAGTTCAACATCTCTGAACAAACTGCTGAAGTAATGTCACACAATAGAAGATAATCCTTAGGTGAACAGGTATATATAAAGCTGAGGTATTTGTTATATCACAGACCAGGAATATTTGGTTACTGATTAACCTTTAGTAAAAAAATGCTTTCTGGCCTAGCAAGTAGCAGATTTTTATATTTACTAGAAAAACTTGCCTTTGTTATCTTAACAATATTCAAGATATAAATGAATAATATAATCTTTACAAAAAGAAAATACAATTCCAAAAGGTTTACTATTAAGTCTTTTAGAGTATTAAGTGGCACCGTGGTGCTGCTACAGATCTAGGGAATCTCTTTCATATGATCTCCTAGTCTTCACCCTGTCCAACACTGCAGGAATTAGAGATAGTCTAATTCATATGAGATGAACTTGGTGAGGATCATTTCCCACTTTCAAATACTATCATACATTTCATGAAAGAACATCCCTTCTCAACTGTAATTATTCAATTATCAGTTGCAGAAGGCCTGAATAATGAACTTGATTTCTGCTGGGCTTTTTAAGACAATCCTCAAGAGGCACTAAATGCTTCATATTAAACACTGTAATTAAAAAAAAAAAAATAAAAAAAATGACAAGATGTCAAAGCAAACCAAAAACAAAACCCCAAACTAATAAAAAAGCCCTCCCTACTTATAATATATATATATATATATATATATAAGTGTCTTCATTCCTTCACGTGCTTTGGGTAGCAGAACATAAAAAAATGAGGAGAATTCAAAAGAAGTAATTTTATTTTCAATATCTTTGATTTGGCATCAGATTTTTAGTCTCTGTCAGTAAGCCATGAAATGAAATAGAAGTTGTTATTCAACCCCAGTTTTCTGCTGCTCAACAGGCATTCAGACAGCACAGGAAAAAGACTATCGTGACCGTGCTACAGCTGTCTCTGAAGCAGCTGCAGGCCAGGATGCAGCTGCAGCTTCCTGTCTGCCCAGCAGGTTGTTGGAGGAGCATCTCGAGGTGGATGGTTCCCTCTGTGGGTTTCTGCAGCTCGTGGATCCCAGCAGCTAAACAACTGATTCTTGGAGACAGCATAACTATATGTAAAGCATGGACTTTGTAAAAGTCTCAGATTCTTTTCTTACTGCTCAAGCCTGGAAATGGACAGGGAATAAAAGCTATTAAAAAATGTTTGTCAAAAAGCATCTAGGGCATGAACTTTTTTTTCCAAGTGCCTTTTATTGTTTGACTTTTCCTCCTTGTATTTAGCACCATATTGCTGTTTTGGGTGCTAGCATGGAAGACCAGAGTAACTGTGTTCCAAATTCCATTCATAGTAAAAACAGGTCAGCTTACTAAAACTGTGGGTAAGAGCCATGTCTGATATTTTTCAGCAGCCAGCAATCCACTTAGCAGCCCCTTTGTAAATGCTTGCTTTTGGAATATCTTGGGTATTTTGTGATATCTAATTGCTGCTGTTGGGTTAAATAAATTAGAGCAACTTGTTTCCAGCAAACTCACTGTAGAGTGCTTCCACATTTTTGTCTGACAAAGTGTGTGAGATATGATGTTAGGAGATTTTTAATAAAACATTTGATTTTAGTTAGAAATAGCAAAGGCAAACACACTGCTCATCAATAAACTGGTAAAAAGTGGGATAAACTGCAATGATAGCTTTCAACAGAGTAATAGAGCATAGCAAACAAAGAAGAGCAGCAGAGGCAAGTTAAAAAAAAAAACAACAAAACTTTAAACTCTACTGATTAAGATTCTAAAGTAGTTTCCAATGTTTATTACGAAAAAAAGCTAATTAAAGAGTTTACATTTTATCATGCACGGTAAAGAACTCCTGACAGGCATTCTTATAATATGAAATGCTGCAGTCTCCAATAGAGTTTAATTTAGAGCAACAAGAAAGAAAGGAAAAAAGAAAAAAGAAAACAATTGAAATGTTGCAAGCAGACCGCAGTAAGCTCAGGGGATGCCTTTCAGAAAACTATTTGGTAGAAGCAATGCAAACTGAGCCACTACCATGGGAATAATATTTTTCCTGAAATTGTTTCAGATTGAAGTGTTTATAGGAGGCAGCATGTAGGTTGAGTAAGCCACTGGCTAAAAGATTGGGGAAATATAGCAGTTTATCAAAGGCTAATAACACTGATTATTCAAGAGGATCCACAGGTGCTAGTGCAAACCATTCACTGGAGAATTAGTGATTCCTGCATCATTACTGATCATATAAACAGATTCCTATATTCTCATTAGTTAATACTAACTTGCTAATAAATATGTTTACGAAACACATTCAATTAGAAAAAAATTGGATACATCTTGTACAGATGTGTTAATTTCTTCCAAAAATGTTTTTACCTGAGAGAGCCTTGGACACTGTATTGATTTCACTGTTGCCCAATTGCTTGATGATGCATAATGATATACTATGCATATCACGATTTTAAACCAGTCAAACATAATTTATTCAACTACAATATTTTGTTATATTTGAGGCTGAGAAGATGGTTTAACTTTTGGCTAGTAATTTTTCTGCAGAAGCTATGAGAAAGCAGTTTTTTGTTTGTCCTTAGCAGCCCTAAGGATGTCCATGTTTTAATTCCCTGGCAGTCAGATGTATGAGCTGTTACAGAGGACAGAGTTAAGCTATAGAATGCAGAATACACCCTGTTCTGACTCATTTTCTGTCACCGATACAACTTAATGTTTGACTTTGTGTTGGGCTTGAAAGAAAATTAATTGGCAGGGAACAAGCTCAGATAAGGTGGGAGCATGAGGAAGGACCACAAAAACTTAATCACAATGTTTCTTGCAGCATGTGTTGAGCAGGAATTCCCCATTCCTGGCTCAGCACATCATAATGATGGGAGTTCTGGGACACGACTTCTGCTGGAATCTCCCAGATCGCAGGCAGTCCAACTATTATAGCCACATGATATATGACCATAGATATATCAGTTTTTATTTCAGATTTTACATTTCAAATTAGTCAAAATGAATCATTCCAGTACTGTGTGCAAGGGATCAGTACAACTTCCTGCCACAGGAGAGCATCCCCACTTTATTCCCTCTCCTTTTTATTTATGGAAAGGCTTCCTCAAAAAATGGAAATTAACACACCACCATTTTACTAGGTAGACTTTCTTCTGTTTCTAAGGCTGTTGTCTTCCACTAATCTTTTCTATTTTCTCTGCTGAAAAAAGTCTTTTTGTCTTTCTCTGGAGTCTGTGCTGTTTTCTTGTCTCTGTTAGAAGGCTGTACATATCTGTAAATCACAGTGTATATCTTTCCTCCTATCACCCAAACATTGCTGTTATAACTTGTAGACTGAATGATCAAATTTATTCTACATTGACTGCTTTAAAAAGCAGGACTCTTATGTGGTTTCTTGGCTGTGGAATGATATTATTCTCACCACACTGTCCCAGACCTCTGAAGGTTCTTGTGGTTTCGAGATATAATTCACAAAATTTGGATTTCCATTTGTAGTCTCCTAGGCAACATCTTCCCTGCCTTGTTCAGGTACTGTAACGTTTTTGGGACACTCATGCAGGTAAGATCCTCTCTTTACATTTTTATTGACTGTCGAATAAAGTTTTAATAAAATAATTTATTCCAATGAAGCTCTAGTGAGGAGATAGTCACAGCATGGTACAAAGTCAATTTGTTCTCTCAGTCTTTTCAGTGAATTGGGTTTGAGACAGTTTCTCTTGTGTTTTTATGGGAAACTAAATGCTCTCCTTCCAGAAAAATCACTCATATCTCTCAGCATTTCCTTTATTCTTGGGCACTGCATTCTGCTGTCTTGACATTCCTGCTGCCTTGTACCGTGGATACCTGGTGTTACCCATTCCCCAGTGTGTGCCTGCACTGCCATCAGAATTTAAGGGTGCTGTACATCACCAGCGCCAGAGATGACTGATTCACTGGCTATTTTCCCTCACTGTCAAACATGGAGTTTCACACTCCTGTTTATTATACAAAACTCTCTCCAATTTGCTGTTTAGGGCTTAATCCTAAATCCATTAGAATCAACAAAAATTTGTTTCTGTCGTCCCAATTAATTTCAGGGCATTTTGTCTGTATTTACAAAGGTGTTCATATTGCTTTTGAAAATTTGCTTTCTAGCTGGTGACTATAGCATATAAATAAAAAATTAGTATTTATTTATGTCCTTATTTTCTTAAGCTTACTTATGAGAAAAATTGGATGAGTTTTCATGCAACACTGGGTTTAAGTATACCCATCTCCTGGGTTGTATTTCAAACAATATAATTTCCTTTACTCCTTTTCACTCTTGCTGTCTGTTTCCATCCTTCTCCATTCACATTAACCATATCATCATTTTACATGAAAGGAAGTTTTTCTTTAACACTGGGCTCATAAAAATAAAAGATAATACAATGAGTGAGTCTCACTGAGAGCCAGTTTTCCACAGCTAAGTTTTAACACCAGTTCAAGCTACCTTCAGTGAGCTGTGATAGAAGACAGAAATGAGACTTCAGGCAGCTTTCTAAGGAATGAAAATAATTCCTCTTGCTGTACGGTTGTTTCACAGGGCCAGCAGGTTAATGGCAGAGGAGCTTTATAGCTCATAGAATTCACTGGCTGCAGAGGACAGAAAAACACATGAGCAGGGCTGTAACCCATGGATTTGTGTGCTGGTGTTAAGCATCCAGAGGTGCATTGCTCAGCAGAAGAGTGACAGCAGCTGTTTGTGCTGGACCATACTGGAAAGTGACAATGTTTTTGTCTCCAATGGTGGCTGTGGTCAGATGTGTATTTGCTTAGCTATTTTTGGGAGGAGTTAATATTTTTTTAAAAAATACTGGGTTTCATTAATATAAATAAAATAATATGAATCAAGCCCATAATACATTTTTAATTGATTTTTTATTAATCCAAGCAATTTGGTTTTAGCTTCTGCTACATTGGCAAGAAAGTCATAACTGTTACAAACTGCCAAAATATCTATATCTCAGTACAGAATTCATTGTATTTTTTCCTATTCACTCAATGTCTTTGATAAAGGAGATGTCATTCCCAGTGACTCTTCATGCACAGACATCACTTTGACCATTAATTGCAACCCCAGCCAATGCCACTTTGATTTTACTCTTATTTTTCTTTTCACAGGACCATTCCCACAACTTTTACACCTCCCCCCAGGAAGACAGACACTCTGAGGTACAATGTCAATCATTAGGCATGAAAAATATTTCAGTATTTTAAAGCTAGAGTATTTGTCACAGACTCAAATGATAGAGGTCTAATGACTTACCAGGTGTGCTTATAAACACACCCCTATGCTATCCTCAGAGCTCAATGTTCTTATTACTTTTTCTTATTTTTTTTCATTCTTGTACTTAAAACAGAAACACATTTCCTCCCAGAAAATGCTGACAGCATATCTTGGTATCTCAAGGCAGAAGGGTTGCTTTCCCCCAGGCAGTGTGCTGGCAACTTTCACATGGACATACATGACTGAGCTGCCTATAGGCACCCTTGCTTTCATTGTTTCTATCATTCAATATGTTTAAGAACAGCCATGCTAACAAACATTAGAAAGAGGTGTGGGAAGTGCAACTCTACAGAATTGAACTTTAGAAATGCAGTAGAAGGCAGTGTTCAGAGTAAAAGTACAGGACGGATTTGTCATGCAAAAATAAGACCTCTTCTGAAGCTGAGAAGTTACTACTTGCAATCAAAGTGAAAAGCACTGCTTAAAATAATAAAGAAGAGATTGTCCTAATGCTTTTTACCATGTGGTTTTTAAGTAAATCTTTAATAAATTACATACTATCACAAATAATTTTACTGATTACTACATTTTGCTGCATCTAACTAATCCACTCTGCCACACACAAAAGCACTCCTGAGTGAGCTACAACAAAGACTTAAACATATGTTCTGAGTCAAACAGGTTTAGCAAAATTTTTTTGGTCTCTTAAACAAGTTTGGATTACGGTAAAAATGCAACAAAAAGAATACATTTCCAAGCTGCCAAAGGTAAAATTCGTTCATATGAACAAGAATTTCACTTTTGTATGGCTGCACAAGGAAAAGACATAATGTATATGGCAGAAATAATTTTATTTGGGTTACTACCTGAATTTTTATTGTTAACTATATTCTTTTGAGAATTATTTGGTTTATGTTTAAGAAGTGCAGATGATTGAGTTTAAGACAGTCATGTGAGATAAAAGGTATACAGGCACTACTCAGTATGATTCCTAAATCACATAGTGAATTGATAGAGGACAGGACAACAGAAAGATTAATTGAGTTAGAGATGTTATTCCTCTCTAAGTATTGGACAAGAAATGGTGTCTATTGCTGAGGTAATTCTGAAATATGATTACTAATACAGTCTGTCAAAGAAAGCCATAAAAAAAACATGATGCTCCCTCTCACCACATAGTTGATGAAAGAGCAAAGAACATGAAGATATGCAGGAGCTCAGAATTTCCACATGCATTTTGACCTTTGCAAGCACATTTCCTTTGAGAACTTTTGAATGCACGTGTACTGTGTATGATGGAGATGACTTACATTTGAACAGACATATATACAACTTTACTGGGGAAATATTGTTTTGGTTTTGCACATACGTGTGATGGTACACCAGAACCACATCATGGTGTGACTGAAAAATTTGAAGCCAACTTGAAAGTTTCAGCTGATGATTTACTTTATTACAAGAGGAGGCGCTCTCCTCTTTTGTTGTTTTTCTGTGCAGAACATGACACTAAGATCTGACAGTCTCTGAGAGAGTTTTGTCCATCCATAAAGAAGCTGGAAGATCACCTATGACTGTGGAATGTATTTTTCCCACATTTATATTGTACAGAGTGTTCTTGATAATGCCTTGGAAAAGATCTTGGAAAGTGGAAAAGATCTGGTGTGACGATTTAGAACTAGCTTACCAAATAGATTTATTACAAATTGCTACATTTTGTGAAGTAACACTAAAATAATGTTACAGGGAATAAACAGTAGTTCTATTTCACCAGCCAATCAGGACTCATTATGAAAAGCACTGATTCAATTATTTGCATTCTAATGTTACCAAGGAGCTTCCTGTAGTATGCTGCATAGAACCCTTCATTATAACTATAAATCTGATGTTAAACCCTAGTTACAATTACGCATTTTCATGAAAATCATGGTATTTGCAAGCAAGAGTAGAAACTAAAATGTTTTAGGATTTTGTTCATTATGCAGTGATTAAAAAATTTCAAATATTTCAGAACGTCTGCATCTGTGCCATCTAATCATGATATCACTGAACAAGTCTTATTACTGATACTAGCCTGCATAAGAAGAATATGAATATCTCGGATGCAGCAAATCATTAAGGTTTTTTTTCCAACCTAAATGATTCTGTAATTCTGTGAATATTTCCGTAAGTGTACTGACAATATATGATAACAGTTGCATGGAGCTTTTCTTTCTCCAGTGCAATAGCTCACCTTACTAGGAGAAGCTTTCAGTTGTTACATGAGCTCAAATTGTAATACTTACACACTTATTTTACTCTGCAGTAATATCAGATATGTGCATATTATATTTTTTGGTGTGTTTGTTTGCATCTCATTTGGCAAAGAATTTATCTAGTGAAATACAGCCCTTATATATTACTAATATACTGTAGTATAAAACCAGCAAAGCACGAGACAATATTCTGTCTAATTGTTTTGATCAAACATGACATAGACTTTGTACTCGCGCTAGACACATATTTCTGCAAGTTATAGCTTTCACAGTACTTGCTTTCATTTTTCTGTAATCTTGTCTGTTTCAGACCCTGAAGAATGCAGCACAACCGTTTCAGTTTTCAACCTGTCAAGACTTTGCACAAATGATTTGTCAAGAAAAAGTCTAATTATGTCTGGCTTAAGGCTTCCATGTTAAACAGGAACAATTGCAGTGACTGTGAAAGAACCACCTCCTGGCACTTGAGCAAAATGTGAAAGCAGCATGATTGTCCTGCCTTGTTTCTTTCCATCAACACCCTGTGGTCAGAAAAAGAAACTACCAAATACTTCACTTCCATTTCTATGGGTTTCTTGTGACTGGCAGTACCTTGGCATTTGCCTTGTACTGTATGTGAGTCATACTGCTAGGGCAACTAGAGAGCCTGTTGAATACAAAGTCTGAAACTAAGCAGACATCAAGCCAAGAGCTTCTATAGCAGCAATCAAGCAGATTAGCTTAAGTAATTCTGATGAGCATGTTAAAGCTCAAAATGAATGAGAACACTTTGAGAAAAACCATAAATCAACCATGT
Source organism: Poecile atricapillus (assembly GCF_030490865.1). NCBI lineage: Eukaryota > Metazoa > Chordata > Aves > Passeriformes > Paridae > Poecile > Poecile atricapillus. The sequence goes on along the minus strand of NC_081250.1, from coordinate 91,206,417 downwards.
GTAAGTGACCTGGTGCTGTGAAACACTTTATATAATATACCTATTAACGGTATTTTTTCAACACCCTGACATATTGGCAACCGTTTATCTTACTTTATTTGTTAATTTCAAAAATATTACTTAACTTTCTTTTCCAACAGAGTCTACAAACAGCACCAAAACTTTTATTTTTTTTATTGAGAACTTGATCCAAATGATCATTCCGTGGTTTCATCACTAGTATCAGTGAAAGTCCTCCAGAGACATTTTGTTTGGGTGTTTTGAAGCAAAATCCTGTGAAAACAATACTGCTACATAGCAAGTAAAGAAATGTATGGCAAAACCACCACAGCATGAATAGATTGCTCCTATGGAAATTTGGCCTACATTAAAAAAGTGACTACAGTCTTGGGGGTCTTCATTTTATGGTGGTGGTCTCAAGACAAATCAAAATTTCTGCTGAATTTTTACAAAGGACTGATCACCTACACGCTGAAAACTGTTTTTAATGTCTTTAATGTGTCTCTAAGCCAGCAAGACCAGATCACAAAAGGTTATCCTGGCCAGAGGGAAGGTTTACCACAACTAAAATGCTAACAAAACCTAGAATCTCACTTTGTCTCCTGCCCCATGAATCTGCCCTGACATAGCAGGAGCTACAAAGTTCAAATCTCAAATGACAGTTTATTATTACCCTTCTTCATTTGCTGGTTAACAGTTTTCACTAGTCTATAATTGGACAGAGCCTAGTAGAAGACTGAAGGACTTATCGACACTATTTTGTCTCCCAGGAAAAGGGGGACTGACAACTAGGAAGATGAAGTCACCCCTTTTTATCAGATCAGAATCAGAATCTCACTTCATTCCTGACCTACAGAAAAGCAGGGCCAAGGGACATACCAAAATACTGGGGAAAAAATTAGTTTTCTCATTTTTTGTAAAGGAAATAAAATAAACCAATACTTATAGAAAAGATAGAACCTCCTAAGAGCAGGCACTTAAACTGAATTTTCATAATCTCAGATTTCAGAGTGTTGACAGAAGCCTCTGTAGACTGGACGTATTGCTAAAGCAGGATAGCCTCTTCGCAATGAGCAAGGTAGTGGCTTCTGTTTTTATGGAAAATAATTCTGGAGTTTGGTGTTATGGCTTATGCCTGTATAGACATGATATCACTGATCTATACCATAGACTATTCGTGATCAGCATCAATTTACTGAAATCTCCTACCAGGAAAGACCTGTGGAATGAGTAGCTGACAAGTGACGCTTGAAAAGTGTCAGTACTTGGTTTCTGCATGATCTGAGCACAACAATGAGGTTAATCACAATTAAAAACCCAACAAATATTTGTGTTAGTGTTTCAATATCATGACACTTGGTGACACACTCAAAGATTTTCATGCAACTAATTATGTTGACTAGAATACCAAGAAACACCTTTTATAGCTCCAGCATTCTGGTATATTGCCTCAGAACAACTAATAGATATGTTTGTGTCTCACTAGATGTGTATTTCTGCTGCTGAATATCAGCATATGTGCCTGATGAATGTGAATTAGTGTCTTATTCATCAAGTTAGAATACAGAATAGAACATTTCACCCAGTGGTTCAAATCATCCTCTGTACAAAATTGACTTGAAGGGGTCAGGTCCTACATTAGGGGATTGAGGTACTGGGTGTGGAAGGACCTGAGTTATCTTAGGGTTCATCTGCTGGCTGGGCTTGAAGCGCTTAACTGGAGCTGTCCTTCAGTCAATATAGATTCAGACATATTATGTTCAGTCCCTTGCTGAACTGCCAATGGGCAAAAATTTCTAGAGTTTCTTTTAGGAATCAATGTGTAATCAAGAAGGGTGCTTGCTTGACACGTACAGAGACATCAACACTTTGAAGTCCAGTATTTGCTGTGGAAAGTACTCATTGATGAGTACTCACAGTGTATTTGGATTATGCTTTCATTTACAGTTGGATTATGTTTTCATATCCTGATGTGCTGCACACTAATAAGCCCTTAGAGTATGACTAAAAATAGTTATGCTGTGTTAGACCTCCAGTGATACCTGAGGAAGTTACATACAGATTAACACAGTGAAGATAAAAAGCCTTTGAGAGTGGCTTAGGAGACTGCTGCCCTCTTGGAATAAAAAACAAAGAAAGCCATGGATTCATTTCTTCAGTGCTCACCTAGAAAGGGACTGAAGGGTTAAAACTAGTGCCAAGTATCATGCAAAGTTGTTCTATGCTCTTAGCAAGTTTGGTACTTTGGCCTGGAACACACAGAATGATAATCAGGAACCTTCCTTCCATGTTCTGCAGAAGAAACCTGAAGCTGCTGAGATCACAAAAGGGAAAGACTATACCTTCTCAAAACAGATAAGCCACGAGACTGATGAAACAAAGGCACTTATCATGTTCAAGTAACAGTACTTGATGGAATACCAAGTTTTAAGCTCTCAGGAAATGTTTTTCTGGTTCTTGTTCCCTTTCCAAATTTAAGCTGAAATTAGGATTGTGATTATTAACAGAAAAGGAATTCTTCAGTTTTCAGAAGATTTTCAGAAAAAGTTATGTGGAAAAAAGAAAGGTACTTTTTCCCCTACCAAATCCACAGACCATTTTTTTGGACATCTATACACTTTAACAAAGTGATTTCAATTTTCAAGAATCTTATATAAGGGCATTTACTTTCTCTGCAACAAAGCTCTTGTAATGATGTGTCCATCACAAAAGCAGATTTACATGATTTTGCTCAAGGTTTTTCAAAACTTAAGCCGCCTAATTCAAAAGTGCTTGGGGCAGTAACTGTATTTTTAAGAAAAGCATGTAGATAGTCCTGATTAGTTATGATTGCTTGGATTGCCTCGATATAGCTGAATAATTAGGTGAAATAAACAATGGCAGGAAACAGGATTTTCAGTTCTCAGAACCAAGTAACTGTGTTGCTAACCCCAACTACTTGCTGCTTCCCCTTCTCCCTCTACTCATATATCTGGCAAAACCTCGGTTATAGCTCAGGTCCTAGTCATACAAAGTTCTATAGAGATCTGTGTTAGTAACAGAAAAGACTTCTAGAGCATTCAACAGCACATTGAAGATAGAAAGAATAGGAGACAAATGTCACAGGACATAAAGACTGATTATTGTTTATGGGAAGAAAACCACAGGACACTGTTTCTCTGCAGTGGTTCTGGGGTCCATGCGAATTTGCAGAGTGCCTTATATAAACCATGTTTATTATGAAGCATGGTTTGGCTAATATGAAAAAGAATAGATAAAGATTTTCATATTTATTTGTACTTGGTTTGTTTTTTTCAAAATTTAATCCTGATCCATGTCCAATTCCATGTTGATTTAATTACTTTATTTTCCCCCACTACCATGTGTCCCTGTGGAAGAAGGTTGCATGCCTTTGGGGTATTATGGTGCCTATACTGTGTCCAGCAAATCTGATAAAGAGAAACTTATTCTAAAATGCAAAGAGGAGTGGAAGCATTCATTTGATCATAATGTATTTCATGAACATCTTATATAAGAAAATGTTATTAAATACAATAGGAGTTATTTAACTTAAATGAAACAGTGTATGAAGTGACAAAAGACAAAAAGCAATATTTGACAATGTGAGTATAACTTGTCATCTACACAGGAATGTCCTTTTATTATATGCCTAATTTCAAGAAGAAAGTACTGGAAATTCTGTTTGAATTATTTATCTTAAGAAGTTTATGTCTTAACTTTAAATCACAGTTGCTCAGAGTCTTCACTTGCAAGCTCTTGGAAACATCTGTGTCATCCTCTTACTTAAATAATGAAACACGATATTTTAAAGTACATGATAGAACAAAATACATTTTTAGGCCTGTCATTGTATGGCAGGATCCTCACCTTTGACTTAGTTATTTAAAACTTCTAAAAACAGTGGAGGAAACAATAACAAGAAAAGACTCTTAACAGAAATGGGCATAACAAGTTTCAAAGTGCAGATGCGTATCTTGGAAATGTATCTTCTGAAAAGTCTCAGCAACTGAGAAGATAAATGATCTTCATTGAGAGCTTCCTAGCCATTTATCATTTCTATAATATTGGTCACTTTTCTGAGTGAAACTGACTTGTGAGCATATGGTACAGAGCCCTCAATTAAACAAGGAATTTAAGGACTTGCTGAGCTTCCAGGATGTGAGTGAAGTAAAAGACAGAGGTGGCCTATTTGACAAAAATCTACAGTCAGATTATCCTTCCTCATCTGTGTGCATGATTAAAGCCATAAGTAGAGGAGGGTCTTTGAAGCTCTGAATCAACCTTACAGCTGCACCAGTTACAGACTGAGTTACAGATATGTGTGGACTAGGAACTCTCATTCCCTATGCGATGTTTCTTCAAAGGTAAAAGCAGTTAATGCAGTTACCCCAGATTTATATCAGATAGTAGTTCTATTTGGATATCATTCATATAGAGAAATTTTAAAATCTGCAAGTCATTTTATTATTCATTTACAGTTGTATTGAATTTGTGGACAGAAAGACTGTAGGCTCCATTTCAACAGTTCACAACAAAACTGTGTAGTGCCCTCCTGGTAGGACTCTATTACGTAGTGAACTTTGACTCAAAAGTCATCTTCCCAAATACAGACATTTTTCACATCTATTCCCCAAACCTAGCCTTGAGTAAATGACTTAAAAAAACCCAAAAAAACCAAAACTGATGCATCCAGTAGCGCATCGGTAACAAATTTGTTCAAGTCAGAAATTCTAGGCTGCTGCTACCTGTTTCAAGTGATCCAATATCACTGGAGTAGACTCGTCTACTGAAGCAGCAAGGATTGCAGACAACTGAGAAGACTCTAAACTTAGCTACAGATGGGTCAGCATAGTTATATCTCACTGGCATAGCATGCTGACATGTAATTATAGCATTTTGATAGTGGGTTGCAATGACACAGTCCATCAGATGGTGAAACACAGCGGTGTCCCAGGTTTGTCCTTTGAAGCTAGCTCCTGAGAGTCCTGCAAATCTCAGCTGCAGTTTTCCCATTGATTTAATTTCTGTGTGCAGGTGCTGCGGTTTAACCTCAGCCAACACCTAAGTACCACACAGCTGCCTGCTTACTCCCTGCTCCCAGTGAGACAGAAAATAAAACTTGTGGGTTGAGATAAAAACAGTTTAATAATTGAAACCAAGTAAAATATAATAATAAATTATTAAAAAAAAGAAAAGAAAAAGGAAAAGAAAGGAGGTGAGAGAAATAAAACCCAAGAGAAACCAGTGATACACAATACAGCTGCTTACCACTTGCTGACTGATGAATAGCTCATTCTCAAGCAATCATCAGCTCCTTCTGAACAACTTCCCCAACTTTATATACTGGGCATACCCTTTTGCAGATCAGCTGTCCTGGCTACACTCACTCCTAGGTTTCTGTGCAGCTCCTCACTCTGGGAGAATGGGACATTGGAAAGTCCTTGACTTTAGGTAAGCACTGCTGAGCAACCACTAAACCATCAGTGTGCTACCAATATTTTTCTCATACAAAACCAAAACACAGCTCTGTACCAGCTGCTAGGAAGAAAATTAACTCTATCCCAGTCAAAACCAGAACAGCAGGCTAGTTTTTGAGAAAGCACTAAAATAAAGACTGAGTACCCATGTGAGGATTTGATTATTTTGGTAATAATTACAGTCTTTATGATACAAGCTTACCTGAGGCCTTGAAATGTTGTAATGCAAAATTTCAGCAAGCTCTGTCCAATATAACAAAAAGCCTTTTTAATATCCAGCTCTCATTCAATGTTATAAACTACTAAATATCAACTCATAATTATTTGCGAGGGAAGCCAGAGCAATCCAGTCTCTATAAATTAGTTTTTCTATAAAACATTAACTGTGCATATATATATATGTATAGGTGCTGTTGGTGTCCAATGGAAGTAAGCTAAGGGGACTACTGTCTGCTGATAACTAAGAAAAAAAGCTATTACTGCTGCTCTGCCAAGACTGGTATGACTGTGAAATAATATTTTTTTTTGTTTTTCACAAATCAGAAAAAGACCTCAAACATATCTAGCTTAACAATACATTCAGGGCAATAAAAACATTTCATCATTGAATTATTCTATCAACTGCAGGTCATTACTGATTTTTAAAATTAACTGAAAGGAATGTCATCTGTGGCAACCATAACCCAATGACCAGCTACCTTCATAGATATTCCAGCTCTGAAGCTTAAGCTTTTAAAGCCATATTAGATGGGTTTCAAGCTAATAACATAGTCAGTGTGGGATGGAAAGATCTATTACTGTTACTGCATATGACCATATGTTCCCCTCTAAGTTCTATAATAAAATATTCTAAGGGGATTCAAGGTGTCCTGCATACACAGTGGCATGTCTACATTAAATGTTTTTTTCTGAAAAGCAAGAAATCATCTCTTCTACTGATTATTCTCTGTATTCAGTGATAGGACATATGGAAATAGTTCAAAGCTCTACGAGGGGAGGTGTAGGCTGGACATTAGGAAGCATTTCTTTACCAAGAGGGTGATCAAAGAGGTTTCCTGGAGAGATGATTGATGCCCTAAGCCTCTCAGTGTTAAGAGGCATTTGGACAATGCCCATAACAACATGTTTTAACTTGGTAAGTCCTGAATTGATCAGGCAGTTGGACTACATGATTACTGTGAGTGTACTACAGCCAAAATACTATTCTATTCTATTCTATTCTATTCTATTCTATTCTATTCTATTCTATTCTATTCTATTCTATTCTATTCTATTCTATTCTATTCTATTCTATTCTATTCTATTCTATTCTATTCTATTCTATTCTATTCTATTCTATTCTATTCTATTCTATTCTATTCTATTCTATTCTATTCTATTCTATTCTATTCTATTCTTTTGTATAACCTATCTGTTTAAAAATCCAGCACATGATGACAGTTTTAAGATATATGAGGCCACATAATGATAGTCACACTTTTCAGGAATTATCCCATCTACATGGCATGCAATTCAAGAGAGATTATCCAATGGTGTACAGAAGAAAGACCGAAAATATTTGTGGGTTTAAGTGCAAACTTTGGTCTTCCTGGACTTCTGAACCTGGAAATACACCTTCATTTGACAGGATACTGCCTGTTGTTGTACAAAATAATACTGTACCCTGTGCAATATCTGTTTTCTAAAGAAAGGAGCATTTAACATGCTTTTTAGAAAAAGGAGTGTCAGTTATTTTCATCCTATTTCTGTTCTCGAGACCTAATCTTAGCAGTGATTTGTTCATAGTGTAGCAAGTGCTTCAACTGCAGTTCAAACTAGGTCAAAAGCAGCCCTTAAGCAGCAGCCCTTATGTTCTGGAGACACTGCACACTGAGGACAAGGCTCTTTTTTCTTATTGCTCTGCCTTTATTACCTATGGGCATCTTCAGTGCCAGGATGCACTAATATCCCACTTGTACCCACTCTGCCTGCAGAATGCTTTGCCCCTGCATTGTGCTTCCATCCAGACACTTGCCCTGCTGGAAGAGCTCAGGTATTCCAAGAGGTTTAGACCTTTTGAGATGAGATTGAAATAAGGTGCAGACTGGAGGAGAACGTGCTTTCAGGAGCAATGATCAGATAACTTTTATCCCAGGGAGTGTTCATGGATCTGTACAGCCTGTCTGCTTGATAGATTCAGAGTTTAATAGAATGGATGTGAAGAGGTCTACGTTACTTGACCTAGGGATTAAATGAAGCTGAATAGCAGAGTTTCCAGTGAGAGTGAAAGGTAAAGTCTCAAACTGCAGATCTTAGCAAAACAACAACAATAACTTTACTGGAAGAATACTGCATCATTCAAAACCTGCAAGTTCTCCTTGAAGCTTAATCTCACTCCTGTTTTCAGGACCAGTTTAAACAGAGGAAACAATGAGATTGAGTTCACTATCATTTGTCATCAGAACCAACTGATGCAGCAGATTATTTCATTATCTACATCTTTCCATTATTCTCAAACCCAGAATAAATGCAGAGAAGAAATTCTTAGCTAAGATATTCAAAAAATCATGGGAAAAACCTATTTTACTTGTGTGTGTGTATATATATATGTGTATATGTATATATGTGTATAGAATACACTCATACAAGAGGAGTTGGATGGAACTGGACCCTAACAATTTAGTAACATTATTTTTGGTGAAAAATTATTTCATTCTTATGGATGAAATAGTGATTGACATCTATAAATACAATGTTAGGGAGGTTCCAATATTTTATTGTTTGATATAAATTTTGCAATGGAATAAAAAGATCAAAATAATTATTTTGAAAAATGTGTACTCAAAAGAAATGACAGGCAGTAAGCAAATAATAAAAATTTTTAAAAATTTCAAAAACTAGAATTATATTTGAATTGCCTACATTTGGGTCACACAGAAGTTATATGAACCTTATAAATATATAAACCCCAAGTTCTCCCAGAGTTATACTATTTGTACTTTCATATTTTTCACATTCAGGTTAATGTATTTATTTTAAAAAAATATATCACACTTGGTTAGAACTGTAACAAACAACTGAAAAAAATAGGTAATAATTTTGGAAAGAGATGCCAGAAGACTAGCAAATCATTATTACAGATTATAGCAGTTCTCCTTCTAATATACTGCTTAAAGCCCTTGCCCTAAAGTTCTGCTTGATCTCACTTGAATTTCTAGACCTTCACAAAGATGCAGCAGATCTCCCATAAACCACTGACTGCAGAAGTAGGATGTAATCACTACTACTTTTCCTGAAAAAGATATTCTCAATTTTCTTATTATTTATTTAGATAATCTGAAAATATTTCTGTGAGTTTTAAAATTAAAAACTAAATTCTTAATAGATGGAGTAATTCTCTGCCATATAGCCTTACGAGGACATATTCTGTACATTTCTCTGCAGTGTATGATGGAAGCTAAGTCTGTTCTGGACAGTAACTAAAGAACATTAGGTCATGATAGGAGATACAGTAATGTCATTTCCACACAACGATGAAGATCCTTCTCTGCAGCACGCAAATTTAATTATTTTCCCACTGTAGCCAGAACTTCGTTTCATCATGTCCAAGAAATAGCTCAAATCATTGAAGTGCAGTTGATCATTCAAGCTCCTGGAGCACGTGCTGCTTTTACCCTTGAATGGGTAACTATCTGAAAGATTAAATTGTGACTGTCTAATGGACAGCTCTTATGGGAAAGACTATGGCAATTCTAGAAACATTACCAACTCTGTATTATTGCACATATTTTGATGGAAAATTACTCAGAGACCCCATACACATCTGCAAGAATAACATCCTTCGGGATTTTATCCTAATCAGGAGAAGGACTGATGTTATTTTTATCACCATAAGTATATATTTCTCTGGTGAATGTGATGATACATGTATCCTTGGAGGATGTAGACAGACCTGCTAGTCCATAAATGTGTGCAGCCTAACATTTCCTAAAGCCTGGTTCTCAACACCCCTGTGATGGAAGGGAAAAAATATGAGTGGATTTAAATGTGCAACTATGTCCAGGAATGTCTGGTGAATAAAAGCCAATGTATACAAGCTAAATCTCTTTTTTTTACCACTGCCAGAATCTATCAACTAACTGAGTTGCTCTTGGGTAGTCAAAGTGTCCTCCATTGGTTTCAATCCAAGGAAAATCTGCTTTTTTCCCTGAGCTATTCACCATTCTTCAAGTAGACTGAAGAGGAAGAAATAATCTCAGATTTATACATAATCTTAACCCTTTTCTAAATATTTTCTAAATCTCATGCATCTTGGGCAACACTTTTTACTCTGAATTTATTTCTGCTGTCCTATTAGAATGAAAATCTATTCTGATCCAGGAAAGGACTTTTTTTACAGCAGGAAAAAAGATTATTTCCATTTCACCATATGTGAATTCAGTAGCATTGCTCATGCTATTGACCTGTTGATCCATGGAGATTCAGACCTTTAAAGTGCTGAAAAAGCATATTTATTATGGTGTAGCTTTATTGAGATACAAGTTCCTTTATGTGCACCTCTCCTTCTATGGAAGTGGATGAGAAATACTGGCACTGTATTTGCACCTCTTTCCTTTCTTCATCAAGATACCACAAGCTACAGTGGAAGCCAAGACACAAGCTGTCCCTGAGGAATTAATTTCAAAAAGATACAGTTAGAAAGCCATATTCTGCCAGAACCCCAACTTTGTTACATATGTGTCAGGAAGAACCTACAGTCTGTATTTCCTTTCTCTCTGCAGGGCAACATCCTGTCTACTTTCCTTTCTCCTTAATAGTTTAGCACTTTGGTATCAACATTTTAGGACAACATAAGAAGAAAAGAAAAGCTGATTTCTGAACAAGGCAAGCTTAGCTACAATCCCCTCACCTTGTGTAGATGTCCCCAAAGACTGCTTCATATTTGAGATATAGATGTTGAAAAGAGGTTTCTCAGCACACTGCATGTAATTCAGTGTTTTTCAGTGTTTTTCCTTGTCTTCTGTACTCTATTTCTCTCTCCTGGATATTTCAACTCATTGTATTTCTATCAGGTTAAATCCTTCAGACTTGCAGGAGGGGAACTGGGGTGGCGATTAGGTGTGTGAGAAGCATTTTAAATGCAGGTAGGACTTTACAGAAATAAAGGTCAAATCAGTGAAAATTTTTATGTTAATTCATTCTCACAGTTCTTAGGTCCTACCTAATTTGTCCTTGATGGATAACAAAGGAATACCCTACAGCCCATTTTTGAATATTTAGGAGGAAATTATGTTAACCAGCATCACAGAATAGCAGTTTGTGAAAAATTTCGAAGAATCATAGAATATTCAAAGTTGGAAGAGGCCTTTAAGATCATCCAGTCGAACCATTAACACAGCACTGACCCTGTAAACCATAAATAAATAAATCACATCACCCAGCACAGGATCCAGATGCCTCTTAAACACCTTCAGGGATGGTAACTCCACAACCTCCCTGGGTACCTTTTCCAATACCTGACCACCCTAAAAGGAAAAAAAAAAAATATATTCTAATCTGAGTCTCCCCTGTCTCAATTTAAGGCCATTTTTTCTATTTGTTTTTACTACCTTTGACCTTAATGCATATTTGGTTCAAATTATCCCGCTTTTGCTTTCTTTAAATAATGCTCTGTCTTACAGCTATGTTCATAATATCGTACAGTGGCAATCATTTTGATCTTTTTCATACTTAGTTGTTGTATGCTTCATATTCTTTGAATTGTTCACTGTTTTGTCTGACATCCTTTGTTGTAATTATCATGACATATTTCTGAGCCTGACTTGGTCTCCTAGGAAGAGAACCTTGTTTTTCTTATAATGAAAAATAGGTGTTCAAAGATATTTTTTTTCTTAAGAACTGGGATTATACCTCTGTCATTACTTCTTGAACTCATTTTCTTAATGGAGAGATGCTCTAGCTTTAGACTCACTGACAGCTGACCCACAGTTTGCAGAATTACTGCATTTCTGAGCTAGTATACTTTATATTCATTTATAGGAAAGAGGAATTAAAAGTGAGAAGAGATGCACACACAATAAAGCTAGTACTGCACATGGGTTTGACAGGAAGCTACAAGAGCTTAGTTTGTTAACATACCAAAACAAATCTACTGAGGGATGTTCTTGCTCTCCATTGACACAGCTCAAAATAAAGTAGGCTCATGAGCATTATTTCAGAAAAGCAACCACAATCATCAACTCATCTGACTTCGTAGTGCTCTGGAATGGTAAGAGTAATGAGGACAAAAGAGTATAAAAAATGTAATCAAAGAATTACTGATATTGGAAGGAACTCTTGGGACCATGTAATCCAGCCCCCCTACTCAAATCGAGGTCAGCTTGAGCGGGTTGCTGGGAACCTTGTCCAGCTGGGTTTTCAATGTCTTGAAGAACAAATGCACCACAATCTCTCCTGGCATTCTATATCAGGGTTTGACTACACACAACCAGCATAAGAGTGAAAGTCTCTTTGTTAAGGTATTGAATTTAAACCTGTTATGAGAGTGAAATTTGGATATGACTGTCAGGCTGTAGAACTGGATTTACTGATCTAGCAATTGTTTTCCAGACCCAACATACTCTTTCAGTAGGTGTTCATTTCTGAAACTGAAGAACTTTTAGTCCTCTTCTCCTATGACATTGTTAATCTTGCTTGTGGCTTTCCCTCTTCTTTCCCTCGTGTTGTTCTTCCCTTCAATAGGTTTTTCATAATTTTACTAGCATGCAATGCAACTTTCTTACTGTAACTGCAAAACACCATGTCAGCCTTCATTTATCATTTATCTTCATCTCACTAATTACTGTTGAATAGATTTTTGTCCCTTGAACTGATCTCTTTCTAAAGTTTGTATTTTTCACTGTCTAGATAAAAGGTAGAGTTGAATGACCTCATAGTAAACGAACTTTTGTGAAATATATCAGCAGTTTAGCAAAGAGTTTCAACTGTACTCTCTCAGCTGAAGTAAACCTTACTCAAACTGAGTAGCAGCTGGGCCTCCAATCTGTATCTGCTAAGACAGAAACAAAATCTATGAGAAGTTACTACTTCAGGACTATGTACATGGGGTGAGGTCTTTAACTCATTTTTGCAGCTTTAATCTAGTACCCACCCAAAAACTAAAAGACTGTTTGAAAATAAGTTTTGGATAGCTGCTATTTTAATATCCCCAGTATATAAACATTCCCCTGTGAGTTCACATTTGCTGACAAGCCACCTTAAACAGAGACAATGAAACTTATCATATGTTTTATTATCCTTTTTTTTCTTTGACTTGATCTTCCCCTTCCCTTCAACCTACTTTTCTCCACCCAATCTTACCCAAAAATTCCACTCCTACATATCTTTCCCTGTTGATCCCAGTTTTGCTACATCCGTCCCCAAATTTTTGATACTCTTACCTAGGTGATCCTGGTCTTATGTGGGGTGGGGAGTATCTACTGTTGGAATGTTGACCTTGAAAGATTTAACTTCCCAGGAAGCCTCCAACAATATAATTTGATTTTCTTGGGTTTGTGCCATTTCCCATTTAAGTGCTGTAGTGGTTTAGATTTGCTAATTTCGTTTCCCAGGTGGCGCATCAAATAAACGTTGTGGTTTTAAAGCAGCAACTAAAAAATCACTAGAAAACTTACTTATTTCTTGCTGTGAGACATGGATTAGAACAAGAGCAAAACAGGCTTAAAACTTAAAAGGAATAAAGAAAGTTTATTAACAAAACTACAAGAATAAGAAAACCAGAATAAAACTTCCAGAAAACCTGTTTTTTCCCCCACTACCCAACCATTCTTTTGTTCACATGACAACATAGAGACAAAAACACTTTGGTGTTTAAAACAGTCTCAGTTTTTGCTATAGTCTTTCCATCAGTTTTTGTAGAGAAACAGAAGTCTACTTCTGCTAATCTATGGAGTTTCTCACAAGAAAACTATTTTTTGTTATAGCTTTCTATTTCTCTGATGCCAACTGCCTGGAAAAAATCTGCTATCAGTTCTCTCCTCCCATTTCACATCACTCTGAGGTGTGTATGGGTCATTGAGTCTAGGGATGTCATTTTTAAGGATGAGTTATTCAAAGGCAGAAGTTCTTTTCATCTGTCTCTGTGAGCTTTTCTGGAAACAGAAGTTTTCTCTTTGCCTCTCAACGGCCCCAAATCTTCAACTATTACTTCTCCCCGCTCTGTTCCAGCACCTCACTGTATCACAACTACTTCACCTTTTGCTCAAAATCCACACTTTGAACTACTCTATTCCTCCCAATATACTCTGTTATTGGGAGGAATAGAGTTATTAAAGGAGTTTTTTTTCAGAACACTATTGTCCATCTCTATAGCTTTAACAGAAAAATATTTCAGCTTATTAAAGCATCTCCTTATTCTCTCTTCCCCATCTAAAACTTAATTTTTTTCTTCACTGTCTTTGATGGTTTTATGTCGTCTTCATGTTGATTATTCCTCTCTCTCTCTCTCTCTCTTCCCCTGTCTCTGAGAAAAAGGAGTAATTTGTAAGTCTCATCCAGGTAGTAAAAGAGTTAAAGTCTTGCTCAAGCTGCAGATGTTCATGGTGTCAGGTTTCAGTTCAGCAGCAGAAACTACAAATCAAGCCAGGCCCGCCGGCTCCATTTCTCCCCCGACCTTCTGCAGCCTTGTCCAGCCTGGAGGAGGGGGAAGGGAGGAGTCTGAGACAGAGCCTTGTTATCTCGTCAGAAGCCAGAAACCAAAGAGAACGAGAGAACTCTGGCTTTACATCTTAAGGTGGTGTTCACAAGTTGATCTCAATTCTCAATTGCTGCCAATTCTCAGAAATGACTGATAATTGGTCAGGAGAAAAGACTGCCACCAGCCTCCAGCAGCTTCAACTTCCCTAGCTCCCAAAGCTACCTTAAAGGTAAAGTCACCCCAGGACAAATGTGCATAACCCATGAAATCCAGCCATCTGTAAATTCTCTTCTAACACCTCTCATGTCCAGTAGCTTTTCATATCTATAATTTTTTACTAGACTGTCCATGTACCCTAACCTCAGATCAGGGAGTAGCTGGTGGCCTAGTCTTTTCACTTAGAACCCTGGTCACTTGCCTGTAACATTAAAACCCTGTGATTAAAAGTATGATTTTCACTATGAATATATGTTGTCACGTGCATATAGGTGAGTGTGTCACAGAAAAATACTGGTAGCACCTTTTCAGAGGGATTTGAGGGCAAAAAAAGTGCAGAACCAGGTCCCAAGGAAGGATTAAAAATGTGAGAATCTGGCATGAGACTACTCAAAAAGCTACCGGGATAGTAGCAACCTAGCAGAGATAAGAAACACTCTAGTTGCTTTCTAATAGTCGTATTGTCTTAGGGCATCTGTAGTCCTCTAGCATCGTTCCATACTTTCAAGTTCTTTAACTTGCTACCTTCATATCTCTCAATCCCTGCAAACCCTTTGGGCATGCATGCAATCTTTCCCTTGCTCAAATAGTTGTGGTGCATCTGAAGATTTTTAAAAGATCTCAGACACTGGCAACAGATTTCCTCTTTCAAAAATAATCCTATCCATTCAGGTGATCATTTTGCTTTCTTCCTTGCCTGTCTTTCTACCTCTGCATGCACACAGCACCTTGCAAAAAAAGCAGCAGTCCGTCCTTCAACACTAAGACACCGCTTTGAAAAAGAAGCCAGATGTGGCTGTTTGAAGACAAAGCAATGAACATCTGCTACACTTTGGAGGACAAGAGATGTGTAGACCTATATTTTATTCAATTAGCATCAAAGAACTTGAGAACATATTATTTTACTTTCATATAAAAAAAATGAAGACAAATTTCTGAGAGCAGTTCAATCTTTCCCACCTACATTTAATTGACCAAAATATTTAACAAGTACCAAGCCTGTAGGCAGGGGCGCCATGCTTAGTTTTCCACTTTGCTCCTCAAGATAAAGGCCAAGCTCTGCACTTTTGAAAAGCAAACGAAAGAAATGGAAATACCTTCCCTTTCCAAAGATCTGCAGGTTTTAAAGGATACTGGGATGAAAAAAAAAAAAAATCCTCAAAGCTGTCTGCATGGTGGCTAAACAAGATTAGGTAAAACACATCCTCTCCAATGCACACACAGAATATAAAACATCTTAATCCCTCTCCGGTATGGTACCATAGGCAGTTACTATGCAGAAGAAACTCGCATGCAGTAAGCAGGCCAACAAATACATTCCCCCTTGATCAGACTTCGTACCCTAAATCCTTGCTGCTGGACTCCTAAGTGAATTGTACAAGACTAACAGTAGAAGAATTACAGAAAGGTAGTTTTACCCTTTATTCTGCTGAAATGAAAATACTTCAATTATCAATTGATAGATTATTATTATTATTATTATTGTTAAAACATGAATTTCAATGAAGCTGAGTATCTCCATCATATTAAAGTGAATGATTCATCTTTTTTACCAAACTACAGTAACACATTTTTTAAAAATCCCGAAGCCCCCTACCCCTCAACTGTCGATGATGTAACCACTAAAGCTTTTGTAAGCTTAAGGAATCTGGCCAAGACTCTTCCCAAAAACGCCTGTCTCCCTATCTGTTGAATTAACAGAGAGCTAAATCCCTTCACTGCAAGCTACCACTGTTAGTTCCCAGTGAGTACATCATTTACATGTATCACCCTGCTCTTTCTTTTATTGTGTTCTTGTTTTGGTTCACTGTTTCCCTTAATTTGAAATGCCAGTTTCCCTTGCTGTACATTTGGAGGTATTTGGTAGCAGGACAGAAAAGACTTGTTATTGAAGCTGAATTAACCTAACAAAGAGAGAGGAAAAAAAAAATCAGAGCCTCACACAGAGCCATTAAACTTCAACCATGGTTTCAATACTTAAGCAGCATAAGCTTGGTACAAACACAATGTTTCTTTAATTCACGTTTCTTTTTTGTCCCGTTGTACATCCTACATCTGTATCAGTGGAATGGATATGTTTGATATGTCCAGTTTTAACAGTGGTAGAAAGTGTGGTATTTATAAAGTATTAAATCAGAGCTAATTCTGGTTCCTTATTTGTAACTATAGATTACTTCTTTTGTTCCTGAAAAAGCTGTTTTTATCAGTGCAAGGACAGGTCTACAGTACTTCAAGTGTAGAGCTCAAATTGTACAGATTCGGCATATACAGTACAGTATTTGTTTCTTCAAAACCCACTGGGATTTCAAGTCACCAAGCATTTATTATGCTGAAACAGTCTTTTAAAATGGATTATTTTGAAAGCTTACAAGGAAGAGCTCCTCCATCTCTATTAGCAAGCTGTGGACTGGTTCCCTTTGTAAGAAGCTGCAGGGGATGGAAATACTTGGCATCACATTGCACTTTGCTCAGGAAAATGTTCAATATCCTGGTACAAAATACAATAAGAGAGCTGTTTACCATGGTGTCTATCACAATATCTGTTCAGAACTGCCAAAAAAACCAAGGGTCTTACAACAGAGATAACAAAATAGCCAGGAAGACAAAAATCTACTCAACACTTGATTTAGAGAATTTCTGTGGGAATCTGTGGTTCGTGCTTGCGGATACAATGCTTCTTGTTTAACATAGTTAATGTCCATTGATTATTCCCTCCACCACTGCAGTTACACACATATTGTACACAGAAATGGGACACAAACACTGTGAATTACCACCTATGGTTTTATTAACTGAAGGGTACATGAGGGGAGAAATATAGTAAAGCCTTATGCCAGCACAAGTGAATGGACTTTTTAACAGCAGCGGGGAAAAATAGGAAACATTGTCTTTGCAAGGTGTTATAGAAACTTAATGTGTTCTAGAAAGAGGATGGTGGTAATTTTCATATTATTTTAATTTTTTTAATTATTAATTTAAAAATCAGGTTATTTTCGTTCTCTCATCATTAAAAAGGAAGAAAAAGGAAGCAAATCTTATTGCATTATAGACCAAGCTCTTTTTAAGGCTGATCTGAGATGCACCTTCTCTAATGCAACAATGTAAGGAAACACCAAACATTCCCCCAGATACTTTCATTTGTCACCCTGTCTTTTAAATTTTGGCTGAAGTAGCAATGTTTCAGAGTGAAATCAAGTGAAAGAAAATTATTTCAATTTTAAATAAAATTTTTAAAATCCCAACAGCCCTTTTTAAGGTTGAATTGAAAGACCTCAAAAACTCTACTTGATTTTTCATACTCTGAAACAATATACAAGATGGGAACTATGCTGTCCTTAACAATGAATCTATGAATGTGTATTTTTAGCTATTTTGAGATAGTTGATTGGGTTTTGTTTTCTTTTTTATTATTTACTTTTTTATTATTTTTTTTTGTCCAGAGGAGCTACCAATATCTATCAGAAGTTCCAAGAGCACCAGCATAATAAAGCAATGTCTTTAAGAAGATTGAGATAATTCAGGATTCCAACTATGAAAAGACTTCCTTCAGAGGCAGTTTTGTACTGTGTTTTCAGTCATCAAAATACAGTTGAACCTATCACTTTTTAAGAGCTATTTGAATGTGTAAAGCTGAGCACATATGTGTATGTAATGTCTCTCCCTTGAACAGCAGCTTTACTTTTCTTGATGTCTCTGGGTCCATCACAGAATTTCTGAAACCTTCACTATGCTGACATTCATCGTGAATAATTTTCTCAGAAAAGCAATGCTTGTCTTCCACCTTCTCTAATGGTGGGCATTATCAGAGCTCAGAGGAAAGAGAAGTTATTCTGAGGACCTCACGTATCTCTGCATCAACAGTGGAATGCCAGCATGGAGTATTCTAAATGGATGAGTCACTGCAGCAGACATAGAAGAGTAGGTTGAGAGAGCTGGCTTCTGCAAACTCTTTGGTATGGCCAGTGAAGGTCGAAGGCATGAATGTGCAGAAATACTTTTTGAGTGAGCCATTAGTAATTTGAGTCAGGATAATAAAAAATATTTTTAAATAGCAATTTCATTTGTCATGAGCAGCTCATTACAGAATCTTTTCTCCTTTGTCTCAAAGTCCCTACTAACTTGTTTTATTTTCAGTTTTCATTCTAAGACAATGAAGCCATTGTAACAACTTATTTTAATACTCTGAAGAAGTCTACTACATGGAAGATATAACATTAGAAAAGCAGACTGTTATAAAGGTACAGAAGGACATTGCAGTGAATGCTTAAAATACATTACTTTAAATATTTTTAAAAGAAAAGTGAAACATAAACCAATGACTTATACGAGAACAAAAGGTTGTTGCCCACAGCTGGACACTGTCTAGAGACAGAATATGCTCCAATATCCTTTCACCTATATTCTTTCAGAAGATAGGGCAATTTTCATGAATCTCCTAAACACATATTTAGTTATAGAAGTATATGAGAATTGTGACTGTCCAAAATACAAGGCAACTCTTAAAATCCCGACTTCTTCCTTTTTTCTCTTTGTTTTCAGGGATCATGAAATATGTAGTAGGAAATCTAGAATTATATATTATAATGAAGCATTAAATCAGAATTTAATTTTGACTGAGAGGACAAAACTTTGACAGTTTGACTGGTTTGCATGAAATCTTTCATTTTGAGGCCAAATTCTGCCTGGCATTAAATGGGAAGAAATTTTTTGTCAGGCTAAATTTGCCATCTTAGAAATTCATGTGAGTGTAATTAAAAATCCTCATACAGTTATGTATCAGATTAAAAAAAAAAATTGCTGCCATATTTAAATATTATTGCACTATCACCTCAGTCACTGGAAGTTTAAATCCCTTATGTAGCTATCTTATATATTATCATATATTTTAGACAAGGAGCTGAAAATTCTGTCTCCGTTGTGCGAATTTTTGTTCACGTTTCCCCTTCCTTAATTACTGAAGCAAGGGGCCTTCCACATGTTTGTATTACATCTGTTTTTTCAAGAAAAAAATCTGCTCCATTTACAGCCCTACGTAAGTTTTTGGGGTTTGCATGCCATTTTCACTCCAGTAATTTTTTACAATTGATTAATTTCTGTCTTTCTTTACTGTGAGGAGTTCTCAAAAGCTTATTTCCCCTCTTTTCACATGTGAATACATAACTGGTACAGAAATCTAGATCCATTAGAATTTCATAGGTTTTATAAACTGAAAGGGAAGGATTTACCTCAAGTGAAACTGCAAGCACTTCTTGAAACATGAATCAGTTAGTTTTGTGTTACACAAGAGCTTGGGTAGGGTAATCATAATATTTCCTTCTTTCATGAAAGTCAATGTTTCTATAAATCAATACAGTCCTGTGCTGCTTTTACAGACACAGTAGCTTCAACATAGATATTTGAAAAATACTAACAAGGAAACTATATAAAATAAAAAAAACAATGGATACTGTTCTTAGTGTGCTTTTCAGTTGACTGTTTGATGCAATAAAAAAAAGAATTATTTTTTAAATATCTCTAAAATTACCTTAGAATCCAAACTGGCACTCAGTTTTGCTGATGAGACAAGTCCTACAATCCCAACATTTTTACAAACCTTATATAAAGAGATATAATCTTAAATAGTAAACTGACAGCTCTGCTAATTTCATATGGTTGTGTTCCTCTTGCAGCAGGGGACTCACCCCAGTTATCACAGATACTCAAAAATGTCATTACCTGCTCAAGTACAATTTGTTGTTGCTGACAAATTTGAATTCCAAATATCAACATCTCTAAAGCCAGCAGTGGCCTTGTGCTGAAAGTTACCTTTACTGTGAAGGTTGATGCTGAGGTGTAAGTGATAATGGCAATTTGTATGCATGTAGATCATAAACAAGCTCTGCAGTAATTCTTCTCCTATTATGGAAAAATTAAGCCTTCATGTGAATTGCAGGATCTCTTTTCCAAGTAAAGGATACTTTCCCTTCCTTGTCACAGTGACCAAGAAGCCTGAATCTCCATTTCTCCTCTCTTCAGCTGGTCTACGGTGCAGTAAAGCTGATGGTGCAACCTGTTGTAATGAGTCATGCAATACAGATCCTCCACTTTGTCTTTCAGAGGAAGGAATTCCAGTGTTTGAAAGACTGTTCCCCTAGAATTATCACAAGCTATATCATAGTGAGCAATCTGACCCACTTGTGAACGCTGGGCATGATGCCACTGCAACAGATGGACATAGACGCTGTGAGACAAAAAAATCATGTATATGTATCAAATGTGAGAAATGAGGGCAAGACTCCAAAGACAAAAATATAGAAGTGTCAGTCTTGATCTAATACAGCTTTCATTCAAAGAGGGCTTACCACTAGCATCTTGGCAGATAAACTAAAAGAAAAGATGCTCAAACTGTGCAATAAGAAATGTAGCCTGTTTAACCAGGTAGAAGCATTAATCAGCATAGTAGCCTACCCACTCTCTTACTCATACAGTAGCTACTAAGGAGTGCACTGAAACAAGCATAATAAATTGACAGACCTAAATTCTCTTATGCTCATCTGTATTTCACTTTTACAAGGATGCACGCACAGCTACACACACCCTAAGAGTCGAATAGAAAGTAATGAACAGAGAAGTGAAGGTGAATCCCATCCTGGGTTAGAACACTCCTTAGTATCTGCCACTTTTTTTTTTTCTTTTTTCTCTTCAGGAGAAGGGAGATTTGTGAAAGATATTAGACTTGTGATGAGGTTTGCATCTAATCTCAGAGCTTCTCAAGTATTTCCATTTTCAGTCTCTATGAACTCCTTTGTCTAGCCAGCTAATTTACACAATTAAACAGTGCAAACATTTCGAATTTTACTGACACTCAGTGCTAATGAATGACCAGTGCTTAGCCATAATTTCCCTCCTTATTAGTCTTCACTTTGACATCCCCACAAAAATCACTTTGCCATTAATGTTCCATATGGTGGCAAAGTCTCTCAATATCACAGTCCCTCAAAAAACCAGTGAGACTATCCAATTCAGCTTGGTTTGATTTTTTATAATATTTTCCTTATCAAAAGATGAGATAGCTGTACATCTCAGATGCCTGAAAGGAGGTAGGAAATTTTTCAATCAGCACGTTCTAGACTACAAAACATACCAATTATCCTAGTTTAGTATTTTTTCCTTTGTACGGACCACCTGTACCAGACCCATGGTGACATTCAGCTTGTTTCAATCCTTACTGAAGCTACTGGAACACCATGTAGGAGCACAGATGCTCTCTCCACAGATCTTCCTGAAATTTGGAGGTCAGAAGATAAAACACCCAGATGAGCACTATGAAATAGCTATTATTAAATATTGCCCCTGTGAAGTTCATAGGTGCTGTGAAGTTGAGCAGGTTAATGAAGAACATGAGACAAAATTCCTCTGGCTCATTCAAATCCTGGCTTAGGGAAGCTCTTCTACAATCAAAGGGTGTGGTAAAGAAAAGGCCATGGTGACTGTGGGTTCTGACACTTAATGGAGTGTTGGGTGGAATCTTTTGATTTCTCTTGAAACATTTACATCCTTGAAAATTTTCTCAGTGACTTTGTGGGACCTATTCTTAGATAATAACTAATATGAAAAATTTTTCCTACATTTTTCTAAATTCTATGTATCTGTTAGTGCATGTCTATTATTTAAAATTCATATCCTTTTGAAATTAATTGTCTTTTTAAATCAGTGATATTGCATATTCAGAATTAATCTTATTGAAGATAGAAATCTGTTTAAGTTTTAGACAATTAACAATATTATGATCAGTTTCTGTTTCATTTACTGCAGAAAACAATAAAATGTGTGTTTACACTTCTGTCAAACAGTCACATTAAATTAGTTTTCTGCAGACATAGCTACATAATCAACTGTGGTCACGTGACAAATAGTATGAGAAAATAATGAGAAAAAGCTCAAAATAAAAGATTAAGTTCCAAGTAACTTTTTTCAAATCAGAGATTTTAAATATTTACTCAAAACTGCTTGAAATTTTGGCATAGATTTTATTCAATACTGAACATAGTAGCAACAATATCAGAAATTATTAAGACTTTTAAATTTTTGTTTAATTGCTTAATTTAATTTATCTGCAGTAAAGTGTTAACAAAGGTTTATATCCTGAAAAAGGTTTTGTGTTCTCAAAAGTATGTTAAGTTACTGCTTTTCTTTTCCTACAGATGTAGATCTGGTGAGTTTGCTGTGGAATTTTATTCTTCACATATAAATATTCCAGACTGATTTTTAATAATAGTTTTTGTTAGTTTTGTTTTTACATAAAGATAATTCTTTTATAGGTACATATTAAGATAGATGACCTTCAGACAGACATTCCTTCCAATGTGCATGTGTACAGAACTACTCACACATAGACTTCAGAGGTTTTTTTTCCACAATGAATATAATATAAAGAGTAAGTTTGCAGTCTCTTCCTTCACTGCAATCTTTGTTCTCGCCATGTTTTTCTCCCTCTCTCCACTTCTCCACTACATTTGCCTTTCATTCTACTAGCTTTTTTAATTTTGCCTCTCCTATTTCACCTGAATTGGACAGGGGCACTATGATTTACAAGCTCAAGTAAAGCTTTCACTTTAAAAGTATTTGTGATCAAATGTGTTTAACATCAGGCTAAATCTATTTGCAATTTTTGATACATAGTCAATGGGAATAGATATATTTGATACACACAGCAGATGATTCTCCTTTATAAAAAATGTCAGTCAATAATTTCAAAAATGTGAAACCATAGATGAAACTAAAAGAATTATGCATTTGTGTTGCACTGTAATTTATATACACATTGCCTGCTAAAATCCAAGCTAATCAGAAGATAATATTTCATGAGGGACAATATTCAAACATGATTCTTACCCAGGCAAGGTTCCTGCAATTGAATTAATTATGGGACTATCAAATTATTTTATATAGGATCTGTCATTTGTAAGCTGTTTAAAGTATAGTTAAAGCTAGCATTGTGGCAAGAGACCATATATCGTAGGTCTCTACATCTTAAATGAGCAAGGATTTATTTTTCCTTAAAAAGAAATTCAAAAGGGGGCAGTGTGCTTTAATTAAATAAAACACAATGGAGATTTTTTTTTTTCATGGTCTCTGCAGTAAAACACACAGTGATAAAGCCATGTGTGCATGTCTTGTTTCCCCCTCCAGATTCCAGTGCTAGCAAAAGATTTTGCCCTTGATCATGCGGTTTTAGACATGAAAGGCTTCAAATCTATCCAAGCTCAAGATGAACACAGAATGCTAATTTGGGTTCACATGAAGAGCTGGACAGGCAAAGTCTTTTATTTTAAACTGTTAAAAAAGTGTTCTTTTTGAGGTCCTTTTCCTACCATATATTTCTGAAGTACATACAACTGATTCATTAATTCTTCATCAAAGAGTAAATAAATTTTATAAAAATGTATAATTGATACTAGCATGCTTTCCCTTATTTGAAAAAAGCTTTAAATGTTATCTAATCGAAAAGGTATATGTCTTTTTATATATTCTATACTCTTCTTAATCATATTGAAAATATACTGCTTTAAATGAAGATTATTTTATACACAATAATACAGCTTATATATATATTATATATATTATTCTGTATATACAGAAAAATATAAAAGCCTTGAAATCAAAATACAACAAGACAACAAAATAGGACACCTCCTCACAATGCAGAATCTTGGGAAGAGGTAGCACTTATGAAAACACTGATGAAGAGAACAAAAGAGGCATTTACTGAAATAGTAATTTTCTAAGCAACTTAATATCAAATCTACAAAGAAATTCCAAAATTATGTATAAAATGTATAATACAAGATGCTAACATGGGAAATAAAATGTGTGTTTTAGTGTGATGAGTTCGTATGGTAATGCATCTCTGTCTCTCCCTCTCTCTCTCAGTCCAAAAGGTGTCCAGAAAATCTCCCTAAGTAGAAAAAGGCCATAACTTGTGGTTCTGTCACTTTTAAAGAATTTGAGGGTTCAAAACTACTAAGTTTGTAAGGAACAAAAAGTTAATTTGCCTCTGACTCATCCATGAACATTATTCATTATTGTCATGGAACAATTATAATTATATTTGGGGGAAGAAATAAAGGAAGAGTAAAGGAAGAGGTTATAGAAATATTACTACTACCAGACACCATATCAGACTAGAGAATGGTTGGTGTTTCTCTGCCACCTGCAAAAGTTACCTCAACCCTTTAGATTGCTGATTGCTCTAACTCTGGCAACATCAGTCTGCTTCTGAAACCATCTATTTCAGCAGTGATCATTAGCATGTCTCTTCATTACAAATACAATTGCTCTGGCTGTCCAAAATCGCTGTTATTTTCATAACCAAGATTATTTGCCAGCAGAAGCATTCTGTCACTCTCACCTGTAGATGTGAATTATTCAATGCAAATGAAAAGAAGGTAACAATTGGATCTTTGTCCTTCCTGAATTAATTTTCTCATCATTTATGAAATGTAGTGCTCTTGAAGTGTTTTAATTTTTTAATCTTTTCTGGAAAGCAGATTAATAAGAGTATAACATTCTGTAACTGCTATTTCACAGTAAAGAGTATCTGACGATGTACTCATAAAAGTAGTGGTAAAACATAGGTAGAATCAGTATCAAAACCAAAAAACCTCAGTAACTGCTACAAATTTTGAAATTAATGGGAAAATTTCAACATCAATTTAAAGATTCAGATACTACAGTGTCTTTCATTACAAATGACAAGCCTTTTTACTTTTTTGTTTTCCACCTTCTATGAGATATGAAACACTCTACAACACTGATCAATTCTTTTGTACATCTTTAGAAGTGGTATAGTGTAGAACAGAATATTGATCATGCAAATTTAACAACAGTCATAGAAACTCAAGGGTAACATTGATGTAATATATGAATTCAACAGAAAACTCTTCACTACAAATTTTTTGAGCAAAGGATTATTTTTCTTTCCAGCACTTCATGAAAGATTGTGAGCCAAACTGTGTGGGTAAAACACATGAAAAACAGATCATTGCACTTCAAAAGTATCTGGAAAATATCCTACATTTGAACGAAAAGGAAGTGAAATCAATCAATTGCATCTTATCTTAGAGATCCTATTCTCTGTGTCTCCCTAAAGAAAAAATGAGAATGCATAGTGGAGAGGTATATCTATATATCTATATATATATATAGATATAAATATATCAAGAAAAGTCTGAATCTCTATGTCTATCATATTTGTGTTGATGACTTGTAATTCAGGCAGACGTAGTTGACTTAGAACAGAGCTGTCAATGTGCCAGTCTTTAGAGCACATCATGGCATTATGACCAGTAATCCCCTAGTACTCAGATGTGCATTTTAAATGCTGAAAAGTAGTGCAGCACCAAATATCAGCTATTTCTAATATGTTTATTCAGAAACTGTACTGGATAATCTTCTTAGCCAAGCTGTGTAGCAATACTTCACTACAAATTTTTGTATATTACAAAATTTTGCATAATACACTAATTTTTGTCTAGACAAGATAATTTTCCATTTTATATTTATTTATTTACTTATTTTTACTGTGTTAATTTAAAGCATTTTTATAATAGCTGGTAAAAATTTAAGTGTTTTCATTATTATATTATTTACATGTCAATGTTAGCACAATTTTTTGGTGCATCTACATAGATTTCTCTCTGAAAATGGCAATATTTTAATAGTAATGTCTTCAACTAAATTATGAATGGATTTTTGGTAATTTCAATGTTAAATAATTTCTATTCACCTGATCCAAGGAGAATATATTATTCCTCCACTCTCCTAAGCACCCCCCTCCAACCCATCAGAAGCAGCCCAATAAGGTACAATAATGTCACTCAAGGGATGCTACATAGCATGTTGATCCTTAAGCAAGTTTTATACTAATCAAATCCAATGTATCATTCATTTTCTTGCTGTTATTTTTCTAACTTTGACTAATGCCTATAGATAAGCTTAATTTAGCTGCATGTCATGAAACCACCTGGAAATGGAAGATTTGCTGACATTTTCACTGCCAATCAAGAGTCTATCACTTCAGCACCAATGCTAGCACTTGCTGAGGAATCTCATCACTCTTTGTCTCATGGACAAAAATACACCCATCAGATTTTGACTTACTACAGAAACACCCAAGGTACAGCTTCAAGCTGCAAAAGTGCTATTTCTGTTTATATTTGTGTTCAGCAACTCTTGCTTAATTCTTTCGTTTCAGCAGCAGAATTAGCAGCACAATCTAGAAGCAATTCCCAAACCACCAGGCCAGAGGTGATATTAATGCTTTTGCTGTTGGTATCATTACTACTATATCTGTGTGCTATCCATTGCCCTCATTCTTATGGTCAGACATTTTAAAACACAAATCAAGACAGGTCATGTCCCAGGGAATTTATGGACCCACTACAATATGAGAGAACATGTGGAAACACACAGATAACATTTCATAAGAAAATAGTGAGAACATTGCAGAAGTCCTCCACAGGCATTGTGCAAAATATAGTTTTGTGAGAAATCTAAATATCCTGATTTCTGTTGAGACTGTAGGGATATTGAATTGCTTGAATAGGATTATGTAGACTAGCATAGTAAAGAGCATGAACATTATTATTTTTAAATTTTAAAAGTGTTTTGTGAAGACTTTTCCAGTTGAAGATAATTGTTAAATGTCTGTAAATTCACAGGAAAATATAGAAGCAGTAGTGATAGTCTATAGTTTGAAAATTAGAAGAATCATCCAATGTTGAATATGTTTACCAAATTAACATTTGTTGTATGATGGAAGAAGTAGAAATTTTCACAAGTGCATTCAGGATGGATGTCAACTGATGACATTTCTGAGGACCATAAAAAAAGCTACAGCAGCAGTGGATGAGTGCAATATTCAGCTGACAGAAAGGACTGGAGAATTAAGAATGCTCAGGAAATAGTGTATCACAGAGAGTCAGCCAAACATAGACATATTTTTCACAAGAGTATCTATCTAGAGACAAGATCAAGTTGAATATAATAATGGAGATGGAAATCGCAGCTGTCGTGGTGACATTGACTGTGCCCATTATAAAGGATGAAGAAACTCCACTGTGAGCTTTACACTCCTGGTCCTACACATGAACCTTTGTATGTCTTGATTCTTTTATTCTACAATTTCTGACTAAAATATTTTTGTGAATTCTTGGATATATACATGAAGAGGTATCTATTGGGAACAGTTCTTCTCTGTTTAATTTGTGAGGATAACCAGAAACCTTCCCAGGATTTTGTCGCTATTCAATCCAGCATTTACTTCAGTGTGCATCTCAGATGACATAAGTGCACCTCTCCCACAGTGTAGGTGCAGCTCTATCCCACCTCAGAGGAAGAAAAAAACAGTTTGGCAAAAAAGTTTGAGGATAATTGTAGAAGGAAGCAAAATTTTACAATTATATCCCCAGGCAGGTTGACCTAGAGCTGGCAGGTAGTAATAGATGAGGATTCCTGACAGGAAGCCCAGTATTTTCTTTGGTCAAAAGGAAATAATTACATTTTGCTTTCCAAACATGTTGCATGGTTGCTCTTGATTAAGAGTCTGCAAGTAAAAACAGTGGTGTAAGAATTCAGGCTGGCATTATCTCCCATGTCTGATGCTTCTCCATCATTCCCTTTCCTCACTGGTCTGCAACCCATAGAGTCACACTTCTGGGTTGAAGTGCCACCCTTACCACAGAGAGGGGGTGGTCCTTGCCCCAGCTACCATTAACACTATGGAAAAAGGAAACAGAAACTGGCTTTTGCAGCACCCTCAGAAACATGTAGGGGGTGATAGAGACTATTCAGTCAGCATGTGGAAGGCCAGTCAAAAAGCAAATATGACAACCAAAACAAACATGAAATCAAGAGAAGTCCCGCTTGCAAGGAGAAGAAAATAACTAGCTCTGTCAAGATAAGACAATAAATCATTGAATACATAGCAGAATTCTGGGTTCAGAAGGTATTTAGGGAATTAGAGGAAAGTAATTTCAATTGCATGAACATATGGAGTGGGTTTGAAAAAGCATAGAATATGATTAGAAATTAGTACTGAACAGCAATTGAAAACATTAATCTCAGTGATCATACTGATATAAAGATGAAATTTTGTAGAATAAAGCAGAGTCAAGCAGACTTTTTCCTATGATAGGAAAAACTGAACCATTTTGCTGAATAGGACTGGTTCTGCTGAAAAGAATTCTCAGTGTGGTTCTGTACTGTAAAAGGACATCAGGAAAGAGGGAGGAGATTAGACTGGATGCATTGGAACCAGTGGGAGAGAGAAAGGTGATAAGACTGGATACTGTGAGAAAAAAAGAGTAACAGAAGGAATAAAAGGGTTTGAAGAATGGCATCATGGCAGCTCAGTTTGTCTGTGTTAACCTGGATAAGATTTGTTCAGCTAGGATAAATACAGATCTGAGGAGCAGAAGGTCAATTACAAAGTGAAGGAAGTCAGCATAATTGTGATAAGTGCAGACATTTGCTCCTTGCTGAGATCAGGAGCCTCACATGTAGCCACTGCAGCTGATGATGCTGGGACAGACCGGCAGAAAGCAGAAGCAAGAAGTGCAGGAAAATCTTCTTGCTATCACTGGGGAAAAAAAAAAAAAAAGAGGAAGAGAAAGCAGAGGAAAGGAATCTGAGAGATTGTAAGAAGGCACAGAAGAGTTAAACAGGAGAGGTCAAGAAAAGGATAATATCAAACATGGTATGAGTGGGTCAGAAAATGGTGGAAGATGGTATGGATCAAGGCTGAAACAAGTGAACAGCCAATGAGGGTGCAAAGATGACCAAGTAAGGGACAACTGAGGAGGCCTAAGAAAACATTCACCTAAGGTGTCAGATGAATAATGAAGTACAATTGAGTTACTGATGCTATTAACTGTAGGTAAACTCTTCTTTGATTAGCTGTGAAATTCTGTCCTTCAAATCTGCACTAGTAAGATATATTTAACAGTACATTTCTGATTATTTGAAGCTTACATAGAGACTTCATAGCCTCTCTCTCATACCTTAGCAAGCTGGTTGCTTCCTAGAAGTCTATCAGAGAAGATGAAAGCAATTTAAAGGATAACTTCTTTTCCTGGAGCCAATACCGGCAATTCTGCTTGGATTTACACGTCGCTGTACGGCAAGAGAAAAACAGATTAAATGGAAAAAGATATAAACAAAATCATTTTGAAGGAGTAGTCGAGGATTTACGGTACTGTACTTGACTGGAAGTGATTGGCAGCACATTAAATAGAGCTTTGTGTCAGCTGCAGAGTGGACTCTGCAAAGACAGGATGTCAAGTTACGAACTGCAGACTTTGCGACTCCAACTTAACTCCTTGTTACATTTTGTGATATTAGCTAGGAGAAAGTTTATATCTACAGTGCTGGAGAAATTAAACACACACATACACACACATTGTCATGTTAGCCAAGCAAAATTTTAACTAAAATAAAATATTAGTGAAACAAAACTAAAAAGAGAAACAAAACAAATCTTGGCATTTTATAAGTAGGTTATTTCAACAAGAACTAGATTCTGCAGAGGCCCTATGCTGAGCTGTAACTTTGTCTTTGAAATAAAGCTATTAGCTCTCCCTGTAGGTTAGGGCCTCTTTAGTTTGACAAACTTCACTTAATTGGTTTCTAAAGATTTCTTGACAACCTGTACTGGTTTTTTCTTCATTAGTGCTTATGACACCACAGCTACAGTACAATATCATCACCAAGAATACAAAGGCTTGTTTTATATACAGGTAACCAAGTTTATTTTATTTTTTTTTCTACTCATTTAGAATATTTTCTCATTAAATATATACTGGGATATAATTGAGTTCTGGAAACATACAAGACCCTAATAGATGTGGATGCTAAAACCAAAATCACAAACATTCCCTACTAGAAAAAAAAAAAAAAAACTTTGCACAGCTCTGTTCTTTTTATGTGAGGATCTCAAAGTGTTTTGAAAACATTGTACAGTGATTCTACTTTCACACTGTCCCTTTGAGAGAAGTAAGCAGTGTTTTAATGCCACTGTCTACAATCCACAGATTACGGTCAGAATTCCATTGCTCCTGTAAACTATGGACTTCAAGGAGGTCTACAGACATATTTTAGTACAAAATACCTCTAATAATATTTTCAGAAAAACATAGTAAGTATTCTGAAGGGTTTTACTGTATATGTGGTTGCTGCCAGACTTGTAGGTTAGTAGTTTGAAACCATGTAGTGCTTTGTTTTGACTTTGTTTGCAAATCCTGTGTATAAATGCCACCTGCAAATAGTAATCATTTTGTCTGAGGGACTCTGTGAGAGAAAGATTAAAACTTTCATATGTTCTGTGCACCACAATTACATTTCCCAAGATCTGACTCCTCTAGAGAAGAAAAATTAATGAACAATCTGTGTCATAATTAATCAGCAGTTTCCTGAAGAAAGCCCAAAAATGCATGAGATCTATTTATTTTTAAAGTTGCTTTGCACAATATTTCCTTATTACTGGAAGACTAATGAAGCTGTACATGTTTGGTACTTCTGAAGATTGAATCCTAGGATTTTTTTAATTAGTCATGAGAGGAGTTAAAAAGAATAAAGATTTGTCATCAATCTGTTCCCGTGAAGTTGCACATTGAAACTCTCATTTTCCCAGGTTCTTTCACCAACCATAGGAATAAAGTCTGTGTTCTGTCCAGCACTAACTCTCCAGCAAACATAGAAAACTATGTATTGTAGTGTTAAAGGCGCCTTGTGTTTGATGCCACAAATCTGCCACATAATAGGGAGGAAAAGAAATCAAAGAAAAGCAAGTCGGAAAAGAAGAAAAATTTAGAGCATAAAAAATATTGAAATTTTAGTGGTTACTTATGGAATTAATAGATTAATAAGTAGCTTTGTCTCTTCAGAAAAAAAGCATTATTTAAGCCTGTATTTTACAGTATTTTATTTTTTTGATATCAAGCATAGGAAATTTTAATTAAAATTGTGTGCTTAATTCTTATTTACTGTTTCTCTTGTCTGTGTTACACAACACACTAATAGATATACACTCACACATAGAATCATATAGGCTGAAATGACCATTAAGATCTTTGAGTCCAGCAATGCCAAGCTCAAGACCAGATCATGTCCCTCACTGCTCAATCTGCACATCTTCTAAATACCTCCATGGATTGTGACTCAGTGGCTTCTCTGGGCAGCATCATCCAGTGGCTGACACTTTTGATGAAGAATTCTTTCTTAATAGCCATTCTAAACCTTTTCTGAGGCAAGGTGAGGTGATTTTCCCTGCTCCTAATGCTTGTTATCTGGGATAGGAGACTGACCCCCACCTCAGTACAGCCTCCCTTCAGGAAGTTTCAGAGAGATAAGGTTCCCCTCAGGCTTTTTTATGCCAGGCTTAACACTGGGCTTAGCCAGATACCAGTTTCTTTGCCCTTCTTCAAATATAGTCCAGTACCTCAATGTCCTGCCTTTAGTGAAGGGTCCAAAACTGAACACAAATCTGAACACTACTTCATAAGTGACAAGTGCTCTGTGTCCTTCTTTACATCATACAAAACTTACAGTCAACCCTGTTCAGCTAAATATATCCCTGTGCATATTTAGATATGGTAATCCTTAATTTATAAATTTCAGGTCAGTTCTACACACATAATGATTGCAAAAAGCTGTTAAGAGATGCTACCAGTATCTACCTAGGAGGGAAGTTAAACATAAATTTAATTCAAAGGAACGGTTCCTAGGATATGAATGTTGACAGAAACTGAGATCAGATCTCTATAATGCTCAAAATGTGCAGTATCCCTTCAGAAAATGAGCATCTAAAAATTATTCTTAATCATAGCATCTATATAACAGTAGAACAACTGTTCCATAACTGTCATTTCCCTTTGGTTTAATTTTGAGATAGAAACACTAGATAATCAAGTTTCTTAAGGAAG
Organism: Poecile atricapillus; assembly: GCF_030490865.1. Classification (NCBI taxonomy): domain Eukaryota; kingdom Metazoa; phylum Chordata; class Aves; order Passeriformes; family Paridae; genus Poecile; species Poecile atricapillus. Next base: position 91,174,090 of record NC_081250.1, on the reverse strand, counting down.
AAAAACAACAGAGTGTGTCTATTGTAAATGCAATTCTACATCAGTCAATGCAATTCTATATTCAGCTATCAAAAATCTGATAATTCAAAAAAACCACTGAGAATTTTTTCTTGGTTTGTTCAAGTTAGAAAAAAATTACAAAATTATATCATGATAAAGCATATTTTTTGACTGAAAATTTGATTTCTTAAACAAATCCATAAGTTCTCCCACTTCTTTACCAATTTTTAACTTTTTTTTTCAATCTTTTTTCAACTTCCTCTCTTTAGAAAATCACAGATATGTTATTGCATATTTGAAAATATTTCCACAAAGGACACTTTTTAATATTGGCACAATAATATATTGGCATGCTGAAGAGCAATGAAGCATTCACCATTTCAAAACAAAGGCGGAAAAAAAATTCAGCAATCAGTAAAACCACCAAAACCAGTCTTCATCTGAAGTATACTCCCAGGGATTTCTTTCAATGGCGTCAACCACTCAATATTCTAAAAACAATCCATCAGCCAAATAATGTGTTTCCTTTTAAAAAAACCTCAAACACTTGAGTTTTCCACTCAGAGAATGTGAACAGAAAAGGTAATATTTACTGTCACTATTGGGTATTTCCATGGAGAAGGAAAATAGATGCTTTATGTTCCTACAATGAAGACTACTTATTTCTATCTTACTAGAATTATTTCTTATTATGCTTATTTCTAATCTTGGAAGACTGGAAGATATCACACAACACACCTTAATCTCATCTTCACAAAAGTAGGTACTTAAAGACCATTTAATACACTCCCAAATCATTATTGTTCTGGATAAATTAGGTCAGTTCATATTTTACTATGTGGAGAAAATGTTCATATTTCCTTATAGTCCTTTGTCTGCCTGGAGATGTTGTGGGCAAAGAAGTCTCATCTTGGGCTCTCCTGTGTAGGCTGCAGTTCCCTCAGGGAAGTCCCTGATCCACCTTGGGTCCTCCACATCCCTTTAGAGGGCCCTACTCTGTCACAGAGCTCCTAAGAGTGCATCCTAAGAGTGCATCTCCAGGATTGTTCCCCACAGTGATTCTTCCATTTTGTTTCTCTAATTGCTTCTCTTCACATTTCTCTTCAAACAACTCCCATGTTCCCACCTCCTTTTCTCTGTCCTCACATGCTTCCTCACCCACCTCCTCTCATTTTACCTTTTGTTTTTCCTCAGATGTCTCCTTCTGGGTCTCCTGAGTGCAACAGCCACTACTTTTACACAGATATGTCTGAGCAGAGGTGCCTCATGATCCTCTCACAAGTTAAAATTTTGAGTCTGACAGGTTGCTTCCATCCACTGCTGAGCCACCTGGAGCCATCTGTGACCTACCCCTGTTACCTTCCCAAACCCTGCCAGTTATGCCCAGTACAGAGATCCACTTTTCATTCACCAGAATGACTGAGTCAGGTGTTTCACCTGTGAGCTTTTCAGGAGTCAATCCTGCACTTCTGGCTCCACTCTGATATCATCAGGCCTGTCCATTCTTCAAGCACTATTGCTGACTCACTGAACCATCATAAATGGTGAAGATCTGACTTTTCAAAATTGAATTTATCATGAATACCAAAATAAATTTTAAGTATTTCTCCTTTTCTACTCAGATGACTGTGCTAGACTTTGAGAGAATATGAAATAACAAAAAATTATTCTTCCTTTTAACAGCTAAGGGGCCAGTCCACTAATGGAATGTTTCACCTCCCTTGCTCTTAAGAATGTTTATTTACAAACTGACACATTGTCAACATCTAAATTTGGTAGACATAGTCCTAACTTGCTGTGTTTCAATTAAGATAAAAAGAACAACACATTCTGTGGCACGACATACAAATTAATTTGAAAAGTGCAATGACTACAAACAAAGACAAATAATATGAATTTTGTCTTTACCTCCTGCTTGCTACTAAAGGAAAAATTCTCCTTGCATATGATACATTCATTTTCATATTTATGTTTCCATTACATGAATAAGGCAAATAGAGAAGAAGTAGGCACTCCTCAGTGCCTACTCTTTTATCTTTAATTGATACTTCTGGTTGATAACACAAAACTTTTGATTTCATGGACTTTTAGAGAGACATAAATAGAAGGTATATCCTGTTAGGGTGCTCCGGGCATGCTGATACAATGAGACAAGTTAAGGGAAAGCCCACAAAGAAATAAATGTTACTTTAAATTGTAAAAGGAATCTAAACAGAAGAACCTGTCCAAGCATCTCTTTTCTCTTCTTTCTCACAGTCAGCCTGGCCCCCTTGCTTTTCTCTCTCACTTTTCTCAACACAGTTGCTGTTGACTGCAAAGCCACAGTACCCTGCAAGAAGCCTTCTCATCCTTTTTTCATCTGTGCAAGGTATCTGTTCCTGCAGTCCTCTCTGGCAGTATCTCCCCACCCAACCTGAACTCAACATCTAAGTCACTCTCTATGTGGTTTTGCTGGATCTTTCCTGCATCTAACAGGGTCAATGCAAATTCTTGTTCAACGGAGCCTTTCAGTTCTGAGAGGGTGTAAACTTGCTACTGCCTGAGGTGCCCTAAGAACACCAATGGCCAGCTCAGATCTTCCTCTATAAAACTTATTTGTAGTATCTTATATATTCCCATGGCTGCTGTGACAATCAATTAATTTAGTCTGGTGAAGTTCTTTGAGATCTTCACATGTAAACTCTGTGCCGCTTTATTCCTAAGGCCGCTGCTGATTATTCTTGGTTTGTAGCTGTGTTTCTCTCTGATTGTCACACACACCTGGTATCACCCCTACCCATCCTTTCCCTGTGCCTCATAACGAAACATCAGTCTCATGTGCCTACTCCCTACAGCATCACATCTGAGTGAGGGGCAGATTGGGCTAGGGCCATGAAAACAGCTGGTCCTACCAGGCAGAAGTGATGGAGGGAGAGTTTTAACAGCTTATTGTGCTATTCAGGTCTTCTTGCATTGCAGAAATCTGAGCTGAGACACTTTCACACCTTCCTTTTTTTCCTTTTTTTCTTTAGAAAATATCAACTGTTGACACTCAAGAACCCATTCAGAATTTTTTTTGCTTAAAAAACAAAAGCACACTACTCTGATTTTGCCACATATATTATAATTTTGTCTTTATATGCATCTGCACAGTTGCTTTTATAGTTAAAATATGGAATGAGAATGGGAAAACTGTGCTGTACATAGTCACAGGAAAGACAAAAAAATGGTGGAGGAGGAAGCTGGATCTCATTTCAGTGCAGAAGATGAATGAAGTCTGGAACAGGTATAGCACCAGAAAATGATCTTGTTAAATCAAACCTTTGTGTTCAGAAACTATGACTCAGCTTTGTCTCAACCCAGCTGAGACAAATGAGAAGGAAGTTAGATTTTAATTTAAGTAGTGGTTAGTGCTCCATAATCACTGTTTGGTTCTGGGTGGAACCACACACCTTATCTGGTAGTCTCTGACAACATTGTACAAAAAAAAGCCCCAAACAACTAATATGTGTCAAATATCCTTCATTCTTTCATGCTGAGAGATGCTTTTTTTCAAGTTCTTGGCAAGAGAGGAGTTCTGACAATATGCCTGCCTTTGCCACAGCCGTGCTTCCTTCGAACAGAGCTGTCAGCCTCCAGACCCTCCAGATGTTCCTGTCCATAAGCTCTAATGTTGCACAGTAAAGTCATTTAAAACACATAAGCTTCTTCCAATATACTCTTTTGCTCTCTCTCATGTATCACTATCTTTGTTTTTCATTACAGATGTCAGATCCTATTAACTTGCTAAACTCAATCATTAGGATAATTAGGTTAATGTGCATTTATCAATCTCATTTTAGTTAAAAGAAAATAGCTTTTCATAATCTTTTGCTTTGATAGATTGTCTTGGATATTTCTGTTTAAGTTTGTTCTATCTGTAAAAATACAATGAACTCACGATCTTTCTGTAGAAAAAAATAAAAATAGTAGTATTTCCAAGCATGGATAAAAGTGTGAGACTGCCTGTCATGGAGCAGCATAGGAGTAGGAAGGCATTCATTGAGTTCACTGTGATTTATAATCAATATTAACTACATAATATACTGAGAAGCACAATACTCAGAGAAAAGGCATGGTTGTACTATTCTTTTATCCTATGAAGGTCATAATAAGATGAGTGAAATGAGAAGAAAAATTGATGGAAGTTAGTTTAAACTACAATGGGGAAAAATCCCCATCTGTTTTGATGAAGAATTCCCTCCAGAAATCTTGCTAAAGGACTGACCTCTATCGTAAATTTGCTTGAGAACTAGAACAGAAAGTTTAAATGAGATCTTTAGTGATTTCTGGCCTCACTGAAAGCTGGAAAATGACAATTATTCAATTTAAGGGTCTCTCTGTCTCAGAAAGGTAAGAAAAAGGCTCTGACTTGATGGCTCGGCAGACTAATGCTACAGCCTGTAGTCTCTCTTACTTCTGAGAACTGGTGTTCTAAACACTGCTAATCATGTCAACACATTTGTTTGTTGTGTCAAGTAGTAGAAGGCTTTGTGAATTGATCTTGATTTCAGTTGAAGGGAAAAGAGGAAAAAAAGTTGATAAAATTCCCCAAGGAATTTCCAGGTAGATGTATGTAAGTAATTTCACCAAGAAAAAATTCCCATAGAAGCTTTAAAGTGCCTTAATGTTTCTCCTGGTTTTGCTCGCCTCTCTTAATGATCCCCCATAGATTTCCTCTCAGATAAATTTTGAAATACTCTAGGCCAAGAAAGGGCCAGTACTTTGAGCTACCATCTTATATTCCTCAGTAGAGCAAGGAAGCTAACAATATTATGAATTCTTTGTTATCTTCTTTATTAACTCTACATAAAGGGTTCCTCTCTGCACAGAGTTGCCTCTCTTAAGTTGCTGCTACTATAATGAGCATACCCTTGCCATTCACAATGAAGCATTCCGAGAAATTAGGGAAACAGTGTCTACATGGTCAAGCATAAGACATATCAGTACAAATGGTGAAATGGTACCTAGGTGAATGATAAATCAAAAAAATAATGTGAATTCGTTTCTAGTTTCCAGGTGATGATTTCATCCCAGTGTAGAGGTAAGTTTCATGAAGCCTACATTCACAGAGGTAAGGATTCTGGAACAAGCACTCCCTGCTTTTTCTAATCAATAGGCCTCCTCGTTATGTTTTCTCTTTGTTTCAGAATAGGTTGGTTTTTTGATATTAAAGCTTGTTCCTGCTTTCCCCCTATAACCTTCAAATCTTAAAATAACATTAATAGTTGCTTTCTTCTACCATTCTTCCAAAACCACACTCTAACTTCCATTATTTTCTGAAATAAAGGCAGATTGAAGACACAGAATGAAACATGAATTATCACAATTAGATTAGCGAATTGGATTGCTAAAGACCAATCCCCAATGCTTTAAAAAAATGCCAGAAATGCTCTGAAGTGTTGCCTGCTTCTTTATTAACATTTCTTTTAAAGGTAGTCTCTGGATGCAGTTTCCCATGGCTCACCATTTTTTGCTGGAAAGGTCACATTTTTACTGAATGATGATTAACACAACATAACTGTCAACAATAACTAGCAATTGTAAACAACCCTACCCAATTTTAGCATCGAAGCCAGATACTTCCCAGGTACTTTAGAGGCAGATTCCCATAAACATCAATTCAGAAAAGGCAACAGAAGATGGTATGCTCATTCCCAGAAGAAGGAAAGGTAGAAACCTGTAGTCGCCAAGGCAGTGAAACCAAATTTAGCAGGCTCTCATCTCAGATTCAAGCCTGTCTTCTGATCACACTTTCAGGTCCAACCCTCCCCTAACAGCTGCTCACATTTAATAGCTCTTGTTCCATTACAGTCTTTCTCTCTCTTGCTACTTTCCCAGTTTAATTTACATTGTCTGCCTGCGCATAGTATGGAATTAGGAGGAAATAGCTCAGAAAAGGAGGAGAGGGCAAATGTGGCAAATTATCTTTGACAGGTGTGAAATAATTCTCATTCAGCATTAATTTATTTAACTGTTTTTGAAAATTGAAAACTGTTGCATTTGTAAAACAATTTTTTTTTCCATTGTTATGCTCTCATATTTGGATATTAAAATACCAGTCCATTTCTTTGGGGATTTTTCCCTTCCTATTTGCTTTTTAAACAAAGCTTTTCATTGATTCAAATGAAACCATAAAATGAATGAACAATAAGAACAACAAAAGATTCTACAAAAATTAACAGAATAAACTGAAACTCTGGAAAATTTTCCCTCCACAGTTCTGTAGCAACTCATCCTTATATAAATTGAAATGTAGTCCTGCAGCTTCCAAACTGGGAATTATGGAAGCCATCAAACATCAGAAGCATGCCAATTATTCAAGTATCCTGTTTTCTGCTTGGATTACATGTTCAAGAAGAAAAAAAATCTCACTCAAATTAAATCCAATGGACATGGATATACAAGATGTTTTCTTCTCTTTAACACAAAAGTATTGACAACATTTCAAGCATTTTATCTCCTAGTTCAATTCAAGTCAAATCAAAACCAGAATATTTACCATGTGTTTAATCACTCTCCACTACATTTTCTATATTCATATTTACACATCTTAAATACCTAGAAAGTTTGTTTTGAAAGTTTGCTTAAAACCATCCTTTCAACAGACTATCAAAGAGAACAGATTTGAGCTTAAACATTACTTTAATTTCCATCTGTTCTATGATGCTGCAAATATTTCAGAATGCATTTGGCATAGAACACTGCAAACATTATTCTGCAACACCCGTTATGTAATAGAAATGTGGTAGCAAGCCAACAATAAAGTGCCACACAGCATTGGTCGATATTCCTTATATTACATAGCCCAACTCTCAAAAAGGGGAAAAAACAAAGCAATTGAAAAATATAGGTTATTCAACAGCTGGTGGAAATTAAATGTATAATTTCACTGTTTAAAAAACTCTCATTTTGCCAAAATAAACATCCTCTTTATGTAACAACGACTTTTTAAAATCTCAAATTTTTCACATACAACAATAACAATGCATACTGTAGGGTTTCCACTAAAATGTACAAGGCAAGATGAGCAGATAAAAATGAGAACACTTCTAAAATCTGTTTCTCCACATATTGTTGCTTTTTCTTTTTTTTCCAATTACAAGGTATACAAATCCATAAAGATCTTTTATTTTACTACTTTTCTAAGTAGAAAAAAAAGGAGTAAGCTTTTTCAAAGGACAAATTGAATCCACCATACTTGCATTCTTAGAGTTCACATAAGACAATACTTCCTCTAACTAAATTCTAAAAAATATGTCCTACTTGCCCCTTAGAATTTCATAGTGTTTATTTCTTTGTGCTTCTTATTATACCTCCTGACCCAAATCTGAAAGATTAAGTTCCCTCAGGAAAAAGCAATCCTAAAGTTTTGATAAGAAGGACAGTCAGAACAAAGCTCCTGCTGCAGAGAAGTTAACCTCTTGGCAGGGCTTAATATAATTCTCATTTGACTTCAGGTTGATAGCAAGATGTTGTTTCATGCCCTATGATATCATGTGCTCACAGAGGTCATGTGTCACACAGATATACTTGCTTGTATTGAGTGACCTTTTAATTGTCTGTCAGTTCTGTCTGGGGTCCCGCCTGTTTACCCTCCAAATGCAAATTTGAAAAGCATGAAAGGTGGAGCAGAGCCCGTCCTCTCGTCCCTGTATCATTTTTCAGAAGAACTGAAGCTAGCCTGTCACTACGTTACAGCCCATGCATTAGACACTCGTGTTTCACAGTAGCACAAATTTTAATGGGAATAGGGGCCAATCTGTCAAGCAAGGCTTCCAGGCAAATTCTTGTTCAACACAATGGGAAAGGATACAAAATTCTTTTCTTCAACCTCTCGCTAATAAAGGTTGCAGGACCTCTACCAATGTTGACAGTTTGCCTGAATATGATGCCCTGATGATTCACACCATGGTGCCTCTGTGGCCTTGTCTCAGGGACAAGCTGTACTATTTTTTGTTTGTTTCCTTGAGTAAAAAGATTTGCTTTTCGTCATTTTGCAACACTGAACTACAAGTTTAAATTGCTTTTGCATCATTTCCCTCCTTTAAAAATGTCCAGTTGACTCCCAGCTCATTGTGCTTTTAAATTGTCTCCAATTTAAATCTCAATAAGATACAGCAAGAGATGGCTTTCTCATAGCTAAATAAAGATATTAATCATGCAAAACCAAAAAGTACAGTTAAGAATCACTACCTACCAAACATTAGAAATTACTACTCTGAAATCAACATGAGGCTTTCCATACACCCTGTATAATATTTGTAATAGTGACATTTCCATGCACCTGAGTGCAAGTAGCACTCACTGTTTTCAGTGGACCTGATGTAGATACGTGCAATGAATTAATTCTGAAGATGAAATTTTCTGCTGTTCTGTGTATTTGCTAGCATGAGTCTGTGCTTCTAGTCATGGAACTAGCTCTTGTGAATGAAACACACAGTCTGAGGTGGCCCTGTGTCTCAGAGAAATCCCCCAAGGTTCTTGGAAGTTGGTGGTTACTTGCAGAGATCACCATAAATTATGAGTCCATTCATGCTGTTTTTAGGTCCAGTGCTTCCCCTGACTCATTTCTTACTCATGGTTCCACCTATACACCTTCTGAAAGACTCTGTTAGAGTGGGTGCCTGGAGAATTCTCTGGGGCAAAGAGGTCACAGTGCCATCACTGTGGGGAGACACAGGTCCATAAATATTCTCACTGAAGTCCAACCTGGGTGTTTCAGAAGTCAATCCTATGTGGGTAGTGTGTGATTGAATCTGTCTGACAAAACGTCACTTCACCTCTTATAGGCAGTTTTCAATATTAACAAGTCAGAAATAGCAGTGAAATTAGCCTTTCATTTGAAAGCTTTGAGTTTCAGAATGTTTTCTGGTGTCATATGTTGAAATTAAAAGAAAATAAAATGCAGGAAGCTGTCACTTATGACCCTTGTCTGCCCTTCCAAAAAGTGATAAAGTGTGTATATTTGGATTCATCCTAATAATACACAGACCTCTGTAATGTGAACAACTGAATGATTTTTGTGGGTATAAATTACTAACATGTGTGTTCACATGCTCCACTATCTCTAATGAGCAGTGTTGTGTGATAAATATAAACACTTTTATAGCTACTGATGTGTAAATTTATATATGTACGCAGCCAGTATTAGGCTGTACTATATTGAACAGTTGATGTGACAAATTGTTTGGAGCAGGCATTCAAAAACCATTGTCTAATGAATTTCTGTGGGTTGATCCACATGTCTCCTTTTTATTCAACTTGTTTCTAATAACTTATGTCTTTGGACTGTGATTTCTGTACTTGGTTCATATCACTGAGCGGAGCCTCACTGTTGAACTAAAATGGAAACAGCAGGCCCAAGTTCTGCAGCCTTTCTTCTGCCAAATACTACAGTTATTTTAAAGGCGTTTGCCAAACCACTTATGAAAATTTCCATACAGGAAAAAAGGGATCCAGTAAAGTTGTAAATCACCAGGCAAATATTCTTCATTTGACAACTTTGGTCTCCTTGTGGTCTGTAAGAGAGCAGTGAGTGGCTGAAAGAAGGCATGATAATTTGACTTTTCATTGTTCTAATCAGTTCACTGGCAGTCAGAAATTTTCAGGAAGCCAGTACTGATGCACGTACAAATTCTTTTCAAATGTGGGGGAAAACTGTCAATTCAAGAACTGTACTGTGGCTTTACCATGGGTCTAACAAATTCCAGATCAGTTACAATCATCATAAACAGTGATTTAATGGCAATAGGTCGTGTTTCTCATTTTGCCTATTAACTGCTAAATTAATTCAGTCCACTAGAGATAATAACAAAGGATGTAGGTGGCTTAGCAGGACGATGAAAAGCAACTACATCAGCAGACTAAATCAGCCAGGGGCAGCTTTTACTTTCCACGGAAAACTATGTTTACTTTTTGAGCCCAGAAATGAACTCAGTCTTGAATGACATATTTGGAGCACATCAGAGATCTTCTTGAGGACTGCACTATTCCTAAAGAATAAACTTTCAGTATTCACTTACATATTTTGTTTCAGATGATAGAATTCTGATACAAACTGAAGATGACCATAATTTTCCTTCAAAAAGACAACCTTGCTATCAAACATCCAGCCAGCAAATTCCTCATTGGAAAGTTCCTTTATCAAGATTGTATGCAAGAGACAGAGCTGTTTTGAAAGTCAATGGTTTTTAAAAAGCTCCATTTGCTGTGTGTTTTTTAGATGCAAGCTTCAAACTGTCATAGCTTTGATATTGTTGATAAAGCTGACCAAGGATTGATGCCTAGAGGGGAGGTCTGAGTTGAAATTATGAGGCAAAGCTTGAATTTAATTCTCTTGGTAGGACAAGCAAAGACAGAGGAGACAGTACAACCCTGTTGCCATCTTAATAATGGTTAATCTATGATGATTACTGGTTAACAAAGACCTTAATTTTCTAATTTAAAAGACATATTTATGCTCCAATTTTCAGAAAAAAATATATTTATCACTTTATTAGTCTTTTTTGTTTAGAAAATTAACTATCAAATCATAAGATATCCTATAATATCTTACTGAACAATGATATGAATTGCTTCAAAACTGACTGTTAACACACTTTCAATATTTATAAAAATGAACATTGATATTTGTGAAAAAAATCTTTATTTATGTCTCAGTAAAGAGGGCCTATTAAATTCCCATTTTAATCTCATCACCATGGAGTCAGTGAAAAAAATGTTCTTACCTATTATTCTTCTAACTTGTCACAGGGACAGGAGAGACACCCCAAAAAGGTCAGCATAAGTAAACTATGGATTGAGTATTCAACAGAAAAAAAAATCTGTGGAAAAATAATTTTTTCTAGGAAATGTGGAGCCCAAACTTTGGCATGTCAGCACATACACAATGTGAGGCACTGAGGCAGTCTTTAATTTCAAATTCAGGCAAATTCAAACTATATATTGTGTATTAGCACAAACTGGCATTCTAAATTGCTCTTCGCCAAAAATGCACCTCAGAAGAAGAACCAATTGAAATGTTTTGCATTAAATTTTGTAGTTCACGGGCTTAATTTCACATAATTGTATAAATATTGTGGTATCTTTTCTGGGGGCAGGACACAAGTTCAAATACCATGATGTCACCACATGACTTGGTGGGAGTTTTCTTATCTCAGCTCATTTTCATTCCACATCACAAATGTGAGTGTGAGTACTGAGTGAAGGTTGTTATTGAACCCTTACTTTCTAAATACTGTCCTTTCCAGCCTATTCAACCTCCTATTAAAGTATAAAATTCTGGGGCAGTTTATATTTTACTGGTTTGACCCACAGACTGGGGTAGGCAGAGCACTAAGAAAATCTTTGGCCTTTCTCCATCTGTCCTTGGGATGAAGTGTGACCAGTGTGCCAGAAGAGTCCAGTATGGCATGAACATGTGAGATAGGAGCAGCCATTCAGTATGCTGATATGTTTTGAGAGATCAAAAGCAGTTGCTGGCGCTCTTTCGCATATCCAAGAGGAAATCCCTCCACAAAGTATGATCCATCCACAACATCCCTTCTGTTAGTGCGACCTCAGCCAAGGAAAAGTTTTCAGGACTGACACAGCACTCAGTGACTTTACTCTTGCAGATCAGGCTTCTGTTGCTTTTGGTACTGTACAAACATACATATAAATTGCTACACATAAATAGTTTATATATAAAATAGAAAAATCAGTAGAACAGAGGGCCTATGTAGGACAGAGTTCATGTAAAATATTCTAGTTTTGAAAGCTATGAAAGCTTAAGTTTTGAGGCAGTAACTCCATAGCCCCAAAAGTAGGGAAAAGCCAAGGCTGTTGATGCAAGCAGCTAATGATAACAATGTGATATTAAGACAACAATGCAGTTTTTTTCCCATCTTACTCAGTGCTGTCAACTCATTCTTACTGTTCAGTCAGTTCATCCTAAGGAATAATTTATGTGAATTTATAGAATTCCTGTGAGAATAAGCTTTTGAGGACTAAAATTCAAGCTATGAGAAGGAGAAGCAAAAATGAATACAACCCAGTATGGACCCAAGAAGGCAAAATCTACTTATCAGTAACTTTTCAGTGGTTGACTTAATTCATGGCATGCATAAATTAAAGATGATAACCTGAAACACTGGGGAGAAATTATTTCTTTATAGGTGTAAATGATAATTTTATGCACTTGATTTGTTTAAATTCCTATTAATTTTATGTAATTTTCAAGAGCAATAAATTTTATTGAAATCTCATTATTTAATTTCTAATAGAATAAAGTAAAAAAATAAAATAAAATAAAATAAAATAAAATAAAATAAAATAAAATAAAATAAAATAAAATAAAATAAAATAAAATAAAATAAAATAAAATAAAATAAAATAAAATAAAATAAAATAAAATAAAATAAAATAAAATAAAATAAAATAAATAAATAAAATAAAATAAAATAAAATAAAATAAAATAAAATAAAATAAAATAAAATAAAATAAAATAAAATAAAATAAAATTAAAATAAAAATAAAATGCTGATACCCATTATTGTAGGATTTAATGTCAGTTTCATTGAACCAGAACTAGCACACTCAGCCAAAAATAGCTGGGTGGAAATGATTTTCAAAATGTAAGCAGAAAAGGCTAGGTTTGTGGTTCAGGCTTGCTAATTTGGCTGGGACTTTTGTTTATCTGTGTTTTCTCTACAAGGACTTAGAAAGATATAGGAATAGAAATCAGAAAGTACAATTTTTAGTAATTTCTAATCCCTTCCTCATTTTCTGTACAGGAAAGCTCTGTCACTGGGGTAGGACTGAATGCTAATCATGATTTTGTTGTAACTATCTGTTATTAGAGAAGCATTTATAAATTTTAAGATAGGCTTAAAGCACAGGAAAAGATTATAGCATAATGAGATATGCTATGAGTTTAAAATAATTCCACAAAACTACATGGCATTGATGGAACAAATGGGATTATAACATGCTGAAAATACAAGAAAGAAATATTTAATCAGAAAGAAAATGTTTAATTGTTATTTCGGTCCTATAACACATAACTCTAGCTACCTCAGCTGCCTCTCAGTTACACATCTGTAGTTGAGATAAGGAATTATTTTTTTCTGTAGAATATGAAATAGCATATTCATGTAATTAATTTCACAAATAAATCCATTTTTTAATTTCCACGATATTCATATGCAGCAACTGTCTTCAAAATGGAGCACATACTCTTCCTTGACCTTAATTTATTTGAATGCCCATAGGCAATTGAAAATGTGGTTTGTGATTGATTTTTAATGTTTTCTTTTAAAATTATTATTCCTATTGGCTGATGGGAAATAAATATTGTGTTGACTGGGCAGGAATTTTCTTGGAATGGAAAAGAAGTGAAATATTTCATCAAAATAGGAAAGAAATTTTGTTATGACCCTTGTTACACTCTACTAGCTAACTTTTTTTTATTTTATTGGATGCTTTTGTAATGTATTTTCTGTTACTTATACTGTCATTATGGGTAAACATTTGCTTATCATTTTACCTATGGCACCCTAAAATATCACAGAGTCATAACCTATGGCATTTAATAAAAAGAACAAAAAACAAATGTGCCATTAAAATGAATCCAGAAGTAATTTACATTACCGGCTACTCTTTATCAACTTTCCTTGTTTTTACTATGCAGCTTCAGCTGTTGCCCTCTTATGTCAGTACAGAATGGACAACCACCCTCCTTCTCCAGATTTCAATTCATATTTTGAGATCTTTTGACCACAGTTCTACAGTGTTCAGGAGAATATATCTTCCCTCACTTTGAAATATTGTAAGACTGGTCCCATTTTCACACAGAATAAAATAATTCATATGGGAATGTGAGGTTTAAAAACAAACACATTGTATTGTCACAATAAAGGGATGATGGAAATTGACGTAGTGGAGATTCAGAAAATTCAGCCATTGCTTCTGCACTTAGTGTTTGTTATGGAAAGTGCAAATGGATTGCCTTGGGCATGGATGGATGGACCGTGGAATCTGGAATGTCTTATGTTGCAGCAAAAGTGAAAAGCTTTGCTTACATGCAAAGGTATCCAAACCGAGTTTCAGTAAATTTACTTGTTCACTATTGCTTATAATTCTTCTAGCACATTACTACTAAGATGAAATAAGTACATGTATAATAATGAATTAGTCAAATCTTTATCATGTCTGACACCTTCACTAAATGCTCAGTGGCAATACTGGGGTCTCTCTGATCAGAAATTACCTATATGTGGAGGAGATAATTTCCTCACTGAACGCTTTTATTTGCCTTTCAGTAATCTCACCATGTAGACCAATTAACAAGTTTCATTTATAAAACTGTTCCTATTTTTAGAAACTCATCACCAGCACCTTGCAAATTTAGTGATAAAATTTATCAAGATGTTAACAGAAGAAAGCATACAAAAATATAAAATTATGTAAGTTCATTTTAAAAAATAAGCAAATCCATGAACTTGTAAAGTGTAAGTTGCGAAAAAGGGTAATAAATATGAATAAATGGGACCTTATTACAAGGAACAGGAACTGGGAACTGAAGTACAGACAGGTATGATGTTAAATGGGAAAGTCTAGTTGAACAAAGAGACTTTTTCCTGTCCTTGTCTCTAACAATTTTTTCCTCAAGCCATGTTAAGCCCTACTACCATTGCTAGTTTGAAAGATGTGCTTTGTTAAAGCTTATGAGAAGCTTACCTTCCAAAAGTAGCTTTACTAGAAGAATTATCTAGAAACTGTTCTGAAGTCCCTAAGTGACAAACAGTTTGATATGCTCAGAAAGCAGTCTCTGAAAGGGCCATCACATTTTGCCTCTAATCATCTTATTATAAACACTCTTGTTACACTATTCAAATGTTGCTAACCATTGTGTTTGTTATCCCATTGTGATAAGGGCATTATTGCTGTACATATAATCATGCTTTTGTTTGCCTTAGGATTTTGAGGTTCCTATTTAAGTAAAAGTATTTATGAAGGTTACAATTCAAAGCGCTGTACTACTGTTTCCTCAAACAACAGTAATCAGTATATAGGTTTATTCCTAACAAAGGAAGACAACATTTTCCTGTGCAAATATTCAGCCATGTTTTAACCTTGGCAATCAACACAGTATAGTAACAAAGCTGGTGTACAGAACTTGAGATTTAAGACAACAAATATTTACTGTCGTTGCTTCAAATCTTTCAGTACACAACTGACAATTACATCTTTACTTTTATGCTTTACTAGTACCATTTGAAACTTCATGCTCAGTTACTCTGAAAAAAAACCCTGGCTCACATAACTTTATAGCAGACCATGCAAGCTGTACTGTCTGTACAGCTGAAAACTGCTGGTGCCATTATGATTCTTTGTATTTCTTTGCATTCTGTAGTTCTAATGAAATTTCACACCCTCCTTTTATTAACTTTGGGCCTCAATCTAGCATAGGTCTTGAGTAAGTAGATCTTAGCTTTAGCTGTGCATGTAGTGCTTCAGAGGAAGAACCTGCAGGGTGGAAGTTAAACACATTCTTAAAAGTCTTTTCTGGATCCAAACCAAAAGGCTTTGCTGGATGAGGGCCATATCTGCTAGTCATGCAACTCCAAGGTTAGTAAGTGTCATCGAAGCTTGAGGAATTTTCCTTCTATTTGTGTCAACCTCTGTGTGGTCATTTTGCAATTATTATTGGACAAATGCTGTAGGCACAAAAGGGGGGATATAATTTTGTCTGTAGCGTTCACTCCTTGTGTTCATACACGATGGTAGATTCTCCTGGGATTAAACAGATTTCCGCATATGTGTACAGACACGTGTTATGGGAAAAGTGGTATCACTGTGTTAACATTTTACTACTTTATTTTTCTAATCAGTTTGTTCTTTATATAATTTATGCTTTATACATGAAACCTCTGTAGTTTAGTATGCTCTCCTGCTGTTCTTGGACACAAGCATCATTGGCGGACCTCTGCCTCTTGCTGTCAGCATTCATAAACCACTTCCTGCAATCATTCAATTGTGCAGATACTTAAACAATGACCAAAACATTCCAAATAGCTGTTGATTCCTGAATCAGATTAAATAAATATCCCTAATAATTTTCAATAGTGCTTAAGTGCTTTCTGTGTTACAACAGAATAAGTGAAGCTGTAAAAGGATAAAACTTTATTGGAGACATAATTCTAAATCAGACTCTTCATAAGAAATTTTCACCTGCATATTTTTTCAAGATATTCACTCAAGATGAAAGTCATCTTCCCAAAAATGTGATCCGCTAGGACTTGATCCATCAGCGAGCAGAAGTTCTTCACTGGTCCCACCAGCACAAGAATATACTAAATGTCATCTTTAGAGATTATATACAAAGATAAATTTTGATTTCAAATGAAGATAAATTTTTTGGGACTGGACAAGGTGGGATTTGTGTGCTAAATGATAAGCTTCTTTCCTTCACTCTCCATTTGTGGTACGTACAAATGTGTAGCATACTGATATTTAAATACAGATAGTCAGTCTAAAGGAGTTCAACCAGAAAGGTGTTGAGTTCTTGTGGTCCTTGCTTAACTTGGCTGAATGAGAATTACAGATTCACCCTGGATCAAGCCCAGAGTGTAAGGAGGATTAGCAGCAACTTTTTCCAGAAGTAAGATGAAACTGATTCTTCTCTACTCTAAATGTTTGAAAGATTTACAGTAATGACATATGCCAGGCCTAAAAATCTATTCAAGTACCAGTAAATTCAGGTCCTTTTCGTGTGCTTTAAAAGTATCATGATATCAATTTCCTTTGGCAAGGAATACCTAACAGTAATCTTTTCCTGCATTCCATGAGAGTTATTAGTCAAAGTAATAGTTTATTTTTTTACCAGAAAAATAAACCATAACACACTCAGGACTGCAGTTCACTAAACCATAATTCTCCTTTGTTTGACTTACAAAGTGCTCTATATTTTGAAAAATTGTTCTGTAATGGATGAAGGATTTGTGAAAAGTTCTACCCCGCATTAATTTGCTAGCTCTATTGGAGTTGCCACTGAATGAGACCACCAAGAATTATCTTCCAAGACTGTGCTATCGATGAGATAGCATCATGTATAAAAGAAGTCACGTGGAAAACAACTTCAACTGCTCCAGTTAAACTTTGGTTACAATGTGAAAGCAAAGGCTGAGTTAAACAGCCTTCTATAGAAATTGGAGATTCTCCAGAGAAGGGAAAGCTGAAAGAAAGGCTTGTAGTAGTGTAATAAAAAGAATTGATGATAAAATTATGTTTACAAAAGAAGTTGCAAAATGCAGACACTGTGTAATATCAAGTATATGGAATTCAAAACTTTCCATCTTCTTCCTTAATAATTATGGACTACACATGAAATTAATTCAGTTCTTATAGTAATTAACTAATAAAAGGTCAAAGAAAAAGACTGATATGTATGTATAGCATGTCGGTATATAACACACACCATGACAACTACATTCCATCATCATATATATTTCTGAGGAATTTATTATAATGCATTTTTTTAATTTCTCAAGAAAAAGAGTTTTCCATTTTTATCCTCTTAGGAATTGCATCTCTGTATTAATATTTAGTTTCAAAATCTGAAGAAATAGCATTTACCCATGCATATATACAGAATACCTCATTAAATGACTCTTAATAAATTCATCCTTAAGAAAATTCTTTGTCTCTTTGATGGAACAGATAAGATGCGGTTGGAAATGCAACAGCAGTGGATTTTGGGGTTTTTTTTCTGTGGAGGATTATATAAATTTTAAAGCATCCATGGTAAGAGATAGCACCATAGTTTTAACACATCAGTCATGAGACAACAAGACACAAACTATAATGAAAATGACAGGATATATGTAGCTTATCCTTATATATTTCATAGCAATATTTACAAAGACCCTCCTCACAAAATGGTAGTACTATTTAGTGAAAGCTGAGAAGTTTTGTGGTTTTGGATTTTTTTGGTTTTTTTAATCTAGAATGCTTTCTACCCACTGTAGTTTTTGTTTACACATGAAATTACCTTAACAATTGCTGTTCCTCAATAATTTTGCATAGTTATAAACAGTTAGCAAATGACAATATTCTTCATGCAAAATTAACTAATAAATCATTCCAAATATTTACCATTATCTTGCCTTGAGAACATTAGATGGTCTGTGTCCTGTGGAGAAGCAAAGAAATTTTCCTTTCCTTTTGGTAGAGACACTCCAGTGTTCCTCTGTATTGGTTAGTCAAATGTAGAAAGTTTTTTGGAATTCTAGTCCTCAGAAATTCTCTTACTGATCTAGAATTGAGTTTCTCATGCCCTTACTCTTTCTTAGATATCTTCATATGACTTTCAGTAGAGCAGAAAATAAAAAAGATATGCCTCTAGAAGGGCACTTTGAAATAGCATCTATTTCAAAGTACTATGAAGGTAAAATGTTGGAAAAAGTTTCAAAAACGATATATCTGTGAGCAAGAAGCAGATGCTCTGATCACAGATGTGTGAAAATTTGTTGCATGGCTCTGCTATTTTTTTTAACAAATGTCATTTCAACATACCTGGTGTGCAAAACAGAGTGAAACACTACCTCTTCTTTTTACCCCACCATAGATAAACAAAAACTGAAACCACTTATATTAAAATAATATTATTTAAATCATGAAATGAAGCACTTGAGAGCTAGGAAATTCCAGAAGGCAAGCTATCCATGTAATGTTAAATATAGCCTCGTACAAAACAAGTTCATAACATAAGATACAGTCTCAGAAGTACCCATGTCTTATGAAGCAGACTTTTAACAGCACTCTGAAGCCTGTAGGATTTCTGCATTGATAAAAATCTCATCAAAAATCCTTACTCATTCCACATTTTTTCAATAAACTATACCTTTATCCAGGGCACAAAATTCACATCAGGTCATTTGAAGCCAGTTCTCATCCACACAGGATCTTCCTTTGTAGTATGTGAATCCATCACAAAAAAATACACCCATTCTCCTGGTTATCATATTATTTCAAATATAAAATAAAAATCACTTTTTCACTGTATGAAAGTATCACACCCTGTGGAACATATTTAATATACTGAGAATTCAATTTCACCCAGAGAAGTTTCAAAGTTTTAATGTTTCCAGGTTTTGTGTGATTGGTCATTTTCTCCTTGCTTTGTTTTCTACTTTAAACTGTTTCTTTGAACAAAAAACAGCATTAATTAAAATTAATTCATTAATTAAATATTAATTAAAACATCCAGTAAAGCAGCAGTAGTATGTCTACAGTTTTTTAGGTTTGTTTTTTATATAACAGGGAGGCTAGCCCAATGCTAGCAATTTTTATGATGATGTGGGTTAGTTCTGTTGCAAAAATATTTCACACTCCTCTAACTATATTGGGCTTTTTCTTCTCTACACCTCTATTCTTGAAGAAGATTGACTGCCTGCTGTTTAGCAAAGGATTAAAGATTCACTGTCGCTGCAAGGACTGCAGTGAACACAAGTGTTTAGATTTGCCTAGACCAGAATTATGTGTTCTGGCATTGCTTTCAGAGACAAGCACAGAAACCCCAGTCGTTGTCTGCTTTCCAACAACACCAAGAGAATGTCAGATGCACACTTTAATTACTCATTATTTTGAAAATATTATTGTTACTCACAATTATTCAGCACAGCTTGAGAAACCTTCTGCTAGCAAGTCTGAGCACCACTGTGGAATCAGAAGGAAGGCTCCATTAATGCTTGGATAAACTGTTCAAAGGGATGGTGGATTCAGGTAGTTTGCTTCACAATATGAAACAAACCATCTGATATTTGTCTGTCCCTTGTTAAAATTCCGTTCAGTCACTTTTCTTTCAACCTCTCATCTCAGCTGTTTGAGTATGCTTGGCAGGAACTGTGACAAAGAAACACTGACAAAATTTCAATAAAATATGACTGAATCATAAAAGAGATGAAAGAATGAAGTTGTACCTTGTGAAGCAAATATTTGAGTGTAAAAGGAACACACTCACCTCTTGTACTACTCAAATTTTTTTAAAATATATCCACCCAGGATCACCTATGGTTCAAAAACAAAAAGTTTGAAAGAAGGTTGCATCTGAAAACTTTGCTTCAACTGCTTAATGACATTTTCTTTTCTGAACAGATTTTTTTAAAAATGGTGTCATTTAGAATTTCATACACATTTTCTTTATTAATAAATGCAAATACTTTAGTGGCTGGGGAGTTTTGTTTCTGACATATTTGAGAAAATAGAGACTCAGCCGTGCTGGATGATTATTGGAAACATAACCTCTATGTCCTGTTTTCTGAAGCCAAATAATTAGATGCAGACAAGTATTTCCTTGGATATATCAGTTTTAGAATGCAGCAATCTTTGCCTCAGTCTAGTGCAAATGGTGTTCTGCCAGAATTTTATATTTATATGTCATTTTCCCAACACTTTTAGCCAAATATGTGCAAAGGCATCATGCTTCTGTGGTATTTGGGCAGTACTGCAAACTTTGACAGTTCCATGAAGGTTAAGCCAGTGTATAAGTGGAGTGACAGAATGAATCAGGTCTTGGAATAAATATATATATGTGTATATATATATATATATATATATGTACACACAATAGATAAAACTCATGTGAGCACTGGAGTTGAATGAACTCATCTTATTTAAGATCTCCACAAAGCTGTTAGGACCAGTCTGGATGCTGTTCTGATGATCATATTCTTGTGCGCAGGATATTTTTGCTTTTCCTCTTTTTTTTTTTTTGTCTCCCACTGACTGTCTAGCACTCACAGAAAGGTCAAATGGAAAGTCATTTAGCTTCTGGAAAATAGTGTTTTCCAGATACTGAGCCATCATATTTTTATTTTTGCCTATGACCTTATATTTTTTTGTGCAGGCTTAAGACTACTTTTGAATTTAACCCCATCCTCAAATAAGCCATATTCAATTAAATAAAAAAAAAAATAAAAAAAATAAAAAAAAATAAAAATAAAAAGTTTTTGCACTGTCCTGATTCAAATCTAGGTAAAGATGCAAGCTCTGGAAAAAAATGTTCAAGAGTTACAATCATGTATATTTTCAAAATTAACAAGTTTTACATTAAACCAACTACTCTAAAAAGCCTCTTGGGTTTGGACTAAACAGTGCAGCTCTCAAGCTAAGATCCATCTAGTTGGCCATACAGTGTAACAGATGTGTGACTAATACAGATGCAGGTGAATAGCTGAAGCAAATAAAATTTATGGTGAAAAAAAGGAAGGTGATACATAAACCTGACATTCAGTTATGTCTTGAATTTATGTATCTTCTGTCTCTTCTTGATTGCTTGAAGTTATGTTTTTTCCAATGTATAGAGGTTTGTGTTTCTATCATATTTTGTTTTGAAAATAACAATGAGTAATGCAAATAGGAAGGAAATAGTTTCAGTGCTATGTATTTCCAAAATTTGACCATATCAGTAAGAAACTTTTGTTATATATCTTCCTACAGAGAACAAACTTTCAGGTGGATTGAAACTTTTATTAACAGTAGTGTGCTGTACATTGCTCATCCACCCCTTGGATACAACAAATCCATGTTTTATGCATTTTATGCTCTCCAGCAGAAAATTACTCAAAAAGGAGCAAATGGCTTGCATGAGTCTATGTCATATGTGTCATATGATTCACAGTCATACATGAGATCCTCCCTGTGACATTTTCTTACATTGTTTGTGCACATTTTTTTCAAAATTGTCTGTTTTTTCAACACTTTCATCAACATCTGTACGCCTCCAAGTCCGCAGAACCATTGTATTTTAAAGTATTACTTTATTGTATCAAAATCCATTATTACATTGAGTTATTTTTGATTATGCCAGGAGGTGACAGGATGTCAACCGATGAAATAGTATAGAGCCAACACAAAAGCCAAAATAAAAAGGCTGATATAGATAGTAATTTGTGTCAAATTTATTTGATCTGAATCACTATGGACTGGAACATGAGGACTCAAGAAAGCAACACATTTTTTCCCCTATTGCAACCTAACGTAAATGTGAAGAGTAGTGTATCATCATGTCTCACACAGTGAACTGGAACTGAGAGGAGAATACTCTAATAAGCTTCAGGGAAATTACAAGTCAGCATAACCCGTCTTCAACCTGGTATAACCTCACTATAGACAATTTGCTGTAAACGTTAACAAGGAAATGCTGATACATTGCAATAAAAAGTTGCTAATAAGACAAAGTCAAATAATATAGTTTGACACCCTGTTCTTAAATTTAAATTTCAAAAATGGAAGCTACCTAACATCATCTAACAGTTGTGGGGCCATCACCAGGACTCAGTTGTAAACAAAGAGTGATCATCCCCTGCAAAAATAGAAAGGGCAGGTACTGATCTGCAAAACACTTCAGGCACCATAATTAGAGCTGAAGGCAGGAACAAACACATAATGCAAATGAACATGTAGATACTTTCTGTTCTGTACAGGCAGTTGAAGGTACGTCCAAAGTAAATCCACCTAGCAATGCTTTAAGGCAAATGACTATTTTCTCATCAGGTCATCTTTGTACACCACAATTTATTTTTTCTTTCACAGTAGTTACATAAGAGGACCTCCTGACCATGTGAAATAACTGTCTCTGAGTTTGCTGGTGCTTCAAAATATTTCCCATGTGACAGGTGGCTTTGGTCCTCTTCCATTCTTCATAGCCCTGGGGAAACAAAAAAAGCAAACAAAAACTTTATATACGTGAAAAGTCAAATAAATAATACAGAGTGTCATCAAAGTTGTTTACAGAGATTAATTTGCACAGGAAGATTCCTCCTATAGATCAATACATCTTCTTAATCATATTAACATGGAAACATAGAAGCTCATAAAGCAATGCATGCCCCATTAGAAATGAAATCTACATGAGAAGGCTAAATCCTGAGGCACTTACTCTTTTAACGAAATCTTTATCTGACAGTCTTCTATTCAAATCAAAGGAAATGTGCTGGAGTAAAGCATTTGGGATTTACTCAATAGTACAAACTAATCGGAACACACTGTAATCACAAAGACTAATTACACAATATCACATAATCCATAGTTTTTAATTTTAAATTCATATAAACATCCATATCTTTTGCATACTATCTATGGAGAAAGATGTTTCTGAAACTGTGCATCTACAAATTGTTACTGGAACTAAATGCCAAATATCAATAAGACCAAAAGCATCCTTATCATGTTTTTTATGTTAGAATATTTTTTTTTCCCTACTATTTATGTGAGAAAGCAAGATATTTCTCATCAAACATCTGAGGCCTTTTCTAGGATGAGGGGGCATAAAGCCCAGGGAAGTTGAGTCACCATCACTGGAGATATGTAAAAGGCATCTAGACATGGTGATTAGGGAAATTCATGGTTTAGTAGTGGACTTGGAAGTGCTGGGTTAGTAGCTGGACTTGATGATCTTAAAGGTCTTTCCAGCCTAAATGCTTCTATGATTCTATAACAAAAAACAAGGATTCCAAGGAGATAACACTTTTAAATAATTTTTGGTTCTGGGTCCTTCTGTTTGGCTGGATTCCAGCATTGGGAACAGTGTCCCCTGGATATATAGATAGTGATTCATCTCCATATTTAGCCAGATGGAAAAAGGGAAAATCCTGCCACATCTGGATTTTTAGCTAAGGATGTTTCCTAGGAGGATGGAGTAGCTTGGGGATGACTCCCTGTCGTTCTAATTAGGAACGGCAGAAAGAACGACAAGGACTCTCAAGGGAGTCAGAACAGGAGAAATCCCCAGTTTATTGCTCTAGGCTTGTCTTATAGACTAGTTCGTGGAAAGTACAGAAAGGAAACTCTTATTGGTTAGTAAATCACTACATCACCATCATTGGTCAGTGGTGCACACCACCCCTGACCTTCTCCTGCAAGGAAAACAAGAGGACAGACAAACAGCACCTGGCAGTTGTTTTCTGTCTCTGAGGATTGTTTTGATTCTTTCTCATGTTTTTCCCAGGCTAGCTCTCAGGCAGGACTGAGAGGCCATGGAGCTTACAGTCTGCTCCAAAGCTAGCATCCATAACTCCCCAGGTATGCCTCCTCTGAGACCAAAGCACACACATGGCATCTAGAGATCTTTGTTACATACAAGCAGTGTTTAGAGCCTACAGTGGATCGGTCTAGGTCTTCCACATGGCTGAACCTTGTAAGCCTTTTTTTAACACTCCAAAGAGCACACACTGCTCAAGATTCAACTGACAATTTACAGTGTGTTTTGGTGCCAGTCAGGTCACCTGTCTTCATG
Organism: Poecile atricapillus; assembly: GCF_030490865.1. Lineage (NCBI taxonomy): Eukaryota > Metazoa > Chordata > Aves > Passeriformes > Paridae > Poecile > Poecile atricapillus. The sequence continues at coordinate 91,149,791 of NC_081250.1, read as the reverse complement.
GATTCTAACTACAAAAAGCACTCTCAAGAGACCTTCCCTCTGAAGTCTCTGTTTTTGGTTTCTCATAGGGGGGTTTTTACATGGATGTTTTTTAGAAGAAGCAGTTACTCATGGACCACATAAAAAAGGGGAAAAAGAAAAATAAAAGTGGCCTTAAGAGAAAGATAAATAACTCCACTCAGACAAATTTGAGTGATCTGAATATATTTAAATAGTCCAAAATTATGTTTAAAAAGTAGACTCTGAGTGGTTTTATCAGTCAAAGTCATATCTTCAATCACACACATTTTAAAACCTCAGACTAGGCTATTTATTGTCTCAAATAAGTATTTTGAGGTTTTTCTTGTCCAATAAAACTTTGAGATGGATGTCATTGCCTATCTGGATACTGGAGGAAAATATGTGGAACCTTTCGAGCAGCCTTTACCATAGAAAAAATAAAATGGTAGGCAATTTGAAATCTTCATGAATGTTTCTTGGCTCCTGCACACCTGGAGCAGGGTTGGCACTAATGGGTGCATTTGGACTTCCTACCCATGCTGTTTGCTTCAGCTGGTGGCTCTGAACTGTCTCAGTGAGATGCACAGACAGGGGAAGCAAGGATACATCAGCAAAGGGCTGCAGCTGATCAGGTCTATGGCTGGAAACCTTCACTATATTATCAATAACGTGGCCTGCTTCAGGTAAATGGCACCAGGAAGATCTACTCTGATGTTGCCACTGAAGATGCATATGACTGCCCATGTTGACACAAACTGCTCTCTCAATACACAACCACTAGAAAGGCTGTAGAGCTGTCTATTGCTAGCATAAATTCATAGTACACTAAAAGTAAGAAATGGAGTAATTATATTTTTACATTACATGAAAAAGGATATTTTAGACAGGCAGGATCCGTTCCCATTATGATAGGTAGTTGGTTTACACATCTGTTTGGACCCTGAGGGTTCCTTAGCTTTAGATGAAGAAGAGTCTTAAACATTAATGTAGCTGGCACAATATCCTTATTGGCAAGCCACAGTGTCTCTGGATGTACATTTAGGATCCCTTCTAAGATTTTGGGTAGATTTTGGGAGCAGAACTGGATAGCCAGAAATGAATCATAGAAGCATAGTATGGTTTGCATTGGAAGGTACATTAAAGAACGTTTAGTTCCAACCCCCCTCCCATGGGAACGGCCACTTTCCACTAGACCAGATAACTCAAAGCACCTTACAACCTGGCCTTCAGTGTTTCCAGGAAGAGGACATCCACAACTTCTCTGGGTAACCTGTTTCAGTGCCTTACTACTTAGATTAAAACCATTCCCCCTTGTTCTATCACTACCTGCCCACGTAGAAATTCACTGTCCTTCTCTCTACAGAGAGGTCCTGGAAGGTTGCTCTTAGGTCTCCACTGAGGCTTCTCTTCTCCAGGTTGCACTCCAGCCCTCTTACCCTGTCTTCACAGAAGAAGTGCTCCCCCTTCGTGACTTTCTTTTGGACTCACTCCAACAGGTCCATATTTGTGATGTGGTGAGGACCCCAGAGCTGGGCACAACACTTCAGGTGGAGTCTCACCATGGTAGATTGGAAGAAAGATCCTGGACCTGCTGGCCACACTTGTTTTGATACAGCACTTGTTACAGTTGGCTTTCTGCCCTGCACATGCAGGCTCTTGCCTCATGTCCTACTCTTCATCCACAAGAACCTCCAAGTCCTTCTTCACAGGACTTCTCTCATTGAGTGTTTCTCCCTGTCTGTACTCATGGCTGGGATTGCCCCAACACAGGTTGCCCTTGGATTTATTGAATTCCATGAGATTTTTGTGGGCTCCATTTTCAAGCATTTCCAGGTCCCTCTGGGTGCCGTCATGTTGTTCATGTGTGCCAACAGCACTGCTTATCATTGTGTCATCTGCAAATTTGTTGAGGGTGCATTCAATTTTAATGTCTTTGTCATTGACAAAGATGTTAAAGAACTGGTCCAAGACAGAGCAGTGAGGGATACAACTTATCACGAGCATCTACCTTGACTTAGAATTAGCATATTTAGGAGTGATTTTGCTTCTTAAATTAAGGATATATACATTTTATCAACTTTTTAGAGCTACTGGTTGAAGTTCTTAAAAGACATGAGGCTATATGCATTGGTATGATCTTATCATACAACCTTATATTTCATTTTTCTTATACGCATCCACTAATTCTAGAACTTAATTTTAGACTGTGTATATGTTACATATACACCATCATCTATTGAAATGCTATATGGAAAAAAGTCTTGTTTTATTACTCATGGATTCTCTGCTTTCCATTATGTTACTGCAAATGTATTTTTTCAGTATAAGTGTTTACAGCACAGTACTTAGCAACATATGCAGTCATATTAATAAAATTGTTTTTAAACTGTAGTTAATTTTTAAAATTACAATAAATTATTGTCTGTATAAAATATGTGGGGGTTTTGCATCTGTATGTAATATGTATGAATAGAAAGACTTGTCTGAGAAGCTGTACACAGGCAAAAAATTTCGTAGTCTTGTTGTTTAGGAATGGTATTCCCCAATTTAGTGTTCCCACTGAAACACTCCAAACCATGCACTCTCTGCTCACTCCCCACTCCCTTCCTCTCCTCCTGCAGTGGGCTGAAGGCAGGAATTGGAGGCACAAAAGATAAAGACTCAAATCAGGTTGAAGGTAAAGGTTGAAATAAGAACAATTTGCTGGAAAGAGCAATGAAATAAGAAAGAAAAAGTACCACAACTGGCACACTGTATTAAAAATGGCAGAAGCACAACACAGACTCTCTAGCTTGGTTGCACAAGAGAGCAAGTTTTATACTTCCAGATCTTCTTTTATAGACAGTTTTGAGCAGATTCAAACAGGTAAAACTCTCATTGATCATGAAACCAACACATCACCATCATGGGACAATTAGGAACAACACCCCTTGACTGTTTCTTGTAAGTAAACAACAAGAATCCAAACATCTGCAAAGGTTGTTTTCCTTCTCTAAGGACTGTTTGGATTCCTCCTTATGATTTCTCATACTTAGTTTCACATAGGCTCAAGCTATTGCCTTAAGCCTAAATATCTCTTATTTGATCATTGTCAGTTCCCACACTGCAACAATATTAATGAAAAGGTGTACAAGAAATGCAAATGAATGACATAGAACCAGTGACACACAAAGCACCCCCACACTACCTATGACCAGAGAAGAATCCCTTCCCCCAGCTCACATACTACTGAAAAAATGTCCCTACTGGCTTCTGCAAAAAAAACCCTGTCTTGGTCAGAACCATGACACCTAGTTATACATACACCTCTGTGAACCCTGCAGGCATTCCAGCACAAATTCAAGTTTTCAGTGATCACACATAGTATAATTTCTTTGAAAGAAAATACAGAAAACAGATTAAAAATAAATCACAGTATTAGCTGTGCTTCATGCATATGGTGTACATTTTTGAATAGGGATTGTCACAAACCTTGACAGAGAAAGTTTGCTTGACTGTTCCAAATATGTAAATGTCATATATAAACGAAGTGTATGTCCAATTTTATCTACAGGAAAGAGCAAGAAGAGAATTAGCAAAGCAGAGATTACTTTTGCTCACCATCTTGGACAGCATAGATTTTATTATCAATTAGAGAAATAGGCACTTGGAATGTGGCTTCTCCCCTGTTCTGGCTTATCTTCACATAGCAATAAAGCATGAATAAAGCTGTTCAAGAAATGTACATTACAATTAAAAAAATGTACATTTAAAAATACCATAACTGTTTTGCCTCATCCCAGTGATTTGGGATTGATGTCTTGTACCTTTTAATAGCCCAGCTTGATTATTCAGTCCTCATTGGATCCCTTGCCAGTCATCAGGCTTTTCCAGCTGCAGACTCTAGTCATTTACAGTTCTGTAGACACTGGAGTGGTCTGTCTGAAGGATAAGAAAGCACAAATTAGCCTTTTCAGATTGGTCTCAGTCAATGCTGGCTTTGTGCTACAATAAACATTCAAACAGTAGGATATATCATTTTGGGCATGTTGTGTCAAAGACTTATAGAGAAAAATGACTAAAAGGATGGTTTCCCTTTGTGGTTTTGAAGCTTTTGAGGACTTCTGAACTTCTTTGAAAAGAGACACTGTATGTATATGTAGCTAAAGGGAGTGGTAGCCAAGTTGAGAATTTTAGGTCAGACAGCTTGCAAAGAAACAAGAAAATGCAAATAGTCTCTTCATTAGCTTCCAAAGCAGAAAGGGAAAGGCTCATTTTTGCAATTTTTCTCCTTCTAAATGAAACTCTGATTGGGCAGATGATAAATTTTCAGGCTTTGGTGATTTCCTAAACTGTATGCTTTGCAGAGTAATCAGAAAATCTTTTGCTTAATTCCCCCAAATTTATTAATCTTATGTATTTATGAGGGGGTGTTAGGCTAACGGTGGAAAAATATTAGTGTGCTCATGCCTCCAGTGTTTAAAGACATTGAGTGAGAACTTATCTGAATTCTGGTACCTTTTTAAGATTCCACAATTTAAATTCCACTCTTTGTTCATTAGTCACACATCTCTTTTGAAGAAGTCAAATGGTTATTTCTTGATCTCTGAAAAGGCACAAAAATGTGAACTCCGTCTTGTGCATGGTCTGTACAGCAAGAGCATTTCACTGGATACAGCACATTTTTAATTCAATATGCATAGCTTGAGAATTTCAAATTTTTTCTCAGAAAATTTGCCCAAACATGTGGCATTCATTAACTAAATAATTCATTACAACCTATTCACTCAGCTTTATTATTAATAAAATTTCTTTGAAATAGTTGAAAATCCCATGGATTTTAAATTAGTTAGAATCTGAAATTTTTAGAACTGACTGCGCTTCTGTTCCTATTTGACAGTGTTGATACTGTCTTTTTCTTGTAGAATCAAAGAAATTATTCTTCCCTCTTAAAGTAGTGACACTCATAGGAGACACCCAAAACATTTGCTCTTCTATAGTATTAGCCTGAATGTTCAATATATTTTGCAGACTGGATCTGAAAATTAGTTCTGTTTTCTTTGAACTATCTCCCTTTTCCTGTCTCATAATAAAAAGGAAACATTTGGTGGAGGGGAAAGATCATTTGACATGGGCTGCTTCATTTTATCCATAATGTATTAAGTCAGTCAAGATAGCTTCTAGAAAGCACTGTTTGCAAATATATACTTACTTTAAAGCTTAATTAGCTTTAAATTTTGTTCATTTTATGAAGTGTAATCAAGATGTCATTTCTGTTACTGGCATATTTTCCTGCTTTAAAAAAAAACTTTACAGATAAGCATAAAGTTAAATGCTGCTGTTAGGGATGCTTTTCTTGATTGGGATATAATAACAGACATGGCCCAGACTTTGCTTGTTTTTTCCAGCTCCTGACTTTGCCTATGAAAACCATACACCACCCTGGAACAGGGCTTTGCAAAAACATTTTTGTCACATGTGGTTTTGTATTCTGATGGAAAGTCAAAGACCTGAATTTTTCACTCTTTCACAAAAGATTATTACTATTCTGATATGTTTTATGCTAATATATATGTATAAAGCCTAAATTAATTGTAATTAAAATCTTTCTCTGTTTGCTTCTAAAGCATTTCCTTTATTAGGTTTTAAAGTCCAGTAGTACCTAAAACCCTTTAAGATTTTTTCTGCATGGAGCAAAATCACTTCTCTAGAGAGTTTTTACTCTCTAATCTGGATTTTTCCCTTTATGTTTAGAGGAATTCCATAACTCAGCAAAGTACTGTCCATTTATTGACTGGCCTCTTGGCATAATAAATTGGAATACACTGACAGATGAGAAGGGTGTGAACATCAAGAAACAAAAAATATGAAAGCAGAGGATAAAGTGGCAATGCTAAAGAGATCTTTAATATACAATCAGTGTGGTCACTCAAGAAAATTAACAAGACAGGCAACCATATGCTGCTATGTGAAATTTTCTTCCAGTGACTTCTCATTCTCTACTATTGATTTTGTGATCGCATGTGGAATTTTGATATGTGTAGATAAAAGTATATCTCTATAGTTATTTTTTCCAAGTATGTCTAAATACAAAAATATCGATTTTATGACTGCTAGCATGTTCCCTCAGCTGATTTTAAAGAAAAGTCATAATTTTAACAACAGTTGGGCTGCGTAAAATGTGAGTAACTGTACTTTATAAGGCAAATTTCTACACTTGTAATAAAAAAGCAAGGGAGGGAGGGAGGGAGAAAAAGAGAAAAGAGAAAAAAGAGAAAAGAGAAAAGAGAAAAGAGAAAAGAGAAAAGAGAAAAGAGAAAAGAGAAAAGAGAAAGAGAAAAGAGAAAAGAGAAAAGAGAAAAGAGAAAAGAGAAAAGAGAAAAGAGAAAAGAGAAAAGAAAAGAGAAAGAGAAAAGAGAAAAGAGAGAAAAGAGAAGCAGCAGAGATAGGCTAATGGAAAATTACAGAAATGTTAGAGTCATTTTAGTGCTTCTTCTAGTGACTGATGTTAGCATTTAATGATGGATTGGTTAAACTCTGATTGATATGTAAATGTATGCTTTAAAGACTTTGTGTGTCCATTAATATAAAATTGCAATATGTCTTTAATATCACAAATGTATATGCAAATAAAGGTGATATTTGTGGGCATTAAAAAATTCTAACTTCTTATTCTGAACGATATAAGGTAACATTTAGATCCTATTTTTGCCTTCTCTTCCACTGTTAAGCATTTTATATCAGAAATGAGAGATACTGGCAAGGATAAAACAAAGCAACAACAATTAATCTGCAAGGGGAAAGTGATCATTTTTTCCTCTCAAATATACTGTACAAATACATAATATTCTTCTGTTAGAAATTCTGCTGCATGAAGAAATACAATAAGTATTTAACAGTAACAACCAGCATGTTTTACACGAGACATTTCTATGAAATCCTGTTCTCAATTCACATTTTTCTGTTCAGTTTGACTGAACACTAAAATACTATGATACACTATAATACTATAATACAGTACTCTGTTCCCTCAGATGGGTATACAATTTCTACTAAAATAATTTAACCATTAAATTGGGCTGATACTAAAAAAATCTTGGCCAAGACACTAATACAACTATCTTCAATTTAAATGCCCTTTTATGAGTAGATTTGGTAATGCAAGTTATATACTCAAGTACCCTGAATGGCAACTTGAGGTCTTCCCTAAAGATTTTTCTACTGCCAGGTTTCATCCTACAGGCTTCTGAGGCATTGAGAACACCAAGAGGCATCTCTGTTGATATATTCTGTATTAAAACAAGCACTTTCAATTAAGTTAAATCTATTATTTCTTTCTGTATTGATTTCTGTAGTATTTTTATAAACTATCTTAACAATGTATAAAAGAATAGGACAATGGAGAATATAGACCTCTGTACAAAAATTCTCAACTATTTGCATTTAAAAGCCTAGAAAACAAGCTATTTTTTAACTCCCTATGGTTTTTGTGCTGGTACTGTATGCTGTTGTCATAATTAAGCTATTTCCTACAGGTTTTAGAAAAAGATTAAAGTAAAACCAGGTTAGGAGTGAGAAATTCTGTCTTATTAATGAGTTTTAGGCAAGTTATATGGAAAAAAGTAGTTTCTGTTGTTATTTGCATAACATATGTTGTAGATTGCTAAGCAACTTGCATGGAGCTCAGCCTCAACATAATGAAGGCAGTAGTTTGTAGTAAATAAAAGTTCCAAATCAACAATTTATGTTTCTGCTTTAAAAAAAAAAAAAATCATTAACTTTCTTAACATTTGGAAGTTCACAGAAAAACTGATAGGCACTGAACTGCTGAAGGAGAATGGGATGGTGTTGCTGTCCCTATTCCTTCTGTACATCAGAAATATACTAGCAACAGCTGACTGATACAGCTGCTCAAGTCATTATGGGCAAATTACACCTTGGGAACCAAAAATACACTTGAAATTCCAGACAAAATCTATCACGGGTTTTTAGGACTGCCTAGCCTTATCATATATTAAATCAGTGGACTCTTAGGATGAAAAAACCCCTGGATTGCCTGGACAGAAGAATTTAGATGGGTCTAAAAGCCTTATATTTTTTACATTTTTTCAATCTAGAAATATACCATTGACACACTTGGCAAGGCATAATTTTGTGCTAATTCTATTGAATGAGACACAGGTAGTCCAGGATAAATCTTAGGTCCTATTTAGATGTGAACCTGCACTGAACTCTCTTAATGAGAGCATTTCCTTCACCAAGGGTCATCTTCTCTTAGAAGGTTAGAACAAGTGTTGACGAAAATATAAGAAATATGGGTTCCACTAGAGAAGAGGCAAGGTGAGAGAGAAATCAGGGCACTCTCCTGAAAAGTGAGAGCATAAAGGTTTTGCTTTCCTGCTCCCAGAGCTTTCAAAATGTTATTCAATGATATTCTAAGGATAAATCTACATTCATTCAAGGAAGCAGTGTCTGGGACAACTAAATACCATAAACAGACCAGAACTGATCTAAGAAGGAGCATATGGAGAATGGACATGTACACGGAACAGAGCCCAAATTTGCAAACTGTAACATTCAAGAACAGTGACTGACTTTTGATTTTCAAGGCTTCAAGTCAACTTCTTGGAGTGTTAAGTGACTTCATAAAATGCAGATATGGAATGGAATGTATTTACTCAAAACTATGTTCTCCTGGAAGTCACCTCTCTGCATTTAAAAGGACAAACAGAACACAGGACACTTGTCCCTAGGTTTATAGAGGCCCTTAATAATATATGTGCCCCTCAAAGCATTTAGTAATCACAACCTGTGATACTTGATAGTTGTTTTCTCTATATGCTTGCACATTAAAAATCTAGTCTGGATGGGAAATTTTATCCATTTTTACTTTTTCCACTTCATTTCATCAGTGCAAGGATAGGTGTACTTGGAAACTTATTTTTCAGGCAAAGGGGAAAAGATCCTGGCAGTGACCAACTTCTTCATTAATCTTAAATGAGGTCGGTGACTGGCAAAAGAAAAAACAGACTTCAGTTTCCTCAGCCACTTCACCTACTCCTGTTTAGGTCCTCAGCAAGGCAGAATGAGCCCAGAGGACACTGCACATTTCTGTCCTCTCATCCACATACAAATGCATAGCCTTTCATCCAAACAAGAAAGATATTTCTAAGTTGGGAGGCTGTGATGAGTTATTTATCAAATAAATAGGAAAGTAATCAAAATATAGAGTGTCTGTTTATCAAAGGTATATAATTTATGTGTTCCTTTTCCAGTTTATGCATACGTGGCCCATCCACCTTGGTCAAACATGGTGGAATTTTATCCTGAATTGTTGATATATTACACATCATAATGTAATTCCTTTGTCATCTCTACCTACTATCTATCCATGGATTTACCTGGATTGCTGTGGCCCCACATTCACAGCATCCATTTCTGGTCCTATGAAATGTAATTATTAACTAAAATGATATAACAGAAGAGTGCCCAGTGTACCAGGGGCTAGGCTGCCTTCTCAGCCTCGTTTTACTCTGGAAAATAGTCCTTAAATGATTGAGCTGATGGTGACAGGTCATTAGTTGTTGATGTCTCTTTTGCACTCTGGTTTGACTGATTTTGCAATTAAAACAGTATGGAATCCCTTCACCATGTCCTGTATTGTTCCTGATAGCCAGCCATAGACTGAAAATTTCCACGGTCTGGAAATATTTGGGGTCCATTTTACTAAGGTACCTCAAAGAAATCTGAATCATCTGGCCCTGAAGCAGAGCACTTATTCATCTCTGACATTTTTTGAAATTTCCTTCGCTGTGATTATGCTTCAGAAGGTTTTGTTTTTAGCTTGGCCAACCAGTTGTAATTCACCAAGGCCTTTAACCATTCCATGTGATTCCCATATTGATTTAAGCACAGACTGTACTTCATCAGGTGGTATTTCATATTTCATGATTCTATATCATCTAGAATGATTCCTCCTAATTTCCCCCAAGTAGAATAGCTGCTCGTTGAAATTATTGTCCCATTTTGACAGCCTTCTTCTTCTTCTTCTTCTTCTTCTTCTTCTTCTTCTTCTTCTTCTTCTTCTTCTTCTTCTTCTTCTTCTTCATCTACTCTGTCTATATACTATCTATATACTACACCAAGAGTGAATTTATATTATACAAGGATCTGAAAAAAAAAATTATTGTCATAGAGTATTTCTCATGTTTTACTTCCATGTTATCTTGTTTCAACAGTTAAAGAAAAATATCATATAATTAACCTTAATAAAATTATTTGTTCCTTATTTAGTACATTGTTCTAAGTATGTATATTCAAAGATAATAGCCAATTGTTAAACTCCTTTAAAATTACTTCTGATGCCATCATTCCTATAACACTTTATTTTAAATTTAACTTCAAACTGGAAATTAAGGTAGATATTAAGGGATGGTTCTAGAAATCAGAGATAATTAAAAAAAAACCCCACTACATTCAAATTGTAAGACTGATTCTATAAAATGCTGAGATGGAACTAAGGCTGTGAAAGAATTTTCTTTGTAAGCATTATAGAATTCCTCAGATAAAATTATCCAGGAAATTAGGACCAAAATCCATCCATTAAATGATCTTACACATCTAGTATTACTTGAGGGTTCCTGAACGATTATTAAAGTTGTTATTAACACACGAGGTATTTAGAAAAATGAGGGGTTTTCCTTACACTAACTATATGAATATATATATATATATATATATATACCATATAACTATATAAACTATAACTATATAACTAACTATATAACTATATAACTATATACTAACTATAAATATTCAAAATATAATACAATTGAAACAGGAGTTAATTGTTTGAGTAGTATGAATGTAAGTCCATTATAGGCCAGTCAGCCTGACTTCATTACCTTACCTGGTAAGGTAATGGAACATTACCTGGAGGTAATGAAGCAGTTTATACTGAGTGTCATCACACAGCACTTACAGGATGGCCAGGGTATCAGACCCAGCTAGCAAGGGTTTAGGAGGGGAGGTCATGTTTGACCAACCTGATCTCCTTTTATGACCAAGTGACCCGCCTGGTGGATGCAGGAAAGGCTGTGGATGTTGTCTATTTGGACTCCAGCAAGGCCTTTGACACTGTATCCCACAGTAAACTCCTGGAGAAGCTGGCAGCCCATGGTTTGGACAGGAACACTCCTGGTTGGGTTAAGAACTGGCTGGGTGGCTGGGCCCAGAGAATGGTGGTGAATGGTGCTGCACCCAACTGGGGGCCAGACTCCAGTGTCCCTCAGGGGTCTGTGCTGGGGCCAGTTCTGTTCAATATTTTTATTGATGACATGAATGAGGGTATTGAGTCCTTCATTAGTAAATTTGCAGATGACACTAAGCTGGGAGTGTGCGTCGATGTGTTGGAAGGTAGGAGGGCTCTGCAGAGAGACCTGGAATGTTTAGATGAATGGGAAAAGTCCAGTAGGATGAAATTTAATAAGGCCAAGTGCTGAGTCCTGCATTTTGGCCACAATAACCCCCTGCAACACTACAGGCTAGAGATGGTGTGGCTGGACAGGGCCCAGGCAGGAAGGGACCTGGGAGTATTGGTGACAGCCAGCTGGACATGAGGCAGCAGTGTGCCCTGGTGGCCAAGAGGGCCAAAGGCTTCCAGCCTGTGTCAGGAATAGTGTGGCCAGCAGGAGCAGGGAGGTCATTCTCCCCCTGTACTTGGCACTGGTGAAGTCACACCTGGAGTGCTGTGTCCATTTCTGGGCCCTCAGTTTGGGAAGGATGTTGAGATGCTTGAGCACGTCCAGAGGAGGCAACGAGGCTGGTGAGGGGCTGGGAACACAAGACCTGTGAGGAGCAGCTGAGGGAGCTGAGGTTGTTTAGGCTGGAGAAAAGGAGACTCAGAGGTGACCTTATCACTCTCTACAACTCTCTGAAAGGTGGCTGTAGTCAGGTGAGGGTCCGTCTCTTTCTCCAGGGAGCAAGTGAAGACAGAACAAGAGGACATAGTCTCAAGCTGTGCCAAGGGAAATATGGGTTGGATGTTAGAAAAAAGTTCTTCACTGAAAGAGTAATAAAGTACTGGAACAGTCTGCCTGGGGAGGTTGTGGAGTCACCATCCCTGGATGTGTTTAAAAAAAGACTGGATGTGGTACTCGGTGCCATGGCTTAGTTGAGGTGTTAGGGCATGGGCTGGACTCGATAATCTTGAAGGTCTCTTCCAACCTAGTGATTCTGTGTTTCTGTGATTCTGTGATTCCTAACTAAGTAAGTAGCATTGTTTAAGTGGGTTTCATGACGTCAGCATGAGTAAAGTTTATGTATTTACAGACATTCAAATGATGAAAGCCTTATCTCCAGCACAGGAAACTTATGATGCTAAAAGCTTTTCAACAAATTTTAAAAAATCATATTAAGCTAATTATGCTTCAGATTAAGCAAAAATTTTGATGTTAACCTCAACAATGATTAACCACATGGCTGAGGATTGTGGGGCTCCCTAAAACTGTTGCTATTAAAACCTGCACAAATTTATCAAAACTATAAGCATCTACGGGATTTTTTTTAATGGATCTTTACATAACGTGCAGCAAACAGATTGTGTAGTGCATGAAAATTACCGAAGACATTTGAAAAATTGGAGTCAGAATTCAGGATTTCAGAAATTCATACTCTTACCTTTTCAAGATCAAATTCATACATGGTCCTAAGATTTACGTCTAGATTAGCCATATACATTTACTAGTTGAAGATATAAAAGACTTCAGTTTCTGAAAACTGTAATCTGGCAAATATTCAGCAATAGACCATTTGGAAAAGAAAACTGCTTTAAGTAGAGGAATGTGAGGTAATAATGCATATAATAGGGAGTTCAGATTTTAAAGCTATAGGTTTATTTTTATGCAGGCAAGAGTTACTGCAATTCTAACACATTTTAATTAAAGGCTGAAGACTTAGAAAGATTCTAAATTGAACTAAAATAAAGAAAAGGGATACAGACACACAAATCAAAGGCAACAAAATTTCCATATTTTTATCAGATAAAATCTCTGGAGTCAGACATGATCCCAGACTGCCGTCTCTGTTGTTCTGGGTTATCTAGAATTAGTAGGTGTAAATGTCATCTGCAGATTTTACTGCCTCAACTTTTTGAACTTCCACACTTCCACAGCCAAAAAGCAGATGTAAATATTTTAGGAATCATCCAAAAAGATCAGAGGAACTTTTAAGTTTTAAAAAAATAAATATTTAATAAGACAAATATATTTCAAATCCAGAAGGGTCTTGGATAGGGGACTTACACTTTTATCTCTTTTGCTATATTTTTTTGAGGAAATGAAAGAAAATCAGTAGCAATTAATTACATCAGGAAGAAAATTGCCCTCAATTACACCAAAGCAAAGTATGTGCAACTGTGCTGATATCAAAAACATTAGTCAAACCTTCACGGGCTTCACTGTGAGAACACCTGGACTAGTTTTCTTTACTATACTATCATTAAAGGCAAACACACAGTTTCTTGAATGTGGATGCTGACAAACATTTACTGTGGGTTGATTTACCTCCCATTTGAAAGTACTGATTTGCAGAAGTGCATGTATATTTATAGTAGCTTTGACATAATATATTTCAAGATATTGATATTTTTAGAAAAAAAATAGCCTGCAAATTTCTTTCAAATTTCTTTGATTCCCTTTTATACATTTAAATTATTTTTTTAGAAACTAATTTTTTTATTTTTAGAATAGTGATATTCAAGGTGGCACATGAACCCTTCAGAATACACAACTAGGAATTTGAACAGGTGTTTATAAAAAAAAATCTCAAATAATCCTTTCCAAATTTTTTGCGCCTATTCACACATGTAAGGGATGAATTAACTGTCATCAATAGTTTTCAGAAAAACCATAATTTGAAAAATGATGTCATGAAGCATCTACTGAATAATCAAAAATAAACATGTTGTTTAAAATAAAAAATTAAATTATTAATAAAAATATTCACCTGATAAAACACTTTATAATCAAATAAATTGTCCAATCCTTTTCCTGGAATGCTGATAACATCCAAATTCCTCTTCATGGTCTTCTACCATTTCAAGTAGAAAAGAATGAAATGAATGCAGTTGCCTTGAAAAAACGCATTGAATGAAGAAAAACTTTAAGCTGCTGAATAAAGATATTGGAAAGTAAAGTGGCTAGGAAGCTAGCCTGGCAGAAAAAATGACCTGATCTTAATACTCTAAGTCACTCAGATAGGTCATTCAAGAATGGCTCAAAATCTTTTGCTTTTTTTTCTTAGTTTTTGCCACATCCTTGAAAGTGGCTGATCAGGCCTATGGAATGTGAGGCACCACATAGGAATACACCAGATATCATATCTCACTTTCTGGAGGTTCATGAAGCTTCAGGGGACTAAAAGCTAATGGGCTTGGTGTAGATGTCATTGTCTGTGAGTTCAAGCTGTAAGCACATGAGGCAAGATATTGTAAGTCTCTGAAGAGTGTGGGTTCATATTAACACAAACTATTCACCCAGACTTTTTGTTATTGCTACTGATGGCAGAGATTAAGTTTGCACATGCACACTGAAGTTACACCTGTATTTTGCTGGGTAGTCCTCCAAAGTCTACAAGAAAGCCAGGGCATTTGTAAATATACTTTCTTAACAAGATAGGAATCATGATAATATTGGGTAAAATTATATAGTTTTGCTTACACTATCTCTCTGTTGACATATTTCCTTCTATTAGGAAATTCTGAGCAAGGGGATATTGAAGGAGTTGTGTGTGATTCCTTCTTTGCAGATGATGGTCATAACATAAAAGTGAAGAGTTTCCTGCTTCATTCTAGATTTTTTCAGAGTAATTCCACTGAAAAAGAAGCATCAGAAAAATACGCAGTTTTGTTGAAGCCAAAGTGATTTTTGGAAACACACAGGATTTACATAAAGCTTTCAAAATAAGAGCCCTTGGGCTGAATGAGACAAATATTAAAATATCTATTTGCCATTACAAAATTGCTTTTTGGCATATTCAGCAGTTTTAATAGAACTTCATGCTCTGATATACACAGAGAAGTATTATAAGTGGACCACTAATGCTTGCTTTATTCACACTGTTATGAATAAACACATGCTAGTCTATTCCAAGTATGCTGAGGCTGTAGGAATCAGAAAAGGTAAAGTGATACTGCTACAAGACCACACTCTATGTCAGGCTGCTTGCAGCTCCTCTTCATATCACATTTGGGTCCAAATCCTTCCCCCTCAGCATTAAAACCCCACAGCTGCTTCACTGCAGCTCCTGTAGAGTGGTAGGGACAGAAAAGTTCTCTCAGTAGCTCAGCAGGAAGGAACTATTTTGCACAACCAATTTGGATAAAAAAATATTTGAAACTGAGATGTCCACCACACAGCCTGACAAGAGAGAAAGTATTACATTTCCTTGAGAACAGAGAATCTGATCAGCTGCCTTCTCAGAAGGAACAAGAATGGTTTTGATTGCAGAGATACTTCTCCCTGCTGGGAAGAGAGCTACCAAATCCCCATAATACCAAAAATACAAACAGCTCCATGTATCAGTCTATATTATTGAACATGCCTGTTTCCATGTGTGAGAGAACACCAGTTCCAAACCAGGGGCGTAAAACATATTAAGGATATAATTACAGCCAATCCTATCAGAGAGGTTTTATTTTTGCTTTTTAAAAATAATCTCCACATCTAGATTAAAAAGTTCACAATCGATGATAACATCACAAATTAAAAGTAAGTTATAAAAATTTAGTGGTTAAGTTACACTTTCTTGGACAGTTTCTGAACCACAGAAAGGCTCCCTGCAAAGATAGTAGTATCCAGACCTCAGACCTCCTGTATGACAGCACTCCATCACAAGGCAGAAGAGACAGGATCCTTTTTTCTCTCTGCCCTAAATGTATATTGGATTCTTTGTGCAGTGATATTATTTTAATTACTTTGATGTAAGAAAGTGCAAAGTATTTTACTGTGACTCTACTACTGTATCTCAGACAGGATTTGGAAAATTGAAAGGTTTTCAGGAGCAAAAGTCCTCTGTCCAGTAACCCAGAACAGAGAGAATTTTAGCCATTCATTAAAATTATACAAACTAAGAAATAAGGTAAGTAATTGAAATATATACTTTTAAACAGAACTTTTAAAATATTTCTGCCTTTCCCTTTAGCTATGCAATTTTTTATGCAGGGAAAAGTAGCTTTCCAAATGGTATTAATCTCAAATTTAAGAGCTAATTCTCCTGGAGTTGTCTGAGAATCAGAATAATATCTAACAGATTGTAGGCACTACTGAAGAATTTTAGGCTGGAACTCTCTGTTTGTTTTGACTGTTTTTGCAAGTGTTGGTTGGAAGCCAGTGATTTTCAGTCCCGCTTTCAGCAGGAGGTGAGGATCTTGTGGAAGAAATTGAGAGCCCCTTAATGAGATCCACAAAAGTATATTTCTCTCTGAAACTACTTAAGTGAGTCATTATCTACCCTGATGCATAATGTAATATGTGTGCTGCTGAAGTACAGGAGTAGGAGTTGGAGTTAAAAGGATTAAGGTGAACATACATCATACTTTTCAGGACTTACCAAATAATTTGTGACTCTTTAAAGAGTTTTACAAGGTTGAACAAAAACCATACGCTATATTATTGCCTCAAACAATTACATCGCTCCTTTAGAAATGTTTATGCTCCACGCCACTTTACAGTGTCATTGTCAAAAGAGGTGGAAGAAAGCAATCAATAGCTGTTAGAAACTACACAGCATAAAAGCCGGAGGAAAATGAAGTTCACAGGTGCATTGACTGCGACACTGCTGCCGTAACAATGCAGGGTTTAGTCAGTGCTGAAGACTCTTAAAAGAGCATTTTAGGAAATGAAATTCATATTTTCTACTGATTGTGACATTTTAAAAAGGCTTTTCTTATACACTAGCCCTGGACACTTCTAAGGTCTTTTATGAATTTTGTTTACTTCACATACACTTCCAACAAGTTTTTTTTAACGACATAAAATTCTTGCCTAATCACAGCAGAATGCCTAGGATATTTTTTTTCTTTTGTTATTTTTTCCAGTTCAGGACCAAGTATCCTATGAGCTACTAGATGACTAGTTTTGATGAGGTTGGAGGAGATCATATCTTCAGAAGTCTCTGGTGTGGAGGTGTGTCTTTCCAGCTTTTCCTCCTATCAATTTGTCTTACCATAGCAGAAGAATCCTTTTATATGAATAGTAAACATTACTTCTCTCATGTCTGTCCCTGGCATGCAAATATCAGTTCTATTGAAGAATAAAAGACTAACCTGACCACAAGGAAATTATTTTCCTGAAGCCACCACAGTTTGTGGTTTGGCTGTGTCCTAAGGCAGTGATGCCTGTGCCTTATATTTTTATTCTTGTGCCTGTACCTCTTGATGTTCCTGAGCACCAGGAAAAGAAATTGATACCTAAAGCCACTGAGATTACTGACACTCAAGGGTATCTAACCAGGAGAGAGAATAAAGCACTCTGATTGCCTTCACTACTGACTGCAGATTATCAGCCATGTGAATGCTGCACAGCATGCTGAAAAAAGGGAGATAAGTTCAGCATTAATTACACCTGGAATATGTCAGGACTTTTGAGTCGTTTTCCAAAAGACCATTGTTGAAAAGGAAGTTGAAAATTACTGGTTTACTGCTAATGAAAAAATATAATTAAACAAGGACCTTAAAAGTTCTATATTTATTTCTGATAATATTACCCAGCTTTTGCTGTTCTCTTTCTTCCCAGTCTCATTGCAGTAGATTATTTGTAAAGAAGCTTCTGCAAAGAAAGGCTTAAGGAATCAGAAAATGAAAATTCTATTTTAAAATAAATAGATGTCTATGGTTTTTTCGGGAATATAAGACATCTTCTCACCAGCTAGAGTGTCACCACGTAGATGTGCCCAAGACACCAAAAATATGTGTCCCACCTCAGCTGAGACTCTCAGCTCACATTGGCAAAGAATTTGCAAGTACTAACTCACTACCAGCTCCATGGAATCCAAACCTAGGGCTCTATGGGAGCATATAATTATTGTGACCAGAATAGCCTTACAAAAATGCATCTGTATACTCCATGAATATGCAGGTTTACTGGACTGAATATAGGTTTTTTCGAGAAGCTGCTATTAAAATCCTCAGTATTAAGCCAACAGATTCTACTTCTGGAAAGAGACTTGAAGACACTGATCTCATCTCCATATATTCTGTAGATGAAAACAATTGACATAATGATAATGTATTTTTTTGATGCTGCCCGATGTCAACACAGTATTTGGATAACAAAACAGTCTAATTCTTATTAGTGCTTGCATGATGTTTCTTCCCCTTATAATAAAAAGATGGAGAGGCCTAAAGCAAAGCTTAGAAACATGTATTTAAATATTCCAGCTCTAACCACACTGCTTAGAAAAAGGGGTTTGAATAAAGAATCTCCCTCCTCCCAGGAGCTGCTTTTAACGTTCAAATGAAGCATGACTAAATTCTAGCAAAGCAGATTTGATGTTTCCAATTAGCTCAGAGAGCTGAAAACAGTTGTGATGTTATCAGAGGGTGGGTGTTGTGAATAGGAGCCACATCCTGACATAGCCTGTATGTTGGTTATAATTTCAGAAGAAACATAAAAATTATTTAATTACATAATTGTACATTCTGACTTTTTGTATTTTTTTATAAATTTTCCAAAGAATTTCTGACCATAACCAAGCATCTGCATCTTACTGTTTGGTCATATTTTTGGCAGTCAATTTGTAGGTAATGAATAGTAATCCATCTTAAAACAGTAACTCTGTTACTGTTTTAAGTAATCAAGCCAGGGCTTGATCCAGATTTCGCTGGAAAAAAATGCCTAAAAAACCCAAATCAACATGCGTCTTTCCCAGCTTTGTGACTTTTTGCTGGTTTGCTGTAATGTGATTGCAAGCAGTATTACCAGCTTAGGCCACTATCTTCCAAAGCCTAACCTTTGCATTACATCCCACTGCTGTTACAGACAAGTGGGACAAGCCTGTCTTTGCACTTTTCCTAAGACTGGAAAATGTAAATTGAAAATATTCTGCTACTGATGAGTTATTCTCTCTTTAAAATATGTTTAATCAAATAAAGGACCACAATGCAAGCTGTAATGTAAGAATCCTTTGTTCACATGCTGTATTATTATTACTGTATTATCATTGGCTCCAGCCTATGGGGTTTGTGTAATTATTATTATTTCCTTGTATTCTCTGTTTATTTTTACAGCTAGTAAATACAGGCTCATCCAGGACATACAGCATGGATTAAATTGAACAAAGACTTTTTAGAGTCAATAAACTAGTTGTTTAGCTGTTGGAGTTTGGTCAATAAATGGGCTTCTAGTGAGTGCAAAATGGCTAGACAGCATTAACATATTTTTGTGAATATTTTTTGATTCTAATGTAAGCATAGAAGACAATACATAGAACATAGCCTCTCAGCAAAACACACACATTTTCCTGCTTTGCCTTCCCTGTAGAAAATACTACAGTGCTCTCATTAGGATATTTTATTGCATTCTACCATTTCTGACTTCTGCCACAAGAAACCATGTGGTGACACCTTTTTTTTTTTTTTTTCACAATTACAGTATATCTAATAAGATTGTGTATGCAAGAAAAAAAGTTAAGTATTAATTTTTCTCAAGTGGGAAAATCGGCACCTATGGGAAAATCAGCACCTGCCGTGAGAGTGCACAGAACTCAGTAAAATATTTCTTCTCCCAAAGATAAATTGCTACAGAAACAGTACCTATAGCATGAGAAAGAAAATAGCTTTTCAGAAACGCTTATACTATTTCCAGTTAATTTCAAAAGTTTATTTGTTTTTTTTGAGAGGAAAAGCCCCCTTATATTTGGGAGAAAAAATTATATTGGAATTAATAATAAATACAGTGGGGCCTTCAGGGCATTCACATTTTCACCACTGGTTTTTAGTTTTCAAGCATCAATGTTGTTTGTGATCTAATTGACATTATTTGCCAGGAAAATTTTCACTAAGCATTTTAGAAAAAGAGAGTACCTTTTCAAGGACTGAATATGATATGGAAATTGGAATGTCACAGAATACATTTTTACCAGTGTCTTTTTTTTCCAACATCTTGTTTTCCAGCATCATTAGAGAAATACTGATATGTTTCTTTCCTTTTTTGGCTTTATGGAAAAAATCCACCCTGTGTTTTCTTCTAAGAAAATGTCAATGTTTTCTAAAAGTGAAACCAGACATTTTTTCTCATTTAAAAAGAGACAGCCAGGCTGGATGGAGATCTGAACAACCTGGTATAGTGGACAGCATTCCTGCCCATGCTGAAGAAGGGCTTGGAACCAGATGATCCTTACGGTCTCTTTCAACCCCATAAATTCTATTGTTGTATGAAATGAAATGAAATGCAAGGCTTCTCACATGTTATATACTCTATAGAAGGAGCTGCTGCAGTCCTCACTAGTTTGAAAGTTGAGTTTGTTCCTGTGAACTTCATAAAAATCTTCTCCTTTCCTCTGAGGAAAATCCATTGAGAAGACAAGGAAGTCATCTTTGAGCTGAGGGACTCCTTGTAATATAGTAGGTCTCTGCATCTATTGTACTACAGTTGTGTGTGGATGCTAGCTCTAGAGCAAGCAACAGAGTGCCTGTGAAACTGCAGGCCATACAGTTTCTCAGTCTTGCCTGAGAAGCTGGCCTGGGAAATTCATGGGAGGATTCAAAACAATCCTCACAGACAGAAAACAGCCTTGCCAGGTGCTGTTTGCCTGTCCCTTGTTTTCTTTGCAAGAGAAGGCCAGGGGGTAGTGTACCACTGACCAATGATGGTAATGTAGTAGTCTACTAACCAATAAGAGTTTCCTTTCTGTATTTTCCACGTATCAATCTATAAAACAGAGCTGAAGTAATAAACTACAAGAAATTCTCCTGTCTGACTCCATGAGAGTCTGTTTCGTTCTTCCCAGCCTTTCCTAATAGAGCGACAGTTGTGTGCAAACATCTTTCTTACACTGGCTAGAAACACAGAAAAGTAAAAAGCCTCACCTGTGTAGTAAATAGATTGTGCTAAGGAATGGAGCTTAGCTTTGCTTGGAAGGTGGCTTTGTTAAATTAAACAGAAAGTTGACAAGTCTGAAAAAGATTATCCAGAAGCCAATACTCTCTGTTCCTGATACACACACCACCATGAGTACCTTCAGGTCTGAGGTTTTTTTCTTCTCAAGAAGGAAATACATATCAGACTGTCCATTAACAACAAAAGAACCCTGAACCCCACACTGCAACTGCTGAAGCTCCAGGTATAGCCACACTGAAAATGGAGACAATCACATTTAATTGCTTCCATGCTTAGCTGGATCACAGATGTGACAGGCACTGTGCCTGACCACAAATTATTAAAGAAAAATATTAGCTGGTATAAGTCTTGTTTATGAAAGAGTGCCAGTGGAAAAAGTCACAGGATCGTGGTCTCCAGCTACTACAGAGATGCCAAGGAAAAACATATCAACAATTGTTGAAGTTTATAAAAAGTGCATGGTGTTTTTTGGAACAAAAAAGGTTTCTGGCTGCATTAACTTATATTTGTGTTGTTTTAAGGGTAAATAACATGCAAACATCCAACTAGCCAGTTGGCTGCTGGAGATTTCATTTGGAATTCTTTACAAAATCATGACATAAGAATTATGCAATGATTGGCCTTCCAAGAGCATAATTTCACACTACGTCCCTATCTAAACCAAGTACCATTTGGGCAGACATTGTCAATATTTTTGCTTTTTTGGCACCAGGCTAAAGATGTTAATTGCTCAGAGCTGAGTGGAGCCTGATGTCACTGACCCTTCCCAGCTTCTGCAGGTTCATGTCACCCCAACAGGAGCCTTCAGTAATGAGTGTCCTGCAGAAGAATGATCCAGTTACCACGAGTGTTTAGGACACAGCCTCAGGCACACTGACAATAGGTACCACAAAACACCCCCTGTTTGGGACTAGACAATGTTTAAGCTCCCTTCCAACCAAGCCACTCTATTGATTCTGCGATTCTTTGAATGTTAGAGGCCTCCGTAGGTAGATAGAGTAAAATAAAGATGGAATACAGTAAAAAGCTTCTGACTTGAACATCTTAACTCTGTCTTGAAGGGAATAATTGATCTGTGATAAAATTACTTGTGTGAAAGAGTAAAAAGCAGTAAAGTGATCAGGGAAGGATGCTGGTGTGAGCCACATCCAACTTATTAGATGATTAAATTACATCCTTTGAGTCCCAATGGAGAAAAATTAGTAGACAGCCCTGCGTGAGATGCTAAGCAAAGGAATATACCTGACCTCCTGTTTTCCTCTTCAGTTTATCCTTTTTGCTAGTTTTGTTTGCTTCTAAATCATTCCCTGCTAAGTTCATAAGAACTGTAGTGGCTTATGTATGTGCATATTTGCTCAATCTCTCTTTTTTTTTTTTTTTTAACTATCTAGATGGCAAATAATGGCCAATTCCATCTTTATAGATTTGTGAATTTAAGTGGAAAAATTTGTGTTTACATCTACTATTTATCTCAAGTGCCACTGACTCAGATGAAGGGAAGAAGTAAGAGTCTTGTCTGCACTAAAACTTTGTGAAGTCTGATGTTGCAAGAGGGACACAGGCAGGGATATTCACCTTACTGAACAAAATCCAATCTACAGTCTCTACATGTCATTTCTACATCTTTTCATAAAGATCTTGATTTACAGGCTAAAACTGAAGACAAATTCTTCAGCCATGAGCCTACCATTAATTTTGTCAACCTGCTGCTCTGCTTGAGAGATCCAAAAAGTGATTTTCTCTCTAGAACCTGTGTCCTTTACCAAGCCAACAGGAGGTTATTTCTCAGTAGAGTAGAGAACACTTAGTGTCCACTTCCACAAACTTCCCTCTGTATCTGTTCTTAGTATACCTAGGGGTAACTGGCAAAGGAAATGACCTGTCAGATTACTGAGTCCATTTCCTTACAAGGACAGGGCACAGTCACATGGGAGATAATGTATCAGATAATAAAGTGATTTCACTTGATCTTACCCAAGAGGTCAGACCTTATATCTATTGTACATGACAGCTCTATGAGTTATCACAGACAAAACCTCTGTGGTGAGCACACACTCCTGTCTGGTTTGGTGCATTGAACCTTACAAACTGACCTATTTGTAGCAGCTTTGATTCTCAGGTAGGCCAGGATACAGGAAATCCAAACAAGGACTCTCACACAGGTATGGTTTCAAAAAGCCCCCAAAAGCATCAGTAGAGCCCCAGAATTAAAATGTCATGTGTGAATTGGAAAAAACACTCTTTTAGCTTATAGTGGGTTGGCCACCATTATCCACATATACAGGAACTTAATACCAGGCAAGGGGCATCCTCTATTAAATCCTGACATAGCATATTCAATAAAAAGTCTATTTAGAAATAAATTAACAACAAAAGGTAGTGAATTAAAAGCCACAATGGAGGAAAATAATTTAAGGAACGGAATAACGAGAACAATTTTCAGCCATGAAATGTTTTTATCTTCTGATAACTTGCAAACGGTAAAGCTATGAATTTATGCATAAGATACAATACACAACAAAGAGATAATTCATATTCAAATCTCATGGTTCTCCATCACACATCCCTCTGTTTATATGTAGATAGTCTTATGAGAAAATGACACCAGGCACAACCAAAATTATGAGACAGCAAGTCAAGCCTGAAGATAATAATTACTTAGTTCACACAAGCACAGTGAAATTCTTCAGCTCACTGTCTTGGTGGCCTGCAGTGACAAATGTATCATGTGAAAGTAGTAAATTAGAAGGATATTCATTCCTTTTTTTTTTTTTTCTGAAACACTTAGTGAACTAATAACTGTTTGACAATTGCATGGCTGCTATTTCAGAGGAAAGGAGGAACATGTGGCTGACTGAGAGCACCAAATCCATTCCCATTTACATTACTGTAAATCTTGAGCAAGTCCATTGGTTTTAGCTGAATTACTCTGCTTATCAATGGCATAAGGTAGGAGAAAAATGGTCAAAGGGATCACATTTTACTATGGGAAGGCAGTTTCTTTCAAAAGAAAAGCACATTATATAAACTACAATGAATACTCTGTGTCCTAGTTAAAGGTAATGTGGTAAAATAAAGCAATGAAAAATTAATTTAATCTCATAAAATAAAAGCATTAGAAAAACTTATTTACAACATTTTCCCCTTGATAAAAGGGACTATTTATCATTTTGTCAAGATGCTTAGCTATTCAAGGACTTCGTTAGACTAGCCTATTGAGATATATTTAGCAGTTTACACAAGAAATGCCTTAGTTGTCTCTTTTTCCTGAGAAAAGTTTGACTATTTACAGTTTCATCAACACTGAGATTCTCCTTTTTTCCCCCTCAAAACAGTCAACAGAGCAATTAATTATGACATTTCTCTCAAGATGACTACAGGTTGGAAAGTGTGCAAAGCGTCTGTTTAATATAAAGATACATTTAAACTTCCTAATTGCTAGAATCATGATATACAATAGTCTTTTCTCATAGAAATTGTGATTAAATAGTCATAGGGTGTCTAAGAATAAAGTGCTTCTGGCACTTCTGTAAGAGAAATTTAACATCAAGAAGATTTTGTTCTAATGAGTCTTAAAGCAGCAACATGTTACTGTTAAGAACTGCCAATACATAATTCTGCCTCGGGATTTTTTAATGTGGATGTTTGTATTCCTTCTCCATGTATTTATTTTTCTTTAAAAGCACCTTTCTCTGCCAGTCTCCAAAGTCACTTATAAAATTACAATAGTGTGTTTCTATTGCTATTAAAGCTGTAGTAATGCTTGTACACTTTGCTCACTGTACTTATTGGTCAAGCTATTTGTAAATTTCTAGCTAGGATATAATGCATCTTAGCTCCTAAATGGGATTTCACAATTTGCCTGATGCATACCAAATGCCACATATTCACTGACTTTTAAACTAGCTGAAACTCTCACAGGAAATGCAAGAGGACATTGAGAAGAAATCCCTCTTTGTGAAAGAATATAAAGTGCAACTTCTAAAATGGAGGGCTTCTTCCAGGTTTTCCAGGTCTGCTTATGAACCAGAGAGAACTAAATGTAGCAGTTGAATACAAACACATGAATGCTAAACCCATCTACTGAGATGAGTTACAACAAAAAGAAATATTATATGGTATTATGGTGTATAAGATGAGTATGATCACTGGAACACTCAAAACCGCAGACAATTCAAAAATGTAAAGTTCATCAACATGAAGTTAAGACAATGACCTTAATTCACAAATCTTAGACTTTTCTAAACATACACTGACATAGAACCTGGATTTGGAGAGATTTATTTGTCTGAAAAAAAAAATAATTTGAACTGATTATTTTCTTCTTTAAAATTTTGTGCAGGAAATTTGAATATGATTTTACAAGCCTATATTCATGCAACTGGAAACCTGAGAAAAAAAGATGCTAATGGGGAAAATTACTGCAAAATAACAGATTCGGATTTGTAAAGTTTTGTATAGTATATAGATTTGTATAATTTTTCTGGCCCATTAAGCTAGTAGCATTTTCAGATATCTATGGAAATTGTAGTAGAAGAAGAACTATTAATGAATCTCAGCTAATTTTCAATGAGAATTTCAGAAACCTGATGCAATAATAAAAGGAAGTTCAAATTAGTACTGCCTACTTAAAACTTTAATCCAAATGTTTCATTCTATTCCATAAAAAGTGTTAATTCACTAACATTCTGCTTATTACAGGCTTTTTACTTATCCTATTTTTTTGCATCTTTGCCTCAAAAATACCTATCATGTAGTTTCAAAATAAGACTTATATTTACAGAATATCAAGAATATCAATGTCAAGCCTAGTATTTAATAATAATATGTCATAATGAAGACAACCTTCCCAAGACAGTTCAAGAAACCCAGTTCAGTTCTTTAATTCATATTATAATAAATGCTTAATAAATATGAGCAGGTAATGCAAAAATAGTATTTGATTTATTTGATTTCTTTTTTCTGTTCATAAATTATCTGCAAACAGAACACATTATTCTTCCATTATTAAATTATTTGAATTACAGATTTATTTCGCAAAAATATACTGATAATTTACTAGATATCTAACAACTCTGAGGTAGTTTATTTTGAATATTTAATTTAAAAACTAGGTTATTTATATTAGCTACACAGCTCATTTTTGTTCTTAAACTCGATAAGCTTGACTATTAAATCTCAGGTGTCTGATGCAAATTATTTTGATTACAATTCAGCGAGATTTCTTCAAAGGCGATTATTCACTAGAATAATTTACAGAGCATGAAATAAAGTAATATTGTGTCAAAGTCGGAAATTTCCATAAGATTCCACAGCTCCTAAGTCCTTAGTTAATACTTGCTGCGTAGGAAGGGTTATAACTATTCCTTTAGTGTCGAAGTTAACTCGCGCTAATATGAACTAGCGGTACACCCAGCAGGGCACAGCCACGAGGCTGAAGAGGTGTGAGTTACAGCAGTCAGTTAAGGCCAGGAGCCACAAGTACTGGGTGAAAGTCTCTTCAAGCAGATGAGCTCCCAAGGCAGGCTCAAACCCAGGTGGCATTAACTTGTTATGTTGTTTAAATGAGGAAGAAAATAGAAAAAAAAGAAAACACAATCTCTTGTTTCCCCTTATGTTCTCTTTCTTTCTCAATCAAGGCAGGAAAGTCTAACAGGCTTTTTTAACCTTTTCTTTTCCCTGCAAGTAGACTTTCCATTTTGAAGGAAAAATTCTCAGACTGCACTGCACTTCTTTATCTTCTGAGAGGATCTCCTCTGCACTCCAGCTCTCTCTGGAATCCCAATGATGAAAACTCCAGGTCTGCATGCAGAGCAAACACAGAGTAAGCATCTGGGACCCATCCTGTGGGTAATTAAAAAAAGTCCTTGTTCCTTACAGAAGAGCAGTTTCAATAAAACTTATCAATTTCAGTAATTTAACTGTTCACAGCCACTACTGCAGAGAACAACTTATTAACATCAAATATCAAAGCTAACTTAAGCAATATTTTTGTTTCAATACTTAGAATTCAGGCAAGCCCTATGATAACCATTTTAAATACCTAACCGAACGATATATCAAAGAACTCCAATTCTACTTCCTGTATGCTTTTTATAAATTATTGGCATCATAGGAAGAGTTAAAAAGGCTAAAGGAAGCAATTCTGCAGTCATCCTTTGAGACTATGATATGAAAATCACCTAGATCTCCCAAATTACACAGAATTTCATTTAGTTTTGGTGGTGTGTTATTTTTGTTTTGCTACTTTGCATCCAAGATTCATTCAAAATTAACTCTCAAGACCCTATAAGAATCATTGTTAAGGCTTTTTGAATTGGTAGGACAAAGGTAATGAAAGTTTCTTGTGGTTTAATAGTGATAAATGCTCTGGAAGGCATATTCATGATATAGATTTTACAGGTCTATATCTTTTGAAATGTGCTTTTCCACTGAGTTTCTGTTATGTTTAATTTAATTTGAATTTGAGTCAATATGAGTTTTTTGGGGCGTTTTGATAAACAAGCTTTGGCAGCAGAAAGAGCAGACAGTCAAGTAATTTTTCTGCAACATAAATTAATGCAGCTTAATGTTACAAAATACATATTGCTTACTTGAAAAGCAAAACAGTGTTTAATCAAAGGTTTTCTGAAACACCATGGTGGGGTATTTTTTGTTATGTTCCTGTAGATTCCATAAAAACTATGATGACAGCAAAGTATTTGGGCTCTGATGGAATCCTATAATTTGATATTCATTAACTATAATCTCAATCATCTACAGTCTTGTCTAATTGCTGGCCCAGGTCTTTCTATTCTCCAGCTCATTGTGCACATATTCTGTGGTACCTTAACAGTGAAGATCTCCTATTTTGTTTGCTTTTATGATGCGTCAATACCTTAACTTTTAAACCTGTTTCCCTACTTTTCAACAGTCTACAGTCAAAGCATAATTTAATTTATTTATCTATAATTTTAGTTCCAGAATATGAAGCAGCAAGTCACATAAAATTCAGGCTATTAGGAAATTAACTAAATATATTGCAAATACATATTACTAAAATATGGATGCATCAGATAAAAATAGTGGTTCACCTATATGTTCTCTGGTGTGTTTTCTTTTTCCTTCTGAATGTCAGAATTCATGTAACTTTCTTCTAAGTAGTCCTATTGCACATAGGTTTCCATTGAGCAGAGTCCCATCAGGCTATATCTCCTGCATTTGAAGTAGTTAGCTAAAAAATCTATTCTTTTCTAGCCTGTGCTGACATGTTCAACAGAGCAGTGTGACTTTTCCTATTAGAAAAATACAGTCCTTTAGTCAAAATATAGTTATAATTATATTGATTTTGCACTTTAGCTCCATGCAACACAAACAAACAAACAAACTCAGAAAGAGACATGTACTACACATCTCTTTTTGTCAATCTATTTGGTCTATGTACCCAGAAGTGTGACTCATCAGAAAGGTGGCCAAGATGTACTCTTACAGTGATATTGACAGAATAGAACACCACTCTGAAATGAATATGATCTATATGACCCTGAGATTAGCTCAGCTGGGTAGAGCATGGTGCCAATATTACACAATATGGGACAAAAGTGTTTTAAAATAACCAAGCTGAATTCGGTCAGTATGTTTCAGCTTCCTGCAAGTATTGGTGAAAGAACTGTCAATTACTATTACAATTAATAACAATTATAAAGTCACAAGTCATATCAAGGCCATATTGTGCTAAAAGATACATATCTGTGTATAGGTAACAACTCTTGGTTCTTGTCCAAAATTTGCTATAAAATAAATAAGTAACATGGACAAAATTTGAGTGGTCAAAAAATTATTTGCAATAGTTCATACATTTGGTGCAGTCCTGAGAAGCTGTATCTCAAATAATCTGATTCACCACCTGTTCCCATACATACCAGGAAATATTGATTTTTGAATTCTGCAGCAATTTCTTTAAACATGAGACTAAATTTTTTGACAATACGAAGGAGATATAACTTTTTATACTCCACATGGGTTTCATAAACACAAGCTTTTATTACAGCTAACAAAGCATTTGTGGCTGTTCCATGGATGCAAAGAACTGAGTATATGGGTGGAGATTTTACACGCTTATCACAGTGAAGTATTTTTTTAGGTTTCTTTACAAAAAAATTAATACACTTCTACCTCCATTATGAGCTTTTGGACACTATTTTGAGAGACACTATTTACAAGAGCATGTTGTGACAGGATGAGGGGGAATGGTTTCACACAGAAAGAGGCTAGGTTTGGATTGAATATTGAGAAGAAATTCCTCTGAGCATGGTGAGGTACTGGAACAAGATGCTCAGATAAATTCTGGATGCCCCATCCCTGGAAGCATTCAAGGCCAAGCTGAGTAAGGCTTTGAGACACCTGTTTTAGTAAAAGGTGTCCCTGTCCATGGCAAGGGGGTTAGAGCTAGATGATCTTTTAAAGTCTCTTCCATTCTATGATTCTATGCTTGATTTTAAATGTCCACAGTATTTCAAAATATTCTGTAAAACAAAATCTTTCCCCCTGATGACTTTATAACATCATACATTACCTCCAGTATCAAAGGTATGAAGACATAATCACTGTTAGCATCATCAAAAGAGAACTGACAAAAATATTGAAAAGCATTTGAAGCAAAAAGTGAACAGGAGAAATCTGGGGAATTGCAAAGATACCAATGGGCATGTGAATATGAGAAGGTAAAAAATCCCATCAGCTAAAGGATAGTTTTCCAGTGTATATATAAAGAAGTCGTGGGGGGAAAAAATGTAGGTAAGGTATATTTATCAGTAAAATTGTATTGATTCTCATGGCAGAGTAGAATCTTGGATTTCAGTGTCCAGCATGACAAATAGCTTGTTGTGCTAATAGTAGCTGAAGATGGTGATCTTGGGGGTATCATTTTGGGCAGACAGAAAGCTGGAGATGTTGTATGAGTGGTAACCAGAAAAGGAAAATTTATTAGAACTGCAGACTTAGAGGAGACAAAGTCTACAGTTTCAGAAGCAGGAATGGCAAGCAGCACAGTTTCAGAAATAGGATTCAAAGGGAAACACAGTTTTAATTATAATTTCTTCATGCAACAAAAGCTCCTACTTTAATGGAAGAATTTTGAAAGCTGCTGAGAACCCACCAAGTTCTGCTTATATCAATGAAAGTACCTGAACACCATAGACTTTTGAGAATCAGGACACTTTTAACACTTTTGTTCCTTCAACACTCAGAGAATAACCATTGACATCTCTTCCAGAAAATCTTAGACACAAATTTCACCTTAGTATCTGATTAAGAGAAGAAATCAAAATCTTACAGAGAGAAAGGAGTGATGTAGCACTATTCAGTACAATTCTTATAGATTTGTCCTGGGTTTAATTTTTCTTATTTTGTCTCAAAATCAAACTGAATATTTGAAATCTGTTTTATAAGGAAAATATTTTTATAACCTATTAAGGTGGTTAGAGATAAGAAAAATATTCTCTGAGTTTCAAGCCTACCAATATTCCAAGGTTTGAAAAAATACTAAATTTTTAAAAATCAGCAACAACAATAAAATATTAACTAGATAAGTAATTCATATTAATAGAAATAAACAATATTATAACAATTTACAGTTGTCTTGTGCCTGAAATATATTAAATGTGTTGGTAATCTGCATTCAGATCATAATATAAAGCATGCATGTGTACTTATGCTTTGTTATTAGAAATCTCACCAAAGAAACCATTAATAGAAGGAAAATGTTTACTATTACTTCTGAAGGATTATCTCCTTGTAAAATTTGGCTTAAATCAGTCTCTCACTATAGTTACTCTGAGCATTAAGAACTGTCACTTTTTGCATAAGTTACAGTTCACATAATAATTTTCCTTCAGTTTCTTCTACCTTACAGAAACAAGTTTACCATTGAATATGTTTTTGCAAAGTTTGGATTACGGATTTAAGTGGCTTGAGAAATACCTGGTTACTTTAACAAATTAGCATCCTGATCACAGCTACATACAGAAATAAGGCTCTCTTGGTGTCATGCTGGTGTCTTACCCCCATCTCTATGAAGAAGTAAGAAAAGATAGAAGGTGAAATTTAATTGATGACATGGTCAGCATCCCACCTTGTTTGCTTAAAAAGGATAGTTTTTCTTGACCCTCCATTCAGGCAGGGAGGATTTCTGTTTCTGTGTAGTTTTTATTCCTTCCACTGGTTCTGAGAGCAAAAAGGAGGTTTAGCTGCACAATATAAATATGTAACAGGAAAGCTATGAAACCTGTCAAAGAATATTCTGGTGTTTAATGATAGTTTTCAGAATGCAAGTCTTGAAGATTTCAGATAGCATGCATTCCTTGGCCAGTGAAATATATCCACACCTCCACTGTGTCTCTTTGAATATTTCAGTATTTAAACTATTCCCATCCACCCAAGGCTAACCAGAGCCTGAAATCTCAAAGTCCTACTCACAAATCTTGTCTTGGAGTCACAAAGGAATAAAATCAGAAAAAGACCCTGTGTAAGGAGTCTTTCCCAAATATCAGCATTATTCTATTAAGAAGACAGTGTTGTCCAAGCCAAAAACTGTCCTGCTTTCCAAAATGCTTTGGAAAAACAGCTCACAAAAAAATACTAAATAAAACACTCTTACATGGTGTAATATTAAAGCAGGTGAACAAAGTCTTGTATTTGCTGTACAAGATCATAAGGAACATCAAAGTTTCTTATTGGCTTCTCAGATCAATCAAACTCTTAAGACAATAAGGGCTCAGAAAGATTAATTGTGCCTATAGTTAAAGTTCTGCCACATCAAATACAAGGGATTTGTGTTAACTTTAAGACCGAGTATGGACTGAATTTTTCTGCATCCTTCAACTTCAATTTAATGAAAAACAAGAAAATATTTAAAGTCAGTTTCTGAGGAATGGCAGAGAGAAGTAGAAATGTACAGCATACAGTAATCTCTTGAATCAGACATATAGAGCTTTGTTATGCATTTAGTATCCATATACTTAAAATGGGGAGCAAGATGCTGGAACAAGTTGCCCAGAGAATTATGAATGTTCCATCCCTGGAAGTCTTGAAGGCCAGACTGGATGGCACTTTGAGCAACCCAATCTAGTGGAATGTGTCCATCCCCATGGCAGAGGGATGGAACTTGATGGTCTTTAAGCTCCTTTACGGCCTAAAACTTTCTATGATGCTATGAAAATTATTTAAGTGTATTTTGCTGCTAAATAACATACCTTCTGTGACCTTTTTTTTCCAAGGAGAAACATGCACACTTCTTTACTCTGATGAGTGTTAAGGTGAAACGGTTGAGTTGTACGTTTTAAAGCTTAAATCCTCCTCTCTATCAGCCTCAGTAGTATGAAATGGAAAAAATAGCAGGAAAGAAATGAAGGAGGGTTATTTCATTTGATCATTTGAACAAGGGAAAGAGTCATTATGCAACCACTGCAACACCATGCAAACTAAAGTAGCATCCATGCCCCCAGTGCCACCTTCACATGGCAGAAAGTTTCAAGGACACATTTGTAGTTTGGAATGGTGCTTGTCTTCACCTCATTTCTGCCCACTCTGAAAAGCACAGCATGAGAATCTTTCCTTTGAGTTAGGGTAAGGAATGGATGTGAGGTAAACTGGTTTGGAGTCCCTCTGTCTTTGCTCCAAAGGCATGATGGTATTTATTAGAGATAGTTCCTGCATTCTTCTGAGACATGAGGAAGTACTTCTATGCACTTTTAACATTGGAAGAGATCTAGCCAAGTGCAGTCAATTAATTTCAGTATATTTTTATCTACAATTGAAATTTGAGGAACTGTTTCTATAACTAAGAGCACATAGATGGAAGAGACTATCATTTCATTGTTGCCTTGAAAACCAAACTTTCTGATCTTGTTTTTATAGTTTTAGTTACTTTCCCAGGAAAGTAGCTATAAACATAAGTTGTTTACACATTCCTTTAATGGACATTTTGCACGACCACTGTGCTTGGGAAGGTGATAACTTAATTATCCAATCCCTGGTCATTGTTGAGAATCTATAAATACTGGAGTCAGAAAATAAAGTTACTTCTTTTTCCTGTCATGCCACTGAGATGTGTCCATGTGAATCATTCCGTGTCCTTTAGCGACAATTTCATCAGGGATTATTTATAGAAATCAAGGGTGAACAAGTTAAGAAAATTATTGCAAATCATCAGGTTAAATAACTTTGCATTTAGAAGGTACCCACCATTACCTTTACTTCATGACAGTCTATTATAATAATAGACTATCAAGCAAAAATTTCACTGAATGCATAATCTGACCTGTCAAATCTGAAAGAATTTGTGTCCGAAAATAATTCATAACAGGACTACATACATCAGGAACTAGACAGATTATGCACAACCTAAAACAGATACAGAAATTATGCTCTAGTCACTTTAGCTTGTAATTTAGCTGCAGCATTAGAGCTAACATGGCAGTTGCAATATTCCAAAATTACTAAGAGATACCATACATCTCCCAAGCTAAAATATATGTGCACAGCATTTTGACTTATGGACACAAATGACTGGTATAAATACCCAGTTTCATTGCTTGCCATTTTTACATTTCTAGGGTATGAGCTAAAATCATAGGGACATCACAGTAAAGCCACTAGATCAGTAAACACAGGGTTAATAAAATGCTATTTTACTGGAAAATAATACAAGTCTTTAGCATAAATATGTAATATTTAAATATTAGATCTTTAGAAGTTTATTATTTTTTTAAATACTTCAAAGTGTGTAATACTTTGAAAAACCCTCACATAATCAGAATATCAAAAAATATTTACAATTTTAGTTCTCAATCAAATACCTTTATATCAAAAGGAAGGAAGGAGATCAGATAGATAGAAAGCAATAAATCCAATAATGTTCCCAGGGATCTTGGTTTGGATTTTATCTGTATGAGCACCTCTATCAAGGGCTGGAATATTTTCTATCTAATGTGGAAGGATTCAAATTACTTTTTTTTTTTAAAAAAAATGAAAAAGACAGCAGAGGGTATTTTTTCCTGTAACAATAAAGCAGACAGAGACACTTATGGAGGGTCAGCAAGATGCAGACAGAGGGAATGCTACAAATTTGTACACACTGATGGTGTACAAATTGCAAGCAGAAACCAAATATAAAGCAAATGAATTTTTGAGTAAATCAATGGATTATGGAAAGCAGTCTGATAGCTTTCTATAATTATAGTCTAATTGTCAAATAATTTGAAATAATGTCTTAAAAACTACTTTCAAAGAGCAAAAAGAAAAACATCTTTGGAAAATGTTGCATAGAACGTATAGAAAGTAACTCAGTAGGAGGTATGAATTTAAAAACAGGCTGCTTTGAGAAGCTATAAATAATAATTTTAATAATGTAACATATCACATAGTTTATTTCACAGGGGTTTTTGCAACTTCTTAACAGAATAAATTGCTATTGCAAAAAAAAAAATAAGAGACTTATCATACCCTCATTTGATATTAAATGATCATAAAATTTCATCCAAGAGCATATCTGAATTTTGGGCT
The DNA here is from genome assembly GCF_030490865.1 of Poecile atricapillus. Taxonomy (NCBI): domain Eukaryota; kingdom Metazoa; phylum Chordata; class Aves; order Passeriformes; family Paridae; genus Poecile; species Poecile atricapillus. The sequence continues at coordinate 91,115,154 of NC_081250.1, read as the reverse complement.
CCAGAAATCGATTTCTTCAGAAAGCTGTAGTTTTTTCATTACAGGAAATTCCTTGCATTTTTTAATTATGCACAAAGCACAAGTGATCTTTTCATATCTCATGAGGTTCATGACATATTGTGGATAGTGAAGATGGTGACAGACTGCAGAGAAACAATACTTAAAATCTGCTTCATTTCTTCCCTTCTTTCCTTACTTGCAGTTAGGGATGTTCAGAAGAAATTATTATTCTGAACAGTTCTTCTGAACAGATTATATTAGCAGCTTATTAAAATTAACAGAATAGTACTGAAAAACAGAGAGCAACAATTTTACTGGAATTTGTAGCCATTGCTAAAGGGATTGGGACATCCTCTGGAGGAAGCAAGTAATAAAGAAGATCAGAATAGTAGTTAGGGAAGAAATACCAAAAAATCCTATGTTACATCATTCCCAGTTTGATAAAAGCAGATATGAATAACATTAATTTGTTTTCAATAGCATACTGGCTAAATAGAATTATAAATTATTAACTGAGCAGCAGATTTTATTTATTGGGATATAGAGCCTTCAGTGGAAGACTGACATATGACTGCCACTGCTGAAGATGATAATGAGTATATTTAGATAACTATTTAACAGGTTATAACACAGCCCTATAGGAGGGACAAGGGCCACTTGATTCTAAATATCTTTGTATCTAATGCTGTGCTGAAAATTAGGTTAGGAGAAGAGTTTGAGAAGCCACAGCTAGAGACAAAATGATGTCAAGAGGCTGTGTTCCCCATCAGGGAACCGCTGATCTGGGGGCTGGCCTCCCCTCCACCCCCTCCTGCGTGACCCACACAGCCTCTCTGTTGCCCAGCAAACTGGTGGCAGACAGGCTGACAGAGCTGGTGGCCGCTCTAGACTCGGTTCGTTCCTACTTCTTTAGCCTCCTTATTGCTGCCTAGCTTTCCTGCTGGTTATTTACTCCCATATAGACATCTGTTTTAGGCATCTACATAATCCTGAGTACAGCTGCTCTCACTGACCCACATCAGCCCCTGCACATTCTTCAAGGTCACACTTAAATCACAGCCCCCTACTTTCACAATTGCCAGCAAGTTTTGCCAGACTCTGCTCACCCTAATGAATTAGAAGATTTTGGGGTGTAAAACAATTAAAGAGGTCAGTGCTGTCATCACTGTTCTACAAATAGAAAAATTAAGGCATAGGAATGCAGCGAAACTCTCCAGTGGCACTCGAGAGACCAGAACATAAATGGTAATATATATCTAGAAAATGCAATGAGTTCACTTTGGTATTCTGACTATCCAAAACTATAGTTTAGACATGAAGAGGTCTGATACAATACTTTAACTTTGGAATGATAATTAGGTTTTAATCTTTCATTAATTAAAAAAAGAGGTGTGTTATTAAAAAAAAAAAATAGGAAAAAGATCCTCTGAATACTTAAGCCTATGAATTTTAATTTAATATATATTTATTCACTGTTCTTTTAGAATGAATAATAATTCAATAGTTCTCTCTTTTTTTCTGTTTTTAAGTATATCTTCATTTTATAATCATCTGAGATAATACTAGTGAAAGATAAAAGCTTCCATATAATCATTAGTTAATAGAAGTGGAACATGCTGAAAATCACTACACTGAAATGGAACATATGGAAAAATAATTTTTTTAACCACTGATTTTCTGATTGTCAATTTCCTGACCATACATTGCCACAGTGCATGTTCTTAAATTATGTCAAAGTCATCCCTCCTTTTAAAGGAGGGATGTCATTTTAAAGTTAAGCTATAAGAAATGCTAATAGCAGCACAATGTCATACACCTTGTTTTCCTCAGAGAAAACCCAATTTTGTGCCTCTTTTCTCATCCGTTTTATCTTGGCTAACACATCACAGAAAGAAATCTAGCTTAGAACCAAGGTATCATCGCATGTAGTAAAAACCAAGTTGTGATCAGATCTCTTAACAGAATGGAGAACCGAGACATAAGCTGGTGGACTTTCTGAGAACAGCACACTTAAAAAATACCTGTTGCTGGCTTTTCAGATTTCATGAGATTAAGGTGTACTTTATCAGCAATGGGTGAAAAGTTAGTGTTAAATCAAAAGCATTAACAATTTCTGTTCAAAATAGAGCCTTGAAACAGAAACAGAAGGGGAGATTGCAAGCATAATACTGGGAAATGATGAAAATTAATTTTCAGTCAACCAAAAAACCAAGTCTCTTGCTTATGCTACCATAATTCACCCTTAAACTAATGTATTTAAGGAATAGAGATATAAATAATTTGGATTTTGCAGAGACAACAGGTTTAATTCCAGTAAACTGATGTTTTACAATTGACTAGCTGCTTCTAATCTCTGAGGAGCATGGCCTTTCTTGCCATACCTGTTTCCTCCTTTGTTCTCAAACAATTCATCATGATGCTTTTTAGCTTTAATTACATTTCCTTTGAACCTATGATATGACCTTCTCTAGAGGATATACTGGAAATTATTGGTATTTGGGGGAAAATTATCTATGTTGAAATAAGTCTTGAAGAGGCTGGCTCCATTTTGGCTTCACCAAGTGTCCAGGCATTGGTACTCTCCTAAACAACTTCTTTCTGTATTCCTTACACACGGCTGGTTTTAAACATCAAAAACCAGTCGCACCTTCCTTTCCTGATATTCGGTCTTATCCTAAACCAGGCCACATTCGCTAACTAGATGGGTAAAAGATTTTACATAAAGTAGATTTTATTCAGCATATCTTTGTTTCTTGCTTCTGATGTCCCTGAAGACCCAATAACTACAAAGCAACCCTGTATAACAGGAATGTAGGAACAGATGTTATTTGGGCACTCTCACATAATAAAGACTTCCAAGAATCCCTGATGCCCAATTATCTAAACACTTATTCTTGAGTTTCCATTCAACGCATGATGAATTTAGTCTATTTTAGCTGAATACAGAAGGCAAGTATTTAGTGTGAAAGTGATGTCAATCAAAACGGACACATAAATGGACTGGGTAACTCTATCTCACAAAGCATATAGGATACATAATCAAGTAGGTAATTTAAATGAGATCAGTTTATCCTGTAATAATTACATAAGTACCATGTGTAAAGAGGGCAATTATTATCTTATTATTTTGGATTCTTTTGAATGCTAGAGCATTATCATATGTGCTATATTATTATAATAAAAATCCATAGTCACAGGGTAATTTTAAAACATAATGGAATAGAAATAAAACCACAGTGACCCAGAATACAGAAAGTATTTTGATTTGGAAAATATTCAATTTCATCGGCATTAGGTCCTATGAAGGACTTCAACAAACTTGGTTTGCAGTGTGTCAGAGGCCACCTTCTGTGACCCAAACAGACAGAATTTTTAAGGTTCTTCCTTTTCTCATCTCAGCTACTTATAGACACTAACTTCTTCATCTACTCATGGACGGGCAGATTATTGCAAGGGACAGGATTTCACTGAAGGGAGCATCACACAGTTAGACTTATATACAAGACAATGGATTAATTTTTTCCATGCTTTTCTTTGTAATGCCATTTCCCCCTACATGATTCCCAAAGATGTAAAGAAAATAAAGATACCTCTAAATGTAATTGAAACATTTGAAATTCTTATTCTAAAATTAGAGGGAATTAACTGTGTTGTCTCCTTATTTTCTTGAGAAAGAAAACACAGAAAATTCTCTATAGATTGATGATTATTAAGCAGAACTCAATTATCACTCAGGATACTGGCTGGTTTTAAAAAGCAGTACCAAAAATCATGGTCACAATGCCTGTACAAAGGATTGAGAAGGCCTAGGAAAGTTTAAATCACTGTAATCTTGCAAAACTGCTTCCTTAGATAATTAAAAACAGACTCTAATTTTTGACCAAAAAAAAATAATAAATGTGGTGTTATAAAATAACATTAATTTTCCCTTCTGCTACTTGATGTTGCACAAATTAAAAAATGGAGGAGCTATGGAAAGAATTGTTAATTTATTATTTTGAGGCTAATTTAATCTCTGATTTTTAAATTTTCTGTGTTGTTTGGTTGTAACTGACAGATTGTACCAATAGGTCTTGCCTTGATTATAACTTACCAGAAAGCAACATTAAATATTTACCTTGCCTTCTTCATTAGCATCCTCTTTCTTTAATCAGGATCATTAGAAACCAAACTCTCTTGGAGGAATCAGGATCATCCTAATGCTGAAATTCATCTTCTGTCTTAGCTTCTTAATATGCTGCTCTCACTAAGGGTACACTTCTAAGAGGAATCTATACACACAAAATCCTAATGCTATGGGGACTTTCCTTTGTAATATACATGAATCCAATATGAAGCAATATGGATTATTTTCTATACATTTGTATCTGCCGGGCATGTGAAGTCCAAATAAAGACAAAGACAAGGGGGATAAAATCAAATATGAATAAAAGATCTTTCATAAGTGGAAAAAAGAAGTTTTTAAACACAGAGCATGTACATTCAAATCACCTTGAAACAAATCTAATATATGCAACAAGCACTGTTGAGACAGGGGAGGCACTAAAAGGTAACATTTTTGTTTGAAGCAACTTGGAAGAATCTGGTCAAGAATAGCTGTTCACTTGTTTGCACATAAAAACATTCATTTTCAAGCAGACTGTCTCACCTTGTTCACAAGTTTTTACTATCTTGTGTATTAACAATGAAAACTTTTTTCTTTGTTATATAAGATTTGTTTTTATAGGACACTTGCATCCAAAGTATGTCATAAATATTATTTTTATGATGTAGGGCAGCAGGAGTGCCTTAGTGAGATTTAACTTAATTTTCCTCACTAGTGACATCTTTCGCCTTTCACTTCAGGGTGGGAAACCCTGCAGCAAAGCAGAGTGCTAAACCCTGTCTTCAGAAATACGTGCTAAGAAACCATTTGTAGCAATGCAAAACAAAGTAACAAGCTGTTCAGTAATGCACTACCGAGGTTAATTTATTGCAAGCCTCTATAGAAAGTGATCCAGTTAATCAGGCTAGGCTTTGGGAAGCAAGTCACTGAGAGTGATCCAGAATGCTTATGTCCAAGTAACAGCAAAACATTGAAGCACCTGAGGCAAGTAATCAGCTCCCTCCTATGGGCTAATATATTTATTTAGTTATATAGCAGAACCTGGCTCACAAAGCTGCACGTGTCCCAATCAGACATGAGAAACAGGATTCAGGGAAGTGCTTTGTCATCCAGAGGCAGAAAGAGAAATTTGTGCTTTCTTCATGAAGGGTCATGGTAAGCTTTTGACAGATTATCTTGATGGACTTTGTGCAGCAAAGACTCCAGTCACAAGACACAGAGTCCTTTTTCCAGACAGAGAATGTCTAGATTTGGGATCTAGCTCTTCCTTCACTCAGATGGGCTTGAGTGAGCCCCTCAGGAACTAGCTGTAATCATCACA